>NC_143029.1:73010000-74210000 GCF_057628025.1 Oncorhynchus mykiss
TTCCAAAACCTATTTGCTATTTTTTGAGTTTTTATTATTAGTGGATATTGGCCTAATTCTGCCCTGCATGCATTGTTTGTAGTTTTCCTTTGGACATGTAGGAGAATCTTACAGAACTCTGCATGCAGGGTTTCAATGGGGTGTTTGTGCCATTTGATGAAATCTTGTTTTGCAAGTGGACCCCACACATCGCTGCCATAAAGTGCAATTGGTTCAATGACATATTAAAATAGTTTTAGCCAAATTTTAATCAGTATTTCAATTTGAATTAGCTTTTTAATGGTGTAGAATGCCCGGTGTGCTTTCTCTCTGTTCATTCACTGCTTCATTAAGGCGCCCATTTGAGCTTATTTTTAAACCTAAATAATTGTATTGTGTGCAGTACTCTATATATTTTTGTACAAATTGAGAACTTCGGTCTAATTCCCTGAGATCTGGATCTTCTCTGGAAAATCATTATTTTAGTCTTTTTGGGTTTTACTGCCAGGGCCGAGGTCTGGCAGTACTGCTCTAGCAGGTCCAGGCTCTGCTGTAGGCCATGTGCTGTGGGTGAAAGCAGGCATAGGTAATCTGCAAAGTGTAGGCATTAAACTTCTGAATTGTGGAGACTAACACCAGGTGCTGAGGTTTTTTCTAGACTAGTGGCCAAGATTGTGGCCAAGTGGTGGCCAAGATTGCAACCCTGACGAAGGCCCTGCCCCTGGCTAAAGAATTCTGTTATTTTCTTGCCAATTTTAATGCTGCACATATTGCCAGTATACATTGATTTCATTATGTCATGTTTTACCCCCTACACCACTTTCAATAACTTTGTAGAACAGTCCTGTATGCCAAATAGAATCAAATGCTTTTTGGAAGTCGATAAAGCAAGCGTATATTTTGGTATTATTTTGGTGGACATGTTTATCTATCAGGGTGTGTAGGGTGTAAATATGATCAGTTGTGCGATATTTGTTTGGGTATACATCCAATTTGGCTTTTACTCAAGACCATTGTGCTTATTAAGGAAGTTTAGAACTCTTACATTTATAATACTACAGAAAACCTTCCCCAGCTTACTGTTCACACAAATGCCTCTGTAATTGTTAGGGTCAAGTTTGTCTCTGTTCTTGAAGATTGGGGTTATGAGTCCTTGATTCCAGATATCAGGGAAATAACCTACACTCAGGATCAAATTAAACAGTTTTAATATAGCCAATTGAAATTTTGCACTCGTGAGTTTGAGCATCTCATTTAGGATGCCATCAGGTCCGCATGCTTTTTTAAATTTGAGGGCCTGAAGTTTCTTATAGAGCTCCTGGTCAGCAATTGGGGAGTCCAATGGATTTTGATTGTCCTTTATAGCTTTTCTAATCCATTCAACTTCTCATGAACTTGGCGTTGTTCTGCGTTTGTGTCAATTTGAACGGTGTTGTAGAGTGTTTTTTAAAATGGGTTGTCCATATGTCAACATTTTGTATCACTCATTTCTCTTGTTTAGATTTTTATTTTATTTTTCTCCAATTTTGACAGAAGTTGTTTGTGTTTATGGACTCCTCAATTAGTGTCAACTGCTTGCTGTTGTACTGGGCTTTTTTGGTTTAGAGTGCATGTTTATAGAGTTTTAAAGTCTCACAGTAATGAAGGCATAATTCACCATTATTTGGGTCTCTGTGCTTTTGGTTGGATAGTGTTCTGTGTTTTTTTCTTATTGTACAATCTGCATCAAACCAGTTGTCATCTGTGATCTTTTTTGTTTAGTTTTTTATCAATTTCAATTGTGCTTCCTTTGCCATTTGCCTGAATATATGGTTGATGTTTTGTACTGCTAGATTGATGCCTCCTTTACTGTGAGTGAATGTTGTATCCAGAAAGTTATCTAAGAGTGTTTGGATATTTTCGTTCCAGGTTGCTTTGTGGTATTCTTCTGTGCTGTTTTGGGCCCATCTGTATCAATTTCGGATGTTGTACAGCTTACTGGGCTGTGAATGTGTGGTTGTTTCCATGTCTGTTCTTTTGAGGAACAACGTAATTTGGCTGTGATCAGACAGAGGTGTTCGTGGCTTGACAGTGAATGAGCTGAGAGAGAAGGGGTCAATGTCTGTGATCATATAGTCTACTGTACTGTGGCCAAGAGGTGAGCAGTAGGTGAATCTCCCCAAAGAGTCCCCCCGTAACCTACCATTGACAAAGTACAGACCCAGGCTTCTACAGAGCTGCAACAGATCCCTTCCGTTTTTGTTGTTACTGTTGTTTCTACGGGGGAGATTAAGACAGAGACACTATGGCCTGTAATAAAGGTGTCGCCTCGTGTGCTCGTTAGATCAGGTAGTGTTCCTGTGCGCGCATTTGTGTCCCCACAGATGAGCACATTTCCCTGGGCCTGGAAATGGCACTGATCTTCCTCAAGGGTGGGGAAGATCTCCTCTGAGTAATATGGGGATTCTGAGGGGGGGGGGGGGATCTACTCTGAGTAATATGGGGATCAGGTCACAAATCTTGCTGCTGTGATGGCACACTGGAATTTCACCCAGTAGATATGGGAGTTTATCAAAATTGGGTTTGTTTTCACATTTTTTGTGGATCTGAGGGAAATCTGTCTCTAATATGGTCATACATTGGACAGGAGGTTAGGAAGCGCAGCTCAGTTTCCACCTCATTTTGTCTCTCTCTGTCTCTCTCTGTCTGTCGGTCCGTCTCTCTCTTGCTCCCTCTCTCTGTCGGTCCGTCTGTCTCCCTCGGTCTCTCTCGGTCTCTGTGTGTGTGGTTGTTCAGAGCATGGCAGCATTGCTCTCTGAATGCAGGGAGGGTTGAGATGAGGAGGAAAGAAATACACTGCTAATGGAATACTGATAGACCTACATGCATAGTACAATACAATCCACGCAGGGAGACGGGAGCATGTTGAAGGTGTGTGTGTTTGATGTCTTGTGTGTGTCGCACGCCCTTCCAGCTGCATTTCTATGGTAGCTTGATTTTATGTAAGTATCCTTTTTCTTTTGAGGGCAACATTCCTGCTGTACTCTGTGCAGTAAAGTCTAGGCAGTAGTAAAACAGATGAATGCAGCATCAGCCCCCAGTAGTGTGTGTGTGTGAGGTTGTGTCTCACGCCCTCTTGACAGCGTTGATGAATGCAGCATCAGCCCCCAGTAGTGTGTGTGTGTGAGGTTGTGTCTCACGCCCTCTTGACAGCGTTGATGAATTCAGCATCAGCCCCCAGCAGGAAGTTTGCTGTCACACACACACAGTTTTACTATCCTTGTTGGGACCTAAATGTACAATTCTGTTGCTGTTTGCTGTGATTACTTTATTTATCTGACACTGAGATATTATACATTAGCAGGACTTATCAGTTTACTGTGAGCATTTAGGATCTCTAAAACATGCAAATGAGCCTCATGCTGCTTAACTAGCACATTTTGGTTTCCTTTCTTGACTTCAGTGTTTCTGTCTGTCTGTTTGTCCTTCAATGAATAGATTCCTAATGAGCCAATTGAACATTGTCAATGCAGTTCACATTCCCCTGTCATATCTCCCTCCAGACTTTATTACAGCTTTGCCATTGTTGGTTTGAACCAGAAGGTAAAACTCTGCAACAAACAAATGGGCTATATAGACCTGAGTGGACCTCATCTGATGGTCAATGAAGAGGAAATAGAGCTGTTGTGTGGACAGGTGCAGTGGAGATGGACAGTCAGTGTTGTCTGTGCATTTGGTAATCCTCTATCACAGGCGCTTTGCAATAATAGATCGAGGAACATTATCTAGATTAGCCTTAATGATAGAAATAGCGGTTGAACTATGACCACAATCAGTCTCTGAACATTGAAGTTAAAGGAGCAGAAGAGGATAGTTAGAGAGTTTAAGTGTGTCCTGGAATCCGCAAAGAGAGAGTAGTGGAAAGAAAATGGATGACAGTATGATTTGAGGAAAGGGGAGGGCTTAATGGCCTACGTGGGTGGATGAATGGGATGAAAGCGAGATGAATGAAATTATGACAAATAAATTATTAAACGGGCAGATTGAAATTTGTTTTCACTCTGACAGAGTAGACGTGAGTGCTTTGGGGTTGCCTAGGCAACAGGTTGCCTGTTGGTTGGATGGAAGGAAGAAGGTGGGCGTGCAGGAGTCAGCCAGGGCTTGTGGGGAGGCAGGAAGGGACGATTTGCACAGAGCGTACGGCATGCCACACCGGGACCAACCAACGCCAACTGTAGATGCATGGGATTTCTATGGGTGCCCCCTCTGCACTAGCTATGACCACTGACCCCCTAGCCCTGCCCCGCTGCAAACAGATCAAAGAACCGTCAAAAATGTTTACAACATGCCACATGCTGTAACATCACACAGTTCTGCGGTGGTTATTGTGGAAGTTAGCAATGGCATTTAAAAACGTCTTTGTGTGTCAATGAAGCACTTGATGAGAAGGGTGGCTCTCTTTCTTAGCATTTCTTAGCATTCAGCTGGTCCCCATGCTCCACGTGAGCTGGTTGGTAGCTGAATCATGTCCCGCTTGGAACACACACCTCTCTTGTACCGTTGAGTATAGTAAAAGTATTGGCAAGACAGGGCTGTGGTCACATTTGAATATATATTCAGCAAAAAAAGAAACGTCCTCTCACTGTAAACTGCGTTTATTTTCAGCAAACTTAATGTGTAAATATTTGTATGAACATAAGATTCAAAAAGTGAGACATAAACTGAACAAGTTCCACAGACATGCGACTAACAGAAATGTAATAATGTGTCCCTGAACAAAGGGGGGGGGGGGGGGGGGTCAAAATCAAAAGTAACAGTCAGTATCTGGTGTGGCCACCAGCTGCATTAAGTACTGCAGTCCTCATGGACTGCACCAGATTTGCCAGTTCTTGCTGTGAGGTATTACCCCGCTCTTCTACCAAGGCACCTGCAAATTCCCAGACATTTCTGGGGGGAATGGCCCTCGCCCTCACCCTCCGATCCAACAGGTCCCAGACGTGCTCAATGTGATTGAGATGTGGGCTCTTCACTGGCCATGGCAGAACACTGACGTTCCTGTCTTGCAGGAAATCATGCACAGAACGAGCAGTATGGCTGGTGGCATTGTCATGCTGGAGGGGCATGTCAGGATGAGCCTGCAGGAAGGGTACCACATGAGGGAAGAGGATGTCTTCCCTGTAACGCACAGCGATGAGATTGCCTGCAATGGCAACAAACTCAGTCCGATGATGCTGTGAGGCACCACCCCAGGCCATGACGGACCGCCCACCTCCAAATCGATTCCACTCCAGAGTACAGGCCTCGGTGTAACGCTCATTCCTTCGACGATCAACGCAAATCCGACCATCACCCTTGTGAGACAAAACTGTGACTTTGCCAGTCCTGTCTGGTCCAGCGACGGTGGGTTTGTGCCCATAGGCGACGTTGCTGCCGGTGATGTCTGGTGAGGACCTGCCTTAGAACAGGCCTACAAGCCCTCAGTCCAGCCTCTCTCAGCCTATTGTGGACAGTCTGAGCACTGATGGAGGGATTGTGCGTTCCTGGTGTAACTCGGGCAGTTGTTGTTGCCATCCTGTACCTGTCCCGCAGGTGTGATGTTCGGATGTACTGATCCTGTGCAGGTGTTGTTACACGTGCTCTGCCACTGCGAGGACAATCAGCTGTCCGTCCTGTCTCCCTGTAGCGCTGTCTTAGGCGTCTCACAGCACGGACATTGCAATTTATTACCCTGGCCACATCTGCAGTCCTCATGATTCCTTTCAGCATGCCTAAGGCACGTTCACGCAGATGACCAGGGACCCTGGGCATCTTTCTTTTGGTGATTTTCAGAGTCAGTAGAAAGGCCTCTTTAGTGTCCTAAGTTTTCATAACTGTGACCTTAATTGCCTACCGTCTGTAAGCTGTTAGTGTCTTAGCGACCGTTCCAACGGTGCATGTTCATTAAATGTTTATGGGTTCATTGAACAAGCATGGGAAACAGTTTTTTAAACCCTTTACAATGAAGATCTGTGAAGTTATTTGGATTTTTACGAATTATCTTTGCAAGACAGGGTCCTGAAAAAGGATCATTTCTTTTTTTTGCTGAGTTTACATTGAAACACCCAGCTGCATATTGACAGTGTGTTGTATAATGTGTTGTAAAGGGTGTTGATGTAACTGTAGCATTAAGGTATCATGATTGTAGGAAGAGGAGGAGACCATTGTAATGGAAGCTAGTCACTGCCCCCACACACATGATGTAATGCACTTGGAGAAAACTAGTTTAAGGTGCTAAATTAATGTAATCCATGATTAAATGCCAAGAACCTTGTGGTCATAAATTGTCCTTTAATCCCACAGCATTAACCAGTGAATAACAGCTCAGGTTCTTCCTATGGCTTCAATAGAAGCAGAATGGAAGTCTTTAGTGGAACTCACAGAGCTGCTCCCTTGAGACCAGTTGAACTGAAGACCGGCAAATATTACAAACTGTCTCCAGCATAAGCAAATAGTAATCACGGATATGTATAGTGTAGAAATAATCTATGTAATGTGTGTGCTAAAATGTCAACCCTAATTTGTATTCTAGCCCTCACCATTCAGGCATGTGTGTAAATCTGTTGAATGTATGTACATGTGGTGAGAGACATGTATTTCCAAATCAGTCTCCTCACGTTACAATATGTGATTATTCATTGTAGTGTTTATTTCTTGCTCCTTTTTGTTTCTTCAGTTATTGAGAAACGGGGGGTTCAATTATATTATCTTGATTCCTCATATCCTTTCTCCTTGCCTCCTTCTGGAAACGCATTGGAGGAGATCTTCTGCTCCAATGTGTTGACAAGGAGATGGGATGTGGATGCAAGGAATCAGGGAAATTCAGTTGAGATTCACCCCAGGCCAATTCACTGGGAGAATCTCAATTGCATACTCCTCATGTCCTCTCTCCTTGCCTCCTTCTCAAAACCCATTAGAGGAGCAGGTCAAAGGGGAGGAACCTCTGGCTTTCTCGTCCAATTGGTTTTGAGAAAGAGACCAGGAGGGAGAATGCGAGGAGTATGCAATTGAGATTCTCCCACTGAGTGCTGGCTGCTGAGGAGGATGCTGAGGTTTGTGGGTAGGGTGCATGGGCTAGCCATTCCATACCCCACTGATGAGCCAGTTATGTCATCTCTGTCACTCACCGCTAAGGGCAAAGGAACGTGAACAGGCAAGCTTTTAGGAGAACTGTTTTGTATGTTGACTTTGCACGTTAAAATTGTATGATTTGATAAACAAAACACTGAATTATTAAAAAAATATATTTTAATCAATTTTCTTACCATATACTTATTTGGTGCTAGTAGTTTCCATGGAATACTCTT
Organism: Oncorhynchus mykiss; assembly: GCF_057628025.1. Taxonomy (NCBI): domain Eukaryota; kingdom Metazoa; phylum Chordata; class Actinopteri; order Salmoniformes; family Salmonidae; genus Oncorhynchus; species Oncorhynchus mykiss. Next base: position 73,017,302 of record NC_143029.1, read on the forward strand.
GAGCACCATCTTTCCTCAAATAGTGGATTAGATATCTACATATTAAAAGGAGATACATTCATCTTTCTCTTTGAGATGGGAGATAAAATATGTAATCATTCTTAGCTTTCATCATGACTGGAAGTTGTTCCTCACTTCTGCTACTTAGCAGTGTCTGAATGACACCTAATTATCCCATGTACAGAGAGTAGCTGTGAACAAACCCTCCCGTTCAACAATTTTAGCTCAGGTAACTCTTTAGAAGAACCCATTGTTTTTATTTCCTGGAACTCCCATAAAACATTGTCCTCTGAAGGAAATGTGCTGTATTTGTAACTGAACAATGTTATTTACTATTGCATGTAGCAACAGTGCCACCCTCTGGTGAGGTTGTGTAACAACAGCACAGGCCGAGCTTTGATGTGGTTCTATTTGACCTCTAGTTGGTTTTCAAACCACTGTGCCATCATGCCCTTCCGGAACAATGCTCTGATTTCAGACTGAGAATAGCTGTTATCCAGTAGTTTGTAGGGAGAGACCATTTATAGAACCACTGTGGGGGGTGGTAGTATCCATCCATGAGTAGTGCATAGCTACAGTGCAGGAAGAGATGTGTTTTGTTTTGTCATGCTTTGGCTCTGTGCACTACGTGGGCAGATAGAGCTTATGTTTGGATTTATCTGGATCTCCTCCGTTTATTGTGGCAAGGCAGCGCTCAATTGTTGGCTAAAGTCAGATTAGCTATTTGTTTACCCTCCCCAGCAGGTCCTAGACTTTTGGGAGCCCTAAGCGTGATTGTTTTCTAGAGTGGCTGCGGTTCTGGATTTTCTGGAACCAGACTTGCCGTGGCTATTGATCCGGATATTTCTGCATGGAGGGGGAAACTTGATGTTGTGCACTAGAGATATGGTTGACATGTTCTAACTATGCAGTCCATGCCTCAAGTTTATTTTTCAGGAGGGGTGTGAGGCTACATGCAGCTATCATGTTGTACACAGAAGACATGATCGACATGTTCGCATAAACTTTGTTCTCTGTTGTAACATATTTAGGCAAGTATGTCAAACACAAGCAAGACTTGTACAGGCAGTCAAAATAGCGATTATTTTCTAATTTAATCAAATCAAATCAAATTTTATTTGTCACGTGCGCTGACTACAACAGGTGACAACCTTACAGTGAAATGCTTACTTAAAGGTATTAGGTGAACAAAGAAAAAGGTATAAGGTGAACAAGAGGTAGGTAAAGAACTAAAACAGTAAAAAGACAGGCTATATACTGTAAAGTAGTGGGCGGGACACAAGGCAGATAGCCAGGTTAGCCACTGTGTGGGAGCACTGGTTGGTCGGGCCAATTGAGGTAGTATCTACATGAATGTATAGTTAAAGTGACTATGCATATATGATACACAGAGAGTAGCAGCAGTGTAAAAAGAGGGGTTGGGGGGGGCACACAATGCAAATAGTCCGGGTAGGCATTTGATTACCTCTTCAGGAGTCTTATGGCCTGGGGGTAAAAACTGTTGAAGCCTTTTTGTCCTAGACTTGGTACTCCGGTACCGCTTGCCATGCGGTAGTAGAGAACAGTCTGGGGTGGCTGGGGTCTTTGACAATTTTTACGGCCTTCCTCTGACCGCACCTGGTATAGAGGTCCTGAATGGTAGGAAGCTTAACCTCAGTGATGTACTGGGCCGTACGTACTACCCTCTGTAGTGCCTTGCGGTCAGAGGCCGAGCAATTGCCATACCAGGCAGCACCTTTTGAGGATCTCAGGACCCATGCCAAATCTTTTTAGTTTCCCGAGGGGGAATAGGCTTTGTTGTGACCTCTTTATGACTGTCTTGGTGTGTTTGGACCATTCTAGTTTGTTGGTGATGTGGACACCAAGGAACTTGAAGCTCTCAACCTGCTCCACTACAGCCCCGTTGATGAGAATGGGGGTGTGCTCGGTCCTGCTTTTCCTGTAGTCCACAATCATCTCCTTAGTCTTGGTTACGTTAAGGGAGAGGTTATTATTCTGGCACCACCCGGCCAGGTCTCTGACTTCCTCCCTATAGGCTGTCTCGTTGTTGTCGGTGATCAGGCCTACCACTGTTGTGTCGTCTGCAAATGTAATGATGGTGTTGGACTCCTGCCTGGCCATGCAGTCGTGGGTGAACAGGGAGTACAGGAGGGGACTGAGCACGCACCCCTGGGGAGCTCCAGTGTTGAGGATCAGCGTGGCAGATGTGTTGCTACCTTATCATTTCAAACATTGGCTAGTTCATTTTCCTGTAACTCTCGCTACAATATGGCAGCATAACTATGAATATTCATATCACAAATAGCAGGCAGTCTAAAGCAGTAGTTGACAACCGACGTAAGGAATAATAGCGCGGCTGGCGATACTAATGGCCAGACTGGTTACCGGGCTGGATATACATGCACGGGCTGCCTTTCAGTTAATTCTAATTTTTCCAAGGGGCAGAAAGAAGAAATGTGTAGTTTTAGAGAGAATTTCCTGCAATTCTACCCATTTTGCCATGAATTATTCCATGTTAATGATATCTAAGTGAGCGTGATTAACAAAATCAGTGGGGGTGCCCTGGAGGTCAGGGCCCCTGGACACGTGCCTGGTCGGTATTCGGCCATGATTACTACAAGTTTAGATATTTGGGGCAGCAGGTAGCTTAGTGGTTAGAGCATTGGGCAAGTAATCAAGTTTCTGGTTTGAATCCCCGAGCTGACGAGCTAAAAATCTGAACAAGGCAGTTAACCCACTGTTCCTAGGCTGTCATTGTAAATAAGAATTTGTTCTTAACTGACTTGCCTAGTTAAATAAAGGTTATACACACTGGACTAACTTACTGATCTAAGTTATTTTAGCTGACATGGCTAATTGACAAGAGAATAATTGCTGATGCACAAACACATTTTGAACTTGCACTGAGTTCCTAAAAATGTATTTTTCTTATTTTTTGGGGGTCGGGGGGCCCCTAGCCTGCTGGAGATGCCGCTACTGTAAATGTATTTTTATTTATTTAACCTTTATTTAACTTGGCAAGTCAGTTAAGAACAAATTCTTATTTACAATGATGGCCAAACCCGGACGACGCTGGGCCAATTGTGCGCCGCCCTATGGGACTCCCAATCATGGCTGGTTGTGATACAGCCTAGATGTTAAGTTATAGTGGTCACTAGCTGGCACAGCAACAAAGCCATAAATTCTGATTTTAAACTTAACGATAACCTTAACAATATAGCCAATTTTGACTTTGCAAATCACATTTTATTTGTCACGTGCCGGATACAACAGTTGTACACTTTACCGTGAAATGCTTACTTACAATCCCTTTTCCAACAATGCAGAGTTAAAAAAGTAAGAACATTTTGCAAAAAAAAAGGAAATAGTAACACAATAACAAGGCTTCTGTAGTTTGAAAAACTTTCCAAAAAACTAAGTGAAACTGGAAAGTTCTATCACCAGGTGATTGTGACTTCTATCAGTTTGCATCTCTCCAGAACTGTAATGACTTTTGCACTCTGTTTGTAATGCATTTATCATTGTCCATTCTAGCTGACTCGCAACACCTGTTATTTCATCCCAAGGTGAAATAACTGATTCAGCCATTCTGAGTCGGTGATTGCTGATATAGAAGTGTGGATTCCTCCTATTCCTGTGCGGTGGACCTGTAATGCTGCTGACTAGCAGCGGGAGAAGTCGAGTCACCTGTGAAACTGGTAGGCAGCTCAGTGTGCACCCGGGGAGAAGATAATTAGCTTGCTACCTGCCTTGCTCTCTGTCCCCATACACCCGCCTCTTCTTAGAACAGTCAGATGAGTCATTGTGGGGTCACTGGCCCCTCAATAACACACTAAGTTCTTAGCCTATTCCACAACAATGAAGGAGAGAGGAAGTTAAGTGAGTCTTTTTGTTTCATATTCGATCTATGGGAGTCATGGTGTATAGTGTTCATTGTGGTGGGACAAGTACTCTGAACTGAACCTTTCTAGGGACTGCTGTGACACTTGGATGCAGAAGGTTGACAGCTACAGTAGCCTTGAGTCTAGGCCTATAGCTTGAAATCAACTGATCAACTACCAAGCATTTCACAGCCCGACTCCTCTTCATATTGAAATCAGACCTAATAATGCCTCTTATTTTGCTGTAATAACCAAATTCATCACTGTTTTTGATACGAGGTATAAGATATAATGCCGACGAGATATATGATCAGCATTACCAACGGGTTATTTCAGATGACATTTTTCTGCTATGTACAGATCTTTCAATGGACACACTCTTTCCATGACCTTCTCTGATGTCATCCCGTAACTTTTAACAACCTGTAATCGCGCGTCACCATGGAAAAACTGGTGTTTCATCCCTGACATGCACCAGCCGTTATCTAAGAGCATATTCTTGGCCTTGGGACTTGAGGCACTCGAGAGCATGGAGCTCGCACATTATCATCAGCACCTTAATTACACTCAATTATCAGAACAAAATGAATTTTGATTAGTCCTGTATATACATCTGAGCAGCAACACATTATCAGGCTGAGGCAATGATGATGATCTCGACCTTGAAATCATCACTCATTTCTCTTTCGTGTCTTGTGATTGGTTCGCATTCTCCAGTTCAAACTGTTAATTGTTGATGGTGGCGTGATGCAACCTGAAACAATGCTCTTTGATATTGATGTGATAGTTCATTCCAGAATCAAATGTAGTCAGATATTTTCATACCACAGTAGCTGTGTAATATAGGGATGAGTCCACATCCCATGCCATCTGTTCGGGTACTAGATCCAACAATTTGCCTCGATCCCAAAATAATGAGAGAATAGACGCAGTCTAATTTTAGTATTCAAGATGATGCCCATCTTTGCTATTCATTTGGGATTGACACATAACAGATGGCGTGAACTCTCTCAAAATTATTTAGGGTGTTAACTACTGCTTGAAGCCCAGCCAACCAAGTCAGTGGTTCCTGGCGTACTTGATGTTCTGCAGTCAGTGCCGAACACAAGCCAGCAAAATAATGTCTTGAAAGATATTGGACTTGTCTTTTCTCAACATACTGTACAACAAACATCACCAGAGGCTGGGTCTCCTCTCCACCGCTGCTATCACTATCAATGGGGCTCTCTACTCCGTTCAGCGGTAGATATTCTCCATCAGTCTAGTTTTATCTCTTTGAAAACTGATTGAATACTTCTGTCTGTGGCTGTCGCGTATCGGATGTGCTCGAGACAAGGTTTTGTATGATAACAGAGAGTTGACCAACTTCTTTTTTCAGTGGGCATAGGCTCCACCATTCTTATTGAATATCTGTTCCTAAAGGAATGGAATCTCTGAGCACACCTAGCTCTTCTCTGTTCCTGGAGTTTGATGGCAAGTTAGCAAAGGATTTCAGAGGACGTTATTGCCTCGTCTAAGTTCTGAATGAGGACGTAAAAGCCTATAGACTTTAGATTTTATTTAATTATTCAAGTTCTAAGCTCTCTCATTTGATAAGGGCATCAGCCTAGCGGTCCTCTGACTGGCTGGCTGGGGCATGGCACTTAGAGACGGGCTGTCGTGGTGGGGTGTACGCTGTCAGGTGTCATGGTGGGGTTCAGATGGGGTGATGCCAGCGGTCCTCTGACTGGATGGGGCATGCAGAGAATGGCTGTCAGGGTGGGGTGGGGACACACCGCAGAGAGAGAGCAAGAGAGGCTGTTGGGGTCATGGTGGGTTGACGCCTGCTAGCCTGCCCTCCAGGGATCCTGCAGCTGTCGGTCTTTCTTTCTCTCTGTCTCCCTCTCTCGACATGAGGCATCAGTCTGGGAAACTGACAAAACCACTGTGCTCACTCATCTCATTGGCATGCAGATTTAAGCAGGCAGCCCAGAGGGAGACAGAGGGAGAGACAGAGGGAGAGACAGAGAACGTAACAGACAATACTTCTGTAGGGAATAGGCAGAAACAACAGCACTGCCACTTATTAACCACTTCCCCCTAGGTCTTGTTTAGTAGGCATGAAATGGGACAAAAGGTTTTGAAACAGAGGTTGGTTGGGCTACTACCTGACCTTGACTAATAGGAACGGCGTTGTTTATTTCCTAGTGGTCCGTACAGAACACAACCCCCTAGTGCAACATTCTGATCCTTGTCATGGATAGTAAGAAGTCATGTCTCTGCTTTAAATAGTACATAGCATTTTATACTGAGTGTAAAAAACATTAAGGACATCTGCTCTGCTTTTCTTGACATAGACTGACGAGGTGAATCCAGGTGATGTCACTTTTTTGAAGTGGATTAATCAGTGTAGAGGGAGGGGCAGGTTAAAGAAGGATTTTTAAGCCTCAAGACAATTCAGACATGGATTGTGAATGTGTGCCATTCAGAGGGTGAATGGACAAGACAAAATATGTATGTGCCTTTGAACAGGGTATGGTAGTAGGTGCCAGGTGTAGCGATTTTGTGTCAAAAACTGCAACGCTGCTGGGGTTTTCAACAGTTTCCTGTGTGTATCAAGAATGGTCCACCTCCCAAAGGACATCCAGCCGTGCCCCGACTATTTGATGCTGTTCTGAGGGCAAAGGGGGCGGGGGGTTTCAACTCAATATAAGGAAGATGTTCCTAATGTTTGGCATACTCAGTTTATATCTGCAATGTTCTGAATGTTTCACCTTACTAAAGAGGCCACACATGCAGAAAACAAAGAACTGTAATTTGGTTGCTACCCCAGTTGTGCTATGGTACTGTGTATTTCTACCGTTAGACCCTAGTGGTGCAATACTACAGTACTCTATCTTCCATGGTTTGTCTTCCAACTCCTCCCTACACGTGCCCTCACACCTGTCTCATCCCTCCTGCCTCGGCATCCCAGCAGAGCCCCAGAAATAGCCCACTTTAGCAGTGTGGTGGCACCAGGGGCCCATTACCATGTGACCTGCGAAGGGCAACACCTGTGAAGATCCCGGAGTAAAAATAACCAAAACAATCCACGCTGTGTTGACACAGGTGGTGCCGAGGGCTTCCCTGTCCTCCATGAATACATTAGTTCTACTTCTAGAATGTTTGCTGCAGTTATGTATCATGCTTACTTAGATTACATAACGGAACAGAATCACATTATAAAATCTCAGTTCTCTTGAAGGGGGCCAGATGCCGTAGTATAGTGATGATAAAGTTGGTTGGGTAGACATCTTTGTGGTTTGGGTAAGTACACATTTCTGGTTTCTTTTATTTCAGTTTTATATTTTTGCTTTGTGTTTTATTTTAATTTTATTTCACCTGGTTAAATAAAGGTAAAATAAAAATAAATAAACACAAACCAAAAATATGAACTGAAGTAAAAGATCCCTGAAATGTTCCATATGCACAAAAATGTTGTTTACATCCCGGTTAGTGAGACTTTCTCCTTTAACAAGATAATCTGTCCACCTGACAGGTGTGGCATATCAAGAAGCTGATTAAAAAGCATGATCATTACACAGGTGCACCTTGTGCTGGGGTCAATAAAAGGCCACTCTAAAATGTGCAGTTTTGTCACACAACACAATGCCACAGATGTCTCAAGTTTTGAAGGAGCATGCAATTGGCATGTTGACTTCAGGAATGTCCTCCAGAGCTGTTGCCAGAGAAATTCATGTTAATTTCTCTACCATAAGCCATTTCAGAGAATTTAGCAGTACATCCAACTGGCCTCACAACCGCCTATCATGCATAACCACCCCAGCCCACTTATGTGTCTTTTGTGGAAGGTACTACACAGTGCGCAGACCCCTTCGCGCACTCAACGTCTTCGAGATATGTCGAGTTTCCTTGTAAGTGGTGCTATTTGGCGGGGCAAACGGTGAAGCCAGCTGTATAGCCTATTGCCTGTTTCTGTTTTGAGTCTTTTTTAAAGAATGTGAAATAATCTGTTTGCTGCTTTTCATTAAATCATACATGGCTGTTATTTTTATATGGCCTACAATAAATGTGTTCATATGGGCTGAATGTTATCTATAGGTCATAGTATACCCAATTTCGATCAGTAATGAAAATAGAACATTCCATACGAAACAAATATTTCTGGCCAAAGGCTGACATTTGGACGTTTCAATTAAAAAAAGACTCACAACTTTAGAAATTTAAACATTATGATTTTAGAGACACAAATTAACAATAACCTATGATTTAAATGGTTAGGTTATACTCGGCGCTCACCATCATCATTATCATAATTGACATCATTCCAATTTAGTCAAGTCACAATTATCAGCTTTGGTATAGACATCAGTGAGCAGGCTTCCCGAGTGGGAAGAGACACATGGTTAGGCCTACCAAAGGAAAACGTCTGAAATTGAAAATGATTATGAAATTTGAGCCACAGAAATACAATGTTTATATAAAATGTCTGCCTTTCCCCTTACATTTTAACAGTCCAAATCCATTTATTATAGGAAAACATCACCAAATCAATTTAGCCTATGTCGTTTCATTTAGTCTCATTATGATATGGAAAATGTAAGCTATTTCACAAGAACAGAATACCATATTTTGAGTTGACTCTAGAGGCTATTATACTGAAGATCTAACCAAGTTTCAACTTTAAGGCATGTTTTAAAACTATTTTGGTACTCAGCTTATTTCTTGATAATATGAATCAAGATGTAGTCCATTTTGTTTTAAAATCAGTATATGGCCATCTCTCCCATTGTTCCCATCTCCAATAAAAAAATATGCCTGAGAGATTCAGAAGACGGACATTGGAATGTTGTAAAGTGCTGCCCTTACCTGGCTGGCGAGGACACTCGGGGGAATTCTAATAGGTACACAAACTAGACTATTTTTGTATTTTATTAGCTTAAGATTCTCACCAGGACAGGCAGACAGTCCAGACAGACAAACAATACAGTAGGCTATACATTGCACAAAATAGCATAGGGTATTTAAATACATGTAAGAGAATGACTGCAAATGTAATGCTGCTAATTTACAATAACAAGGCCCAGTCCATTACCTTTGAAATTCTCCTCTTTGGTCTGCCAGATCTGAATAAATGGGTTGGATGGATGGCTTCGATTGTCCAGCAATTGAATTGCAAGTCATTCATATGCTAATAATTCAAATATTCTGCTTAAAAAGACCTTGCACTGCTATCCTCAGCATTCATTATTCTTAGAGGAGGTCAGAACAAGCAGCAGTGACGTCCAGAGTTCCATAACCAGGGGCTCAGCCCTGAAGACCAGTGGCTGACTGGAGGACTCTCATATCATTGTATATGCAGGTCTGAGAAAAGCACAGCCTTTTCTAAAATAATTTCCTGCAATTCTACGTCATTTTACATGACGAGACATTACAAGAATATTTTTTAATACCACACAAATCACCAAAATGACAAGATACTCTGACATTGACATACTGAGATCAATAAAACGATTGACCCTGGTCTTAAATGCAACCAATAGCATAGGCCAATGACAAGAGTGTAGGTCTATACACAGATTGTAGGCCTACAATATCAGGAGGAAATTATAGTCCACCAACTTTCCAGTGGGACTCACTTATCCAAGCTCCTGGTGACATCCCTGACAAGCAATGGAAACCTAATTTATTCTCTGTGCTTAAAAAAATACATATATTGGTGAATGAAGCCTACACTTACAGACGGGAACGACAGACCGCAAATAAGTCCTTCTGGAAGTGCACCGAATATGATGTGTTGGAATGCCGAGGTCACATAACCCCTGACAGGGTTATCTCCACGTTGTGCTGGATGCGCGGTTCTTTCAGCTCCCGGAACATCAACTGCATCAAAGAGATGAAAATAGAATGGAGCAGCAACTTGCTGGCATTTCTCCACCATGGCAAAGAACCCGCTACTGAAGTCACCACGACTGAACGGCTGGAGTCTTATCTGAAGAGCGTTGCCTACACTTTCAAGTTGCAGTTGTGAATACTCAAATCCATCTGAGAAAAATGAGCACCTAGCCTACTTAGACACTTCTTCATGACACATACATTTCAACACTTTCAATGACTCCAAAATACTTATGAGACCAGCACATTAAAACTTCTTAGTGATAGCCCCCTTTTTTTCAATTTTCACCTAAAATGACATACCCAAATCTAACTCTCTGTAGCACAGGCCCTAAAGCAAGGATATGCATATTCTTGGTACCATTTGAAAGGAAACACTTTGAAGTTTGTGGAAATGTGAATTGAATGTAGGAGAATATAACACACTAGATCTGGTAGAGTACATTTATTTTCTTTTTTTTCTAACACCATCTTTGAAATGCAACAGAAAGGTCCCAAATCTAGCCATCACTCTGGTTGTAATTCCGATGGTGTCTACAAGATAGCAGCAGTGTCTGTGCAAAGTTTCAGAAGGATAACTTGAATTATAAGAGAACTACATGACATTTAGTGTGAAGTCACCCAGGTACATTTGGGCAAATCGTGAAGGAGACATTTCCATTACATTTTTCTGCAAGAATATCGTCAAATCTGTATACTTGGACTTTGATTTAGCTTTTCCAGTATTAGAGGCCATATTGTAAGTTCAACATTTGCAAAACACCCAGTTTTCATAACTTCACAACTTTCAATATTCCTTTAATTTTTGTCCCGACAGATACAGGGTTTCCGCATACTCCCGTAAAGCCTAACTCATTGGCTATCTAGCTAGCTTTGTTTGACCCCGATTGGTGCTTATTTTACAAAGTCACAGTCAATCAAGTGAAGACCGCCCGCATCATCGGCGCGCCATGAAGGCGTCGCTCTCTGACCAAATTTGGAGTCCTATAGGATACACTACACTCCTAATGATATATTAAAGTCTAGTTATGTTCTAGGATCTCTGAGGAATAAATACAAACGTGATTTGACCGGTTGAAATAACGTTTAGGGTTAGATTTTCACAGATTCCTTTCTTTGCAAATTGAACTAGTGGAAATAGAAAATCAATCATGCATGCTATATGGACCTTTTTAAGATATGAAAAATAACAAAACGACACTTCGTGTTATCTCTGGGACCCTTTGGATGATAAATTAGAGCAAGATTTCAGAATGCAAGTACACATTTCATCTTCAGAGGTGAATTTATCAAACCTATTGCGGTGAAAAAAGTGTTTTGTTGTTAGGAGCTCTCCTTAAACAATAGCATGGCATTTTTTCGCAGTAAAGGCTACTGAAAAATGGACAGTGCGGTTATATTAACAAGAATTTAAGCTTTCAGACGATATAAGACACTTATATGGGCGGCAGGTAGCCTAGTGGTTAGAGCATTGAACTTGTAACCGAAAGCCGGGCTGACAAGGTAAAAATCTGTCATTCTGCCCCTGAACAAGGCAGTTAACCCACTGTTCCTAGGCTGTGATTGTAAATAAGAATTTGTTCTTAACTGACTTGCCTCGTTAAATAAAGGTATATAAAAAAAATATGTACCGACATTTGTTTCTATATAATCTGCGATCGTGACACACGGCGCTGCATGATTTACAACTGTCCCGTAGACGGGACGTCTATCCCTAAATTAAGCACATTCTTGGAAGCATTTGTTCCTGAACTTGTTGTTATGGTGCTGCATTGTCATGTAGCCTACTCTTTTTTTGTGTGTATTTTAGTCCTACTTATTTTTGCCCCATTGTTGTTTAGTATTTTGCTCAGATTTGTTGTTGATAATAAAGGGTTCATGGTTGGTGTTAATGGATGGTATAGAAACTGAAATACATTGTAGAAACTAGATATTGGCTGTTTTTAGCCTTTATATAACCTTATGAATGCATTTATATACAACATTCTGTCCATATGAACAAATGTGTATATAGTGCCTTGCGAAAGTATTCGGCCCCCTTGAACTTTGCGACCTTTTGCCACATTTCAGGCTTCAAACATAAAGATATAAAACTGTATTTTTTGTGAAGAATCAACAACAAGTGGGACACAATCATGAAGTGGAACGACATTTATTGGATATTTCAAACTTTTTTAACAAATCAAAAACTGAAAAATTGGGTGTGCAAAATTATTCAGCCCCTTTACTTTCAGTGCAGCAAACTCTCTCCATAAGTTCAGTGAGGATCTCTGAATGATCCAATGTTGACCTAAATGACTAATGATGATAAATACAATCCACCTTTGTGTAATCAAGTCTCCGTATAAATGCACCTGCACTGTGATAGTCTCAGAGGTCCGTTAAAAGCGCAGAGAGCATCATGAAGAACAAGGAACACACCAGGCAGGTCCGAGATACTGTTGTGAAGAAGTTTAAAGCCGGATTTGGATACAAAAAGATTTCCCAAGCTTTAAACATCCCAAGGAGCACTGTGCAAGCGATAATATTGAAATGGAAGGAGTATCAGACCACTGCAAATCTACCAAGACCTGGCCGTCCCTCTAAACTTTCAGCTCATACAAGGAGAAGACTGATCAGAGATGCAGCCAAGAGGCCCATGATCACTCTGGATGAACTGCAGAGATCTACAGCTAAGGTAGGAGACTCTGTCCATAGGACAACAATCAGTCGTATATTGCACAAATCTGGCCTTTATGGAAGAGTGGCAAGAAGAAAGCCTTTTCTTAAAGATATCCATAAAAAGTGTTGTTTAAAGTTTGCCACAAGCCACCTGGGAGACACACCAAACATGTGGAAGAAGGTGCTCTGGTCAGATGAAACCAAAATTGAACTTTTTGGCAACAATGCAAAACGTTATGTTTGGCGTAAAAGCAACACAGCTGAACACACCATCCCCACTGTCAAACATGGTGGTGGCAGCATCATGGTTTGGGCCTGCTTTTCTTCAGCAGGGACAGGGAAGATGGTTAAAATTGATGGGAAGATGGATGGAGCCAAATACAGGACCATTCTGGAAGAAAACCTGATGGAGTCTGCAAAAGACCTGAGACTGGGACGGAGATTTGTCTTCCAACAAGACAATGATCCAAAACATAAATTAAAATCTACAATGGAATGGTTCAAAAATAAACATATCCAGGTGTTAGAATGGCCAAGTCAAAGTCCAGACCTGAATCCAATCGAGAATCTGTGGAAAGAACTGAAAACTGCTGTTCACAAATGCTCTCCATCCAACCTCACTGAGCTCGAGCTGTTTTGCAAGGAGGAATGGGAAAAAATGTCAGTCTCTCGATGTGCAAAACTGATACATACCCCAAGCGACTTACAGCTGTAATCGCAGCAAAAGGTGGCGCTACAAAGTATTAACTTAAGGGGGCTGAATAATTTTGCACGCCCAATTTTTCAGTTTTTGATTTGTTAAAAAAGTTTGAAATATCCAATAAATGTCGTTCCACTTCATGATTGTGTCCCACTTGTTGTTGATTCTTCACAAAAAAAATACAGTTTTATATCTTTATGTTTGAAGCCTGAAATGTGGCAAAAGGTCGCAAAGTTCAAGGGGGCCAAATACTTTCGCAAGGCACTGTATAGGCTACAAGATTCTGCCGACATAAAGGAATGTATATACAATATTTGTAGCCATACATGATTTAATGAAAAGCAGTAAACATACACATTTAATAACTCATAATCACCAGCCTGATTGTCTGTGGGCGAGCGGTTTGCTGATGTCAAAGTTGTGAACAAAGTGCCCCATGGTGGCAGTGGGGTTATGGTATGGGCAGGCATAAGCTATGGACAACGAACACAATTGCATTTTATCGATGGCAATTTTAATGTACAGAGATACTGTGATGAGATCCTGAGGCCATTGTCATGCCATTTATCCGCTGCCATCACCTCATGTTTTAGCATGGTAATGCACGACCCCATGTTGCAAGGGTCTGTACATAGTTCCTGGAAGCTGAAATTGTCCTGCATACTCACCAGACATGTCACCCATTGAGCATATTTGGGATGCTCTGGATTGACGTGTACGACAGCATGTTCCAGTTCTCGCCAATATCCAATAACCTCACAGCCATTAAAGAGGAGTGGGACTACATTCCACAGATCACAATGAACAGCCTGATCAACTCTACAGTATGTGATCAACTCTATGGTGGTCACACCAGATACTGACTGGTTTTCTGATCCACACCCCTACTTCTTTTTTATAAGGTATCGCTGACAAACAGATTTACATCTGTATTCCCAGTCATGTGAAATACATAGATTAGTGCTTAATGCATGTATTTCAATTGACTGATTTCCTTATATGAACAGTCACTCAGTAAAATCTTTGAAATTGTTGCATGTTGCATTTTATATTTTTGTTCAGTGTAGTTAAAGTCAAGAACAGTCCTTCCCCTTCTCATGAGGTGCTGCTGATGCAGTACTCAGCAGACTGGTAGGAGGGAGGGAGGAGGATGAATGACGGGAGGGAGAGTGAGAAAAGCGAGAGAGAGGTCCTGGTGGAGCTTAAGTTCTGATCTCATTTCTGCTGCCTAAGGTTGTTTTCCTGTGGCCCAACTTCTGTTCTCTGCTCATTAGCCTGCCTCGCTCCCTTCGGATTGCTGTAGGAAGGATGATGGCTCTGTGTGTCTCCGGGAGTGTGTGTGTGTGTGCTCAGACACACTACTCCTCAGTGCAAGATAAAAATCAATTGGGTAAAAGTTACCACGGATTGGACCCCAGAGTAGGTGTAGGAGGGGATGACACTTCAAAACCCAATGAGGTATTATGGGTAGACTAAGTGGTGTTCTACGTGTCCAGCATACCAGATCAGTGGCATTGGGTGTGTGTGTGTGTGTGTGTGTGTGTGTGTGTTGGGAGCTCAGTATCTTCAGTACAGTGCATATTCTCTCTGTAGAGCTGAGGCTTTATTGTCCCCCAGCAGGCAATTTGTTCTGCGGCATGTCATCATCAAACACATTCAGGTAGACGCATAACATCAAATAGTTTAAATGCATTCACAATACAGAGCAATAGAGTTTCCTCATTGCATATACACTGAGTGTACAAAACATGAGGAACACCTTCCTAATATTGACTTGCACTCCCTTTTGCCCTCAGAACAGCCTCAATTCGTTGAGGCATGGACTACAAGATGTCGAAAGCGTTCCACAGGGATGCTGGCCCATGTTGACTCTAATGCTTCCCACAGTTGTGTCAAGTTGGCTGGATGTCCTTTGGGTGGTGGACCATTATTGATACACACGGGAAACTGTTGAACGTGAAAAACCCAGCAGCGTTGCAGTTGATTTATTCCTCCTGTTATGACATGTTTTTATTTTGTCTGCATTGTTGGAAAGGACCAATAAGTAATCATTTCACTGTTAGTCTACACCTGTTGTTTACGAAGCATGTCACAAATAACATTTGATTTGACACACTCAAACCGGTGCACCTGGCACCTATTACCATACTCTGTTTCAAAGGCCCTTAAATATTTTGTCTTGCCCATTCACCCTCTGAATGGCACACAATCCACAAAAGTCTCCTCCCCTTCGTCTACACTAATTTGAAGTGGATTTAACAAGTGACATCAGTAAGGGATCATAGCTTTCACCTGGTCAGTCTGTATTGGTGTTCCTAATGTTTTGTACACAGTGCATAATGGTAAGTTTCCTGTGCCACATCCACAGTCCTTACTATGACCAGTGTGGCTCTGTTTTTTCAATGTCCACACCAGATTGCTGCTTAGAATGAGCAATATACTATTGGGCATGCATTCTAAGTAGTATTGGGCATGCATTCTAAGTAGTATTGGGCATGCATTCTAAGTAGTATTGGGCATGCATTCTAAGTAGTATTGGGCATCCATTCTAAGTAGTATTGGGCATGCAGGCCTATGTTGGACATTAGAGCGAAACCTATGGCAGCTGTTGGTCTCGGTGTGGCACCTTGCCTTGGAGCAGCACAATGTATTACGTAAGTCTCTTTGGCACGGCCGCTCTGTGCTTCCATTAAACTGGCTTTGCTTTGACACCACTTAAGGGGACATCACCTCCCTCCAATCCAATACAGCTGACTGCTCTACTCAGAATTTGGAACGACTCAACAATTCAATCCCACCCGCCCTTCTAGCTGGTATAACTCTATAACACTGTTTTTTGATTCAAGCAGGTTTCGATTTTTTGATGTTGTCACGTCTAGGATGTTTCCTGGGAAACTGAGTGTGATTCATTATTCTCGATGATTGATGTTTTTCTCTCTCGTCTGGATACACAGGAATGGTGTACTAGAAAGACACAGCCAAGTTTGTGATCTTCTCAGGATACTAATACTATTTGTCCCTTCCCTATCTTTGAAAACTTCATTGATTTTATTTGGCTAACAAATGAGAATTTTCTGTTCTTTTTGTTTGTTTATTTGATAAAAAAAATACTGCCAGTAGTCACTGGTGCCACTATTCGGATGACTGCCTTGCCTGGTTCACCAATTACTTTGCAGACAGAGTTCAGTGTGTCAAATCGGAGGGCATGCTGTCCGGTCCTCTGGCAGTCTCTATGGGGGTGCCACAGGGTTCAATTCTCGGGCCGACTCTTTTCTCTGTATATATCAATGATGTTTCTCATGCTGCGGGCGATTCCCTGATCCACCTCTACGCAGACGACACCATTCTATATACTTCCGGCCCGTCCTTGGACACTGTGCTATCTAACCTCCAAACGAGCTTCAATGCCATACAGCACTCCTTCCGTGGCCTCCAACTGCTCTTAAACGCTAGTAAAACCAAATGCATGCTTTTCAACCGTTCGCTGCCTGCACCCGCACGCCTGACCAGCATCACCACCCTGGATGGTTCCGACCTTGAATATGTGGACATCTATAAGTACCTAGGTGTCTGGCTAGACTCTAAACTCTCCTTCCAGACCCATATCAAACATCTCCAATCGAAAATCAAATCAAGAGTCGGCTTTCTATTCCGCAACAAAGCCTCCTTCACTCACGCCGCCAAACTTACCCTAGTAAAACTGACTATCCTACCGATCCTCGACTTCGGCGATGTCATCTACAAAATTGCTTCCAACACTCTACTCAGCAAACTGGATGCAGTTTATCACAGTGCCATCCGTTTTGTCACTAAAGCACCTTATACCACCCACCACTGCGACTTGTATGCTCTAGTCGGCTGGCCCTCGCTACATATTCGTCGCCAGACCCACTGGCTCCAGGTCATCTACAAGTCCATGCTAGGTAAAGCTCCGCCTTATCTCAGTTCACTGGTTACGATGGCAACACCCATCCGTAGCACGCGCTCCAGCAGGTGTATCTCACTGATCATCCCTAAAGCCAACACCTCATTTGGCCGCCTTTCGTTCCAGTTCTCTGCTGCCTGTGATTGGAACGAATTGCAAAAATCGCTGAAGTTGGAGACTTTTATCTCCCTCACCAACTTCAAACATCTGCTATCTGAGCAGCTAACCGATCGCTGCAGCTGTACATAGTCTATTGGTAAATAGCCCACCCATTTTCACCTACCTCATCCCCATACTGTTTTTATTTATTTATTTTTCTGCTCTTTTGCACACCAATATCTCTATCTCTACCTTTACATAACCATCTGATCATTTATCACTCCAGTGTTAATCTGCATAATTGTAATTATTTGCCTACCTTCTCATGCCTTTTGCACACAATGTATATATAGACTCCCCTTTTTTCTACTGTGTTATTGACTTGTTAATTGTTTACTCCATGTGTAACTCTGTGTTGTCTGTTCACACTGCTATGCCTTATCTTGGCCAGGTCGCAGTTGCAAATGAGAACTTGTTCTCAACTAGCCTACCTGGTTAAATAAAGGTGAAATAAAAAAATAAAAAAAATATTATTTTCTAATAGAAAATATACTATATACTTTAAGCGATTCTAATGATCAAATGAAATAGCCTAGGCCTAGATATGATGTCCATAGTTACACACTTAAACTCATAGGTCCAGGGATTCCCACAGTGAAAAACCTGAAATTCGCTACTTTCGTTCATTTTCTTGCTTTGCCCTCATATTTAGCCTCACATTGAAGTGTTTTGCCATTTTATTTTCAGAACAACCAGCGCTACAAGTAGTTTGTGACAGCAGTTATGTGAGCTTATTACTGTATTATACAGACACTGTTCCCTGGGATTTCCTATGATCTTCTATTTTAAAGAGCCTGTTACCTCTAATGACTCTTGTGTGGCTTGCGTCCTAGAGCAAAACATGGGCATGTTATGTGTGCGTGAGATTCTCAGCTTTTCAAAGTGAAGTCATAATAGTTTGTCGCTCAAGCCGCTAGGACTTCAGACGATTTTGCGACGAGACGTTTTCGGGATCTGCCCTTGTCTCACAAACACTATTATAGTTCAGCCGCCGTTAGTCGCGCAGGCTAGTGGTTGGTATCGGTGGATGCAGAAGAAATAGACTATTCCAATGCAAATCCAGCTCAAACACAATGTTTTAAAGGGTTTAGAAGTCCTTAATCATGCCGGGGTGATAGTGGGACTCAAAGCGGAGGTTGCCCATTTAATTTGGCAACTGAAGTCTTGCTGCAGGCTAATGTGGTTGTTCTGTGTTCTACTGACGACAGGACCAGTACCATTCTGTGAATGTTCTCATCAATGTCCTCTGTAAGACTGTCTGGGGTGCAATAGTAGGTGAGTCAGAATCACTGAAATCAGAGCTTTTTACTGTCCTGTAGGATTTGGTATTTGAAAATTGCTGATGGCATAGCATTAATACTGTAATACTAAAAAAACAGCATTATAATCATATTCTAGTGACATCAATTTGAAATGGATATTCTATTAATTTATAATTTCGTCCATCATGGCTCTAACTTTGTTTAGCACTTTTCTCAATTTTGGGTAACAGCAACTTTCCTATTGGCACCATTTTGTTGTTGTTACACCATCTTAAGATGATTATTTTGACCTGCCAGAATACAGTCACTCGACGGTCACCAGCAGCCAAACCACTAGAGTGTCATAGCACTTGTATGTTTGATTTTACAATGTTTTTTTCTGGTTAGATTACCTTGACTGTCTGAATCACTGTGAGTAATACTAATGTCATGTCCAGTAAAGGTCAGTCCTGATTGTGCTATGGGACATGACACCCATAATTAAGATATTGGGGTCACTTTGAACTTCCCTGATAACTCAAACAATTATTCTGCTGCTCTATTCTCTATTCATGTTCCAAAAAACATATCACATTTACACAAGTATTCAGACCCTTCACTCAGTGCTTTTGTTGATGCACCTTTGGCAGTAATTACTTTCTTGTCTTCTTGGGTATGACACTACAAGCTTGGCACACCTGTAGGAGTTTTTCCTATTCTTCTCTGCATATCCTCTCAAGCTCTGTCAGGTTGGATGTGGAGCATTGCTGCACAGCTATTATCAGGTATCTCCAGAGATGTTTGATCGGGTTCAAGTTCTCCCTGTGGCTGGGAAATTCAAGGGCATTCAGAGACTTGTCATGAAGCCACTCCTGCGTTGTCTTGGCTGTGTGCTTAGGGTCGTTGTCCTGTTGGAAGGTGAACCTTCATCCCAGTCTGAGGTCCTGAGCGCTCTGGAGCAGGTTTTCATCAAGGATCTCTCTCTACTTTGCTCCGTTCATATTTCCCTTGATCCTGACTAGTCTCCCAATCCTTGCCGCTGAAAAACAAACCCACAGCGTGATGCTGCCACCACCATGCTTCACCATAGGGATGGTGCCAGGTTTCCTCCAGATGTGATGCTTGGCATTCAGGCCAAGGAGTTCTGTCTTGGTTTCATCAGACCAGAGAATCTTGTTTCTCATGGTCTGAGAGTCCTAAAGGGACCTTTTGGCAAGCTCCAAGCAGGCTGTCATGTGCCTTTTACTGAGGATGGGCTTCTGTCTGACCACTACCATAAAGGCCTGATTGGTGGAGTGCTGTAGAGATTGTTGTCCTTCTGGAAGGTTCTCCCATCTCCACAGAGAAAGTCTGGAGCTCTGTCAGAGTGACCATTGGTTTTTGGTCAGTTTGGTCGGGCGACCAGCTCTAGGAAGAGTCTTGGTGGTTCCAAACTTCTTCCATTTAAGAATGATGGAGGTGACTGTGTTCCTGGGGACCTTCAAAGCTGCAGAAATGTATTGGTACCCTTCCCCAGAGACACAATCCTGTCTCAGAGCTCTACAGACAATTCCTTTTACCTCGTGGCTTGGTTTTTGCTCTGACATGCACTGTCAAATGTGGGACCTTTATAAAGACAGGTGTGTGCCTTTTCAAATCATGTTCAATCAATTTAATTTACCACAGGTGGACTTCAATCAAGTTGTAGAAACATCTCACGGATGATCAATGGAAACAGGATGCACCTGAGCTCAATTTCGAATCTCATAGAAAAGGGTCTGAATACTTATGTAAATAAGGTGTTTCTAAAATTCACTTTCGCTTTGTCATTATGGGGTATTGTGTGTAGATTTCTTAATCCATTATAAGGCTGTAAGGTAACAAAATGTGGAAAAAGTCTGAAAAATCGGAATACTTTCCTAACAAGCAATATCTAACAGTTTCCCAACACATACCCAAAATACACATAAATCTAAGTAAGGAATGGATTAAGAATATTTACATAGTACATGTATGTATATTATTTAGGCCCTAATCTATGGATTTCACACAACTGGGCAGGGGCACAGCCATAGGTGGGCCTGGGAGGACATTGGAATGAGTTTTTACCTACAAAAGGGCTTCATTACAGACAGAAATACTCCTTAGTTCCATCAGCTGGTGGCTGGTGGCTGGTCTCCGACAATCCCGCAGGTGAAGAAGCCGGATGTGGAGGTCCTGGGCTGGTGTGGTCTGTGTTTCTGAGGCTAGTTGGACGTACTGCCAAATTCTCCATTTTTTTATTTTACTAGGCTAGTCCAGTTAAGAACCAATTCTTATTTTCAATGACGGCCTAGGAACAGTGGATTAACTGCCTGTTCAGGGGCAGAATTTGGATTTGAACTTGCAACCTTTCGGTTACTAGTCCAACGCTCTAACCACTAGGCTACCCTGCCGCCCCAAATGACGTTTGAGGCGACTTATGGTAGAGATATTAACATAACATTTTCTGGCAATAGCTCTGGTGGACATTCCTGCAGTCAACATGCCAATTGCACACTCCCTCAAAACTTGAGACATCTGTGGCATTGTGTTGTGTGACACAACTGCACATTTTAGAGTGGCCTTTTATTGTCCCTAGCACAAGGTGCACCTGTGTAATTAGCATGTTCTCCTTCAGGAATAGCCAGGGTAATTTCTTGTCATCTTGGTGGGATGGACACTTAGTTCTTACTGTAAATCATTTTTGGGACTATTCAATTTCACGGCAGGGCAGGCTGAAGCCTCTGCGTAGCAGCCTGGAGGAGATTTTAGGCTTTTTGGAGGATTGAGGGAGAAGGAATAAGCATTTGTTGATTTGGTCTCTTTGATATTCAGATATCATTAGAGAAGGAATGGAATAGCAGCTGTGGATATCAACTTTATTTATTTACCAAGCCGTCCTCTGCTGTTATTCGCCCGTCACTCTCCCTAGGCCATGGTAATTGTTTTTAATAATTCAACATGATGCCGCCACTGCCTCCCATAGTAAGTTATGCCATAGAGAGTGTGTGTGTGTGTGTGTGTGTGACTTACAGCATAGCATATCAAGACAGCCAGTTACCTATGGAACTAATTAAGTGAAACCAAATCTCCGCTCCTTTCGAGAAGGTTGAGGATTAACCAACAGCCAGGTCTCTGATTCATATGAATAGCGTCAACATGTCACATATATTCGGTGTAACAGTAGACCTTACAGTGAAATGCTCACTTACAAGCCCTTAACCAACAATGCAGTTTTAAGAAAATAGAGTAAAGAAAATATTTACTAAATAAACTAATGTGAAAAAAAATAAGTTACACAATAAAATAACAATGAGGCTATATACAGGGGGTACTGGTACCGAGTCAATGTGCAGGGTACAGGTTAGTCGAGGTAATTTGTACATGTAGTAGGGGTAAAGTGACTGCATAGATAAGAAACAGCGAGTAGCAGCAGTGTAAAAACAAAAGGGGGGATGTCAATGCAAATAGTCCGGTGGTCATTTGATTAATTGTTCAGCAGTCTTATGGAAGAAGATGTTAAGGAGCCTTTTGGACCTAGACTTGGTGCTCCGGTACCGCTTGCTGTGCGATAGCAGAGAGAACAGTCTATGACTTGGGTGATTGGAGTTTAGATATTTTTTGGGGCCTTCCTCTGACACCGCCTAGTACAGTTGAAGTCGGAAGTTTACATACACTTAGGTTGGAGTCATTAAAACTCGTTTTTCAACCACTTCACAAATTTCTTGTTAACAAACTATAGTTTGGGTAAGTAAGTTAGGACATCTACTTTGTGCATGACACAAGTAATTTTACCAACAATTGTTTACAGACCGATTATTTCACTTATAATTCACTGTATCACAATTCCCATGGGTCAGAAGTTTACATACACTAAGTTGACTGTGCCTTTTAAACAGCTTGGAAAATTCCAGGAAATTATGTCATGGCTTTAGAAGCTTCTGATAGGCTCATTGACATCATTTAAGTCAATTGGAGGGGTACCTGTGGATGTATTTCAACGCCTACCTTCAAACTCAGTACCTCTTTGCTTGACATCATGGGAAAATCAAAAGAAATCGGCCAAGACCTCAGAAAAAAAACTGGAGACCTCCACAAGTCTGGTTCATCCTTGGGAGCAATTTCCAAATGCCTGAAGGTACCACG
Source organism: Oncorhynchus mykiss (assembly GCF_057628025.1). NCBI lineage: Eukaryota > Metazoa > Chordata > Actinopteri > Salmoniformes > Salmonidae > Oncorhynchus > Oncorhynchus mykiss. The sequence goes on from NC_143029.1 coordinate 73,039,889, forward strand.
TTCATCTGTACAAACAATAATCCGCAAGTATAAACACCATGGGACCACGCAGCTGCCATACCGCTCAGGAAAGAGACGCGTTCTGTCTCCTAGAGATGAACGTACTTTGGTGTGAAAAGTGCAAATCAATCCCAGAACAACAGCAAAGGACCTTGTGAAGATGCTGAAGGAAACAGGTACACAAGTATCTATATCCACAGTAAAACGAGTCCTATATCGACATATCCTGAAAGGCCGCTCAGCAAGGAAGAAGTCACTGCTCCAAAACCGCCATAAAAAGCCAGACTAATGTTTGCAACTGCACATGGGGACAAAGATCGTACTTTTTGGAGAAATGTCCTCTGGTCTGATGAAAGAAAAATAGAACTGTTTGGCCATAATGATCATCGTTATGTTTGGAAGAAAAGGGGGAGGCTTGCAAGCTGAAGAACATCATCCCAACCGTGAAGCATGGGGGTGGCAGCATCATGGTGTGGGGGTACTTTGCTGCAGGAGGGACTGGTGCACTTCACAAAATAGATGGCATCATGAGGAGGGAACATTATGTGGATTTATTATGATGATTATTATGATTATGATCGACTCTGTCAATCACCACATCCTCATCGGCAGACTCGATAGCTTTGGTTTCTCAAATGATTGCCTCGCCTGGTTCACCAACTACTTCTCCGATAGAGTTCAGTGTGTCAAATCAGAGGGCCTGTTGTCCGGGCCTCTGGCAGTCTCTATGGGGGTGCCACAGGGTTCAATTATTGGACCGACTCTCTTCTCTGTATACATCAATGATGTCGCTCTTGCTGCTAGTGAGTCTCTGATCCACCTCTACGCAGACGACACCATTCTGTATACTTCTGGCCCTTCTTTGGACACTGTGTTAACAACCCTCCAGATGAGCTTCAATGCCATACAACTCTCCTTCCGTGACCTCCAATCGCTCTCAATTACAAGTAAAACTAAATGCATGTTCTTCAACCGATCGCTGCCTGCACCTGCCCGCCCATCCAACATCACTACTCTGGACGGTTCGGACTTAGAATATGTGGACAACTACAAATACCTAGGTGTCTGGTAAGACTGTAAACTCTCCTTCCAGACTCACATCAAACATCTCCAATCTAAAGTTAAATCTAGAATTGGCTTCCTATTTCGCAACAAAGCATCCTTCACTGATGCTGCCAAACATACCCTTGTAAAACTGACCATCCTGACTTCGGCGATGTCATTTACAAAATAGCCTCTAAAACCCTACTCAATAAATTGGGTGCAGTCTATCACAGTGCCTTCCGTTTTGTCACCAATGCCCCATATACTACCCACCACTGCTACCTGAACGCTCTCGTTGGCTGGCCCTCGCTTCTTACTCGTCGCCAAACCCACTGGCTCCAGGTCATCGACAAGACCCTGCTAGGTAAAGTCCCCACTTATCTCAGCTCGCTGGTCACCATAGCAGCACCCACCTGTAGCACGCGGTATATCTCTCTGGTCACCCCCAAAACCAATTCTTCCTTTGGCCGCCTCTCCTTCCTGTTCTCTGCTGCCAATGACTGGAACGAACTACAAAAATCTCTGAAAATGGAAACACTTATCTCCCTCACTAGCTTTAAGCACCAGCTGTCAGAGCAGCTCACATATTACTGCACCTGTACATAGCCCATCTATAATTTAGCCCAAACAACTACCCTCTCCCCCTACTGTATTTATTTATTTATTTTGCTCCTTTGCACCCTATTATTTCTATCTCTACTTTGCACATTCTTCCACTGCAAATCTACCATTCCAGTGTTTTACTTGCTATATTGTATTTACTTCGCCACCATGACCTTTTTTTTGCCTTTACCTCCCTTATCTCACCTCATTTTCTCACATTGTATATAGACTTCTTTTTCTACTGTATTATTGACTGTATTGTTTTACTCCATGTGTAACTCTGTGTTGTTGTATGTGTCGAACTGCTTTACTTTATCTTGGCCAGGCCGCAATTGTAAATGAGAACTTGTTCTCAACTTGCCTACCTGGTTAAATATAAAATAAATACTTCCAAAGTTGTGGCAAAATGTCTTAAGGACAACAAAGTCAAGGTATTGGAGTGGCCATCACAAAGCCCTGACCTCAATCCTTTAGTAAATTTGTGGGCAGAACTGAAAAAGCGTGTGCGAGCAAGGAGGCCTACAAACCTGACTCAGTTACACCAGCTCTGTCAGGAGGAATGAGCCAAAATTCAACCAACTTATTGTGGGAAGGTTGTGGAAGGCTACCCAAAACATTTGACCCAAGTTAAACAATTTAAAGGCAATGCTACCAAATACTAATTGAGTGTATGCAAACTTCTGACCCACTGGGAATGTGATGAAAGAAATAAAAGCTGAAATAAATCACTATCTCTACTATTATTCTGACATTTCACATTCTTAAAATAAAGTGGTGATCCTAACTGACCTAAAACAGGGACTTTTTACTAGGATTAAATGTCAGGAATTGTGAAAAACTGAGTATAAATGTATTTGGCTAAGGTGTATGTAAACTTCCGACTTCAAATGCAGGTCCTGGATAGCAGGACGCATGGCCCCAGTGATGTGCTAGGCTGTACACACTGTAGTTTTACATTTGATTTATATTTGTAATTTTGTGTGTTATGATGTGCGATCAATTCAAAGCGTCCTCTGTGGTTCATAGCTGAATGTTCATTTCTGTTAGAGTTCTCTGAATCTTTTACATGGATCAGAGGAGGCTGGTGGGAGGAGCTAAAGGAGGACAGGCTCATTGTCATGGCTGGAATGGAATCAAGGGAACAGAGTCAAACACATTGTTACCATGTGTTTGGTACCATTCCATTCATTACAATGAGCCATTCCTCCTATAGCTCCTTCCACCAGCCTCCACTGATATGAATCATAGCTGAATATCGACATGCGTCTTTCCAGCACTTCAGGTATAATGCTTTATTTCTGTTCTGAGCATCTACGAGCCCTTGTATTTTGAAAATGGCTGTTTCCACACCTAATGTCTGCTGTTGGTAGTGTTACCTGCATTTCCATTTGACGGTAGTACTGTGTCTCCCGGAGTTAAGCTGCTGTTGTAGATCTCTGTGTTAAGGGCAGTGAGAGGATGGGGAGCTTTTAATGTAGGATTTCTGCTGATTGTTTGCGCCGCAGGGCACTGGGTGTGAAAACACTGTTGTCAGTTAAACATAATGACGCTCCCAGCTCATTGTCTTAGTGTGTGTGGGTGGGGTGGTGGCACAGGGACGCAGACAAAACACATGAAATGACATTGCGAGCCTGTGCTCAAATGCTCTCACAGCTATTTTCAGGTGGCACAGAAACCTTGAAAGGGAGTGAAAGTTAGAGAGATCAATGAATGAATAACTATTGGGTTGGTTAGCCGTAGCCTACTGTATGTAGGGAACATTGCTAGCTGTCAAAAAGGGAAGTGCATCAAGACATGTTGTGACGGAACCTTTTATTGAATTGAAGGGACAGTCTTGAACAGATTCATAACCACCGGTGTGCCGTGATTGCGTCTTCATGCTGTGCGTTGGAATGACAGAGGTGTATGTTCGATATACTGTATGTTGAAAATACATTGGAACGTTGGTCAATGGTTACCGCCCTGCTCATCATACCTTGCAGGGCATATAAAAAAAAGGAAAACAATTTGACATGTATTTCTCAGTAGGATCTGTAGTATTTATAGGATTGGCTTTCTTTCTGTCTCTGTGTGTTTCTCTGCTTCACTCTTCTAAAAGGCTTTCATTTGAAGCGGGGGCCTGTAGTGCTGTATTGTAGCGAGGAGGAGGACACACATACACAGTTTAGTTGTAGTGTAGCGAGGAGGAGGACTGGGAGCCACCAGCCCACGCAGGCAAAGCTGTGAAAACTGTGCATCCAAGCTTGAATCCTCCCCCGTCCTCTGGCTGTTCTCCTAGCAGCAGCCTCCCTCCACAGACCAGCAGCAAACGTCACCCTGACCTCAATGTCAGGCTCCAGCCCAAACCAACCAACCAGTCAAGGAGATTTGGACCTTTCTCTGTCTTTAAAAAACAACTACTGCTTTTTGTCCTCCTGTCCTTAGTGAAATAAACATGTTTTAAACCTGCCCAGGACTGTAGATGTGGTCCTGGATATATTCAGATGACACAGCAAGCACAGAGTGATTGTTTTGAAGAGGGAGTTTGGGTGCTGAGTCAAGGCCCCCACCCATACATCCATCCGCTCACGCATAGTACTCATACATACACATACACACACACACACTAATACAAAACACACATTCAAATCCAAGCATGTTTCAGACAGAAGCGTCTGGCAGCAGCCTCCCACAGACGTCCTCAAACCTATCATTTTCTCTGCAGTGGAAGAATTGTGACGTACGTTGGTCGGTAGCTCAGCTGAATTTTAAAAAGATCCACACACCCACGCTCGATACCACTACTGCAAGCATCATTATAACAAACTTTCCTTGCTCTATATCTCCCTTCTACTGTGTGTGTCTGTCTCTGTCAGTGTTTTGCCTTGTTCATGTGCCTGCATTCATTCTGTGTAAATGCACAACGGACAGGATTCTAATAAGATTTGTTATTAGCTTTTTTAATTGACAGTGTGCAATCAATGTCACAGCTCGGTTATTATCTCTAGTTTGGGTTGTTGGTTAGGAGAAATGTTGTATTTTGTTGCTGTGTGTGTAGTATGCGTGTGTGGGTGGGCAGGGAATTGTTGGCTGTACTCTGTGTGTGTGTGTTGTGGATTTTCACTTAGTGTGAGTAATGTGTAATACATGTATTTCTGTAATGAGGAAGATGAGGAGGCACTAGGGTTGGGCGGGATCCAGATGTTCATACTGTTTCTAAACTATACTGGTGTATACGGTATTACCGAAAGTATACACAAGGGGCGCTATTTAAAAAAAAAATATAGTATTTGTGTGAGTCCTGTGCGTGAGCGGATGGATGCATATGTGGGCGGCCTTGACTCAGCACCCAAACGCCTTCTTCAGAACAATCACACCACCACTCTGTGCTTGCCGTGTCATCTGAATACATTCAGGGATAGCTTTTTTTTAAATAGATGTGGCTTTTTAAAATACATTTTTGACATGTATAACAATTTAGGTAACAGGGATCTTGATCCAGGAGGGGATTGAATGTCTCTGCTGTAACCAGGAAGCTTGATCTTGACATCTAGCCACTTAGCAAGCAAATTAGCAAACCAAATGTATAGCTGGAGCCCTGAGCTGGATATAATTAAATTGACACATGTTACATTTCTAATGTTATTCGTAACTTATTGTTAGCTATAAGCAGTGGCGTAGCACTCACACCCGCAGCCCCAAAGAGGCAGGGGTACCCCCCCCCCCCCCCCCTTCGGTATACAGTATAAGGAGACACACACTCGTTCATACACACACACACACATACACACACACACACTCCGAATGCACTGACTGGCGGATTCTTGGTATTCATCACAGCCTCTGATCAAGGTTAAAGTTGTGAGAAATACTCAGTGATGCTCAAGGAAACACAAATGAGTCTTCTCTGGGAAAGTCGAGATGCAGGGTAAAATATTAATATCATTTGAGGAGAGAAAATGCAAAGGTGGAAGGTTCCCTTCTGGAGCTGTCTGGGGAGATCCTCATGGGATTGGCTGTTTCAGAGCTGTCAATCATCTGGGCTGAGATGGACATAACAAATGCTGGCCAGATTGACATGGGGCACACAGTCATGCAGAGCTGAATCACCACACACACACACACACAGAGTGAAGAAGGTCCCAAGAGGAACTCCCCTCCCCTAATATCATTGGGCCATGCTCTTACTCTGTTTTGATTAATACACATCCCCGTTCCTCTCTAGTCCCCATGCTCTCATTACAGGTGCCTGTCAGTTGATTTTTTAAATCAATGAGGCTTGATTCTGAAATCAGGGAACAGTGCTCTCTGATGTTGGCTGCTTTGATGATGATGCTGTAGCCATAAAAATAAATGAGTGATTATACACTGAACAAAAATATAAACACAACATGTAAAGTGTTGGTCCCATGTTTCATGAAATAAAAGATCCCAGAAATGTTCCTCACACACGAAAAGCTTATTTCTCTCAAATTTTGTGCAAACATTTGTTTACGTCCCTGTTAGTGAGCATTTCTCCTTTGCCAAGATAATCCATCCACTTGACAGGTGTGGCATATCAAGACGCTGGTTGAACTGAATGATCATTATTGTACTGGGGACAATAAATGGCCACTCTAAAATGTGCAGGTTTGTCACACAACACAATGCCACAGATGTCTCAAGTTTTGAAGGATCGTGCAATTGGCATGCTGACTGCATTCGAATTGAATGTTAATTTATCTACCATAAGTCGCCTCCAATATTGTTTTCGAAAATTTGGCAGTACGTCCAACTGGTCTCACAACCGCAGACCACGTGTATAGCGTTGTGATGGCGAGCGGTTTGCTGATGTCAGCATTGTGAAAAGAGTGCCCCATGGTGGAGGTGGGGTTATGGTATGGGGAGGCATAAGCTACGGACAATGAAGACATTAGCATTTTATTGATGGCAATTTTAATTCACAGAAATACCGTAATGAGATCCTGAGGTCCAAATGTATTTATGGTGTCTCTGACCAACAGCTGCATATCTGTATTCCCAGTCATATGAAATCCATAGATTGGGGCTTAATGAATTTACTTCAGTTTACTGATTTTCTCATATGAACTGTAACTCAGTAAAATAGTTTTTTCAGTATATTTGTGTGGCTGTAGTCTGGGGCAATGTCACTAGGCCTACTCTAGCCTCAGGCACGGTGTCACTCTGCTTCCTGTGCATCATTGCTGCCACCTTTTTAGTCTCTGATCTGATGACTTCAACCTGTGGAGCTCTGCTATGATGGCTCGGGTTCATTCATATTGTAACGATCTTTAATTGTGAACTTATCCTGAGAATTATGCATTTTGTGATAACACACACACAGATTTTTATTTGAAATATGAGCTCAAGGAACCCACCTTTTTATAGAAGCCATACCGATGCTTGGTCTCATGAGTCCTCGTGAGTCATTCACACAATGTAATAATACTGACATGCTATTGACAACCTGTAACATAAGTACACACACTAAAATACTACATACACTTTTATTGAATTGGAATGACATGTATGCGTAAGATAACCTTTACCCCTTCGGGTGCTGCCATAGACTGTGCAGTCTAGTGGATGAGACTACAAAGCAGATGAAATGGTGTTTCTGTAGTTCTGAAATTGAGAGAATGATTTGTTTTACCATTAGTAGTCAGCCTACCGCTGTGCAGGTGTGTGAGGTCAGTCATCAATACCTAGAGACAAAGTGCTTGAAGGATCAACATCTGTACCAATGGAGGCTGCTGAGGGAGGGCAGCTCATAGTAATGGCTGGAATGGAGTCAGTGGAATAGTCTCAACCATAAGGAAACCATGAGTTTGATACCATTCCATTGACTCCATTCCAGATGTTATTATGAGCTGTCCTCCCCTCAGCAGCCTCCACTGGTCTGTACGTATGTAGTACCTCTGGGTCTAATAATGATGATCATCAATGGTGCTGATGGGGATACTGAATACTGATAGCCATGATGAATAAGGTACTGTCTCAGCTCCCCTCCTCTCCTTTCCCGGCCAGCCAGGCAGCAGCCTGCTGTTGATTGTCAGAGGAACAGCGTGTGTCTGACGTTTTAACACGGACTCGAATCCTCCTATCATTGAGGGTCGCTAGTAGAAAACACGTCATACAATCTGCTAGACTACGGGTCTAGACATTTGTAGCATCTGTGGCCTGTAACTACAGGAAACCACCAGAATGTTGTCTGTCTGCTGGTTGATATGAGGCTTTGCCTATGAGTTCCAGCCTATTGTAGTGGAGGGATAAACTGAATGGCGTAAGCCTTAAGACACATTTCTTATTTTATGTGATCAGTGAGTGTCACACCACATGAGATGGATAGATCTGATCATAAGACTAAACTGGCAACAGTTCAATCCTTTCACACAGTGAAAACCTTTGCTTATTGGGTAACATTTACATTTGAGTCATTTAGCAGACTGTTATCCAGAGTGACTTACAGTAATGAGTGCACACGTTTTCTAACATTTTGATCCTGGGTAAGGAGGGTTCTCTTTACAGCTTTTATTCCCAGTGAAAGGTGTGGTTTCTGAGCTTTCTATATAATTAATCATCAGGTATAATAGACACATGAGGGGAGCCATAAGTAAGTTTGGGAGGGGCTGAGTGCAGGGGAAACGATCACATGTAGCAGTACTGCTAAGGGGAGGAACCGTTTAAGACCCAGATACCTCGGCTCCCTGCCTAGCAATAATGATGCAATGTTTAGCGATAAGGAGGAGACTCCACCCAAAGTGGGGTATGTATTCACTACCACGGGTGAAACCATGTTTTTGTCTGACGCAGCTGTGTTGACCCACTGGGAAGAATAAACTTGGTTTAAACTTTCATAGTGTCCGTTGAGTTTGTAGTCTGAAAATTAGAACCTAGCACCAGAAGGTAGGATTTCTCTGTGATCGTACACAGGCACTTCAAATTCCATTGAGGTTCTTATATGGCCTCATTTAAAACCCCTGCACTACCTTCTGGCTTGTCCTCTGTTGTCGTTACGACTCTCTCAGCTCAACTCTCTGAAAACTGGCTGCATACTCTAGTCTAGATTTACATCCACAGCAGAGCAGAGGTACCTAGGCTGCTAAAAAATTGGCTTTACGTAACAATACAATACAGAACAGAAGCCTTTGAACAGTCGTCTCAACCAGCAGAGTTGCCCTAGAAGAATACTGGTTCCAACAGGAGTCACGCTGCCTCCCCTCCCGGTGGAGACATGTACTGCATCCTGCCTGGCAAATAGTGTTGGATAACATCGTTCCTATTTGAATTTAATAGAGCGAGGAAGGAAAAAAACAAATTACAGGGCCGTAATGAGTTTTTCTATAAAAACTATTTCATTAGACCTGTGCTGAATTAAATGCAGGAGATGGTATTTCCCTGAGGATAGCCCAAGCAAATGTACTCCTCACATTGGTTTACAGTGGAAACTACATTCCTTTAGAGAGAAATGTATTTCTGACAGATTCCATAATTGAATTGGAGCTACAGTTTGCAGACTCTATTTAAATATTTATTCTCAGGGAGTTAGTTTGCCAGACCAATATTTTGTCTTTTACCTCTCTCATTGGTAAATAATTCATTTGGCGGTCTAAACGGTTAATTCCCTAGGCCTAGCACAGTTATGGAGAACATTATGAGTTGATATGTATCATGACACGTCATATGTTTTGTATTACTTCTGAAGTAAGTCTACACTTTCTAGAGTTCTCATCCCCTCTACCACCCCCACTTCTAATACTGTCAAAAACACTAGAACAATATTTTGTGTTTATTATGTGTTAGGAGTCTCAACCTTAAATGAGTTTTGCCTCGGGCCGGGAACTAGCAGGACCTAGAAAGTTACACCGGAACAATAGAAAGCCCCTGGCTAACATGTGGGCACAACATGAGCTTTACCCTGCTACCCATATACACTCTGTATACGTCACAATGACTAGCACAGATGAGATGACACACAAACACACACACACACACACACACACCCTGACACCCACAGAAAACCCCCAGACATGGCCAGTCAAGCCAGTCTATCAGAAATCCTCCTCCAAACTGCCATATAGATAAAGTTGCAGAACTGGGGCCACATAATGTGTGTAGCTGTTATGGTGAGTGAATGAGGACCCAAAAGCGAACTAACTTAAACAGAGCTTCTTTAATAACCAAACATAGGTAGGCTCAGATAGACCGGCAGATTCCGACAGGACAGGACAAGGTTACAGCAAACATGACGATAGTCTGGCTCAGGCATGAAACACAACAAACAAGAATCCGACAAGGACAGGAACAGAAACAGAGAGAGATATAGGGACCTAATCAGAGGGAAAAAGGGAACAGGTGGGAAACGGGGTGAATGGGTAGTTAGAGGAGACAAGGAACAGCTGGGGGAAAGCGGGGGAGAAAAGGTAACCTAACAACGACCAGCAGAGGGAGACAGGGTGAAGGGAAAGGACAGAGACAAGACACACCATGACAGTACATGACAGTACCCCCCCACTCACCGAGCGCCTCCTGGCGCACTCGAGGAGGAAACCTGGCGGCAACGGAGGAAATCCTCGATCAGCGCACGGTCCAGCACGTCCCGAGAGGGAACCCAACTCCTCTCCTCAGGACCGTACCCCTCCCAATCTACGAGGTACTGGTGACCACGGCCCCGAGGACGCATGTCCAAAATTCTACGGACCCTGTAGATGGGTGCGCCCTTGACAAGGATGGGGGGGGGGGGGGGGAGACGAGCGGGGGCGCGAAGGACGGGCTTGATGCAGGAGACATGGAAGACCGGGTGGACGCGACGAAGGTATCGCGGAAGAAGAAGTCGAACTGCGACAGGATTAATGACCCGAGAAATACGGAACGGACCAATGAACCGCGGGGTCAACTTGCGAGAAGCCGTCTTAAGGGGAAGGTTCTGAGTGGAGAGCCAAACTCTCTGACCGCGACAATATCTAGGACTCTTAGTTCTACGCTTATTAGCAGCCCTCACAGTCTGCGTCCTATAACGGCAAAGTGCAGACCTGACCCTCTTCCAGGTGCGCTCGCAACGTTGGACAAAAGCCTGAGCGGAGGGGACGCTGGACTCGGCGAACTGAGATGAGAACAGCGGAGGCTGGTACCCGAGGCTACTCTGAAAAGGAGATAGCCCGGTCGCAGACGAAGGAAGCGAGTTGTGGGCGTATTCTGCCCAGGGGAGCTGTTCTGACCAAGACGCAGGGTTACGAAAAGAAAGACTGCGTAAGATGCGACCAATAGTCTGATTGGCCCGTTCTGCTTGACCGTTAGACTGGGGGTGAAAGCCGGAAGAGAGACTGACGGAAGCCCCAATCAAACGGCAAAACTCCCTCCAAAATTGAGACGTGAATTGCGGACCTCTGTCCGAAACGACGTCTGACGGAAGGCCATGAATTCTGAAAACATTCTCGATGATGATTTGTGCCGTCTCTTTAGCAGAAGGAAGCTTAGCAAGGGGAATGAAATGAGCCGCCTTAGAGAACCTATCGACAACCGTAAGAATAACAGTCTTCCCCGCTGACGAAGGCAGTCCGGTGACAAAATCTAAGGCGATGTGAGACCACGGTCGAGAGGGAATAGGAAGCGGCCTGAGACGGCCGGCAGGAGGAGAGTTACCGGACTTAGTCTGCGCGCAGACCGAACAAGCAGCCACGAAACGACGCGTGTCATGCTCCCGGGTGGGCCACCAAAAACGCTGGCGAATGGAAGCAAGCATACCCCGAACGCCAGGGTGGCCGGCTAACTTGGCAGAGTGAGCCCACTGAAGAACGGCCAGACGAGTAGGAACGGGAACGAAAAGAAGGTTCCTAGGACAAGCGCGCGGCGACGGAGTGTGAGTGAGCGCTTGTTTTACCTGCCTCTCAATTCCCCAGACAGTCAACCCGACAACACGCCCCTCAGGGAGAATCCCCTCGGGGTCAGTGGAGGCTACTGAAGAACTGAAGAGACGAGACAAAGCATCAGGCTTGGTGTTCTTAGAGCCCGGACGATAAGAAATCACGAACTCGAAACGAGCGAAAAACAGCGCCCAACGCGCCTGACGCGCATTAAGTCGTTTGGCAGAACGGATGTACTCAAGGTTCCTATGGTCAGTCCAAACGACAAAAGGAACGGTCGCCCCCTCCAACCACTGTCGCCATTCGCCTAGGGCTAACCGGATGGCGAGCAGTTCGCGGTTACCCACATCATAGTTACGTTCCGACGGCGACAGGCGATGAGAAAAATACGCGCATGGGTGGACCTTGTCGTCAGAGAGGGAGCGCTGAGAAAGAATGGCTCCCACGCCCACCTCTGACGCGTCAACCTCGACAACGAACTGTCTAGAGACGTCAGGTGTAACAAGGATAGGAGCGGGTGTAAAACGATTCTTGAGGAGATCAAAAGCTCCCTGGGCGGAAACGGACCACTTAAAGCACGTCTTGACAGAAGTAAGGGCTGTGAGAGGAGCTGCCACCTGACCGAAATTACGGATGAAACGACGATAGAAGTTCGCGAAGCCGAGAAAGCGCTGCAGCTCGACGCGTGACTTAGGGACGGGCCAATCAATGACAGCTTGGACCTTAGCGGGATCCATCTTAATGCCTTCAGCGGAAATAACAGAACCGAGAAATGTGACGGAGGAGGCATGAAAAGTGCACTTCTCAGCCTTCACAAAAAGACAATTCTCTAAAAGGCGCTGGAGGACACGTCGAACGTGCTGAAGATGAATCTGGAGTGACGGTGAAAAAATCAGGATATCGTCAAGGTAAACGAAAACAAAGATGTTCAGCATGTCTCTCAGGACATCATTGACTAATGCCTGAAAGACAGCTGGAGCGTTAGCGAGGCCGAAAGGAAGAACCCGGTATTCAAAGTGCCCTAACGGAGTGTTAAACGCCGTCTTCCACTCGTCCCCCTCCCTGATGCGCACGAGATGGTAAGCGTTACGAAGGTCCAACTTAGTGAAAAACCTGGCTCCCTGCAGGATCTCGAAGGCTGAAGACATAAGAGGAAGCGGATAACGATTCTTCACTGTTATGTCATTCAGCCCTCGATAATCTATGCAGGGGCGCAGAGACCCGTCCTTCTTCTTGACAAAAAAAAAACCCCGCTCCGGCGGGAGAGGAGGAGGGGACTATGGTACCGGCGTCAAGAGCTACAGACAAATAATCTTCGAGAGCCTTACGTTCGGGAGCCGACAGAGAGTATAGTCTTTTTTTTAATTTTTTTTTATTTTTTTTACCTTTATTTTACTAGGCAAGTCAGTTAAGAACAAATTCTTATTTTCAATGACGGCCTAGGAACAGTGGGTTAACTGCCTGTTCAGGGGCAGAACGACAGATTTGTACCTTGTCAGCTCGGGGATTTGAACTTGCAACCTTTCGGTTACTAGTCCAACACTCTAACCACTAGGCTAACCACTGTCTACCCCGGGGGGGGGTGGTTCCCGGAAGGAGATCAATACTACAATCATACGACCGGTGTGGAGGAAGAGAGGTGGCCCTGGACCGACTGAACACCGTGCGCAGATCGTGATATTCCTCCGGCACCCCTGTCAAATCACCAGGCTCCTCCTGTGAAGAAGAGACAGAGGAAACAGGAGGGATAGCAGACATTAAACATTTCACATGACAAGAGACGTTCCAGGAGAGGATAGAATTACTAGACCAATTAATGGAAGGATTATGACAAACTAGCCAGGGATGGCCCAAAACAACAGGTGTAAAAGGTGAACGAAAAATTAAAAAAGAAATGGTTTCACTATGATTACCAGAAACAGTGAGGGTTAAAGGTAGCGTCTCACGCTGAATCCTGGGGAGAGGACTACCATCCAGGGCGAACAAGGCCGTGGGCTCCTTTAACTGTCTGAGAGGAATGTCATGTTCCCGAGCCCAGGTCTCGTCCATAAAACAGCCCTCCGCCCCAGAGTCTATTAAGGCACTGCAGGAAGCTGACGAACCGGTCCAGCGTAGATGGACCGACAAGGTAGTGCAGGATCTTGAAGGAGAGACAGGAGTAGTAGCGCTCACCAGTAGCCCTCCGCTTACTGACGAGCTCTGGCCTTTTACTGGACATGAAGTGACAAAATGACCAGCGGAACCGCAATAGAGACAGAGGCGGTTGGTGATTCTCCGTTCCCTCTCCTTAGTCGAGATGCGGATACCTCCCAGCTGCATGGGCTCAGCACCCGAGCCGGCAGAGGAAGATGGTAGTGATGCGGAGAGGGAGGCGACGGAGAGCGCGAGCTCCTTTCCACGAGCTCGGTGACGAAGATCAACCCGTCGCTCAATGCGAATAGCGAGTTCAATCAAGGAATCCACGCTGGAAGGAACCTCCCGGGAGAGAATCTCATCCTTTACCTCTGCGCGGAAACCCTCCAGAAGATGAGCGAGCAAGGCCGGCTCGTTCCAGCCACTGGAGACAGCAAGAGTGCGAAACTCAATAGAGTAGTCTGTTATGGATCGATTGCCTTGACATAGGGAAGACAGGGCCCTGGAAGCCTCCTCCCCAAAAATAGATCGATCAAAAACCCGTATCATCTCCTCCTTAAAGTCCTGATACTGGTTAGTACACTCAGCCCTTGCCTCCCAGATTGCCGTGCCCCACTCACGAGCCCGTCCAATAAGGAGAGAAATGACGTAGGCGACACGAGCAGTGCTCCTGGAGTAAGTGTTGGGCTGGAGAGAAAACACAATATCACACTGGGTGAGGAACGAGCGGCATTCAGTGGGCTCCCCAGAGTAACACGGCGGGTTATTGATTCTGGGCTCCGGAGATTCGAAAGCCCTGGAAGTGGCCGGTGGATCGAGGCGGAGATGGTGAACCTGTTCTGTGAGGTTGGAGACTTGGGTGGCCAGGGTCTCAACGGCATGTCGAGCAGCAGACAATTCCTGCTCGTGTCTGCCTAGCATCGCTCCCTGGATCTCGACGGCTGAGTGGAGAGGATCCGAAGTCGCTGGGTCCATTCTTGGTCGGATTCTTCTGTTATGGTGAGTGAATGAGGACCCAAAAGCGAACTAACTTAAACAGAGCTTCTTTAATAACCAAACATAGGTAGGCTCAGATAGACCGGCAGATTCCGACAGGACAGGACAAGGTTACAGCAAACATGACGATAGTCTGGCTCAGGCATGAAACACAACAAACAAGAATCCGACAAGGACAGGAACAGAAACAGAGAGAGATATAGGGACCTAATCAGAGGGAAAAAGGGAACAGGTGGGAAACGGGGTGAATGGGTAGTTAGAGGAGACAAGGAACAGCTGGGGGAAAGCGGGGGAGAAAAGGTAACCTAACAACGACCAGCAGAGGGAGACAGGGTGAAGGGAAAGGACAGAGACAAGACACAACATGACAGTACATGACAGTAGCAGCTGTCAGTCGATAAAGGGAAGGAGAGAGAGACGACACATCCTTCCTCTGTTACCCCAGCTGGGAGGGAATGGACTGAGACTGAAAGTCTGATCCTATGACTGACCAGAGCTTATTAATGGACGTCCCATTCTGGCTATGGGCTTATTAATGGACGTCCCATTCTGGCCATGGGCTTATTAATGGACGTCCCATTCTGGCCATGGGTTTATTAGGATTAGCCTAATAATCCCAGCAGTTGTTTTAGGTATAGGGCCTTTAGACCCCTCCTCCTCAGCTCAGAGGATTACCAGGAGGAGGAAACGGCTCCCCGTCACAACACCTGACGCATGGTCGCGTCTTCCTGACCAGGTCAGTGTGTTACAGCTCAGCTCAGCACAGCCACAACACTCCAGAGCTGTCTGCTGGGACTACATCATACGCAGGACTGGGCAAATACTACCTTTTGGATCCAGATTTAGTTTACACTGGAGGTTGAAATACGAAAGACTAACCTGAGAGGACAGAGAGAATATTAAAATAGAGAGGAGAGGAAGAAGTGGAATAAAACCACAAGATGGTAATGATGGAAAATACCAGCTTGCCTGTCAGTGAGTTTGAAGCGTGAGGGTTGGACAGTGGATTTGTATGGTTAGGTTGTGTCTTGTGAGCCCTTTGGTCCACTAGGAGCTAAAGGAATAAGTCAAGTCAGTCTGTGCCTCTTGAAAGTGTGGGACCATGCTGCTGTGTTTCGGGGGCCGCAGACGGACCAGGCACCACCACATCCACTGGGGCGAAGAGGACTGTCTACTGGCTGAAGAGCCTTAGGTTATTCAAATCCCTGGCTACCTGGACGCAGGTAGCACAAACCTGGACACAGGTAGCACAAACCTGGACGCAGGTAGCACAAACCTGGACGCAGGTAGCACAAACCTGGACGCAGGTAGCACACCTGTTCACTACACAGCAGGTCCACATATCGATATGACTAACAGCTCAGTTGAAGCAGCAAGCTCTCAAAGCAGTGCATTTGGAGTATGAATCTATTTGCTAGCTGGTATTTGAGCAGTTTTCATAAAGTGTTGTAGCTGGTTTCTTATTTGAGAAGCCTGTCTCAAAGACCGTATCCACAGCCCAGACTTCCTGGAAAGATGCTCGGGATGCCTTGAAGGGATTATTACCCTTCAACACAATAAACTGTACTAGACAATGGCATGGCAGTGGGTGTTGTACTGTATATGTGTGAGATAACATCAACCACTTCAAATCACTCATTCTCTACTCAGTATCTACTCAAGTTATACAAATAAGACACTTGATAAATACCTAGATGGAGACCGATTTAAAGATGTTAGCTATAAAGTCACCCTGTTGAAAATAAGGCTACTACTATGTAGAATACAGCAGTGCTCCAGTCTGAGAACATGTATATGTCCTTCAAGGGCCTGAGGTTGTTCTGTATAGAGAGAAGTTGTCTGTTTTTTTCCTTTTGGTGGGATGATCCAGTAGACACATGCTGTCTGGGTGCTGCTTTGCTTGGGCCAGCCAGATGTTATCTGTCCAGATGTCCTGTCAGGATCATGTCCTCACAACCCTGGTTCTCTACATGTGCTCTGATTACTAATTGATAAAGTATTATGTAAAAACATGTTCATATAATGTTTTTACTGTGTTACTAAACAGGTATAAAAGCAACTAAATGGTTACCTTCACAGGTTCTGTTTTTTGATGTCATGCATTAATTTCTTTAGCAGTTATAGCCTGCTTAGAACATATTTTTATATCAAGCAACGCTATTTTCCAGTGGCCCTCATCAACATGTTTCTCTCTAAACACATGGGGGCGCTGCTTTTGATGGCATCATCAATTGCCTCAGTGTCCCGTGGTGATAAGAATATGGAATTAGGGCTTAACCTAGTTGGTCAGCTTTGTGTTGTGCCTTTATTCAGAGTGGTTTCCATTTGATTGACCAATGCCTAGTTGAACACCAAAGCTCTGCCCATGCTGAATATAAAGCTGGAATGTGCCAGATTATGCAGTGAGTTCCTTTTAGAGCCTTAAATGACATTGAAATAACAAGCTGAATATGCATCCGTTTATGGCAGCCAATCAGTTGCTGACAATGACTTATGAGCTAATAATTCTTCCTGTGGAAAGGTTAATTTACTTATTTTGGGAAGGCGTCAAAGCCAGATTTGTAATTATTACTTAGTGGTATTTTGTAGAGGTGACAGTTTACATACCAACTAATTTATCAGATTATTTCAGTGATTAACAACACTGTAAAAATAATTTGCTGCCTGCCATAAATGGTAGTCGGGTCACTCCTGGAGTGACTAAGTGTGTGAGAGCTTGTGTGTGCTTTTGTCAGTGCATGTGTATGTAAACACTGGGATCGATCCACTCAAACCGTAGTCCATTATTGCTGTCAGGTTAGGTGGCAATTAATATAGCAGTGACTGTTACTTTCACACAATTAGGCGACTTTCTGCATTGAGCTATTTTAGCTTTTTTTTACATTTTTATTTACAATGAACTAGAGAACATATCTTGCCCTTTCAAGCTATCTGACCCACTTGTGTGCAACCCATGTGATCTGCTTTTACAGGGCCCTAGGATTAGCAGTGCTTTATGTAGAGTCTAAAACTTGGCTACATGGAAGCCAGAACTTCTGGTACTTCCACTCACTCTCCCTCCTTTAGAAAGCCATGGGAAAATCTCTGCCTTTGTGTTTTCCCTATCCCTGCTTGTTCGGTTGCAAGAGAGAACTTGATGGCGAGGGAGGGAGGAATACAGAGAGTGACCGAGAGAGGAGGCACTGGGGACACAAAGTTCTCTTTCATAGCAGTTTGTTCTAGGATCCTATCTTTGTTGACTGCTGCAGCAATAGTTGATGCTCAGCTCCCTCTTCCTTGGATCCTATTCTTACTGTTCACTCACTGTCATCCATTTTACTCTCTGGGGGCTGAAATCCCTCTAGAGATCCTGTGGAGGAACTCAGATCAGTGGAGTTGGTGTGTTTTAATGCAGAGCAGCCGACCCATTGGGATCCGGTCCTTGTTTTCTGACCGTCCCGGGGGTTGGGAAACTGCTGGAAAGTTCAGACAGACACACTCCCTCACGCTACGCACGGCAGGCAGCTCAGAGATGAAGGGTTTTGTCTGCACCACAGGCAGAAAAGGATTGCTCACAACTTGCCAAGAAGGATGTTTTTCATATGTCGCTCACGGCCTCTCAGGGACTCTATGACAAACATGTGTTTGCTTGTTCCAAAGCAAACAGTGGAATGGCTGTTTTAGCTGTCGCTCACCCTCACGTCGGACAGGTAGAAGAAGAAAGTAGAGGGGAGAATGCAACCAGCCAGCCACCATCCAGCCTTTTGCGGTGCTGCTGCTGAATGCTGAGTATAAGGCTGCAGGGTTATGGAGGTGGCACAGAGGCTTTGCTCAGGCTTGTTTGAAGTTTTTTTCCCATGTCAAAGGTAAAGGATTACCCGGGGGGTTGGAATGCAGCCTGGAAGTGAAGGTCTCAGAGAGCTACCCTAAACACCACCACACCGGGGAGAGGAGTGTGAGATTATGTTTGCTTTGCGACTGTGTGTATGTAGGTGTGTGCGTGTAAGTTAGGCTAGTTTGTGCATGCCTGTGTGTGTGGGGGAGTTCAGGGTAGTGCCATGCTACTGCTGAGCAGTCGGGCTACGGAGCAGGCTATCCCCGGGGCCACAAGCAAAGCTGTAACATCCCACCAGTCAGGAGGAGGTAGGACCACGGTGTATCACATCTCTGTCATCCTGAATGGAACTTTGGGGCATGAGGAGGTGGGTGAGGGGGTGGGGGTGAGGGAGGGCCTGGCCGCCAGACACGCCTCCCTGGAGCAGAGTCATCCGGCAGCCAGGAGCACCAGGGCACGGCCACAGGCGCTGCAGGGGAAGGAGGGACACTTCAGGCTTGGCAGGTGGCCCTCCCTGAGCCGTACAGGCAGAGTGGGGGGGAGGAGGGAGGAGGCAGTGCAGGAGGAGGAGGAGGAGGGAAGAAAAATGAAGACGGACCGGTTTCTCCAACTCCAACAGTTCTCTAGTAACTCAACAGCTCCAGCAGCAGCCCATCCTTCTCAGATTGACTGGGAGACTGCAGCGGTAGGAGTAGAGGTAAAGGCAGCTACAGCAGCTCTAGAGCAACAGAAGACCCAGGTAGAGACCCAGGGACAGGACGTTTCTCCCCAGACTGAAGGGCCTCTCCCTGGGAATCATGGTGGTGTCCCTGCCGGTGGTGTTCTGGCCGGTGGTGGCTCTCCACCCCGGGCTGTGCTCCGCAGGAGGCCATCCCAGGACGGTGCTGCTCCACACAACAGGAGGGCGGTGAGCATGTATGGAGCCGCAGCCAGGCAGCATCAAGGCTTGCTAAGCCGCCAGGACAGACAGGACAGGCCCAGGAGTGTGTGCATGCTCGCAGGCCCCAACCTCAACCCTACCCTATCAGAGCCCGGGTCCCACTCCCAACAGACCTCCAGGAGGGGGGCTACAAGGTCTCTGGACGGTCCCCCACAGCAGCGCTGGACCAGGAGGGCAGAGCTGCGGGCGGTGGACGGTCTTAAGCCAGGGGTGCTCCCTCAGTGGACGGTGGCGGGGGCTGAGGAGAAGGTGGTCCCCAGGGTCCGGCAGCAGACCTGGAAACCGAGACCGGTCAGCATGACTGTGTTGGAGCTGAGGAAGAAGGCCTCGGGGTCTCAGGAGGGGCTGGACAGCCAAGGAGGAAGCCAGGGGGGAGGTCTATTTGGCCGCTGGAGGCTGTTCGGCCGACCAGCTCAGGACAAGGAGAAGGAGGAAGCCCCAGACCCAGGCTCCAAGCCCAGCAGCAAGCCAGATGCCCCCAAGAAGACCCTGAGCTCCTTACGCCGGAGCCTCAGTCTGCGGATCAAGAGGAACCGGCCGCGGGAAAGAGTGGACATTTCTGAGTTGACATCAGAGGAACGCTCACGCACTACAAGTATGGAGCAGGAGACATCTCTCCCCTTGCGGCCCTTCTCCTATCTGACTGGGAGGACCCTGCCACCTCCTTACGAGAGGGACGATGATGGAGGGAGGCAGTTCATTCAGTACCACAGCCAGGGCAAGGTTAAGGTGATGGAGGTGCCTCTCTACCCAGCCAAACTGTCCTCCTCTACTAAACCGGCCCAGGAGGAGCCCAGTCTATGGCAGCTCATAGCCAGACGCTTTAGGAGGAAGGAGCAGCAGCAACCGTCCAACGGTAAATGTGAACTCCAGCCCCGACACCCGAGCAAAGAGACTGGCAAATATTCCCTGGGCAGGATTAAAAAGCCTCAGTCAGTTGCAATAGAGACTCTGACAGACTGCAACAAAGTTCAAGGTAAGATTCCCAGTAAGATTGAATATATTTCCCAGCACTTAGTGCTCCTGGTTCTGGACAGCCCCCCCCTCAACCACTCTGTCAAAAAAAGTTCCCTTTTATAGTTCAACAGGGCAGCAGGTAGCTTAGCGGTTAAGATCATTTGGGCAGTAACCAAAAGGTCGCTGGTTCGAATTCCGAGCTAACTAGGTGAAAAATCTGTCTGTGCCCCACTTAACCCCCTTTCGCTCCTCTTAGTCACTGGATAAGAGCTCACATGTAAACAGGAACAGGGGTATTCTGCTCTTTAAGGAATGAGGGCAAATGAAAAACACGTGGAAGGGAACTTTAGGCTGAGGTGGCATTTCAAGGTTTCGGGACCCGGAGGTTAGAAACAGTTCTCATTTTACTCATTTACTTTTCCAACAATGCATTTCAAATCCATGTTGGTTCTTATTCAGATATGTAACAGTCACCACTGAAAACATTTTACATTAGAGATTTGTCATTTGGATGAGATGAGGGTCTTGCCTGTTATCTCATATGAATTTGCCTTGTTGTTTAAAGTTAACAATAGCTGTTTGATGAGAAAAGGTATGGGTGGTTGGTACAGTACTATACAGTCTGATCCAGAAGTGGCTGTGTTTCCCAGAGCCAGTGTGGTTGGAAATGCATGGTAGTTAATGCCTCTGGCCTCGTAGGGACACAGCTTAAAGCAGGAGGCATTAAAACGGTCAGCAGCTGTGAAGGGCCTTGGAGATGCTTTTGGCCGCCAACCAGGGCTAAATTAGGAGGGCTTAAACACTGTAATGATGGGGAACTGAGAGAGAGACTTAAGCACTGTGTTTAAAGGTTAGCTAGCCTAGCGCTGATCTCTATACGTTGACAGTGTAGGATCTTGTGTGTCTGTGTTGAGTTACTCATAGAAGCAGACAGAGAAGCAACAATGAGCTATAGAGATTAGCCAATGTGCTGAAGCTGTGTTTGCTGTGTACTCCCATGCAGTTTAGTTAAAATCTAAATTAAGCCTTGTTCCTGTCATAGTCATTAGAAGATAACACCTTATACTATGGTGAACTGAAGTTAAAAACTTGTATCAGACAGGTTTGTGCAACATGACACGAAACATTTTCTAGAGTTATGATTGGTGATCGTGAATTATTACCTCATTATTACATCATTTAGAAAAATCCACGGCTCAGACCCCCAGAATCTATGAGTGAACAATGAAAGTTTGAGTAAAGTTCAGATTCAAAACAAACACCTGTTGCTGTAGGAGTAAGTTGCATCAAACTTTCCAGAGAAACACTTCTTAGATTGTTTTGCGTACTTGGTAAGTTGTTTCTCTGTGAATGAACCACAAATCAGACTATGTACTTTGTGTCGATATCAACTTTAGCAAAGCTTTGTTTCCTTCTGAGCCTAAGCAGTTAATAAGGGCAGATACAGGTACACTTTGTGATTTGCAGTTTATTTGTTTTCCCAATAAGAACTGTTACCAAGGTCACCAAAGCCTTTGTAGTGTTAAGTGCACGTTTAGTGATATTTGTCTCCGTAGTCGAAGTAGGAGAGGGCAGTCAGTCAGGCAGTAGGAATGTAGGTGTGCCGATCACTCTGACTAAAAGCCTAGTCACCTGTCTCTACCTGCCTAAGTGTTTGACAACCTTACCTGGCTGCAAAATGTATCTTAAGAGTTCTGATTCCCAGCCCTTAGTTAGTACACACACACACACACACACACACACACACGTGTAATTGCGAAAATTAACCAAAAACACATTAGCTGGCATTACAATATACTCTGTTTAGCGAGTAACTAATATGGATGTCCAGGTGTTAGTACTAGCTAATGATGGGCTGTTTTCCTGGTTATATTTTTTCCCTTTGGTGGTATAGCCCTACATCAGGGATGAGGGGTTGAGGACCCTGTCCACCTCACGACTGCACCTCGCCCCTACCAGTGGGTGAACAAGGCATTGTTGTCAGGCCCGTGGAGGAGGGGTGGTTTGAAGTGACGTTTTGTGAGGTAGTCAACACTGCACTCCATCACAGACCTGGGTTCAAATCGAATTTGTATATCTTTCCAATACTTTGGCTGGGTGTGATTGAGCTTGCCTGCAGCAGTGGAACCAATGGAATGGTCTCAAATGTGTAAACCAGGCAGATTCAGACAAATACTCAAAGTATTTGGAAGATTTCAAATACTATTTGAACCCAGGCCTGCTTCATCAAACACACGACGTGCATTAAACTAGGCCATACACGTCATTGTTTTGTAGGACCAGTCAGGCTGGCAAAATGTTCACTGTGGTACATGTATCTTGCCTAGACTTGGCATTGCTCATTGAGAGTTGTCGAAAGTGTCCTGTGTGTCAATGTGCATTTTGTATTCTTTCATCTCATGACTGATCTCTCTTATAAGAGATCCTCGAAATTGGTTGTGGAGTGTTCAAGAATAACAATACCCTGGCCTTATTTTTTTTTCATCTCACAATCAACTGAAGTTCATTCATGAAAATAGTTTGCAGCTCTGCTCTTTCTCATACAAAACTCTTTGTCACAGTGAATCAGGGCCAACAAAATGTCTGTTCCCAAAATGTCTGTTCCCCTAAATGTTGTTAAGTTTGAGTCTGCCTGCTCTGAAGACTTTCCTTCAGAGTTGTGTGAAGACATATCTGGTTTATTAAGTAAGCACCATCAGCAGACCTTCTCTGAGCCAAACTCATACTGAACGTACTGATCACGTACTGATACTGAACGTTTGATCACACAAACCCACTTCTGGGAGAGGAGGGAAGAGGAGAGGGATAAAGGACAAGAGAGAATAAGACACTGTTGTGGGTTGAGTGAGTAAGTGAGTCAGTCCAGAAGGAGATGGATATAAAAGCTCTCTTAATACTTTAAAATGACTCCTTATTTGAGCGTCTGCTGCCACAGATCCCCAGCTACTGTGTTCCCTTCAAATCTAATTGTATTGGTCGCGTACACATATTTTGCAGGTGCAATGAAATGCTTATGTTTCTACTTTAGCTCCAACAGTGCAGTAATACAGAACAATACGGAATCATATACAAATCCCCAAAAATTCAAAGGAATAAATCAATAAATATCAGAATGAGCAATGTCAGTCTGGAATATCTATACACACCATCATTGTATATGATGATTTATATGGATAGTATATGAATAGAAAAGGTGTGTATGGCAGTAGTTCTATAGAATGAGCCATGACTAGAATACAGTATATACATATAAAGTGGGTAAAACAATATGTAAACATTAAAGTGACCAGTGTTCAATGACCATGTAAATAGTGCAGCAGTCTCTAAGGTGCAGGGTAGAGTACCGGGTGGTAGCCGGCTATTAACAGTGACTAAGGTTCAGGGCAGGGTACTGGGCGGATGCCGGCTAGTGGTGACTGTTTAACAGTCTGATGGCCTGGAGATAGAAGCTGTTTATCAGTCTCTTAGTTCCAGCTTTGATGCACCTGTACTGTCTCCACCTTCTAGATGGTAGCGGGGTGAACAGGGCTTGGCTCGGGTGGCTGAGATCCTTGATGATCTTCTTGGCCTTCCTGTGACACTGGCTGCTGTAGATGTCCTGAAGGGCAGGCAGTGTTCCCCTGGTGATGTGTTGGGCTGACCGCACCACACTCTGGAGAGCCCTGCGGTTGCAGACGGTGCAATTGCTGTACCGAGTGGTGATACAGTCTGACAGAATACTCTCAATGGTGCATCTGTAGAAATGTGTGAGGGTCTTAGAGGCCAAGCTGAATTTCTTCAGCCTCCGGAAGGGTTGTTGGGGCATGAGCTTAGTGATGAGTTTGGAGGGCACTATAGTGTTGAAGGCTGAGCTAGTCGGTAAACAGCATTCTTACATACACTACCATTCAAAAGTTTGGGGTCACTTCGAATTTTCCTTGTTTTTGAAAGAAAAGCTTCTTTTTTTTGTCCATTAAAATAACATCAAATTGATCAGAAATACAGTGTAGACATTGTTAATGTTGTAAATGACTATTGTAGCTGGAAACAGCTGATTTTTTATGGAATATCTACATAGGCCCATTATCAGCAACCATCACTCTTGTGTTCCAATGGCACGTATCATTTTAAAAGGCTAGTTGATCATTAGAAAACCCTTTTGCAATTATGTTAGCACAGCTGAAAACTGTTGTGTTGATTAAAGTAGCAATAAAACTGGCCTTCTTCAGACTAGTTGATGATCTGGATTGTCAGCATTTGTGGGTTTGATTACAGGCTCAAAATGGCCAGAAACAAAAAACTTTCTTCTGAAACTCATCAGTCTATTCTTGTTCTGGGAAATGAAGGCTATTCCAAGTGAGAAATTGCCAAGAAACTGAAGATCTCGTACAATGCTGTGTACTACTCCCTTCACAGAACAGCGCAAACTGGCCCTAACCAGAATAGAAAGAGGAATGGGAGGCCCCGGTGCACAACTGAGCAAAGTTCAAGTACATTAGAGTGTTTACTTTGAGAAACAGACTGGGATAGGGAGAGATTGAATATGTCCGTTCACACTGCTGCTACTTGCCTCTCAGGGGAAAAAGCTTCTCAGAATCAAGTTCAAAGCCCATTTACATGCTGGAGTTTGAGACACCACTCACCAATGGGGTTTAATGTCATGGTGATGACAGAATAGCACAACAGAAATAAAGGATGATGTGCATCAGTGCTCAGGTCAAAGTAGAGTTCCCGAGTTGACTTTGGATTCTTCTTATCTGTGGCTATTGACAGTTGGGGGCCCTTTTTTGTGCAGAACCATGTTTATGGTATGTTGTTAATGTGGGGTTGTGATTATAGAAAACAATTCACTCTACTATATCGAGTCAGCTAAGACAGAAAATGTGTCTCCCTTGGGTTAAATTTGGATTCCGCTCAACACTGGTGTCCAATTTACCTCTGAGGAAATGGTCGATACCAAGCCTTCGACAACAGAATTCTTAGAAGAGACTAAGAGACCCTTAAGTCAGCTTGCCTATAGCCCTACACAATAGAATAGATTGGTCAGCGGGCATCCAGATCTGTCTGCTTACTGCTGATTCTGTTCACTTATCTATCACCTCAGAATGAAATGACATTCTGCTGTTCAGAGCTCTACAGATAAGTTATAAGAGCTGTAGCAGCATTGAGTAGAAAGCTTTGTGAGTTTGGTTACAGAGGCGTAACATTTACAAGATAGGGAGATGATTCAGGAATGATTATGTCAATGGAGCTGCTGCTCTGTGTAAGTATATGCTAGACCGAGTCTAATGGCAGTGGGTAACAATCCACTACAAATGTAGGATCTTAATTTGAGCCAGTTGCTTCAGCAGGAAAATAGTCCTGCAGCAACAGGAAATGTTGATTATAATTAATAGCCATTTTTGTAGGGTTTAATACATTTTTTTGTAAAGGAAATCAAGTCTCACATTTCAAAGTGGGAAATACATACTTCAGAAGTCTTTTTAAACCTCAAATACAGTAGAAGTTTTACGTTTCCTGCATTGCAGCCAAGTTATCCGACAACATGGTAATCAAATGAAGATCCTACATATTTATGTGGTTACCAATGAGGGATGTAAAAATACTTAGTCCAAGCTAAATTGGTACTCTGTCATTTGTAGCTAGTGGGAAAGGATCTCCTAATCTTTGGCAGGGAGGTTTAGACCTCACAGTCGTCCTCCACTTTCATTCCCCACTGACCCCACACAAACACAAAAACAAAAATCCTTGTGGGGACCTAAAATGTATTTCCATTCAAAATCCTATTTTCCTTAACCCCTAATCCTAACTCGTAACCCTAATTGTAAACCTAGCCCTTAAATTTAAAATAGCCATCATGGGAAATGTCCCCACGAGGAATAATATTCCTGGTTTTACTATCCTTTTGGGGATTTCCAGTACCCACAAGGATAGTAATACATTCCCACACAAACACCGCACAGACGCGTGCTCATACACACACACACACACACACACACACACACACACACACACACACACACACAGAGCAGCATAAACGTGGTGTTTTCTGCATTTTCTTTCTCTCTGTTTTCTGAACTCAATATGGGGGTTACTAATTGTGCCTCACTGCCCTTGGATTGAATAGTAATTTTTATTAGAGTGGACATGAGTAATGAGTCGAAAAACATGAAACAATCCACCGATGCAGTTTTCCATCTCACACAAACAAAGGCCCTAGTGTCCTCTGGAGGCTGCATCACTGAAGTTGGGGCTCATTCTGTTCCATTTCTATAGGCATTGTGGGTACTGATGGGTTGCTAATTTTTAATGGATGATGTAAAGCAGAACTAAATTAATTATATTCGCTGTTTCAGAAAGAAATAAGGACAAGTGGCACTTGTTACATCAATCTGGATAGCCACAGCATATAGTCCTACAGTAGCATGTAACACGTGTGTAGCACAAACAATGTGTCACATGGTTTAATGAAAGATGGCTATCACTTCAGTAAGGTAAAGCTTTGAGTGAATAACCTACATTTCTTCTAATTCACCTCCTTTCTTCTGCCCTGTGTGGAACATAGGGCAGAAGGGGGTCCAATCCGGCCTGCGGGTGTTTTGTTTGTGTATGTGTACTCGAAAGTATTCATACCCCTTGACTTATTCCACATTTTGTTATGTTACAGCCTGAATTCAAAATGGAGTGGAACGGATATGAAACGCTAGCTTAGTTAGCGGTGGTGCGCGCTAAATAGTGTTTCAATCGGTGACGTCACTTGCTCAGAGACCTTGAAGTAGTAGGCTTTTGTGGAGCGATGGGTAACGATGCTTCGTGGGTGACTGTTGTTGATGTGTGCAGAGGGTCCCTGGTTCGCGCCCGGGTATGGGCGAGGGGACGGTCTAAAGTTATACTGTTACATGAATACCAACGGAAGTCACTGTACTTAAAATGACTGAAACCAAATCGAAACTGTGTAGAAATGACAATGGACCGACAATGTATTCGTCCAGTTTCTTGATTGTCTCCAGCTCGCTAAAAAAGAAAGCAATTTCACTGTACTTGGGCACGTGACATAAAAAATGTATAACTAAATAATCACCTAAATGAAAGCTAGACAGTCAGGGAGCATCGGAAATTTAAAAAACTATGAATATTTTTATTTTATTTTTTATTTTTTTATTTCACCTTTATTTAACCAGGTAGGCTAGTTGAGAACAAGTTCTCATTTGCAACTGCGACCTGGCCAAGATAAAGCATAGCAGTATGAGCAGACAACACAGAGTTACACATGGAGTAAACAATTAACAAGTCAATAACACAGTAGAAAACAAAGGGGGAGTCTATATACAATGTGTGCAATGAGGTAGGCGAATAATTACAATTTTGCAGATTAACACTGGAGTGATAAATGATCAGATGGTCATGTACAGGTAGAGATATTGGTGTGCAAAAGAGCAGAAAAGTAAATAAATAAAAACAGTATGGGGATGAGGTAGGTGAAAATGGGTGGGCTCTTTACCAATAGACTATGTACAGCTGCAGCGATCGGTTAGCTGCTCAGATAGCTGATGTTTGAAATTGGTGAGGGAGATAAAAGTCTCCAACTTCAGCGATTTTTGCAATTCGTTCCAGTCACAGGCAGCAGAGTACTGGAACGAAAGGCGGCCAAATGATGTGTTGGCTTTAGGGATGATCAGTGAGATACACCTGCTGGAGCGCGTGCTACGGATGGGTGTTGCCATCGTGACCAGTGAGCTGAGATAAGGCGGAGCTTTACCTAGCATGGACTTGTAGATGACCTGGAGCCAGTGGGTCTGGCGACGAATATGTAGCGAGGGCCAGCCGACTAGAGCATACAAGTCGCAGTGGTGGGTGGTATAAGGTGCTTTAGTGACAAAACGGATGGCACTGTGATAGACTGCATCCAGTTTGCTGAGTAGAGTGTTGGAAGCCATTTTGTAGATGACATCGCCGAAGTCGAGGATCGGTAGGATAGTCAGTTTTACTAGGGTAAGCTTGGCGGCGTGAGTGAAGGAGGCTTTGTTGCGGAATAGAAAGCCGACTCTTGATTTGATTTTCGATTGGAGATGTTTGATATGAGTCTGGAAGGAGAGTTTGCAGTCTAGCCAGACACCTAGGTACTTATAGATGTCCACATATTCTAGGTCGGAACCATCCAGGGTGGTGATGCTAGGCGGGCATGCGGGTGCAGGCAGCGATCGGTTGAAAAGCATGCATTTGGTTTTACTAGCGTTTAAGAGCAGTCGGAGGCCACGGAAGGAGTGTTGTATGGCATTGAAGCTTGTTTGGAGGTTAGATAGCACAGTGTCCAATGACGGGCCGAAAGTATATAGAATGGTGTCGTCTGCGTAGAGGTGGATCAGGGAATCGCCCGCAGCAAGAGCAACATCATTGATGTATACAGAGAAAAGAGTCGGCCCGAGAATTGAACCCTGTGGCACCCCCATAGAGACTGCCAGAGGACCGGACAGCATGCCCTCCGATTTGACACACTGAACTCTGTCTGCAAAGTAATTGGTGAACCAGGCAAGGCAGTCATCCGAAAAACCGAGGCTACTGAGTCTGCCGATAAGAATATGGTGATTGACAGAGTCGAAAGCCTTGGCAAGGTCGATGAAGACGGCTGCACAGTACTGTCTTTTATCGATGGCGGTTATGATATCGTTTAGTACCTTGAGTGTGGCTGAGGTGCACCCGTGACCGGCTCGGAAACCAGATTGCACAGCGGAGAAGGTACAGTGGGATTCGAGATGGTCAGTGACCTGTTTGTTGACTTGGCTTTCGAAGACCTTAGATAGGCAGGGCAGGATGGATATAGGTCTGTAACAGTTTGGGTCCAGGGTGTCTCCCCCTTTGAAGAGGGGGATGACTGCGGCAGCTTTCCAATCCTTGGGGATCTCAGACGATATGAAAGAGAGGTTGAACAGGCTGGTAATAGGGGTTGCGACAATGGTGGCGGATAGTTTCAGAAATAGAGGGTCCAGATTGTCAAGCCCAGCTGATTTGTACGGGTCCAGGTTTTGCAGCTCTTTCAGAACATCTGCTATCTGGATTTGGGTAAAGGAGAACCTGGAGAGGCTTGGGCGAGGAGCAGCGGGGGGGGCGGGGCTGTTGGCCGAGGTTGAAGTAGCCAGGCGGAAGGCATGGCCAGCCGTTGAGAAATGCTTATTGAAGTTTTCGATAATCATGGATTTATCGGTGGTGACCGTGTTACCTAGCCTCAGTGCAGTGGGCAGCTGGGAGGAGGTGCTCTTGTTCTCCATTGACTTCACAGTGTCCCAGAACTTTTTGGAGTTGGAGCTACAGGATGCAAACTTCTGCCTGAAGAAGCTGGCCTTAGCTTTCCTGACTGACTGCGTGTATTGGTTCCGGACTTCCCTGAACAGTTGCATATCACGGGGACTATTCGATGCTATTGCAGTCCGCCACAGGATGTTTTTGTGCTGGTCGAGGGCAGTCAGGTCTGGGGTGAACCAAGGGCTGTATCTGTTCTTAGTTCTGCATTTTTTGAACGGAGCATGCTTATCTAAAATGGTGAGGAAGTTACTTTTAAAGAATGACCAGGCATCCTCAACTGACGGGATGAGGTCAATGTCCTTCCAGGATACCCGGGCCAGGTCGATTAGAAAGGCCTGCTCACAGAAGTGTTTAGAGGCCTTTATAAAAAAATATTATATATTTTTTTACATTTTGAAGGCAAGGAAATACAGCACATTTTCAGTGATGCCCCTCCAGACCTCGATGAAGACAGAATGCGGCCCCCGGCGCCAAATGAGTTTGACACGCCTGCTCTAAGTGGTCAACAACACTATAGAGCCCCATTTGTGTAATGACCTCTAATTCAACTGGATGGCCTATCTATTTCTGGGGTCTTCCTTTGTGTGTTTGGCCCTCTCTCTTTAAGAGATGCAAGAATTGAGACAACAGTGGAAACTACTGTTTACGGTGCTCAAGAGTTGCATAAAATAGCTCCAATCACTATTTTTATTTTGAGAGGATCTACTTTGTCATTTCGTTGTCCTCTTGTCTCTATCATTTAATATGTTTTACAGAAACATTAGCTACATTTGTATGCTAACAATAAAACCTTGACAAAATGAGTGGCAACCTCGTTTAAGCTCCTATCTACCACTTCTGAAATAAAACTCCCTCACTCAAGCAGAGTTTCAGAGCCGCAGCATCTGAAGAGCGTCTTTGGTGCTCATGTTCTAACATGTTCAAGGAGATGTGTCAAACTGGTAGTGAGAGGGCTTAGCAACACAAAGCCTGAATCCACCTCTGGTGATGCACTCAACACGCCTCAGCCTGGAATAAAGTGAGATCGCCATAGCAACGAAGCCTATTATTGTATACAGTGTTTTAAGTCAACCTTATTGCTTCTAAAACAAAACATTTAAAGGTAGAATCTAGTGTTCAAACGGACAACTGTTTATTTTCTTAATTGGGAAAAGTGTCTCAAGTGAAGTTCAATTGTGTTTGGAATGGCTTTGATTAGCATTGGAACAAAGTTTGAATGAATGTTCTTCAACAATTGATCTCATGTTGTGCAAATGTTGCAATTTTCACTGAAGCCCTTACACTTAACTTAAAGACAATAAATATGGATTGGACAACCGCTTTCAATTTGTGTAAAATATTGTTTATGGCAAGAGTGCTCTTGAATACAGGCATTTGCTCTCAATATTTTTTTCTGGATGATTGATTTTCTGTAATATGATTGCCTTGGGCATGATGAGAACATTGTTGCTGCAACAGACACATGCACCTACAGTAAAGGATGCTGCCTTGTTTGGTGTTGTAGCTTTTCATTGTTCTGGTGTAGACCGACATAGGGGGATCCCACCTGGCTGTGCACCTTGTTGCCTGCAGACAGGGTGTCTACACCCCCTCTGTTGGAGATGGTATCTCCATGGGGGTTGCTAGCTCAGAATGGGGCTGAGAATCAAAACAAAAATAGGGTATTTTGTCAAACGGTTGTTGTGACAGATGCTAACACTCTTTACGGTGTCCTTTGAGAGAAGTTATCTGTGTGTTGGGTTTGGTTATGGCAGACATAAACAATTCTACTGACTTTCACCCAGACTGTAATTGTTCTATTGAATGGTTTTAAAATGGTGATTATTCACTCAAATGTTCCTTCCCTATCTGATGTCATTAATAGAGGAAACATGTTGTGTCACGTCTGGTAATTTCTCACTGTTAAATTGAATTAGCAGCCGCAGTGTCAGTTTGCCTCAAGGTGAGAGGATCAAAAAAGCTCCAACATACTGAATGAGGTCGTGTCAAATCAAATCAATTTTGTCACATGCTTCGTAAACCACAGTTTTAGACTAACAGTGAAATGAATAGCTTACTTACGGGCCCTTTTCAAAGAATGCCGTTCAAGATAAAGATGCATAAAATATCTAATAAACATGGAAATAATGACACGTGGAATGAATACAGTGAATAACATAACAATAACAAGTAAAAACGTTTATACCGTTTGTTTTAGGTTCTAAATGAACCTCGTAAAACTTACGGACAAATTTAGTAAAGCTTAAACCATGTTTATTTCACTTATTGGGTCATACAGCTGCGTAAGACAAAGCCATGGTTTCACCAGTGGTAGTATATATACCAGGGATGCACAATATACTGTATCGGTGAACATATCGGGAATGGGCTGATATTAGCTAAAAATGCCAACATCGGTATCGGCCTGATGTCTAGTTTAACGTCATTGTTAAAAAACGATGTCAAAGCTACCGTGCCGTAAAATGTTGTCCTACATGTGCAACACAGCATTCCTAACC
Organism: Oncorhynchus mykiss; assembly: GCF_057628025.1. Classification (NCBI taxonomy): domain Eukaryota; kingdom Metazoa; phylum Chordata; class Actinopteri; order Salmoniformes; family Salmonidae; genus Oncorhynchus; species Oncorhynchus mykiss. The sequence continues at coordinate 73,071,995 of NC_143029.1, forward strand.
TAGGCCACACAGTGTCTCCTGTGTGGTTTGAGCAGTCAACAAGTCAAGTCAGCGAGACAACTCAAAGTTGAAATCCATTAAAGCCAAGATAATGGAACTCATTGCCCTTGATAGTCAAACGTTTTCTGTCATGGGTGATGTTGGCTTTCACCGGCTGGTCGAGCACCGGTACACACTACCAAGCGCGCTATTTGGTTACACAGTAATAGCGTCACTGCTATTAGCTTCACAACATGCATACTATGGAACGCTGTTTGCGTCTTTGCGTTTCAAAAAAGATAAAGTAACATTGTAAAAGCTGTACTAAATAGTCTGAAAATGAGCAAACACCGGCCACAAACGATGTGTTTACACGCGTTGGTAGTAAAGCATCATTTGTTTGACCGCAACTTCTGGGGTAGCTAGCTTTAGCTTGGTACCTAGCTAGCACCAAAACAACCAGCCTGAAAACAATGACCAGTAGAAACTGCAGTCATTTTCATTATTCTTAGCAATGATTTAGTAATCCTTGTGAGTAAGTATTAGGTTGCCACTTGTTGTTCGCCTATTGAAATTGAACTTCAGTTCATGAAAATAAATAGCTAGCCAGCTACTTAACCCTGTTCCCCAAAGCTAACGTTATAAGCAATCAGCTTGCTTCATCTGGCTAGTGAGGCTCGACCGGACCGGGTTATGTGTTGTGAAGCTAGCCACAATAATGATTAGGCCGGTTTGCCTTCAAAATACAAATGAATACAAATAGTAGAATTATGCCATACTTTTATTTTGAAGGCTAACCGCAAAGTCCACTATTGTGGCTAATCCTTCTTGTGGCTAGCTTCACATAGATGGGTCCACACACCATTAATCAAATAAGAACTGTCTTATAAATTAGGGTTATTTTAGATGATGACACCTAGTTATATAGTTAGCACAGCGAGTAAGTGAAAGACATGGGTTTTGATTATGTTTTTCTGGTAATGGGAACATATGTAAATGCCAACAAAATAACTTTTTGGTTTGGTGTGTGTGTGTGTGTGTGTGTGTGTGTGTGTAACCTTTATTTAACTAGTCAAGTCGGTTAAGAACAAATTCTTATTTACAATGACGGCCCGGATGACGCTGGGCCAATTGTGCGCCGCACTATGGGACTCCCAATCACGGCCTGATGTGATACAGCCTGGATTCGAATCAGAGACTGTAGTGATGCCTCTTGCACTGAGATGCAGTGCCTTAGACAGCTGCAGTACCTTAGATTGCTGTGTGTTAACTATTTAACTGTACTAGAATGCTTAAAAGGCTGCTAAAATGTTAAATATCGGTAATCGGTATCGTTTCTTTTGGCAAGGAAAATATAGGATATCGGTAACGGCCAAAAATGTCATATCGGTGCATCACTAATATATACCCCAATTTGGGTGACATCCAACTTCTCCCTAAACATTACATCTTTATCGCTAGGCAGGAAATTAAGTGATGTGGGCCATAAACTGTTCCTTCTCCCTTAATGTGACCTGACCTGAACTCGATCCCCTTCCTCACTAAACCACATCTCTCCACCCTTGTCTGTGCCTGCCACATGTGATTGCTAGGGCTGGGCGATATGGCCAAAATATCATATCATATGGTATTTTTCAAAATTTGGATGGTATTTGACGGTATTTTAGATTTTTCATTAATAAAAGTTCTACATTTGCTTTATGAGTAGTGCGTGACCCTAGGGTGGCAAAACATATATTCTAAATTATTTCAATGGGTCTACTGTTTTATACTGTTCAATTCAACTTCAACCTAAAATAATTTCCTGCATTTCCATAAAGTTCTGCATTTCCTGCACTCATTTGAGTTTCTTTCCACGCTGCCACGATATGGGCAAAAATACTAGGCCTGGTTTTTTACCAAATGTTGCAATTGCGATTTAGATCAAAACACTTGGGTGAACTTTTGGACTCATGGAAATAAAATGTTTATTATAATTCTATAGTTAGAATATAAATAATAGTGGGCACTTTGAATACAGTGCTTGACATGACAACAAATGAAAATGCCATGGACGAGTTATTGTGACAGGGTAGGAACCGATGTTCCGTGTTTCCTAGGGGACCCTATAATCTTTTTCTACATTAAATCTTTATTCATATAGCCAACATATTCATGCTTTGCCTATTCCTCTTTGATTTACAAGATACTGTTGCACAAACAACATGCTGATTTAGACCTCCACCAGCACTGGGACCAGGCTGTATTAGCTGGCTACGTTTGCGATTAGCATTTGTGGCTATCACGATTTAGCCTAACTTGCCAAGAAAATACAAACTAACGTTAGCTGTTTGCAGATGTAAGAAACACAAACTAATATTGTAATTGTAGAACGCTTGTGGATTTATATTAAGATTCAATTGGAAACAACATTGTTTTCCATCAACATTTTTGTATGTGCTGCATTGACCATGCAGACTGAACGAAAGTATCTCGTGGTCAAGCAACAACACATGCCCTCCTTGAGTGACAGTGGGTGGGACTAGCTCTGTGTGGAAAGCAGCGTGGAGATGCAGAGAGGGATGGCTCAAGTAGCGGAGTAAACTATGAAAATGGACGATACACACAGCGTATCACATTTAACAAACCAAACATTCAAATACCGATATAGAAGGTAGAGTAAAAAAAAAAACGGTCCGAGCATCAATCAATATAGTCAAATACGGTATACCACCTAGCCCTAGTGATTGCCCTTCCTTTACTCAATACATTCCCCCTACATATTACCATTAATTTATGGTGTACAAACTAGACTATGGCATTCAATAGGATACCTGATAATGAACAATATTTCAAGTTGAGAACTCATCACCAGGGTCATTCAAATACCAGCGATATGAATTACAATACAGTGAGTCTTCTTGGGTATGACGCTAAATGCTTGGCACACCTGTATTTGGGGAGTTTCTCCCCTTCTCTGCTGATCCTCTCAAGATCAGTCAGGTTAGATGGGGAGCGTAGCTGCACAGCTATTTTCAGGTCTCTCCAGAGATCATGTTTAAGTCCGGGCTCTGGCTGTGCCACTTAAGGACATTCAGAGACTCGTCCCGAAGCCACTCCTGCATTGTCTTGGCTGTGTGCTTAGTGTCATTGCCCTGCTGGAAGATGAAACTTTGCCCCATTCTGCGGTCCTGAGCGCTCTGGAGCAGGTTTTCATCAAGGATCTCTCTGTACTTTGCTCCAATCATCTTTCCCTCGATCCTGACTAGTCTCCCAGTCCCTGCTACTGAAAAACATCCCCACAGCATGATGCTGCCACCACCATACTTCACCATAGGGATGGTGCCAGGTTTCCTCCAGACTTGACGCTTGGCATTCAGGCCAAAGAGTTCAATCTTGGTTTCATCAGACCAGAGAATCTTGTTTCTCATGGTCTGAGTTCTCTAGGTGCCTTTTGGCAAACTCCAAGTGGGGCTGCCAACTGTGGGACCTTATATAGGCAGGTGTGTGCCTTTCCAAATAATTTCCAATCAATTGAATTTACCACAGGTTGACTCCAAGTTGCAGAAACATCTCAAGGATGATCAATGTAAACAGGATGCACCTGATCTCAATGTTGAGTCTCATAGCAAAGGGTCTGATTACTTATGTAAATAAGGTATTTGTTTTTAATTTAGTAAAAAAAAAAATTCTACCTGTTTTTGCTTTGTCATTGTGGGTATTGTGTGTAGATTGATGAGGAAAAATAACAATTTAATTAATTTTAGAATAAGGCTGTAATGTAACAAAACGTGGAAAAAGTCAAAGGGTCTGAATAGTTTCCGAATGCGCTGTAAGTGGCTAGATGTCAAGTTCAAGCTTCTAGATTACAGCAGAGACGTTAAATCCCCTCCGGGGATTAAGATCCCTGTTTCCTAAATTGTTTTGTGCGTAAAAAAAAGTGTATGTACTGTATATGTGAGTGTGTGGATAGAGTCCAGTGTGTGTGCATAGTCAGTGCAAGAGTTATTTAAAAAGAGGGTCAATACAGGTAGTCTGGGTAGCCATTTGATTAGCTATTTAGCAGCCTTGTTTAGCAGTTTTATGGCTTAAAACTGTTCAGGGTCTTGTTGGTTCCAGACTTTGTGCACTGGTACCGCTTGCCTTCCTCTGATATCACCTGGTATAGAGATCCTGGAAGTACTGGGCCTTACTCACCACCCTCTGTAGCGCCTTGCGGTCGGGTGTCTTGCAGTTGCCTTACCAAGCGGTGATGCAGCCAGTCAAGATGTTCTCAATGGTGCAGCTGTATAACTTTTTGAGGATCTGAGGGCCCATGCCAAACCTTTTCAGCCTCTTGAGGGGGAGGAGGCACTGTGTGGGTGTGTGTGGACCATGTTAAATTCCTTAGTGATGTGGACACAGAAGAACTTGAATCTCTCAATGAGCTCCAGTACAACCCCATCTCCTGTCGTCCACGATCAGCTCCTTTGTCTTGCTAACCTTGAGGGAGAGGTTGTTGTCCTGGCACCACACTGCCAGGTATCTGACCACCCTATAGGCTGCCTCATCATCATCGGTGATCAGTCCTACCACCATTGTGTCGTCAGCAAACTTGATGATGGTGTTGGAGTTGTGCGTGGCTACATAGTCCTTGGTGAACAAGGGAGTACAGGTGGGAACTAAGCACACAACCCTGAGGGGCCCATGTGTTGATGGTCTGCGGGGCGGATGTGTTGTTGCCTACCCTCACCACCTGGGGTCGTCCCATCAGGAAGCACAGGATTCAGTTGCAGAGGCAGGTGTTCAGTCCCAGGGTCCTGAGCCTGGAGGGGACTAAACAGCATTCTTAAATAAGTATTCCTTTTGTCCAGGTGGGTGAGGGCATTGTGGAGTGCAATAGAGATTGAGTCATCTGTGAATCTGTTGGAGTGGTATGGAAATTGGAGTGGGTCCAGGGTGTCTGGGATCATGGTGTTGATGTGCGCTATGACCAGCCTTTCAAAGTATTTATTGGCTATAGATGTGAGTGCTACAGGGCGGTAGTCATTTAGGGAGGTTACCTTGGTGTTCTTGTGGACTTTTGTGATCAGGTACACATATTTTGCAGAGGTTATCGCAGGTGCAGCGAAATGCTTATGTTTATAGCTCCAACAGTTCAGTAATACTGAGCAATACAAAACAATAGACACAAATGCCAAAAATGGAATATATGTACAGTTGAAGTCAGAATTTTACATACATCTTAGCCAAATACATTTAAACTCTGTTTTTCACAATTCCTGACATTTAATCCTAGTAAAAATTCCCTGTCTTAGGTCAGTTAGGATCACTTTTATTTCTTTCATCACATTCCCAGTGGGTCAGAAGTTTACATATACTAAATTAGTATTTGGTAGCATTGCCTTTAAATTGTTTAACTTGGGTCAAACGTTTCGTGTAGCCTTCCACAAGCCTCCTTGCTCGCACACGCTTTTTCAGTTCTGTCCACAAATTTTCTATAGGATTGAGGTCAGGGCTTTGTGATGGCCACGCCAATACCTTGAATTTGTTGTCCTTAAGCCATTTTGCTACAACTTTGGAAGTATGCTTGGGGTCATTGTCCATTTGGAAGACCCATTTGCGACCAATCTTTAACTGATGTCTTGAGATGTTGCTTCAATATGTCCATATAATTTCCCTCCCTCATGATGCCATCTATTTTGTGAAGTGCCCCAGACCCTCCCTCTTGAAAAATATGTTTTAATGACTCCAAACTAAGTACACTACTCAATTTATTTTTGTCCAAGTCAATCACACTTCTGTGAAATCAAACTGTCAACTTAGGAAGCAACACTGATTGACAATACATTTCAAATGCTGTTGTGCAAATGGAATAGACAACAGGTGGAAATGATAGGCAATTAGCAAGACACCCCCAAAAGACACCCCCAATAAAGGAGTGGTTCTGCAGGTGATAACCACAGACCTCTTCTCAGTTCCTATGCTTCCTGGCTGATGTTTTGGTCACTTTTGAATGCTGGTGGTGCTTTCACTCTAGTTGCAGCATGAGACGGAGTCTACAACCCACATAAGTGGCTCAGGTAGTGCTGCTCATCTAGGATGGCACATCAATGCGAGCTGTGGCAAGAAGGTTTGCTGTGTCTGTCAGCGTAGTGTCCAGAGCATGGAGGCGCTACCAGGAGACAGGCCAGTACATCAGGAGACGTGGAGGATGCCGTAGGAGGGCAACAACCCAGCAGCAGGAGCGCTACCTCCGCCTTTGTGCAAGGAGGAGCAGGAGGAGCACTGCCAGAGCCCTGCAAAATTACCTCCAGCAGGCATGTGCATGTGTCTGCTCAAACGGTCAGAAACAGACTCCATGAGGGTGGTATGAGGGCCCGACGTCCACAGGTGGGGGTTGTGCTTACAGCCCAACACCGTAGAGGACGTTTGGCATTTGCCAGAGAACACCAAGATTGGCAAATTCGAGACTGGCGCCCTGTGCTCTTCACAGATGAAAGCAGGGTTCCTCCTAATGCAAGACAATGCTTGACCTCATGTGGCTGAAGTGTTCCTGCAAGAGGAAGGCATTGATGCTATGGACTGGCCCGCCCGTTCCCCAGACCTGAATCCAATTGAGCACATCTGGGACATCATGTCTCGCTCCATCCACCAACGCCACGTTGCACCACAGACTGTCCAGGAGTTGGCGGATGCTTTAGTCCAGGTCTGGGAGGAGATCCCTCAGGAGACCATCCGGAGACCACCTCATCAGGAGCATGCCCAGGCATTGTAGGGAGGTCATACAGGCACGTGGAGGCCACACACACTACTGAGCCTCATTTTGACTTGTTTTAAGGACATTACATCAAAGTTGGATCAGCCTGTAGTGTGGTTTTCCACTTTCATTTTGAGTGTGACTCCAAATCCAGACCTCCATGGGTTGATAAAGTTGATTTCCATTGATCATTTTTGTGTGATTTTGTTGTCAGCACATTCAACTATGTAAAGAAAAAAAGTATTTAATAAGAATATTCATTCATTCAGATCTAGGATGTGTTATTTTAGTGTTCCCTTTATTTTTTTGAGCAGTGTATATGTAAACTTCCGACTTCAACTGTACATAGGGAAGAAATCTCTTAGGTGAAGAGCCGGCTAGTAACAGTGACTAAGTTCAGGGCAGGGTACTGGGCGGAGGCCAGCTAGTGGTGACTATTTAACTTTCTGATGGCCTGGAGACGGAAGCTGTTTTTCAGTCTCTCAGTCCCAGGTTTGATGTACCTGTACTGTCCCCTCCTTCTAAATGGTAGATGGGTGAACAGGTCATGGCTTGGTTGGCGGAGGTCCTTCCTGTAACACGAGGGGATCTTCTTGGCCTTCCTGTAACACCGGGTGCTGTACAGTAGAGGTCCTGGAGGGCAGGCAGTGTGCCCCTGGTGACATGTAGGGCTGACTACACCAACCTCTGGATATCCCTGCGGTTGCAGACAGTGCTGCGATACAGCCGGACAGGATGCTCTCAATGGTGCATAGGGACCAAGGCAAAATTTATTCAGCCTCCTGAGGTTTAATTGGACTGTTGCTCTGAATCCTCGTTGTATGTTCCATCTGGCTCCGCGGCCTTGTGAATGTTAACCTCTAGAAAGGTATTACTCACATCGGTTACGGAAAGCAAGATCACACAGTCATCCGAAACAGCTGGTGCTCTCATGCATGGTTATGGCATGGCGAGGCATTTATTTTGTCTGCTAGGCTCGCATCACTGGGCAGCTCGTGGCTGGGTTTCCCTTTGTAGTCTGTGATAGTTTGCAAGCCCTGCTACATCCTTTGAGTGTCAGTGCCGGTGTAGTAGGATTCTTAGTCCTGTTTTGACGTATTGACGGATCTTAGTCCTGTATTGATGCTTTGCCTATTTGATGGACCGTCAGAGGTCGTAGCTGGATTTCTTATAAGTGTCTGAATTAGGGTCCTGCAGCAGCAATTAGGGTCCTGCAGCAGCAGCTCTAGCCTTTAGCTCAGTGTGGATGTTGCCTGTAATCCATGGCTTCTGGTTGTGGTATGTACGTACGGTCATTGTGAGGACAACTTTGTTGATGCACTTATTAATAAAGCTGGTGACTAATGTGGTAAACTCCTCAATGTTGTCAGATGAATCCTGGAACATATTCCAATCTGTGCTAATGAAAAAGTCCTGTAGCTTAGCATCCGCTTCATCAGACCGCTTCTGTGTTGAGCGTGTCACTGGTACTTCCTGTTTGAGTTTTTGCTCATAAGAAGGAAGCAGGAGGATAGAGTTATGGTCTGATTTGCCAAAGGGAGGGAAAGGGAGGGTTTGTATGAATTTCTGTGTGTGGTATGATGGGGATCTAGAGTTTTGTCATCTTTAGTTGCATTGTTGACATAATGGTAAAAATGAGGTAGATGTGCATGCGTGTGAATGTTTGCATTGTCAGAGATGACTTGAAACCATGATTTCACATCCTCCCTTTAAGCTATGAGACAGACCGTGGCAAGGAATCAACGTACTGCTTTAACCTTTCCCGACCTCAGCTTAATGGCGTTTATTCTCTTGTTCTTTTTTCTCTTCCAGACTCTTTCGTCAATAGCCAGGAGTGGACATTGAGTCGATCAGTGCCAGAGCTCAAAGTGGTGAGTAGTATGCATGAGTATTCATCATAACTTCAGGCCATATTATTCTTCTGGCATTGGCACTGCAAGAGGATTGATTTAAATGTCAATGCCAGGCCATGCTCTATGCATTTCAATAACATTTCTTCTCATTCTGCATGACAGAGAGAGTAGAGTACAGAAATTGGCTGGAATATTCCCTGGCACCAAGCGAGAGTGTGGGTGATTTTGAATGAGATAAGTTGGCATGGTGACACGTAGCGCGGAGTGGCTTGCAGCAGGACAGAGAGATGAGTGACAGTTTTGGGCTAGACGTGTGACAGGTCCTGGGTCTGATCCACCCGCTGGCACAACTGCTTGCACGCACGCACGCACGCACGCACGCACACACACACACACACACACACACACACACACACACACACACGTCCTCACAGGAAGAAGGGAGTGCTTCACGTACATCATCAATAGGGATATTACCACAAAGACACATTCCATTCCAACATTCTGCTGTTAAGTACTGTAGTATTCATAGTATTTTGGTCTTTTATGAAAAACATATTGGTGTAATCCTATGGGGAATCCAACAGAAAATGATGTTCTCTCACAGGGACACTTTTATGGAGAACATGCGTTCTAACCAAGGATAATTTGATAGAAGCTCATTGTCTTTTATGTAGTGTTAGGTGTTAATTGGAAAACTCCAGACATTTCAGGGGTTTAGTGAACTGACGCTGGATTCAGCAGGGAAGAGTCGAGGACTGTCAGGGACGCATAGCTTCCATTTCTTCCACAGTTCTATATGACAGTATTGGACAGAAGTAGTTCATTCATATATTATTTTTCCCAAAAGCACGGGCAGATGTTATCATTCCAACAATTGACAATTGCACTCATGAGGAGATGAGCTGATACTGTATAGTACTGTCTTCTCATTTAACCCTGCCGGACCTTGATAATGAACCATAGACTGATCCTTAAAAAAGGCTGTAGTGGGATTTGCACCCACTGTGCCCGCTCTGCTTTCATCTGCCTGAACTATGCTTATACAGCAGCCCTAATGATGGGCCTACAACCCAGCAGCTTACAAAGCTTTACATTTCTAACATAAACTCTGTTCCTTTTGTAGTTAGCTTCTGTTCTGAGTACCTCCTAGCTTGTTATTCTTCTGTGGTGGATAGACTACTACTCTTTGTCCTCTCCAAAGCCAACTTCCTCCTTATGTAGATCGTAAGTGTAATGATGGAGAGGAGAGGTAGCATCATCTAGGCTCTTAAAGATCCTGTACACACACACACATCTCTCTCACAGTCCCCTATAATTAAAACCATACCTGACTTTACCACCCACTAATGATCTAAAGAAGAGGGTGGTGAAGGTGGATTGTGGGGTTGAGTAGGGGAGGAGGGCGTGTCCTCCCCCAGACACACTGGCATTATCAACAGCCACCCCAGCCTGGGAGCAGCCCAGCCCCAGGTCACCCACTGTCAGGCTCCCCCTGGGGGCAGTCAGCAGTCAGGGCTGGGGCCTGGGCCTGGACGTTCTGAACGTCCTGAACTGTTCCCTTGCCGGTAACCACCTTTCTTTTATCCCACAAGCATCATCTGTCCATAAGAAAGTCCATAGACTGTGGGCTCTAGCGTTAGTTGGTGATTTGTCTCTGCAACTTCTTACAGAACTATTGTTTTGCCACCTTGCCTTTACAAGAAGCAAGTCCATTGGCTGTGGGCTATGACATTGGTTGGCTGTGTAAACATCTCAACAACATATATATGATGTCCTTGACTAGACTGTTGTCTTGTTGTTTCTGCAGGGTATTGTGGGTAATCTGTCGAGTGGGAAGTCTGCCTTGGTCCACCGGTACCTGACAGGCACATATGTGCAGGAGGAATCTCCTGAAGGTAAGAGACAGAGCTTGCTGCTGTTTAGGAAAAACACCTGAGGGAGGAGAGAGGTGTCACACGCTGTAAAGAGCTAAAAGGTTGTGGACTCTAGGAGGGTCTTGTCAGTCAACACATGAACACATCACTTCTAACTGTGATGGTATCTTGCTAATCTACTCCATCTACTGACCCTGCTGCATCATACATGTACATGTAATTTGAGATATTTATAATAATGTAAAAAGGATTTCTAATTATTTCTGAACATTTATATACATTTACAGTGCATTCAGAAAGTATTCAGACCCCTTGACTTTTTCCACATTTTGTTACGTTACAACCTTATTCTATAATTGATTAAATTGTTTTTCTTCCCCTCATCAATCTATACACAATAGCCCATAATGACAAAGCAAAATCTGTTTTTTACTAAATTGTACAAATGTCTTCCTAATAAAAAAACGTAAATAATATATTTACATAAGTATTCAGACCCTTTACTCAGTACTTTGTTGAAGCACCGTTGGCAGTGTTTACAGCCTCGAGTCTTCTTGGATATGACGCTACAAGCTTGGCACACCTGTATTTGGGGAGTTTCTCCCATTCTTCTCTGCAGATACTCTCAAGATCTGCCAGGATGGATGGGAAGTGTTGCTGCACAACTATTTTCTGGTCTTTCCAGAGATGTTTGATCTGGTCCAGGATCTACCTGGGACACTCAAGGACATTCAGAGATTTGTCCCTAAGCCACTCCTGCATTGTCTTGGCGGTGTGCTTATGGTCGTTGTCCAAATGGAAGGTGAACCTTCGGCCCTGTCTGATGTCCTGATCTCTCTGGAGCAGGTTTTCATCAAGGATCTCACTGTACTTTGTTCCGTTCATCTTTCCCTCGATCTTGATTAGTCTCCCAGTCCCTGCAGCTGAAAATCATCCCCACAGCATGATGCTGCCACCACCATACTTCACCGTAGAGATGGTGCCAGGTTTCCTCCAGACTTGACATTTGGCATTCAGGCCAAAGAGAATCTTGTTTCTCATGGTCTGAGTTCTCTAGGTGCCTTTTGGCAAACTCCAAGTGGGCTGCCATGTGCCTTTTACTGAGGAGTGTCTTCCGTCTGGTCACTCTACCATAAAGACCTGTTTGGTGGAGTGCTGCAGAGATGGTTGTTCTTCTGGAAGGTTCTCCCATCTCCACAAAATTACTCTGGAGCTCTGTCAGAGTGACCGTCGAGTTCTTGGTCACCTCCCTGATTGTGCAAGTTCTCCCACTTAAAAAGATGAGAGGCCTGTAATTTTCATCATAGGTACACTTCAACTATGACAGACAAAATGAGAAAAGAAAATCCAGAAAATCACATTGTAGGATTTTTAATGAATTTATTTGCAAATTATGGTGGAAAATAAGTATTTGGTCACCTACAAACAAGCAAGATTTCTGGCTCTCACAGACCTGTAACTTCTTCTTTAAGAGGCTCCTCTGTCCTCCACTCGTTAACTGTATTAATGGCACCTGTTTGAACTTGTTATCAGTATAAAAGACAACTGTTGACAGCTTGGTTTGAAGAAATCAACTGTGGGAGCAATTATTAGGAAATGGAAGACATACTGTTACGGTGCGTGAATGAGGACCCAAAAGCGAATTAACGTAAACAGAGCTTCTTTAATGACAAAACATAGGTAGGCTCAGATGGACCGGCAGATTCCGACAGGACAGGACAAGGTTGCAGCAAACATGACGATAGTCTGGTTCAGGCATGAATAACACAAACAAGAATCCGACAAAGACAGGAGCAAAAACAGAGAGAGATATAGAGGACTAATCAGAGGGAAAAAGGGAACAGGTGGGAAAAGGGGTGACGAGGTAGTTAGGAGGAGACAAGGAACAGCTGGGGGAAAGAGGGGGAGAAAAGGTAACCTAATAACGACCAGCAGAGGGAGACAGGGTGAAGGGAAAGGACAGAAACAAGACACAACATGACAATACATGACAGTACCCCCCCACTCACCGAGCGCCTCCTGGCGCACTCGAGGAGGAAACCTGGCGGCAACGGAGGAAATCCTCGATCAGCGCACGGTCCAGCACGTCCCGAGAGGGAACCCAACTCCTCTCCTCAGGACCGTACCCCTCCCAATCTACTAGGTACTGATGACCACGGCCCCGAGGACGCATGTCCAAAATCCTACGGACCCTGTAGATGGGTGCGCCCTCGACAAGGATGGGGGGGGGGGGGGAAGACGAGCGGGGGCGCGAAGAACGGGCTTGATACAGGAGACATGGAAGACCGGGTGGACGCGACGAAGATATCGCGGAAGAAGAAGTCGAACTGCGACAGGATTAATGATCTGAGAAATACGGAACGGACCAATGAACCGCGGGATCAACTTGCGAGAAGCGGTCTTAAGGGGAAGGTTCTGAGTGGAGAGCCAAACTCTCTGACCGCGACAATATCTAGGACTCTTACTTCTACGCTTATTAGCAGCTCTCACAGTCTGCACCCTATAACGGCAAAGTGCAGACCTGACCCTCTTCCAGGTGCGCTCGCAACGTTGGACAAAAGCCTGAGCGGAGGGGACGCTGGACTCGGCGAACTGAGATGAGAACAGCGGAGGCTGGTACCCGAGGCTACTCTGAAAAGGAGATAGCCCGGTCGCAGACGAAGGAAGCGAGTTGTGGGCGTATTCTGCCCAGGGGAGCTGTTCTGACCAAGACGCAGGGTTGCGAAAAGAAAGACTGCGTAAGATGCGACCAATAGTCTGATTGGCCCGTTCTGCTTGACCGTTAGACTGGGGGTGAAAGCCGGAAGAGAGACTGACGGAAGCCCCAATCAAACGGCAAAACTCCCTCCAAAATTGAGACGTGAATTGCGGACCTCTGTCCGAAACGACGTCTGACGGAAGGCCATGAATTCTGAAAACATTCTCGATGATGATTTGTGCCGTCTCTTTAGCAGAAGGAAGCTTAGCAAGGGGAATAAAATGAGCCGCCTTAGAGAACCTGTCGACAACCGTAAGAATAACAGTCTTCCCCGCTGACGAAGGCAGTCCGGTGACAAAATCTAAGGCGATGTGAGACCACGGTCGAGAGGGAATGGGAAGCGGCCTGAGACGGCCGGCAGGAGGGGAGTTACCGGACTTAGTCTGCGCGCAGACCGAACAAGCAGCCACGAAGCGACGCGTGTCATGCTCCCGGGTGGGCCACCAAAAACGCTGGCGAATGGAAGCAAGCGTACCCCGAACGCCAGGGTGGCCGGCTAACTTGGCAGAGTGAGCCCACTGAAGAACGGCCAGACGAGTAGGAACGGGAACGAAAAGAAGGTTCCTAGGACAAGCGCGCGGCGACGGAGTTTGAGTGAGTGCTTGCTTTACCTGCCTCTCAATTCCCCAGACAGTCAACCCGACAACACGCCCCTCAGGGAGAATCCCCTCGGGGTCAGTGGAGGCTACTGAAGAACTGAAGAGACGAGATAAAGCATCAGGCTTGGTGTTCTTAGAGCCCGGACGATAAGAAATCACGAACTCGAAACGAGCGAAAAACAGCGCCCAGCGCGCCTGACGCGCATTAAGTCGTTTGGCAGAACGGATGTACTCAAGGTTCCTATGGTCAGTCCAAACGACAAAAGGAACGGTCGCCCCCTCCAACCACTGTCGCCATTCGCCTAGGGCTAAGCGGATGGCGAGCAGTTCGCGGTTTCCCACATCATAGTTACGTTCCGACGGCGACAGGCGATGAGAAAAATACGCGCAAGGGTGGACCTTGTCGTCAGAGAGGGAGCGCTGAGAAAGAATGGCTCCCACGCCCACCTCTGACGCGTCAACCTCGACAACGAACTGTCTAGTGACGTCAGGTGTAACAAGGAGAGGTGCGGATGTAAAACGATTCTTGAGGAGATCAAAAGCTCCCTGGGCGGAAACGGACCACTTAAAGCACGTCTTGACAGAAGTAAGGGCTGTGAGAGGAGCTGCCACCTGACCGAAATTACGGATGAAACGACGATAGAAGTTCGCGAAGCCGAGAAAGCGCTGCAGCTCGACGCGTGACTTAGGGACGGGCCAATCAATGACAGCTTGGACCTTAGCGGGATCCATCTTAATGCCTTCAGCGGAAATAACAGAACCGAGAAATGTGACGGAGGAGGCATGAAAAGAGCACTTCTCAGCCTTCACAAAAAGACAATTCTCTAAAAGGCGCTGGAGGACACGTCGAACGTGCTGAACATGAATCTGGAGTGACGGTGAAAAAATCAGGATATCGTCAAGGTAAACGAAAACAAAGATGTTCAGCATGTCTCTCAGGACATCATTGACTAATGCCTGAAAGACAGCTGGAGCGTTAGCGAGGCCGAAAGGAAGAACCCGGTATTCAAAGTGCCCTAACGGAGTGTTAAACGCCGTCTTCCACTCGTCCCCCTCCCTGATGCGCACGAGATGGTAAGCGTTACGAAGGTCCAACTTAGTGAAAAACCTGGCTCCCTGCAGGATCTCGAAGGCTGAAGACATAAGAGGAAGCGGATAACGATTCTTCACTGTTATGTCATTCAGCCCTCGATAATCTATGCAGGGGCGCAGGGACCCGTCCTTCTTCTTAACAAAAAAAAACCCCGCTCCGGCGGGAGAGGAGGAGGGGACTATGGTACCGGCGGCAAGAGCTACAGACAAATAATCTTCGAGAGCCTTACGTTCGGGAGCCGACAGAGAGTATAGTCTACCCCGGGGGGGAGTGGTTCCCGGAAGGAGATCAATACTACAATCATACGACCGGTGTGGAGGAAGAGAGGTGGCCCTGGACCGACTGAACACCGTGCGCAGATCGTGATATTCCTCCGGCACCCCTGTCAAATCACCAGGCTCCTCCTGTGAAGAAGAGACAGAGGAAACAGGAGGGATAGCAGACATTAAACATTTCACATGACAAGAGACGTTCCAGGAGAGGATAGAATTACTAGACCAATTAATGGAAGGATTATGACAAACTAGCCAGGGATGGCCCAAAACAACAGGTGTAAAAGGTGAACGAAAAATTAAAAAAGAAATGGTTTCGCTATGATTACCAGAAACAGTGAGGGTTAAAGGTAGCGTCTCACGCTGAATCCTGGGGAGAGGACTACCATCCAGGGCGAACAAGGCCGTGGACTCCCTTAACTGTCTGAGAGGAATGTCATGTTCCCAAGCCCAGGTCTCGTCCATAAAACAGCCCTCCGCCCCAGAGTCTATTAAGGCACTGCAGGAAGCTGACGAACCGGTCCAGCGTAGATGGACCGACAAGGTAGTGCAGGATCTTGAAGGAGAGACAGGAGTAGTAGCGCTCACCAGTAGCCCTCCGCTTACTGATGAGCTCTGGCTTTTACTGGACATGAAGTGACAAAATGACCAGCAGAACCGCAATAGAGACAGAGGCGGTTGGTGATTCTCCGTTCCCTCTCCTTAGTCGAGATGCGGATACCTCCCAGCTGCATAGGCTCAGCACCCGAGCCGGCAGAGGAAGATGGTAGTGATGCGGAGAGGGGGGCAACGGAGAACGCAAGCTCCTTTCCACGAGCTCGGTGACGAAGATCAACCCGTCGCTCAATGCGAATAGCGAGTTCAATCAAGGAATCCACGCTGGAAGGAACCTCCCGGGAGAGAATCTCATCCTTTACCTCTGCGCGGAGACCCTCCAGAAAACGAGCGAGCAAAGCCGGCTCGTTCCAGCCACTGGAGGCAGCAAGAGTGCGAAACTCAATAGAGTAGTCTGTTATGGATCGATTACCTTGACATAGGGAAGACAGGGCCCTGGAAGCCTCCTCCCCAAAAACAGATCGATCAAAAACCCGTATCATCTCCTCCTTAAAGTCCTGATACTGGTTAGTACACTCAGCCCTTGCCTCCCAGATTGCCGTGCCCCACTCACGAGCCCGTCCAGTAAGGAGAGATATGACGTAGGCGACACGAGCAGTGCTCCTGGAGTAAGTGTTGGGCTGGAGGGAAAACACAATATCACACTGGGTGAGGAACGAGCGGCATTCAGTGGGCTCCCCAGAGTAACACGGCGGGTTATTGATTCTGGGCTCCGGAGATTCGAAAGCCCTGGAAGTGGCCGGTGGATCGAGGCGGAGATGGTGAACCTGTTCTGTGAGGTTGGAGACTTGGGTGGCCAGGGTCTCAACGGCATGTCGAGCAGCAGACAATTCCTGCTCGTGTCTGCCTAGCATCGCTCCCTGGATCTCGACGGCTGAGTGGAGAGGATCCGAAGTCGCTGGGTCCATTCTTGGTCGGATTCTTCTGTTACGGTGCGTGAATGAGGACCCAAAAGCGAATTAACGTAAACAGAGCTTCTTTAATGACAAAACATAGGTAGGCTCAGATGGACCGGCAGATTCCGACAGGACAGGACAAGGTTGCAGCAAACATGACGATAGTCTGGTTCAGGCATGAATAACACAAACAAGAATCCGACAAAGACAGGAGCAAAAACAGAGAGAGATATAGAGGACTAATCAGAGGGAAAAAGGGAACAGGTGGGAAAAGGGGTGACGAGGTAGTTAGGAGGAGACAAGGAACAGCTGGGGGAAAGAGGGGGAGAAAAGGTAACCTAATAACGACCAGCAGAGGGAGACAGGGTGAAGGGAAAGGACAGAAACAAGACACAACATGACAATACATGACACATACACAACCACTGATAATCTCCCTCGATCTGGGGCTCCACGCAAGATCTCACCCCGTGGGGTCAAAATGATCACAAGAACGGCGAGCAAAACTCCCAGAATCACACGGGGGAACCTAGTGAATGACCTGCAGGGAGCTGGGACCAAAGTAACAAAGCCTACCATCAGTAACACACTACGCCGCCAGGGACTCAAATCCTGCAGTGCCAGACGTGTCCCCCTGCTTAAGCCAGTATATGTCCAGGCCCGTCTGAAGTTTGCTAGAGAGCATTTGGATGATCCAGAAGAAGATTGGGAGAATGTCATATGGTCAGATAAAACCAACATAGAACTTTTTGGTAAAAACTCAACTCGTCGTGTTTGGAGGACAAAGAATGCTGAGTTGCATCCAAAGAACACCATACCTACTGTGAAGCATGGGGGTGGAAACATCATGCTTTGGGGCTGTTTTTCTGCAAAGGGACCAGGACGACTGATCCGTGTAAAGGAAAGAATGAATGGGGCCATGTATCGTGAGATTTTGAGTGAAAACCTCCTTCCATCAGCAAGGGCATTGAAGATGAAACGTGGCTGGGTCTTTCAGCATGACAATGATCCCAAACACACCGCCCGGGCAACGAAGGAGTGGCTTCGTAAGAAGCATTTCAAGGTCCTGGAGTGGCCTAGCCAGTCTCCAGATCTCAACCCCATAGAAAATCTTTGGAGGAAGTTGAAAGTCTGTGTTGCCCAGCAACAGCCCCAAAACATCACTGCTCTAGAGGAGATGTGCATGGAGGAATGGGCCAAAATACCAGCAACATTGTGTGAAAACCTTGTGAAGACTTACAGAAAACATTTGACCTCTGTCATTGCCAACAAAGGGTATATAACAAAGTGTTGAGAGAAACTTTTGTTATTGACCAAATACTTATTTTCCACCATAATTTTCAAATAAATTCATTAAAAATCCTACAATGTGCTTTTATGGATTTTTTTTCTCATTTTGTCTGTCATAGTTGAAGTGTACCTATGATGAAAATTACAGGCCTCTCTCATCTTTTTAAGTGGGAGAACTTTCACAATTGTTGGCTGACTAAATACTTTTTTGCCCCACTGTATGTAAATAAGGTATTTCTGGTTTTATTTTATACGTTTGCTAAAGTTTCTGAAAACCTGTTTTCGTGTTGCAATTATTGGGTATTGGTTGTAGATTGATAAGAAAAAATCTATTTTGGAATACGGCTGTAACGTAATAAAGTGTGGAAAAATGTAAGGGGTCTGAATACTTTCTGAATGCACTATAAAGACATATAAAGTTATTTTAATATGTTACCAGATTATTGGCTGTTCAAAACCTGTTGAAATACCACCTGGAATGCAGTGGAGGCTGGAAAGTGGAGTTATAGGAGGATGGGCTCATTGTAATGGCTCGAATGGAATCAATGGAACAGAGTCAAACATGTTGTTTCCATGTGTTAGATGTGTTTGGTACCATTCCATTGATTCCATTCCAGCCATCACAATGAACCCATCCTCCTGTAGCTCTTCCCACCAGCCTCCTCTGCCGGAATGATAAGTTAGCAGTCTGTATTTGGGTTTAAGTTATTCTAGCTGGAGATAGGTACTGGCATAAAGTACAATGACAGGGCTGGGCTTGATAGTGACCGTAGGCTGTATACAAACTCAATTAATAATTAGCAGTTAGGTTGAGTGTGTTCCACATAGTATATAAAGAGAAACCTGCATTATCTTCGCGTATCATCATTAACAGCTAGTCTTTGAAGCCAGGTGTGTTCTGTTGTTGTTATTGTTTTGTATCAGTCGACGCAGTGTCAGATTTATCTCAAGCCGAAGGATGTGCTCTGAGATAATTGGCTTTTTATCCATTTTATCCATTTATCCAGACAATGACAGCTAGAGCAAAGCATATCCCATGCAAGAAAGAGGGCTGCTGTGTTAGAATGCTAATTCCCAACACATCAAGGTAAAACTAAAAACCTGGGCTTAAAGCACCAAATCCTACTAAAACCCTTCATTTCAGAGCGAAAGGGGATTGCAGTTGCTGCCATGAACATAAACAGTTTCTGCTTTGGGAGCTCTGAAGTGCTGATGCACTGAACGAGAGGGCATAGCTCAGTGAGAAGGTATATTTATTTCTACAGGGGTCTGTTCCAAAGCCTTCCACTGTGACTTCACAGAATCACAACCGGACAATTCTCAATTTTGATTATCAGGTGGAATCCTTAATGAGTTCGGCACTGCTGAGCTCAGAAGCGAAGGCCCTCCCGAAACCCACAAAGATGCTGTCATAGCTGGGGTTAAATGACAATCTTTGAGGGGGTTTGGAGGGTTTGTAGTGTCTGGTTTTGTATAATTATAGCGAGGAGGGACAAGAGATATGAAGCGCATAATGAGTTCCTGGCATAATGATGCTGCTTCACCAAGGGAAAGAAACAATCCTTACTGCTTAATTAGGCCTTGAGAAATCAATGACAAAAATGTTGGAAAGCTAAAAGCTGAGTGATGATTTTGGTTAATTAAGGAAACATGTTGTATCTTCTTATTGCATTTTATACAGATCACTGCATTGTTTCTGTGATACAGCATACCTCTTCATCTCCCATCATTAACAGGTGGGGTCTCCTTTTAGTCTCATTCCTAGAATGTTGCTTAGCCCAGATAGACACTATAGCTACTCTGTAGACTGAAAGAGGCTACCTCGCTTCTAAGGAGAGTAGTGTTTTGTGTTTGGTCCATACCATTCAGTTCTACTCTTAATTTTTTGTTCTACGATGTTGCTAGTTGCTGTGATATCTGTTAAAATATAGTATCGGGGATGAGAAGGGAGGGAGGTGTTGCCATGGCAACAGCGGAACAGGCTCTGTTGGAATTGTGGCTCTGTGTCAAGTTCTCTGAGCCTCCGCATTCCATTCTAGAGCTGAATATGTTTACTGCCTGTTAACCAAGCCAAAAATACAGCTCCCATCTCAAAACCTGTGTTTGTGTGTGTGTGTGTGTGTGTGTGTGTGTGTGTGTGTGTGTGTGTGTGTGTGTTAGACTCATCTGTATGTATAAGCTGGACAACAGGTTGATAGAAAGACTATAACCACTCTATTCATTAGCCACATCCAGCCAAAATCATTATACATTATTGCTTGCCTACCCTAATACAGATTGAGTGTCTCTCGTTATCGCTCTACAATTAGGTTAGCTTAATTCTTTTGGCACTGAGATTCAACAGACATTCCACAGTACAGATGGATTCTCCTCTGACCTCAGGATATGTTTTTGTCTATGCTTGGCTGTGAACAGAGGATGATGGTGATGTTATGTAGTCTAAATGTAGGCCTATACTTGAATGCACATCCATTTCATACCATGACAACAGAGGATGTTATTTGGCACAACACTCTCATTTTACAATTTTCAAGGGCTTCTTATCATTTCATGTGCAACCAACCTATTCCATTTACCTCCTCTAGAATTATTACAAATGTTCCTTTGAAGTCTGGCCCTTTGGTCCAGAGACCATCATTTTTTCACAAGATATGACTATACTATACTGGGTATTACTATGGGTATCACTTTTCTGACATTTCCTCTAAATGTAGATTTCCTGACATATAGAGACTCAGATATTAATGCTCGGTCCAAGCAGCGCTCCAATCTCAGAGCTCTGTTACTTCCGTGCAGAGCCGGCCTTATGGGCAGGCCTCTGGGGGCCTGGCCCGCGCTACCTTACCTCGTTTCCTGTCCAAATAAAATGTTTAAATATTGATAATTTATGTGACCGAGACGCGCACCGACAGAAAGATGCATCAATCTCTGATGAAGAATTAGGAGTGAAACAGCGCCCCTCTGTCTCATGTCATACTCTTTTTGGCCAAACAGCATCAGATACATGGGCTACATCTTATTTTTATTTATTGTTTCTTTTGTTCCACCTCATGCTATTTTACTATTACATTGTTATTGATTACTGCATTATTGGGTTTAGAGCAGTGTTCCCCAAGGCGGCCTGTGTGGAATTTTCATTGTTGGACATTTACTATAAATCACCATGAAATCAGCTCCTTAATTTAAGAAATCTGTTCCCAAGTATTTCCACGTGTAATGGAGAGGCACGACGTAAAAAATGTAAGCAAGGTTTGAAATGATTGTTGATGTAAAACAATATATTTTTGGGCTTCTTGCGGTTAATTTGCAGTCTTCAAATGATTTTTTATTACATTCGGGCCCCCTGGCCATCCGCTAAAGAAAAAATCAGCCCGTGGCTGAATCTAGTTTATGATCCCTGGTTTAGAGATGACAAGAAAGGCATTTCACTATACTTGTGCACATGACATTAAAACTTGAGACTTATAGTAAGATGCTTTCTCGGGTGACAGTTTCAGCCACTTGCAAATCGAAGGAAAGTTGTGAGTGCACTTTTTTGGATACTGGAATTATTATGGATGAAGGTGCGAAGGTAACCTACTTTTTATTATTTACTTTTTTTGGCTTTTTTTTTTGTTTTGACCCTTTTTCTCCCCAATTTAGTGATATCCAATTACGTTCTTGTCCTATTGCTGCAACTCCCGTACGGACTCGGGAGAGGTGAAGGTCGAGAGACTTGCATCCTCCGAAACATGACCCTGCCAAACAGCACTATTCGCATAACCCGGAAACCAGCCGCAACAATGTGTCGGAGGAAACACCGTACAACTGGCGACTGAAGTCAGCGTGCATGCGCCCGGCCCGCCACAAGCAGTTGCTAGAGCGCGATTGGACAGGGACACCCCAGCCGGCCAAACCCTTCCCTAACCCGGACGACACTGGGCCATTTGTGTGGGTCTACCGGTGGCGGCCGGCTGCAACACAGCCTGGGATCGAACCTGGGTCTGTAGTTATGCCTCTCAAACTGCGATGCAGTGCCTTAGACAGCTGCACCATTCGGGAGGCCCGGTAACCTACTTTTTGAAATGATTTGTGTTTACAATCGGATAAAAACATAATGACTGGTTGTGTTCATGCTACGTTAAAAGGTAATACATCTTTCTAGTTAAATTAGATATCTTTAATATAAAACCCATTAAAGGAGGTCCCCTGAAAAAATGTGGCCCCCCTATGGAAATCAAAGATCCGTCCAACTGATTTGTTCTGGCGCCGGCATTGCTTCAGCAGAGGAAAGTCTCTCTCTCTCTCTCTCTCTCTCTCTCTCTCTCTCTGACTATTACACAACCAAACTGATGTCTGGGAGAATCCCCCTTCACCAAGTGGGCTAAAGTGGACTTAATAGGGAGCAAGTGTGTCTCAAGTGGATATGTATTGCATGTTGGCCCTAGCTAGAACACTGCCTACCTAGTCCTTGAAGACTGCCGGCAGAGCCAGTCACTGTGACCTCACTTGCTATTTTGCAGAGGTGGGATCTTGTCATTTGGAAAGTTCAAATTCAGTTCTAAAACTTATAACATTCCTCTGTAACAGATAACACGGCTTATTATGAAATAGCTGGTGTTGCCGCAACGATAGATATTTCATGCCGGTTTTATGTCTGTACTTTGTCACTCTCAGCATATTTATTTTTGATATACAGTGGCAAGAAAAAGTATATGAACCCTTTGGAATTACCTGTACTTTTGTCTGTTGTTGTGACTTAGATTAAGATCAGATCTAATTTTATGACCAATTTATTTAGAAATCCAGATCATTCCAAAGGGTTCACATACTTTTTCTTGCCACTGTACACTACATGACCAAAAGTATGTTCAAATATTATCAAATTTTATTTGTCACATACATATGGCTAGCAGATGTTAATGCGAGTGTGGCAAAATGCTTGTGCTTCTAGTTCCGACTATGCAGTAATATCTAACAAGTAATCTAACAATGTCCCAACAACTACCTTATACACACAAGTGTAAAGGAATTAATAAGAATATGTACATAAAGATAAATATGGATGAGCGATGGCCGAACGGCATAGGCAAGATGCAGTAGATGGTATAGAGTACAGTATATACATTTGAGATGAGTAGTGTAGGGTATGTAAACTTTATATAAAGTGGCATAGTTTAAAGTGACTAGTGATACATGTATTACATCCAATTTTTAATTATTAAAGTGGCTAGATATTGAGTCAGTATGTTGGCAGCAGCCACTCAATGTTAGTGGTGGCTGTTTAACAGTCTGATGGCCTTGAGATAAAAGCTGTTTTTCAGTCTCTCGGTCCCAGCTTTGATGCACCTGTACTGACCTCGCCTTCTGGATGATAGCGGGGTGAACAGGCAGTGGTTGTTGTCCTTGATGATCTTTTTGGCCTTCCTGTGACATCGGGTGGTGTAGGTGTCCTGGAGAGCAGATAGTTTGCCCCCGGTGATGCATTGTGCAGACCTCACTACCCTCTGGAGAGCCTTACGGTTGGGGGTGGAGCAGTTGCCGTACCAGGCGGTGATACAGCCCGACAGGATGCTCTCGATTGTGCATCTGTAAATGTTTGTGAGTGTTTTAGGTGACAAGCCACATTTTTTCAGCCTCCTAAGGTCGAAGAGGCGCTGTTGCAACTTCTTCACCATGCTGTCTGTGTGGGTGGAAGATTTCAGTTTGTCTGTGATGTGTACGCCGAGGAACTTAAAACTTTCCACCTTCTCCACTACTGTCCCGTCGATGTGGATAGGGGGGTGCACACTCTGCTGTTTCCTGAAGTCCACTATCATCTCCTTTGTTTTGTTGACATAGAGTGAGAGGTTATTTTCCTGACACCACACTCCGAGGGCCCTCACCTCCTCCCTGTAGGCCGTCTCATCGTTTTTGGTAATCGAGCCTACCACTGTAGTGTCATCTGCAAACTTGATGATTGAGTTGGAGGCGTGCATGGCCACGCAGTCATGGGTGAACAGGGAGTACAGGAGAGGGCTGAGAACGCACCTTTGTGGGGCCCCAGTGTTGAAGATCGGCGGGTTGGACATGATGTTTCCTACCCTCACCACCTGGGGGCGGTACATCAGGAAGTCCAGGACCCAGTTGCACAGGGCGGGGTCGAGGTCCAGGAGCTCGAGCTTAATGATGAGTTTGGAGGGTACTATGGTGTTAAAACCTGAGCTGTAGTCGATGAACAGCATTCTTACATAGGTATTCCTTTTGTCCATGTGGGTTAGGGCAGTGTGATTGCGATTGCGTCGTCTGTGGACCTATTGGGGCGGTAAGCAAATTGGAGTGGGTCTAGGGTGTCAGGTAGGGTGGAGGTGATATGACCCTTGACTAGTCTCTCAAAGCACTTCATGATGAAGGATGTGAGTGCTACGGGGCGATAGTCAGTTACCTTAGCTTTCGTGGGAACTGTAACAATGGTGGCCTTCTTGAAGCATGTGGGAACAGCAGACTGGGATTGATTGAATATGTCCGTCAACACACCAGCCAGCTGGTCTGCGCAAGCTCTGAGGACGTGGCTAGGGATGCCGTCTGGGCCGGCAGCCTTGCGAGGGTTAACACGTTTAAATGCTTTACTCACGTTGGCTGCGGTGAAGGAGAGCCTGCAGGTTTTGTTAGAGGGCCATGTCGTTGGCACTGTATTGACCTCAAAGCGAGCAAAGAAGTTGTTTAGTTTGTCTGGGAGCAGGACTACCTGGTCCGCGACGGGGCTGGTTTTCTTTTTGTAGTCCATGATTGACTGTAGACCCTGCCACATACCTCTCATGTCTGAGCCGTTGAATTGCGACTACTTTGTCTCTATACTTAGCTTGTTTGATTGCCTTGCGGAGGGAATAGCTACACTGTTTGTATTTGGTCATGTTTCCGGTCGCCTTGCCCTGATTAAAAGCAGTGGTTCGCGTTTTCAGTTTTACACGAATGCTGCCATCAATCCACGGTTTCTGGTTGGGGAAGGGTTTAATTGTTGCTGTGGGTACAACATCACTGATGCACTTGCTAATAAACTTGCTGACCGAATCAGCCTATTCATCAATGTTATTGTCCGACTCTATGCGGAACATATCCCAGTCCATGTGATCGAAGCAATCTTGAAGCGTGGAATCAGATTGGTTGAACCAGCATTGCACAGACCCGAGCATGGGCGTTTCCTGTTTTAGTTTCTGTCTATAGGCCGGGAGCAACAAAATGGAGTCGTGGTCAGATTTTCACGAAAAGAGGGCGGGGCAGGGCTTTGTATGTGTTGCGGAAGTTAGAATAACAATGGTCCAGGATTTTGTATATACGGTATATGGTATATACGGCTGTGAATATAATCAAAGATAATTCTCTTGGTAGATAATGCAGTCGACATTTGATTGTAAGGAATTCTAGGTCAGGTGAGCAAAATTACTTTAGTTCCTGTATGTTGTTATGATCACACCACGTCTCGTTAATCATAAGACATACCCCCCCGCCCTTCTTCTTACCAGATAGATGTTTGTTTCTGTCGACGCGATGCGTAAAGAAACCAGGTGGCTGTACCGACTCTGATAGCGTGTCTCGGGTGAGCCACGTTTCCGTGAAACAAAGAGCGTTACAATCTCTAATGTCTCTCTGGAAGGCATCCCTTGCTCTGATTTCATCTACTTAGTTGTCAAGAGACTGGACGTTGGTGAGTAGTAAACTCGGGAGCGGTGCGCGGTGTGCCCGTCTACAGAGCCTGACCAGAAGACCCCTTCTTTTGCCCCTCCTGCGGCGCTGTTGTTTTGGGTCGCCGGCTGGGATCTGATCCATTGTCCTGGGTGGTAGACCAAACAGAGAATCCACTGCGGGAAAGTCGTATTCCTGGTCGTAATGTTGGTAATGTTGCACAGAATTGTTTACAATGCATTAGTTAAGATTTCCCTTCACTGGAACTAAGGGGCCTAGCCCGAACCATGAAAAACAGCCCCAGACCATTATTCCTGCTCCACCAAACTTTACAGTTGGCACTAGGCATTTGGGCAGGTAGTGTTCTCCTGGCATCAGCCAAACCCAGATTAATTTGTTGGACTGCCAGATGGTGAAGCGTGATTCATCACTCCAGAGAACGCGTTTCCACTGCTCCAGAGTCCAATGGCGGCGAGCTTTATACCACTCCAGCCGGCACTTAGTATTGTGCATGGTGATCTTAGGCTTATGTGCGGCTGCTCAGCCATGGAAACCCATTTCATGAAGCTCCCGACAAACAGTTATTGTGCTGACGTTGCTTCCAGAGGCAGTATGAAACTCGGTAGTGAGTGTTGCAACCGAGAACAGATGATTTGTTCGCACTTCAGCACCCGGTGGGCTCGATCTGTGAGCTTGTGTGGCCTACCACTTCACGGCTGAGCCGTTGTTGCTCCTAGATGTTTCCACTTCATAATAACAGCACTTACAGTTGACCGGGGCAGCTCTAGCAGGGCAGAAGTTTGATGAACTGACTTGTTGGTGCCACGTTGAAAGTCACTAAGCGCTTCAGTAAGGCCATTCTACTGGCAATGTCTGTCTATGGAGATTGCATGGATGCATGCTCAATTGCATGGCTGTGTACATCTGTCAGCAACAGGTGTGGCTGAAATAGCCAAATCCACAAATTTGTATGGGTGTCCACATACTTTTGTATATATAGTGCACTTTGATTATGCCCACTCTTACAACTTTCATGGAGTCGTAAATTATTCAATATTGTTTGAGATAGCTTGAAGCTGATGTTCTGCATTCGAAAACCAATGTTTTATTTTCCTGGGACGCGTTTCTTGCCTAGCTCCCCAACTCTCATTTGAATATTTTTAATCTCCACCAGATCTCAAACCATTCCAATGATATGCAAAATCCAATTTAGTATGAGGCATTCCCATTGGTTTGTATTTTATCTGTAGCCAACCTTGCCCGTGGCAAAGAATATGAACATGCATTCAAAAAGATGACGGGGGAAAAGTCCAGGCTCACTATAGTTGTTTCCATTCTACTGTATAGCTTCTCTAGTCTCCACTATCCTGTGGTCATGAACTACAGCAACTTTAGATTAAGACTTTTCTCTTTTCTTCCCTTTTATCTTCCATCCCCTCCTTCCCTCTTTATCACAGGCTCCAGGCTACATCCATTCTCCATGCTTTATCACTTCCATACAGAATCTGAATCTATGACTGTTAATACTCAAGCATGCCATCTTATAGCTTGTGTAGTTTTGCAAGTGATGGAAACTGATCTCCAGGCTAGCTGGTGATTGTGAAGTGAATTTGGGTTGGGGGGCCAGGATAGTGTAGTGGAACAGGATCTCTCAGGGGTTGTGTGTGCATTGGGGTGCATGATAGTGTAGTGGAGCAGGATCTCTCAGCAGTTGTGTGTGGATTAGATATGCTAAATGGCCATTTCCCTCCCTGGTTGACTCCATAGAGACCCCGTTTTCTCCTCAAGTTTCTGATTTCTCATTGAGAAAGCCGGATGGATGTCTCCAAACTTTCATCAAAACTTTATCAGAATGGAATGTCATCTATATGTGAATGTGATGTATGAAAATGGGAAAGTCTGACTCATGCCTTGGCCTACTGGTGTGTGTTTGTGAAAAATATTGGTGTTAATGTTGAATTTTGGTGATTTAGCTGTAGCTTAACCAAACACGTTTTCATTGACAAGTAGTAGATAGAATATCATGTCAGTGCTTTACACCTTTTTAGGCCTGAGTTTATGCCCTCTTCCATCCCTTTGCCAAGCCCTTTGATAGGCAGGGTAAAGCGGTGAATTGGTTCACATTGGCTGTATTAATAATGATGATCTCTAAGTCTTTTCCTGATCAGGCACCACCCTATAAACTCACTGTGACATGTCTCTCCTCTTTTTCAGGTGGTCGGTTCAAGAAGGAGATGGTTGTTGATGGACAGAGCTACCTGCTGCTGATCAGAGATGAGGGAGGCCCCCCGGAGCTGCAGGTACGTACGCTCTGCTTGCTTTATAATCCTACCTGTCTGCATCCCTCAGCACAGCCAATTAACACCACTTAAAGTCTGAAAGATAATGATAATGATGTGTAATGTTTATGTCCAATGAACGATGAGCACTGTCGTTTTATCTCTCATTTCTCTTCATATGACAAGGATTGAAAAGGATTTGCCAGTAGATTGTCGACATGAGTCATAATGATGACTGCTAGCTTGCTAGCTACGATTTTGAAAGTCCAATCAAAGCTACTGCAGATATAACGTGATTTGTTGTCATTCTGTGGCCAATGACCTTGAGCCTTCTTGGATCGGCACTTCTAATGTAAATCGATGCAGCACCCAAGGGGTAAAAATTATTGAGCTCTACCCATAAGACTTGGAGGTGACGTAGTGTCCCCATGAGTCAACAGAACACTGAGCCAATCACAGCACAACACTCCATATTTTCTGCTGGCTTGCCCCACCACCACAGAAAGCAATGAGCTAGGCTGAACCACCTGCATTTTGGAGCCGCCTTCCTCAAGAAAGCAACAAAGAGACCATGTATGCGGCTTTATTAACTCAATTATTATTTTATTTTTTACATTGTTTGCAAACTGATATGTGACACGTATTAATCACCAAATAACAAGCAAAACAGGCAAGCCCCCCCCCCATTGGGCTCTGCCCCACCTGCCCTGAATGACGGATTGCCACTGGCAGTAATCAGCACTAAAAATAACATTAGGTAGATCAAAAGCACTTGAGAAACAGAAATAAGAAAAACACGATGTAAGAAGCTATGTACTGGGCCAGTTCCAATACCATATTTACAATGTGCAGGGAATATGGAGCGATCAAAATAGGTATGTATAGGGGTAAGGTGACTAGCATCAGGATATACACTAAGTGTACAAAACGTTAGGAACAGCTTCCTAATATTGAGTTGCATCCCTTTTGCCCCCAAACAGCCTCAATTCGTCTGGGCATGGACTACAAGGTGTCAAGCGTTCCACAGGGATTCTGGCCCCTGTTGACTCCAATGCTTCCCACAGTTGTGTCAAGTTGGCTGGATGTCATTTGGGTGGTGGACCATTCTTGATACACCATTCTTGATACATCTTGAGTGTGAAGAAAAACCCAGCAGCGTTGCAGTTCTTGACACACTCAAACTGGTGTGCCTGCACCTACTACCATACCCCGTTCAAAGGCACTTAAATCTTTTGTCTTGCCCTCTCACACTCTGAATGGCACACAGACACAATCTGTGTCTCAAGGCTTAAAAATCATTATTTAACCTGTCTCCTCCCCTTCATCTACACTGATTGAAGTGGATTTAGCAATTGAGACCAATAAGAGATCATAGCATTCACCTGGTCAGTCTATGTCATGGATTGTTTTGTACACTCATTGTATGATAAACAGAGTAGCAGCAGCGTAAATAGTGAGTGTGTGTGTACATCAAATCAGTATTTATTATAATCCTCAACGTCTCATCTTTCATTTTTGTATAATATGTTTTCCTTAATTTCATTTTTTTTCTCCAAACCAGTTACAAACATAAATGGCAACTTTCAGACACACACAAACAAAGTGCCTGCAGTATTATTTGCCATAAATTGTACTAATTCATCTTGTCTTTCAAAATACATAGATTCCTCTACAATTTCTTTCACTCAGACAACCCAGAATTCTCAATAGTTGCTCAGTTAGCAGGAGGAATGGGGGCAACTTCTTGTCGTGCGAGATGCTGAAGTTCAGAACGTCTGTCAGTCAAAACCCATACAGCGCAGTGAAGTGCAGAGCTCTGACGTCATGTGCAGAAAGTTACTGTACAGCCACTGTGTTCCAATTTAGGTGTTTATCAGTGCCCAAATCCGCCATTTTCAACCCGTAGACGGATACGAGTGTAAAGGGCTACTTCTATATAGCTAAGTATCACAAAGAGAACTTTATTGTATTTTTTGAATGTACACCACGTCATTGACAAACTCATTTTAACTAGATCAGGTAGGTGTGTTGTAACTGTTGACAAATAATGACATTAACATACTGTAAATTGCTATGAATGTGAAAGTAGGGTGACTCCCCTAGCGGGGGAACCCAGGCCACCAGCACCAATTTCAAATGCTCTAACCACTGTCCTAATAAGGGATATATCTAGGGCATGTGCTTATTAGTCCAATAAAGTTAGGCCCTGTCCAGAAGAAACCCTAATCCATCTTCTATAGGCATCTACAGGGGCGCAACTTTCACTGGGGACTCACGTTCTGAAAATGCATTTTTGTCCCCCCCAGTTTTATAATTGGAATATGATGCAATTCAAGGAAGGGTGTGCTTTAGGACCATGCGGACGCCTCCGAGTGGTCAGGTAGGCTCTTTGGAGTGTTTATATGACTGGATAAATAAAAAAATATAAAAAATAGTTATGTCCCCTCCACTTCGAAAACCAAAGTTGCGCCCCTGGGCACTGATGTAGATTAAACAACTTTGATCGGTAAGCAATAGGGTGAATGCACTTTGAGGTTCATCTCAGCTCTGTTAAAAATACACTCATGGAAAAAAGTATTCATGAGTATCATTAAAACGGGTTTACAAACCCCACCGACATTAGACAACTGTACAGAAAGCACTTAAATTGCTGAAATAAGTCAATCTTATCGATCATGAGAATAGTCGGATTAACCGATACCTGACACAGATATGGTTCTATTCCAATCCCAAGTGAGGACATGTTGAATAATAATTACTGTATAAATGAAAATGCACAATTTAACCATCTACTCTGAACAAAAATATAAATGCAACATGCAACAATTTCAGCGATTTTACTGAGTTACACAGTTCATAGAAGGAAATCAGTCAATTGAAATAAGTAAATTATGCCCTATTCTATGGATTTCACATGACTGGGCAGGGGTGCATCCATGGGTGGGCCAATCAGAATGAGTTTTCCCCCACAAAAGGGCTTTATTATAGACAGATATACTCCTCAGCACCCTCTGCCCCCCGGACGACCCTGCAGGTGAAGAAGCTGGATGTGGAAGTCCTGAGCTGGCGTGGCTACACGTGGTCTGGGGTTGTGAGTCGTTGTAGGGGGCATATGATAGATACATGAACATTATATTCTCTGGCAACAGCTTTGTTGGACATTCCTGCAGTCAGCATGCCAATTGCCCGCTCCCTCAAAACTTGAGACATCTGTGGCATTGTGTTATGTGACACAACTGCACATTTTAGAGTGGCCTTTTATTGTCCCCAGCACAAGGTGACCTGTGTATTGATCATGCTGTTTAATCAGCATCTTGATATGCCACACCTGTCAGGTGGATGGATTCTCTTGGCAAAGGAGAAATGCTCACTAACAGGGATGTAAACAAATTTGGGCACACAATTTGAGAGAAATTAGATTTTTGTGAATATGGAACATTTCTGGCATTTTTTTTATTTCAGCTCAAGAAACATGGGACCAACACTTAACATGTTTCGTTTAGATTTTTGTTCAGTATACGTCAAAGTGTGTCAAATATGTAAGTTGAGAACACTGTTAAAAGCAGTGTGTGTGAGTATCTCTAACCTTGCCAACTGACGGAGTTATGAATGGATCAGTGGTTCACCAATCAGGGCCTTGATTGGCTTGGCAACAGTAACAATGTTCTGTTTTTTTTTGTATTTTTTTTGTAACGTTTCTTTGGGACTATCAGGCGATATCCTGACAATGCACAGAAATGTTCATGCAACGTTCCCATGAAATGTGCCTTGAACATTAATAGCTTATATTCTGAGAACATGGCAACCATGTTCTGTGTATGTTTGGTGGGACATTGATGGAATATTCTCCTAACACTCAGAAAACTGGACACATAAATGTTCTTTCAACATTCCCATGAAACGTGTCTAGAACATAATAATATCTTAAATTCTGAGAAAATGGTTACTAGTTCCTGGTCAATTCTATTTGACATTAAGTCTCTTTGAAACATTCCTTGCACATCACGGGAACATTCCTATGGAAATGTTAGTTAATGACTTAATGAGACTCTTAAGGGAACATTTGTTGTTAGCTGGGTACCTGTCTGGAGTGCCAGGTGGGCGGGGGTTGCTCTGTTGGGATTATTCTATTGGCTCCATTGCAACAGGTAAGCTCAATCAAGCACAGATACAGTATTTTAAATGAACTAAAATAGTATTTGAACCCAGGTCTGATTCATTCCCCTGGGGCTCAGGAGCGATAGATGTGAACGCTGCTGAATGCCTGAATGGAGGAAGGAGGTGGAGGCGAGGTAGAAAAGGGCTTGTTACACTGTTAGCGCTCGGGCACGGTTCTGTTTCCTCCTTAACCACTTTCTCAGAAGCTATTGTGATTATGAGAACCTTATTCTGCTGCCTGAGGGAAACCTCTTCCTCTCCTCTCTCCCTGGTGCTGCACTAAGAGATACAGTATATAGATTAGGTTTGTGTAATGGTGGAGGGGAAAGCAGGTTCCACCTTCCGATAACCTGTGATACAGGTTTGTAATAGCTATACTTCAGATTACATTGATATTCCCCCTTGTAACTGGCGACACAGGCGTTGACACAATAACAGATGCTCTGCATGAAATGGCTTTTGCTACACTGCCCTCTTCTGCACACATATGGAACTGAAGCCACCACCGTAAAAATAAGAAAAGGGAATTATTCATTAAGTTGTCGTTAAATTGCTGTGGTTATTCATACAAAAACCTAATCAGGAGATTCATGATATAATTTTGTTTCAGCTAGTTATGGTTCACCATAAGAAATTGATTGCAACTAATTTTTATGTGAACATCTCAATAGGGCTAGATTTATTGAGAGCTCTGAAGCAGGTTTTCATCATAGATCTCTCTGTACTTTCCTCCGATCATCTTTCCCTCGATCCTGACTAGTCTCCCAGTTTCTGCCGCTGAAAAACATCCCCACAGCATGATGCTGCCACCACCCTGCCTCACCATAGGGATGGTGACAGGTTTCCTCCAGATGTGATGCTTGGCATTCAGGCCAAAGAGTTCAATCTTGGTTTCATCAGACAAGATAATATTTTTTCTCATGGTCTGAGTACTTTAGGTGCCTTTTGGCAAACTCCAAGTGGGCTGTCATGTGCCTTTTACTGAGGAATGGCTTCCATGTGGGCACTCTACCATAAAAGCCTGATCGGTGGAGTGCTACAGAGAAGGTTGTCCTTCTGGAAGGTTATCCCATCTCCACAGAGGAACTCTGGAGCTCTGTCAGAGTGACCATCAGGTTCTTGGTCACCTATGAAGGCAATGCTACCAAATACTATTTGAGTGTATGTAAACTTCTGACCCACTGGGAATGTGATGAAAGAAATAAAAGCTGAAATAAATCCTTTTCTCTACTATTATTCTGCCATTTCACATTCTTAAAATAACGAGGTGATCCTAACTGACATAAAACAGGGAATTTTTACTAGGATTAAATGTCAGGAATTGTGAAAAACTGAGTTTAAATGTATTTGGCTAAGGTGTATGTAAACTTCTGACTTCAACTGTTTGTTGGTGCTTTTTTATGTGTTGAATCATCCCAAGCCTATTCTTGTGTTTGGTCTCTGTGTCCCCTCCAGTTTGCAGCATGGGTAGACGCTGTGGTGTTTGTCTTCAGTCTGGAGGATGAGATCAGTTTCCAGACAGTCTACAACTATTTCCTGCGTCTGTCCAGCTACAGGAACACAGCAGAGGTCCCCATGGTCCTGGTTGGGACGCAAGGTATTTCATTTGGACCTTGATTTAACCAGGCAATTCCCTTAAGCTATGGATATTGTTTGGATTGTTTGTTTCATCCCATACTGAAGGAGAGGGGAGATTCAGCAATACTTCAAGGACAATGAAATGAAATACAAAAGATTCTTTATAGCTAAAAGTTTATCCAACGTGTTTCGGCTTTTGGTCTTAATCTGGCTTTTTACAGAAGTTAAACAGAATGAGGCTTTTATTCATTTTAAGGGAGTATACAAATATAGACATGGGACAAAAGTGGTAGTTTGTGGCTTAGCGGTAGCCAGTTGTTACTATACAACTTACATAAATCACCTGACCTAAAGTAAGGCTGGGAGTTTTCTGACCCTGACTACATGCCCTGACCAGGAACAACTCTGGGCCTTAGTTTTAGCATAGACTTGAGACTTTAGTGTTCATTTTCATATACAGAATCCCCCAAATGAAAATTTCTCAAATGAAAAAGGACATGTAAAGCCTACTGTATATTATTCAAAGTGACTACAGTCTTGTTGGTGCTTTTTGTCTCTCCCCAGATGCCATCAGTGCTGCCAACCCCAGAGTGATCGATGACTCGCGGGCGAGGAAGCTGTCCAACGATCTGAAGCGCTGCACCTACTACGAGACCTGCTCCACCTATGGCCTCAATGTGGAACGAGTCTTCCAGGATGGTGAGGGCTGGGTTACTGGGCACTGGGGACGTACTGTAGCTTGGCCATCATGTCACTGAGTACTTCATTTCTGGTCCTGGACTGGCATTAACGCAACCATTTCAATGAATCAACTAATATCCAATCCCTTGATTAACTTAGTAGCTGAATGGGGTGTGTCAGTGCTGGGACAAAAATGTGGATCCCTGCGATCAGGAGTACATAATGCTGGTCTTCAGTGTACCATTGCAGAGGCCAACGTCCACACATCGTGTTTCTATTGCTATCCAGTATCCAATCTTCCCTAGCAGATGATTTAGCCATTCATACTCTCTACTGAATGGCAATGTAATGTCAATGGAAAAGACATGGGAAGGAAATTGGTAAGGGATATATAATGTTGGACACAGTGCCAATAGCCAAGATGAACCTCAGTCAACAAATGATACAACTCTCAGAGAAGATTCTACCCATGCTGCAAATCGCTAAAATGGTGCCCCCAACCAATTTGTTGTTTTTTTTGCGTTGTTTGTAACTTATTTATTTACTTATTTTGTACATAATGTTGCCTCTATCGTCTCTTATGACGGAAAATCATAACTGGACATCAGGACTGCGATTACTCACCATGGACTGGTAGAATCCTTTTTTTTCCTTTAGTTAGTCTGACGAGCCGAACGCGAACGATATACTGCTTTCTCGGGAACAGACCCAGATCCCTGTGAGTTGCGTGAAGAGGAGGCGGAAAAAAGGGGCCAGAGGGCGGGCTGCCTTCTGAGAATTCATAGGTGATCGAATAAACCCCTACTTCCTTCCATTCTGCTAACAAACGTGCAATTTTGGAGAATAAAATAGATGACCTACTCGGAAGGTTAAACTACCAACTAGACATTCAAAACTGTAATATCTTATGCTTCATGGAGTCGTGGCTGAATGACGACACTATGAACATACAGCTGGCTGGTTATACGCTGCACCGGCAGGATAGAACAGAGGCGTCTGGTAAGGCAAGATCCAGCTGACTATGTATTTTTGTAAATACAGCTGGTGCACGATATCTAAGGAAGGCTCGAGCTATTGCTCGCCTGAGGTAGAGTATCTCATGATAAGCTGTAGACCACACTATCTACCTATCTAATGTAGCTGTTTAAATACCACCACAGTCAGAGGCTGGCACTAAGACAGCATTGAATGAGCTGTATTCTGCCATAAGCAAACAAGAAAACGCTCACCTGGGACTTTAATGAAGGGAAACTTAAATCTGTTTTATCAAATTTCTATCAGCATGTTAAATGTGCAACCAGAGGGAATTAACTCTGGACCACCTTTACTCCACACACAGAGACACATACAAAGCTCTCCCTTGCTCTCCATTTGGCAAATCTGACCATAATTCTATCTTCCTGATTCCTGCTTACAAGCAAAATTTAAAGCAGGAAGCACCAGTGACTACATCAATAAAAAAGTGGTAAGATGAAGCAGATGCTAAGCTACAGGACTGTTTTGCTATCACAGACTGGAATATGTTCTGGGATTCCTCTGATGGCATTGAGAAGTACACCACTTCAGTCATTGGCTTCATCAATAAGTGCATCGATGACATCGTCCCCACAGTAACCATATGTACATACCCCAACCAGAAGCCATGGATTACAGGCAACATCCGCACTGAGCTAAAGGCTAGAGCTGCCGCTTTCAAGGAGCGGGTCTTATAAGCTTATAAGAAATTCCGCTATGCCCTCAAACAAACCATCAAACAGGCAAAGCGTCCATACAGGACTAAGATCGAATCGTACTACACCGGCTCTGACGCTCGTCGGATGTGGCAGGGCTTGCAAACCATTACAGACTACAAAGGGAAGCATAGTCGAGAGCTGCCCAGTGACATGAGCTTGCTAGACGAGCTAAACTATTTCCTTGCTCGCTTCGAGGCAAATAACACTGAAACACGCATGAGAGCACTAGCTATTCCGGAAGACTGTGTGATCACGCTCTCAGCAGCCGATGTGAGTAAGACCTACAAAACAGATCTACATTCACAAGGCCGCAGGTCCAGACGGATTACCAGGACGTTTACTGCGAGCATGCGCTGACCAACTGGCAAGTGTCTTTACTGACATTTTCAACCTCTCCCTGTCCGAGTCTGTAATACCAACATGTTTTAAGCATACCACCATAGTGCCTGTGCCCGAGACCACTAAGGTAACCTGCCTAAATGACTATCGACCTATAGCACTCACGTCTGTAGCCATGAAGTGCTTTGAAAGGCTGGTCATGGCTCACATCAACACCATTATCCCAGAAACCCTAGACCGACTCAAATTTGCATACCACCCCAATAGATCCACAGATGATACAATCTCTATTGCACTCCACACTGCCCTTTCCCTCCTGGACAAAAGGAACAGCTATGTGAGAATGCTATTCATTGACTACAGCTCAGCGTTCAACACCATAGTGCCCTCAAAGCTCATCAATAAGCTATGGACCCTGGGACTAAACACCTCCCTCTGCAACTGGATCCTGGACTTCCTGACGGGCTGCCCACAAATGGTAAGGGTAGGTAGCAACACATCTGCCACGCTGATCCTCAACACAGGGGCCCCTCAGGGTTGCGTCCTCAGCCCCCTCCTGTACTCCCTGTTCATGCATGACTGCACTGCCAGGCACGACTCCAACACCATCATTATGTTTGCCGATATTACAACTGATCACCGACAATGACTTGATGGAGGTCAGAAACCTGGCAGTGTGGTGCCAGGACAACAACCTCTCCCTCAACATGATCAAGATGGTTGTGGACTACAGGAAAAGGACTACAGGAAAAGGATGTCAGAGTGGAGCAGGTTGAGTACTTCAAGTTCCTTGGTGTCCACATCACCAACAAACTAACGCTACGCTGTCCAAGCACACCAAGAGAGTCATGAAGAGGACAGAAAAAAACCTATTCCCCCTCAGGAGACTGAAAAGATTTGTCATGGGTCCTCAGATCCTCTAAGGTTCTACAGCTCCACCATCGAGAGCATCCTGACTGGTTGCATCATTGCCTAGTATGGCAACTGCTCGGCCTCTGACCACAGGGCACTACAGAGGGTAGTGCGAATGGCCCAGTTCATCACTGGGGCCAAGCTTCCTGCCATCCAGGACCTCAGAGTGTCAGAGGAAGGCCCTAAAAATTGTCAAAGACTCCAGCCACCGTAGTCATAGACTTCTCTGGTTAGGGGCTCGTAAATAAGCATTTCACTGTAAGGTATACCTACAACTGTTGTATTGGGTGCATGTGACTAATCAAATTTGATTTGATTTGATTATTGGTTCAGGGAGAAAGCATCTCTGAATTTACCAAGGTCATGCCAATCTTAATCTGAACACAACAACACTGTTCTGGTTACCACAGTACATTTAGCAAAACAAATATGATGGGTCCACACTCAAAAAGATGTTGCATAAAACTTACTTAAGTTTTCAATATTTTACATTTGTTTTACTACATCAGGATAGCATACACAGACATTCTGGCTTAACAGCCTTCTTCAGTGTGTAGGTACAGCACATATTTTTAACAATAACTCTCATTTACTCTCAAAACACTCTCTTTACCAAACGTATGAATACAGTGAGTGTACTAAACATTATGTCTACCTGCTCTTTCCAGGACGTAGACTGACCAGGTGAATCCAGGTGAAAGCTATGGTCCCTTATTTATGTCACTTCAAATCTACTTCAATCCGTGTAGATGAAGGGGAGGAGACAGGTTAAAGAAGGATTTTTAAGCCTTGAGACAATTGAGACATAGATTGTGTATATGTGTTTTTCAGAGGGTGAATGGGCAAGACAAAATATTGAAGTACCTTTTGAACGGGGTATGGTACTAGGTGCCAGGGACACCGGTTTGTGTCAAGAACTGCAACGCTGCTGGGTTTTTCATGCTCAACAGTTTCCCGTGTGTATCAAGAATGGTCCACTGCCCAAAGGACATCCAGTCAACTTGATCCAACTGTGAGAAGCATTGGAGTTAACATGTCCCAGCATCCCTGTTGAACACTTTCGACACCTTGTAGAGTTCATGCCCCAATGAATTGAGACTGTTCTGAGGGCAAAAGGGGTTGCAACTCAATATTAGGAAGGTGTTCCTCATGTTTTGTACACTGTGTACATAACGCAGTGTTCACTTTTCCCTTTCGTTGTTTGTTAACACAAGGAGCCTTGTTGGTTCCGCACTGTTTTAATTGCTTCCTTTTAAGTAATTAAAAGACGTGTAAGTGTTTTGAGCGGCTTCTCAATTCCCCATTCTACTTCAGCCGTCAAGAGCGATACACTCCCCAGCTGTCAGACATACAGTATGTAAACTCATCTCTCTACTTCGGCCCTCATTCACGTCTCACAGAATCACAAATCTCCTTCCTGCTGGAGTCTATAGAGAACGCTACGCTGTCTGCATGGCCAACCATGTCCCTCTATACTACACATGACAGGCTCATTTGGTTTACATCACACCACAGATCTCCCTGGGTTGAAGACAGTCTCATTTGGTTAATATCACACCACAGATCTCCCTGGGTTGAAGACAGTCTCATTTGGTTAACATCACACCACAGATCTCCCTGGGTTGAAGACAGTCTCATTTGGTTAACATCACACCACAGATCTCCCTGGGTTACAGACAGTCTCATTTGGTTAACATCACACCACAGATCTCCCTGGGTTGAAGACAGTCTCATTTGGTTAACATCACACCACAGATCTCCCTGGGTTGAAGACAGTCTCATTTGGTTAATATCACACCACAGATCTCCCTGGGTTGAAGACAGGCTCATTTGGTTAACATCACACCACAGATCTCCCTGGGTTAAAGACAGTCTCATTGGTTAACATCACACCACAGATCTCCCTGGGTTAAAGACAGTCTCATTTGGTTAACATCACACCACAGATCTCCCTGGGTTAAAGACAGGCTCATTTGGTTAACATCACACCACAGATCTCCCTGGGTTAAAGACAGTCTCATTTGGTTAACATCACACCACAGATCTCCCTGGGTTACAGACAGTCTCATTTGGTTAACATCACACCACAGATCTCCCTGGGTTAAAGACAGTCTCATTGGTTAACATCACACCAC
Organism: Oncorhynchus mykiss; assembly: GCF_057628025.1. NCBI lineage: Eukaryota > Metazoa > Chordata > Actinopteri > Salmoniformes > Salmonidae > Oncorhynchus > Oncorhynchus mykiss. The sequence goes on from NC_143029.1 coordinate 73,111,401, forward strand.
AGATCTCCCTGGGTTAAAGACAGTCTCATTTGGTTAACATCACACCACAGATCTCCCTGGGTTGAAGACAGGCTCATTTGGTTAACATCACACAAATCTCCCTGAGCTGTAGACAGGCTAATTTCTCCAAACATACTGCAGAAGTATATTCCTTGGAAATGGAGATGCTTTGTATCTCTGGAGAACTGTATAAGTTAAGGTTCATCTCCACATATGTACCTGATTAAAGATAATTGTTCTGTAGTGGTTGTTAATATCAGTAGACTTGTTGATATTAGAGTTGACATTGTGGAGTTATCCTGAGTTATACCTATCCTGAAAGTCATTGTACTTTATAACAGAGTCGTCAATTGACCACTTGTTGTTGTTGATTCCTAACTCTCTGTTGTTTGTCTGTGTCTCATTCTCTCCCACCCAGTTGCCCAGAAGGTGGTGGCTCTGAGGAAAAAGCAGCAGCTGTCTATTGGTCCGTGCAAGTCCCTGCCCAACTCTCCCAGCCACTCATCAGTCCCCAATGCATCCATCCCCTCTGTGCATATTAACCAGGTGAGGGCACACATCCTGAATATTTCTAACTAAATCCAGGAGTATTCCTGGTCACGTGACCTGACTCAGGGACCTAGTTTTAGTTGTAGGTTAATACTAGGACCCTGAGTTGTTCCTGGTCAGGTTATGTGGTCAGAAAAAAACAATGAGCTTCTTCTGTGAAAATTGGTACTAGCAGAAAGACAAAGGGCTGGGCACTACTGAAGATATAGATGGGCTGTACACTACTGAAGATATAGATAGGCTGTGCACTACTGAAGATAGACAGGCTGGACACTACTGAAGATATTGATAGGCTAGACACTATTGAAGATATGGATAGGCTGGACACTACTGAAGATATAGATAGGCTGGACACTACTGAAGATATAGATAGGCTGGACACTACTGAAGATATGGATAGGCTGGACACTACTGAAGATGTGGATAGGCTGGACACTACTGAAGATGTGGATAGGCTGGACACTACTGAAGATGTGGATAGGCTGTAGACTACAGAAGATGTGGATAGGCTGGACACTACAGAAGATGAGGATAGGCTGGACACTACAGAAGATGAGGATAGGCTGGACACTACTGAAGATATAGATAGGCTGGACACTACTGAAGATGTGGATAGGCTGGACACTACAGAAGATATAGATAGGCTGGACACTACTGAAGATATAGATAGGCTGTAGACTACAGAAGATGTGGATAGGCTGGACACTACAGAAGATGAGGATAGGCTGGACACTACAGAAGATGAGGATAGGCTGGACACTACAGAAGATGAGGATAGGCTGGACACTACAGAAGATGAGGATAGGCTGGACACTACAGAAGATGAGGATAGGCTGGACACTACAGAAGATATAGATAGGCTGGACACTACTGAAGATGTGGATAGGCTGGACACTACAGAAGATGTGGATAGGCTGGACACTACTGAAGACATACAGGAGGCATACAGGAGCCTACGTAAACTATTGTATCTATGGTGTTTTCGCTTTCCCAGATCCTGCCTGTAACTGACCAGTCTGTTCTCTCTGTCTTTTTCTCCCTCTTTCTCTTTCCATCTTGGTCTCTCTTCCCTCCCTCCTCCAGTCGGCAAACGGCGGTGGTGTGTTCAGCGACTACTCCTCCTCTGTGCCCTCCACTCCCAGCATTAGCCAGAGGGAGATGCGTATCGAGACCATTGCTGCCTCCAACACGCCCACACCCATCCGCAAGCAGTCCAAGCGCCGCTCCAACATCTTCACTGTAAGTATGCGGCAGCTGATGCAGAGCAACACCCACTCACATTACTAGAGGGCACAGTACCGCACGCACACATACTGTCCACTAGATGGAGACAAAGACAAAGCTACCCTTTCTGGCTGTTTCAGAAACAGGCACAAAAAGCCTTCCTGGCTTTACTCTTTATACAAGCAACTAAAATGGGTAACGGGGACAAAATATAATAACAATATGGTTGTTGGTTACAACTTGGGTTGTATTTTGAACCCATACTATGAAAAAAAAAAGCTTAATTAATTTTTTTCATTTCTTATTTTAAAGCAAATATCAAAGCTATAAGCACTGTGGAGAAATATCTCAGCTTTTTTAAACCTTTTTTATGTTGGTGACATTTTTCTTTACTTTCCGATTGGAAGTAAATGAGCGCATGAATTACTCATCTTTCACTTATACCCTCATCCTGGTCCCACTGTCTCAATCTTTGGCCTCCCTCCCTCCCCCTCTTATTTTTACTAGATCCTTTCTTTGCAGTGACTCCCTATTGGGGGAGAGAAGGGGTGAGGCAAGGCTACACCTCACTAAAGCCAACAATGCCAGTTCCCTTACCCGGCCACACTAAACTGAACTAAAAGTCAGGAACATAACCCTTTCAGTCAGTACAGAGTCAGATAATGCATGCTCTCCCTCTCTCCCCCCTCCACCCCTACCTTACTGTAGGTATCCCTACCCTAGTTATTCCATCTCTGACTTTTGCCATTTGACCACTACCAGTGTACTTACCACAGCTTGCCCTGCTCCCATTACCTATACTTATAATAGCCCTAGTTAAACTTTTATCCTTACTCTAGCTTTAACCCAACCCAAATTTACCGTATTCAATCTTGTGGCACAGCTCTAAACTTCCTTACCTTTGAGACCCTTGTACTAACCACTGTACTTTTCACAGTCTCCTTTTCTTTTAACTTTACCTCTCCCTTCTCCCCTAACCTTAGCCCCCTCCTGCTCCAATCTACGTTCATCCCTTCCCCAGCTCCCCTTTCTCTTACCTCTACCTTCTCCCCTAACCCCAGCCCTGTCCTTTTCTCTAACCAAGCTCAACCCTGACCCCAGCCTTCCTACATCCTCCCTCACTCTAACCTCTCCCATCTCCCCCTACCCCAGCTACTGTGGTAGCCACCGCTGGGCTCCAGGCTCTGGGCAGCAGAGCAGGCTGTGTGTCAGTTAGTAGCGCCCCTTGTCTTCTCCCTCCCCCTGCTAGGTAGTGACTAACCCTGTCCACCAGAGAAATGAGCCTCTGCCCGTCTGCGTCATGGAGATGCCCAAGCACGCCACCTATCCCGTGTGGGTGCCCGAATGGCAGGCCGAGCGGGAGTTTCAGCTCATGACCTTCTGAGGAGCAGCAAGTGGGAGGGCGGGAGTGCCAGGGAGGGGCGGAAGAGAGGTCGAGGGGGAGGGGGGTCGACGACTCACCGTATCCCAAATGACACTTCAAGAGCAAGGAAGACATTGCCATTTTTACAATACAAGAGAAAAACCTAAATAGTTTTGTTTACCAAGCATTCACTTTAAGACTACACCTTTTCACCTTGTTTTTTCATCAATCTCAGTTCAGAGGACCGCTTGAGGACACAGAATTATTTACACGCCGTACACAATACAGTAGTCCTGAACATCTCTCTCTGGCCACACATAGTTACAAAGACAGTATTATAAAACCTGCAATGCCACCTCTTCTAATCATAGTAGTGGGTAACTGTGATCCCTAACCGTTTTTTATTCAGTTGGGGAGTTGTGGTCAAGATAGAGACACAGCCTTAACATCATGGGTTTTACGACACAAGAGTGTCTATTTCTCTCTCAACCCTTTTGATTTCACATTCCTTTTCCTTTTGTGGGCATTTTGACCAGATAGACCTTTCAAAAGCACCCAAACCAATTAGAAACAACACTGTGGCTAACTTTGCAGTCATATTCATGAAACCACTTGTACTCACAGTTTTGCTAGTTAGAATATTCAGACACCTTTTCCCAAAATATTTCACTTTGGTTTATTTCACTTTGGAGATTTAAGTAATATGATCATACAGTGCCTTGCGAAAGTATTCGGCCCCCTTGAACTTTGCGACCTTTTGCCACATTTCAGGCTTTAAACGTAAAGATATAAAACTGGAACGACATTTATTGGATATTTCAAACTTTTTTAACAAATCAAAAACTGAAAAATTGGGCGTGCAAAATTATTCAGCCCCTTTACTTTCAGTGCAGCAAACTCTCTCCAGAAGTTCAGTGAGGATCTCTGAATGATCCAATGTTGACCTAAATGACTAATGATGATAAATACAATCCACCTGTGTGTAATCAAGTCTCCGTATAAATGCACCTGCACTGTGATAGTCTCAGAGGTCTGTTAAAAGCGCAGCGAGCATCATGAAGAACAAGGAACACACCAGGCAGGTCCGAGATACTGTTGTGAAGAAGTTTAAAGCCGGATTTGGATACAAAAAGATTTCCCAAGCTTTAAACATCCCAAGGAGCACTGTGCAAGCGATAATATTGAAATGGAAGGAGTATCAGACCACTGCAAATCTACCAAGACCTGGCCGTCCCTCTAAACTTTCAGCTCATACAAGGAGAAGACTGATCAGAGATGCAGCCAAGAGGTCCATGATCACTCTGGATGAACTGCAGAGATCTACAGCTGAGGTGGGAGACTCTGTCCATAGGACAACAATCAGTCATATATTGCACAAATCTGGCCTTTATGGAAGAGTGGCAAGAAGAAAGCCATTTCTTAAAGATATCCATAAAGAGTGTCGTTTAAAGTTTGCCACAAGCCACCTGGGAGACACACCAAACATGTGGAAGAAGGTGCTCTGGTCAGATGAAACCAAAATTGAACTTTTTGGCAACAATGCAAAACGTTATGTTTGGCGTAAAAGCAACACAGCTCATCACAGCTGAACACACCATCCCCACTGTCAAACATGGTGGTGGCAGCATCATGGTTTGGGCCTGCTTTTCTTCAGCAGGGACAGGGAAGATGGTTAAAATTGATGGGAAGATGGATGGAGCCAAATACAGGACCATTCTGGAAGAAAACCTGATGGAGTCTGCAAAAGACCTGAGACTGGGACGGAGATTTGTCTTCCAACAAGACAATGATCCAAAACATAAAGCAAAATCTACAATGGAATGGTTCAAAAATAAACATATCCAGGTGTTAGAATGGCCAAGTCAAAGTCCAGACCTGAATCCAATCGAGAATCTGTGGAAAGAACTGAAAACTGCTGTTCACAAATGCTCTCCATCCAACCTCACTGAGCTCGAGCTGTTTTGCAAGGAGGAATGGGAAAAAATTTCAGTCTCTCGATGTGCAAAACTGATAGAGACATACCCCAAGCGACTTACAGCTGTAATCGCAGCAAAAGGTGGCGCTACAAAGTATTAACTTAAGGGGGCTGAATAATTTTGCACGCCCAATTTTTCAGTTTTTGATTTGTTAAAAAAGTTTGAAATATCCAATAAATGTCGTTCCACTTCATGATTGTGTCCCACTTGTTGTTGATTCTTCAAAAAAAAAATACAGTTTTATATCTTTATGTTTGAAGCCTGAAATGTGGCAAAAGGTCGCAAAGTTCAAGGGGGCCGAATACTTTCGCAAGGCACTGTAGCTCTATGATACATCATAAAGCACAATTTATTACTCTTCTCCATCGCTAGTCAAAGGTCACTGAGCGAAAAGGTAGAATACCACAGTGATGACTTAATCTTCTCTGTATCCCAGTGCACAGTCTGATGATGCCATGCTGTCTGTCCACATTTTGTAGCTTTTGGGATAAATTCAAAGTACTTCAGATATCCCCATACTGATTATACAAGTAAAATAAATTTGTATTGGTCACATGCAAATGGTTAGTATATGTCATAAGCATTTCGCTACACTCGCAATAACATCTGCTAACCATGTGTATATGACCAATAACATTTTATTTGATTTTGATTTGTCTAATCAGTATTTGGGATATCTGAAGGGCTTTGACGTCATCTCAAAAGCAACAAAAAAACAATTTTATTACAAATATGAATATCATTGATTTAAGTTACTAACTATATATTTATTGGTCACTGGGCACCATTTTAATATTTTAATTTGCTGAAATAGGCTACCTTGAAAACATTTGGACATTTAGCTTTATAGTGCATTGCAAATTGACAGGTGACTCTGCCTCTATTGGAGCTTTTGATAATAGTTTTAGGGTGATTTTATTTCTCAAAGGTCCTAAAAGCTTTACTCAGAAAGATGTTGGTTTATCCACCATGTCTTTTTTTACCACCAGTCAGTTCAGTCAAACCAGCCATAGTCATCAATCACCCTCAACCCACTTCTGTCATGACTAATAATGGCCACTAGGTGTCAGCTGAGTACACAGAAATCCTTTCCTAGTGCTTCCATGGTTTAGTAACCACATCAATAGGTTTGAGGCATTTTTGTTCTTTCTTTATTTTCATAAACATTGTCATGACGAATTGAAGAGTACCTTTTTGCATACTCCCCCCCCCCATTTTGTCACATCTAAACCTCATAGCCTTCAACTCTCATGTATAATTGTCAGCCATTTTGTTGACATGTTTTTAGTTCCTTTCATTACTTTTGTACGTTTTACTGGATATACACCCTTAAGGAAAAAAATTAAAAAACGCTCTGGAATGTTTTTTCTTTTCGATATTTGCAGATTTCTGCTACTGTTCCCAACCTTTCTTCATCAAAAAGGGCTTTCTAACTCCTTCCGCATTAGAAGAGCTCTGTGGTATCAAAAATCAAACCGCATTGCACCCCTAAATGAGTTGTCCCTCTGGCCTGTCATTCCCAATAAGGAGGAGTAATGCCTAGGGACTAGAGCATTAAAATAGTTTTTGCTGCTTAACCCTATTGTCCCCTTTGCATCCTGGGTAATGCATCCTGGGTAATACATGATGCACTATGGAAACCATACAGCTTTGTGACAAGACAACAAGTAACGTTGGACGTTTGGGAGTCAGTTCATGCTCAAAGTGAAAAACGGTCATATTCACACACTCTGGAGTGTGACAGAATGTAGGGACTCTTTTCGGCTGGAAATGCCCCCCCGTTCTTATACCCCACCTCCGTACTTCAAACTTTCCACCCATACAAACAGTCTGTGTACAGTTAAGTCACGCTTGGAATTATGATTCAACCACTCAAAGGACACTTCCTCTTACATGACATCACTTCCCTCTTACATGACATCACTTCTCTCTTACATGACATCAAACTGCTTTTTGCCATAAAACGAGGACTCGAGGGAAGGTTGCAAAATTCCGTCAACCTTCAATAAATTCCCTGGTTTTCCCAGAATCACGGTTGGATGATTCCAGAATCAGGAGATAATAAGCAGGAAATCCAGAAATCTCCAACCAGGATTTCTAGAAAACCAGAGAATTTATTCAAAGTTCCCAGAATTCTGCAACCCTAACTAGAGGTGTGAAGTACGTTCAGTTGTTGACTTCCCTCTTTCTTTTTATTGTTTTGTTTTTTTTTCATTTCTCTTTCTTTTCAAGGAAAGTCTTGAATGGACTTGAATATGTGGTCAACTTAAATAAGGGTATGTTAGGGGTGATGTTGGATAGTTTTATGAAGGCCTTCATAAAAATAAGAGTAGGGCGTCAGGGAGAAGTGGTATCATACAGAATAATGAATAACGAATGGCAAATGGATTGCACCGACTTGTATGAATGTAGTTTCTATTTATTTAATTTGACTATGATTTTGGAATTATTCATTTCTCTATTCTTTATTATTGATATTTATTTACTTGTTTTCTTCTTTATTAATTTATTTCAATTTGGGTTTGGTATGAAGATTATGAACTTATTCCATAATCGCTTTTATATCATTTAGGTATTGAAAAATATAAGACTGCTGTATATCTTGTATTGTATTTACAATGGTACTCTATAGAAAGTATATGATATACATATGAAATATATCAAAAATAAAAAAAGATGCCTTTATTGTCCATCCTATATTTTGTGGGAACTGAAATGTTTGGCTCATTATGTTGATCTTATTTGAAAGTGAAACCTGTGACTTAATTTGTATGGTGTCTGTATAGAAACAAAAATTATCTGAATAAAACAATAAAATGTTGAAAATGATAAACCAGAGTTGGTTTACTTGAACTCAGACTCTACCTCTCTCCATTGGTGACTGATTGGGCATCCCTTCATCCTGTTCTGAGTGAGATCATAATAGTCTTGTCTGTTGGTTATGAGTGACATTTCCTGTTCTTCACCTGTTAGTCTGTGCTTTGGGGATCTTCTGTGTCTAAGTACTCTGTTTGTCATAACATGGGATAATACTGTATGTTCACTGCTTGACTATTTTCCCTGCACAGTCTGTCATTTGAAATGTCATGTATTTGCAGCAGGTGTTGGTGAAATGTGCTGCTGCACCTGTTCACTGATGGGTTCCACTGTTGTTTATAATGAACATGTTTAACAGCACCTGTACTTCTAACCCTAACACTGTGGATGATTTGAAATGCATTTTCCCACCTGGTGTTTCAACAGGAATTTCACAGGTTTAAGGTTGGGAGGAAAAGCAATATGAAATTCCTATTTGATAACTTTCTTTGTCCGTCTTGTATAATAACCTTCTCTCCCCCTAACCTGCCTTTTCTACTTTTTATTGCATTACAACTTGACTTGTCAATGGATCTATGCAAAAAGCCCCTGCTGGCCTTAGAAACTTGATTTGGGACTGATCTGGAAGGGCCCACTGTGGGCCTGAGAGAGGGGTGTTCCTCTCAGATCTGGAAGGGTCCACTGTGGGCCTAACAGCGGGATGGATCTCCCATGGGTTTACAGGACTGAGTCATGACTCAATGTGGTCTTTTGGTCTACTGCCTATTTATTAAGTGTTGAGATGTTTCTTATGTTCTGTTCTGGTCTGTTCTTTTGTTATTACTGCACGCACGTTGATGTTCCCGCTGTATGTTACGCTGGTCTGCTTGTTTGTTTAGCTTTTTGTTGTTGTTGAGAATTTTGTTTTGCGATGTTGAGTCCGCCCCCCCAAACCCCTCTCCAGACACACACGATCCACACACCCCAACCTCCAAACATTCTTACCTCTGACCCCCATGCTCACCTTGATACACGCACCTCACTCAATTCCCACCCCATCGCCATGGTTTGTTGCTGTGACTGACTGACTGACTCTCTTGTTTCCTTGCAGTCACGGAAAGCCAACAGTGAACAGGCAAAGAACACTGACAGTAAAACAGATAGCATAGGCAGTGGAAGGGCCATACCCATCAAACAGGTGAGTGCCTCTCTCTACTACTACACTAGTCATAGGTTGTGTCTGAAATCACACCATATTCCCTATATAGTTCACAACTTTTGCCAATGGCCCTGGTCAAGAGTAGTGCACTATGTAGGGAATAGGGTGTCGCTTTTGGCACAACAATAGTTTTCACGTAAGTATAGCACATTCACTGTGTAAGTAGCACATTTCTGCCCATTAGTGCATATATACACATTAATATTTGATACAACATTAGGAATAAGAGAAACCAGTAGTGCTAAGGGTTCACAGAATTACATGAAAAAGAACATCAGAATTTTCTTGCACGGATATCAAGACATACACATCATAATCTTTAGATTATGTCCTTACTGGATGTATAGATGTCAGGTTGGATGGGTTCAAAGATTTAGACTATTAGGCACTATTGGCCAAAGCAGTTGTCAAATGTTATGCAATCATATTCTGGTATGTTTAGGTGTCACATATTGACAAGGTATTATTTTCAGCATTAGAGATTTCTCTGGCAATGTAGCTTGTAATGCCTCTCCGAATGTTGTGGTATGTTATATATCCATCAGACATATTTTATGTTACTTTTTCGTGTTATTAGAAAAAAAAACTAACTTTGTTGTCTCTTCATTTTACAAGAAAATGCAAGCGTCTAAATCTGATCATCATAGTTTACTAGTCCCCAAAAATCTATTTCAAAAACACTATGAGCAAATATAACATTGCATTAAAACACTTAAAGCGGTCATGTGTAAGAATCATGAGCCTGGGCATGTAACCAAGCTTCAAATATAGTTTGAATTCTACAGTCTTTAATATTAATTTCCCTTTCTTTTTAGAAGTGCAGGAGAATAACACTTCACATTGAGTATGGGTAATTTGTTTTAAGGGTATAACTTTGAACCAGGATGAGGAGTCATTGACACATGCATTATTCTCTGCTGATTGTATGAGGGCTTTTAGAAAGGGTCAGCATCCTTATCCTAGAATTATCCTTCTGAACCAGGAATTATGGGAATGGTCAGTGTACACTTAATTTTAAACGTGATAGGCCAAGTATTCCCTGCTGTTCAGGAAGCTGTCCTCATTTCTGGACATTTAGAAAGAATACAAGTATAAAATCAACGAAACACATGGGAAATATTGGCAAATGGAGAAAAAACTTTGAATTTCCATTTGTTCCCAATGAGAACTGTAACTAGAAAAGTGCATTTCTTAAAGAAAGTGTGGTGTGCTTGCTAGCTTTTTTAGGGTGTGCTTGCTAGTATTTAGGGTTTTGACATTTTAATTGACTGATTGGATAGCATCAACTAGCTTAAACATGTGAGCATTGGTTTGGTGTCTCTAGCTTAAACTGATTGGATAGCATCAACTAGCTTAAACATGTGAGCATTGGTTTGGTGTCTCTAGCTTAAACTAATTGGATAGCATCAACTAGCTTAAACATGTGAGCATTGGTTTGGTGTCTCTAGCTTAAACTGATTGGATAGCATCAACTAGCTTAAACATGTGAGCATTGGTTTGGTGTCTCTAGCTTGAACGGTTCAAGAGTTACCGTTTCTGGATGATTTTATGCAACTGTATGCAAATTTATATAGATAAAGTTGATACAAGTTCAAGAATTTGAAGTTAGGATAGCCTGAACATGAGAAAGTTGGTTTGGTGTCTCTAGCTTAAACTGATTGGATAGCATCCGCTAGCTTGAACATGTGAGCATTGGTTTGGTGTCTCTAGCTTGAACGGTTCAAGAGTTACCATTTCTGGGTTATTTTATGCTAATTTATATAGTTATAGTTGATAAAGATTTGAATGAATTTGAAGTTAGGATAGCCTGAATGTTTTATAGTTGGGCTTGTAGCTTTATTGGCTGAGGAGCAGGACCGTGTATTTGTATGTTAATTTATGCTAATTTAAAATGTTTATGGTGCAAAAATATGTATGGTATTGAAATTATTTTGACAAGCAATCTAAGTAGGGTCAGTCTGAATATGCCAATGTTGGTTTGGTTTCAATAGCTTAAAATGTGTAAGAGCAGTGGCAAATTCAAATACTTCCCATTCAAGCCTATTATCAACACTTAATATTTTATAGTTCAAAAAGTATTAATGGTTTTAAAAAGTATTTGACAAGCGCACGATTCCAGACCGGTCTGCACATTTTAAAGTTTGAATTGCGTTTCTGACCAAAACGCTTGAAGACTAGGTACGTTACGGTCTAAACTGTCACCATGTAAAGCATGAAGCACACAGAGAATCTCACTGCCGGTAGGTACTTATCACGCTGGGAGGCCGTTCCTTCTCTTGCTAGAACACAAGTGGTATCTGCTGCTTGCCGACCCAGTATTGAAGAACCTGCCGTTTCTACTTGTAGAATCACAATGCTTGTTAGTGGCCAACAACTTGATTTTGAGCCAATCAGAGAGCATGAACCCCCACATTGGGGATCCAACAAGAGTGACAGCAAAAAGTTTTTAAAAAGACAGCATTTTATCCATACATCCACGGTTAAATGTCACGAGCCAGTCACACTTCATATCCAGTGTACTGTACGCTATGGGATGGTATCTAGTTAAGTGCACATACGCAATGCACACAACACTAAATACTTTCTCCAAACTAGCTAACCACTGTAACTAGTATTGTATTAAAATTACATCACAATGGATTAGTTTACATGAAACAGCTGCCTGTGTTAGCAGCCGAGTTTGTGCAGTGTCCTTAGCTAGCCAGCTATTTTGTGTTAGCTAGCGAATATGCTAACATTAGCTAGCTCGCTAAACATTTGGCTGTGGGCTGGCACTGGCACTATTGGATTATGGAGAGTGAATTAAATTGTTTCTTCATCATCTGTGGCCATCTGGCTAGTATCAACAAGGGATTTCTACAAAATAGCAACATTAGCACAGCTAGTTAGCTAACATTTGGAATCTACAGTGCCTTCAGAATGTATTCATACCCTTAGACTTATTTAATATTTTGTTGTGTTACAGCCTGAATTCAAAATTGATTAAATATATGTTTTTATCACCCATCTACACACAATACCCCATAATGACAAAGTGACATGTAAAATAAAATAAAAGCATTTTTTTAATTGAAATACAGAATTAACTAATTTACATAGTCACACCCCTGAGTCAATACTTTGTAGAAGCACATTTGGTGGTGATTAGTCTTTTTGGGTAAGTCTCTTAGCTATGTCAAGTTGATTGTTGATCATTGCTAGACAGCCATTTTCAAGTCTTGCCATAGATTATCAAGATGATTTAAGTCAAAACTGTAACTAGATCACTCAAGAATGTTCAATGATGTCTTGGTAAGCAACTCCAGTCTATATTTAAGCAATAAGGCACAAGGGGGTATGGTATATGGCCAATATACCACGGCTAAGGGCTGTTCTTAGGCACAACGCATCATGGAGGCCCTAGACACAGCCCTTAGCCGTGGTATATTGGCCATACACCACAAACCGATGAGGTGCCTTATTGCTATTATAAACTGGTTAGCAACGTAATAAGAGCAGTAAAAATAAATGTTTTGTCACACCGTGTTGTACGGTCTGATATACCACGGCTGTCAGCCAATCAGCATTCAGGGCTCGAACCGCCCAGTTTATAATTGGTCTTGTACTTTAGGTTATTGTCCTGCTGAAAGGTACATTCATTTCCTTGTGTCTGATGGAAAGCAGGTTTTCCTCTAGGGTTTTTCTTATGCTTATAGCTTTATTACGTTTCTTTTATCCTAAAAACCTCCCTGGTCCTTGCCGATGAAAAGCATACCCATAACATAATGCAGCCACCACCATACTTGTACTCTATGCTTTTCATCTGCAAGGACTAGGGAGGTTTTTAGGATAAAATAAACATAATAAAGCTATAAGCATAAGGATTTGTTGTATTTGATTTGCCACAAACCCAAGACTTTGTATTCAGGACAAAAAGTTCATTTCTTTGCCACATTCTTTGCAGTATTACTTAAGTGCCTTGTTGCAAACAGGATGCATGTTTTGGAATATTTTTTATTCTGTACAGACTTCCTTCTTTTCACTTTGCCATTTAGGTTAGTATTGTGGAGTAACTACAATGATTTTGATCCATCCTCAGTTTTCTCCTATCACAACAATTCAACTCTAACTGTTTTACAAAATTCAAAAGGCACTCGCACATCTGAGCAATCTTATTTGCAGGTGCATGGCAACAATTGAACAAGATGAAGGAAAAAGGAAACCACACACTGCTCTTGTAGTATCACTGATCTTTAATAAGCTTATTAAAGATCAGTGATACTATCAAGAGCAGTGTGCTGTTTCCTTTTTCCTTCAACTCTAACTGTTTTAAAATCACCATTGTCCTCTTGGTGAAATCCCTGAGAGGTTTCCTTATTCTTCGGCAACTGAGTTAGAAAGGATGCCTGTATCTTTGTTGTGGCTGGGTGTATTGATACACCATCCAAAGCCTTATTAATAACCTCACCATGCTCAAAGGGATATTCAGCTTCTCATTCTTTTTTTGTACACATCTACCAATCGGTGCCTTTCTTTGTGAGGCATTGAAAAACCTCCCTGGTCTTTGTGGTTGAATCTATGCTTGAAATTCACTACTGATTGAGGGACTTCACAGATCTGTAACACAGCAACACACGTGGACATACATTTCCAAACAACACTACTGCCACCTTCTGGTTTGGAGTATTTAACAAGGCTGAGTGGATGACGGCTTCAAATTCTTTGCTGTGTGAACACAAAAGAGGTGGACTGCTAACACTGTTCAGAGGTGCTAAGTGCTGTCGGCATGCAAACGTTTGACAATCTTACCGGTATGTCTGAGCTATAAATCTATGGCTGTTTTATTTCCATTGAAATGCATTGGAAGCTCATTTGAAATATTGCTGTAGTACATAAAGTATAAATGCTATGAAAAATGTTTTCTCAAGAAATCTAGATTGGGGCAAGTCGGCATGTTTAAAAGTTGGTTTGGTGTTAATCTCTTAAACTGTAGATCGGGCCAAAGAAATCAAATTATAATATCCTTATGTAAGAAATCTAAAGCAAAGCACACCTAATGATCAGCAAAATTCTCCTCCATATCAGTGACCAGGTTTAAATCAGGTTTAATGGGATTAGGCCACCAGGGCCAAGTGAGAGGGAGGTCAGTTGACAGAGATCTTAAAGAACCCCCACCCCCTAAACATACATAGTTACTGTAAGCTCTCCCATTGATTCCTCCCTATCTGATTATGGCCTGAAGTATGGCCACTTCCCTGGGTGGGTATCATAGCATCTTCAGACAATAAGATAAGACCAGCTCCCGTCCCATGATCTACCCAGGCAGGGCAGGGGGGGGTGTATTAAGAGTAGCTGATGTCCTGACCTGGCCAGTGAAATGCACAATCAGGAAGATCAAAGTGCCAATGTGAGCTTAATTACCCCCTATTGGGCAAATTACACACTGCCTGCCACCCCTCCCCTACCCCTCCTCCTCCCCTCCCTCTGTCCACCCCGACCCCCCATATGTAAAAATGGTAAATAAGGGCAACAATGCACTCACTGCCGAGGAGCTGTCGACATTAGGCTTTTCTTCTTGCCCTCTCTCTTCTCTCTATTCCCCCCTTTCCCAAACCCCACTTCTCTTTCTTCTGTTCTCCTCCGGCTGGCTGTCACAAAGGCCCGGGCTATCACTCAGCCACCGTGGCAGGATGCAGATTTTTTTCCAGGAGCGTGACAATGGAAAGGGAAGATACTATCTCCTCTGTGTAGATATGACAATTGTCTGGACACGGAGAGCGCGTCTGGCGATCGGCCTGTCTCCTTATGTCGCACAGCCTGAACATGGTGATCATGGTTGAGTGTGTGTGAGTGGGAGAGAGAGAGGGAGGGAGGGAAGGAAGGAGAAACAGAAGGTGAAACGCAATAAAAAAAATTACGTCTGTTCACGGCATGCCCCCATTCACTCTATTACTGCCATGATAAAATAAAACTATTTGCTTTAAGTGATCAATTCATTCTTCTAATATTTTAAAATTATTACTAAATTATTCTCATTGTGTTCAATTTCATAATATATTATAGAGGATTCAATTGTTTTTATTTTGCTATCTTTTCTGACAGGTCAATTAGTTAAAATGAATTGGTTGTGTAAAAAGTTCCTATATTGGACTAATACGGACTAATATTAATCCTCCCAGTATTATTATCGATCTTTTCAAACCAGTGATGAATTTGTGTTGGTCCACTGATTACATGTATAGATTTCTGTCTGGTTCAATAAGGACAGGAGATGTGTAACATTATTTGTGTGTAGAACATGCATTACACCGTTGCCAGAGGCCTTGTGACAGCGCCATTTACTTCAGAAGATCATAAAGCCATTAAAATGTGTTTTCAGTTATTTTATAGACCAAATCATAGAAAAAATAGTTTGTGCACACTTAGATCAATGCCAGTCTTAGTCATTTAATAGGCCAAGCTTTCAGTCACAAAGACAAAATCATGAAGAGTATGGGTGTGAAAGAGCAGGTTTCGCACAAGCTAATATAAAGATGTTTACAAAATCCATCTTTGAAATGTCACTAATAACAGCAGCATGTAATTGTATGTGGTTATCAAACTTCAAGACAAGACATTCAAAAAAAACCTCTTGATAGTGATGATTAAAGGCCTGCTGGGGCCCTCTAATAGGGTGGTTATGGGTGTGTTTAGCAAAGCTTAAATCAAATCAAAGTTTATTGGTCGCTTACACAGATTTGCAGATGTTATTGCATGTGCAGCGAAATGCTTGTGTTTTTAGCTTATGATACTGGGTGGAGGCCGGCTAGTGGTGACTTTTGAACAGTCTGATGGCGTGGAGATAGAAGCTGTTTATTAGTCTCTCAGTTCCAGCTTTGATGCACCTCTACTGTTTCCACCTTCTAGATGGTAGCCGGGTGAACAGGCCGTGGCTCGGGTAACTGAGGTCTTTGATGATCTTCTTGGCCTTCCTGTGACACTGTGTGCTGTAGATTTCCTGGAGGGAAGACAGTGTGCCCCCGGTGATGCGTTGGGCTGACCACACCACCCTCTGGAGAGCCCTGCGGTTGTGGGCGGTGCAGTTGCCATAGAAGGCGGTGATAGTCTGACAGAATTCTCTTGATGGTGCATCTGTAGAAATTGGTGAGGGTCTTAGAGGCCAAGCTGAATTAGTTCAGCCTCCTGAGGTTGAAGAGGCGCTGTTGCGGTCCTTAGTAATGTGCACGCTAAGGAACTTGAAGCTTTTGACCCTCTCCATTGCGTCCCTGTCGATGGTAATGGGGGTGTGCTCTCTCTGCTGTCTCCTGTAGTCCACAATCAGCTCCTTCATTTTGTTGAGGGAGAGGTTATTTTCCTGGCACAACTCCTCCAGGGCCCTCACCTCCTCCCAGTAGGCTGTCTCGTTGTTGTTGCTAATCATGCCTACCACTGTTTTGTCGAAAGCAAACTTGATGATTGAGTTGGAGACTTGCATGGCCACACAGTCATGGGTGAACGGGTAGTACAAGGGGGCTGAGCACCACCCTTATGGGGCCCCCGTGTTGAATATCAGTGTGGAGGAGGTTTTGTTGCCTTCCTTCACCACCTGGGGTCAACCCCTCAGGAAGTCCAGGACCCAGTTACACAGGGAGGGGTTAAGACCCAGGGTGGAGGGCAATATGGTGTCGAAGACTGAGCTGTAGTCGATGAACAGCTGTTGGGGTGGTATGCGTATTGTAGTGGGTCTAGGGTGTCAGGTAAGGTGGAGGTGATATGATCCTTAACTTGCCTCTCAAAGCAATTCATGATGACAGAAGTATGTGCTACGGGGCTATAGTCATTTAGTTCAGTTACCTTCGCTTTCTTGGGTATAGGAACAATGGTTGACATCTTGAAGCAAGTGGGGAAAACAGACTGGGATATGGAGAGATTGAATATGTTCGTTCACACTCCAGCCAGCTGGTCTGCACATGCTCTGAGAACTCATCTTGGGTTGCCGTTTGGGCAGGTAGCCTTGTGATGGTTAAAACTTTTAAATGACTTACTCACATAGGCCACGGAGAACAACAGCACACAGTCCTTGTGAGCGGCCGTCGGCGGCTTGATGTTGTTTTCCCCGAAGCTGGTGAAGGTGTTTAGCTTGTCCAGGAGCGAGATGTCGGTGTCCACGAGGTGCCTGGCTTTCCCTTTATAATCTGTGATTGTCTTGAGTCCCTTGCACATACAGTACGTCTCATGTCTAAGCCATTGAATTGTGAATCCACTTCGTCCCTGTACTGTCGTTTCGTTCTTTGATTGCCTTAGGGAGGTCATGGCTGGTCTGTTTGTAGACCTCCATGTTCCCAGTCACCTTGCCATGGTTAAATGTGATGGTTCGCGCTTTCAGTTTTGCTGTTTTTGGTTTGGATAAGTTCCAATCGTCACAGTGGGAACAACATCCTCTATGCACTTCCTGATGAACCCATTCACCGAGTCAATGTATACGTCAATGCTATTCTCCGAAGCTACCGAGAACATTTCCCAGTCCTCGTGACCAAAACCATCTTGAAGTATAGATTCCAATTGGTCAGACCAATGTTGCACAGTCCTTACGACGGGTGCTTCCTGCTTAAGTTTCTGCCTATAGGTGGGGAGGAGCCGAATGGAAGTGTGATCTGATTTGTCGAAGGGAGGGTGGGGGAGGGACTTGTAACCATCCCGGAAGGGAGAGTAGCAATGATCCAGAGTCCTCGATGCACGTGTAGCACAGGAGATGTGTTGATAGAATTTCAGTAGCGTTATCCTCAGATGTCCTTTATTTAAGTTCCCAGCTACTATAAATGCTGCCTCAGCAGGGTATAGAGCTCCTCTCTCTGGGCATACAGAGGCTGTCCTGGGGCCCCAGCATGAGGAAGCTGGGGCCAGGTCCAGATCAAGGCAGGAGGACCGGGGCCAGGATTAGGATGATAGTCGGCCCCCAGGCTGGTCCCTGGGTCACCAAGGGTCAGGCCCTTCCTGATGTGTTAATCAGGATTATACAGCCCTGGAGGATGACCCAGCCTAGGACAACATCGGAGGGTGAGGGTACCCTATTTAACACACACACACACACACACACACACACACACACACACACACACACACACACACACACACACACACACACACACACACACACACACACACACACACATACACACAGATAGGAAAAAGGCACACACACAGAGGCAAAACACACACACACAGAACCCTGGTTGTAAAAGCACAACACTCCGCTGCTAATCCCCTAATTAAGCATGCCTCTCTCTTGGTCCTCCCTGGTCCTTACCCCCAGAGGACCGTCACCGCCCCCCAGCCACAAAGACCCCCTCACAGCCCCAGGAACTGCCATTGTTTACCCTGGATTGACTAAGCAGATAAAGTCAAACATCTGAGGAGTTAAGGCTCCAGAAGATAATGGTGGAATAGAGGGGAGGGGCTGAGTCAAGGCTTTGAAGAGGGGGAGATCACACACCTAATCCCTGGATGAAGGGGTCCTCCAGAGTTCAACTGGTCAGGACATGGGGATGAATGAATACATGGGCAAATTGGATTGTCTCTGCTCACTTTGAATGTGAGACAGTCGGTTACAGTAGGACAGCACCAATTCTGAAGGTTCAAGTGGTCACCGTTAAATATCATCTATAGACGTTGAACATTGATTACACCGTTGACCGTTGTTGTATTGCATTGACCATGGGGTTACAGTGACCAATGAGTTTTACAGTGACCAATGAGGTTGAAAAAGTTTGTACTCACACACTCACATACAGGCAACCTGCTGCTGTAAAATGACTGTTGTATCCACTCTGGCCTGATCTAAGGATAGAGCAAGTGTTCTTATTGTCATCCCAAGTTAGTTACATTATATGTTCTAGTCCATTGTGTTTAGCTGGAGGAAGACATCTTCTGACCCTCTCTTCTTCTCTTCTCTCTCCTCCAGGGCATCCTTCTGAAGAGAAGTGGGAAGTCCCTGAATAAGGAGTGGAAGAAGAAATACGTCACACTGTGTGACAACGGCCTTCTCACTTACCACCCCAGTTTACATGTGAGTAACCCTACATTTAGCATAGCTCCGTTTGTAGTTGACTGTTTAAGGGATATGTGTAGAATATACTTTACATTCATTAGCGAAACATGCAAGCTTGTCCCTCACAAAAGGTGGAAATGAATGATTTAACTGTTATGTACACATATTGATACATTTCTGAAGAAGGTTTCTGAGAGATAAAAATGTTAGCAAAGACCTTTCAGCCTCTGATTATTAGTACCCCATCTTAGTGTGATTCTGATTATAAACTTAGGGGGGGGGGGGGGGGGGGGTAGAGGCGGAGGTGGTGGTCATCTCTATCCCCCCACCCCTGTGGTGGCCGGGTAATGGAGACATACATGGCGCTAGCTGTTGCTGCTGTGTGCCCGCCACGCCCGGCCACCATGCTGGCCTGTATTTATAATGGCGCTCGCCGCTGTGCGTGGCGCCTGGCGGAGGCTGAGCGGCCAGCAACATCCGTCTCTGTCAGAGTCCCGCTGGGCCGCTAATACCTCTTAAACACTCCGCTGCAGCCAGCCGGCAGACAGCTCTGTCAGACCCCCCCCCACCACAGCACGACATTGCTGCCCCACGCCCTTCCTCTCACGGTCTCACCTCTATTCTATGGTGGTAATGTCTGTCTAAATACAACAAATTACCTGGTTTTCAAAGGAAGATTTGGTGAAAGTTAGAGATGAGCATTTGTACATGTCCAGTGTCCAGTCCAGTCCAAATTTTTGCCCCTAGAGTCAGAGAATTGTTTTGTCCAATTTGAGATAAAATTTTCTATGAAAGCCAAATACAGTGCATTCGGAAAGTATTCAGACCCTTTGACTTTTTCCACATTAAGTTACGTTACAGTCTTATTCTAAAATGTATACAAAAATTCCCTTATCAATGTACACACAATGCCCCGTCATTTAAAAGCAAAAACAGGTTTTTAGAAATGTTTTCAAATTCAATTTTTTTTAAATTAATAAACTAAATCTCACATTGCATAAGTATTCAGACCCTTTACTCAGTACTTTGTTGAAGAACCTTTGGCAGCGATTACAGCCTCGATTCGTCTTGGGTATGACGCTACAAGCTTGGCACACCTGTATTTGGGGAGTTTCTCCCATTCTTCTCTGCAGATCCTCTCAAGCTCTATCAGATTGGATAGGGAGCGTCAATTCACAGCTATTTTCAGGTTTCTCTAGAGATGTTCGATCGGGTTCAAGTCCGGGCTCTGGCTGGCCCACTCAATGACATTCAGAGACTTGTCCTGAAGCCACCCCTGCATTGTCTTGGCTCTGTGTTTAGGGTCGTTGTCCTGTTGGAAGGTGAAACGTTGCCCCAGTCTGAGGTTCTGAATGCTCTGGAGCAGGTTTTCATCAAGGATCTCTCAGTACTTTGCTCCTTTCATCTTTCCCTCGATCCTGATTAGTCTCCCAGTCCCTGCCTCTGAAAAACATCCCCACAGCATGATGCTGCCACCACCATGCTTCACCTTAGGGATGGTGCCAGGTTTCCTCCAGACTTGACGCTTGGCATTCAGGCCAAAGATTTCAATCTTGTTTCTCATGGTCTGAGAGTCTTTTAGGTGCCTTTTGGCAAACTCCAAGCGGGCTGTCATGTGACTTTTTCAGAGGAGTGGCTTCCGTCTGGCCACTCTACCTTAAAGGCCTGATTGGTGGAGTGCTGCAGAGAAGTTTGTCCTTCTGGAAGGTTCTCCCATCTCCACAGAGGACCTCTGGAGCTCTGTCAGAGTGACCATGGAGTTCTTGGCACCTCCCTGACTAAGGCCCTTCTCCCCCGATTGCTCAGTTTGGCCGGACGACCAGCTCTAGGAAGGGTCTTGGTGGTTCCAAACTTTTTCCATTTAAGAATGATGGCGGCCACTGTGTTCTTGGGGACCTTCAATGCTACAGAAGTGTTTTGGTACCCTTCCCCAGATCTGTGCCTCGACACAATGCTGTCTCGGAAGCTCTACGGACAATTCCTTCGACCATAGCTTGGTTTTTGCTCTGACATGCACTGTCAACAGTGGGATCTTATATAGACAGGTGTGTGCCTTTCCAAATAATGTCCTATCAATTGAAATTACAATAGGTGGACTCCAATCAAGTTGTAGAAAAATCTCAAGGATGATTAATGGAAACAGGATGAGGTCCTGAACGCTCTGATGATGTCGTCGCACATCATCAGAGTGCACAGCTGAACATTGTACTCTCGGTTTGTTATTTTTGATTGAATCAAAACCGATATTCATTAAATGGATTCCGCGATGCGGTTAGCTTTTAACGGCAAGGACCTCTATTTCTTGTCATGGAATCCCGCCGAAGTGCCTCCAAAACATCCGGAGAAATTGCAGAGAGCCACATCAAATAACAGAAATAATCATCATAAACTTGAAAGATACATGTTTTACATAGAATTAAAGATAAACTTGTTCTTAATGCAGCCGCTGTGTCAGATTTCAAAAAGCTTTACGGCAAAAGCACAATATTCATTAATCTGAGGACAGCGTTCAGCCACAAAAGCAAGCCATACAGTTACCCGCCAAATTGTGGAGCCAACAAAAGTCATAAATAGCATTATAAATCTTCACTTACCTTTGCTGATCTTCGTCGGAATGCACTCCCAGGACTCATACTTCCACAAGAAATGTTCGTTTTGTTCGATTACGTCCATATTTATGTCCAAATACCTCCGTTTTGTTTGCGCGTTTAGTTCACTATTCCAAAGGCACAATGTGCGAGCGCAAAATCCAGACGAAAAGTCAAAAGAGTTCCATTACAGTTTGTAGAAACATGTCAAACGATTTTTACAATCAATCCTCAGGGTCTTTTTATAATATGTCTTCAATAATATTCTAACCGGACAATAGCGTATTCACTACAGAGGAAAAAGAAGGAACGGTGCGCCCACGTGACCGCGCAGTAAACAACTGATTTGCCTCAGGCTAGTCCACTTGTTGAAACGGCTCTTATTCGACACCCTTCCACAATAGAAGCCTCAAACAACTTTCTAAAGACTGTTGACATCTGCTGGAAGCCTTGGGAAGTGCAATCTGTCCCAATAGACACAGCATATTGGATAGGCAATCACTTAAATGATTTCCCACAGATTTCCCACTTCCTGGTTGGATTTGTCTCAGGTTTTTGCCTGCCATATGAGTTCTGTTATAGTCACAGACATCATTCAAACAGTTTTAGAAACTTCAGAGTATTTTCTACCCAATACTATTAATACTATGCATATATTAGCATCTGGGACAGAGTAGCAGGCAGTATACTCTGGGCACCTTATTCATCCAAGCTACTCAATACTGCCCCCCTGTCACCAAGAAGTTAACAGACAGGTTTAAGCCTGCTTGACAGAGACGCTAAGCTGCTAGCCATCAAGATAACGAAGTTGGTACCAGATGAGTTTTTCAATGGAGCCCTCTTTGTCTGGAGAAATAAATTAATGGTTCCAGCACTGTAGGAGCTGTATCTATTATGCACTGTTTCGGGACAAACCAGACCACTCGGAGTACCGATGCAGCAATTTTTTACTTGCCGAGGATTATAGTCTTGAGGTGGCTTCGTTGATCATGCAGGTCACCAACCTACGTAAGAAACTGGCTACGTGATTATTGCAGCTCAATGGGTCTAACTTTTGTTGACAATTTCGCTACCTTTTGGAAACAAAACACATTTTATAAGGAGGATGGGATCCATCCAAATCATTTGGGATCCTGGATCCTTTCACAGCACTATAAGGCTGCGTTGAGACAATGACTTATCAATGACTGAAGACACACTAAGCTAATCCCTACCATTGTGATGCAGAGTTTATAGAAAATATGGAAATGCCGATGGTGGAGGTGTTGCTGTTTATATTCAGAACCACATTCCTGTGAAGATTAGAGAGGAGCTCATGTCAAATACTGTAAAAGTAATATAATAACATGTTCATCTGCCTCACCTAAAGCCCATTCTGGTGGGAAGCTGCTATAGGCCATCAAGTGCTAACAGTCAGTATCTGGATAACGTGTGAAATGCTTGATAATAAATGTGATATCAACAGAGAGTTATATTTTCTGGGTGATTTAAATATTGACTGGATTTCATCAAGCTACCCACTTAAGAAAAAGGTTCAAACTGTAACCAGTGCCTGCAACCTGGTTCAGGTTATCAGTCAACCTACCAGGGTAGTTATAAACAGCACAGGAATTAAATCATCAACATGCTTTAATCACAACTTTACTAATGCTGCAGAAATTTGTTTGAAAGCTGTATCCAGATCCATTGGATGTACTGATCACAATATAGTAGTCATATCTAGGAAAACCAAAGTTCCAAAGGCTTGGCCTAATATAGGTTATAAGAGGTCATACAATACGTTTTGTAGTGATTCCTATGTTATTGATGTAAAGAATATCTGTTAGTACTGGTGTGTAATGAGGAGCAAACAGACACTACACTTGACACATTGTAATGATTTTCGTTGGTGGAAGAAGGAATAGACCAAAGCGCAGCGTGGTACGTGTTCATGATGCCTTTAATAAACTGAACACTGAATACAAACAAACAAAAGAATAAAGGAAAACCAAAACAGTCCTGTATGGTGAAAACACTGAAACGGAAAATAATCACCCACAACTCAAAATGGGAAAACAGGCTACCTAAGTATGGCTCTCAATCAGAGACAACGATAGACAGCTGCCTCTGATTGAGACCGATACCAGGCCAAACACATAGAAAAAGAAAACCTAGACCTACAACATAGAATACCCACCCACATCACACCCTGACCAAACTAAAAATAGAAACATACAAAGCAATCTACGGTCAGGGCGTGACACACATTTATGAAATTGCTTATTCCAGTTGCTGATAAGCATGCACCCTTTAAGAAAATTACTGTAAAAATGGTTAAATCCCTGTGGATTGATATGAAATTGAAAAACTATATGTTTGAGACGGATGAGGCAAAATTAATGGCAAAGAAGTCTGGCTGCACAACCGATTGGCAAATGTATTTCATATTGAGAAATCATGTGACTAAACTGAATAAAAATAATAAGAAACTACAATATGAAACCAAGATAAATTAAATAAAAAAATGATAGTAAAAAGCTTTAGAGCACCTGAAATGAAATTCTGCGAAAAAAGGCAATTTTCAGCTCCATCATTCATTGAAACAGATGGCTCATTCATCACAAAACCAAATGATATTGCCAACTACTTTGCTATTTTTGCCAATGAAAAAAATAATTAATCTTAGGCATAACATGCCAGTAACAAATGCTGACACTACACATCCAAGTATGTCTTACCAAATTATGAAAGACCAGCATTGTCATTTTAAATTCCGTAAAGTTAGTGTGGAAGAGGTGAAAAAATTATTGTTGTCTATCAACAATGACAAGCCACCGGTATGGAAAACTACTGAGGATAATAGCGGACGATATTGCCACATCTTCAATTTACTAGAAAGTGTTTGACCTCAGGCTTGAAGGGAAGCAAAAGTAAAATTCTACCTAAGAATAGTAAAGCCCCCTTTACTGGCTCAAATTGCTGACCAATCAGCCTGTTACCAACCCTTAGTAAACTTTTGGAAAAAATGGTGTTTGACCAGATACAATGCTATTTTACAGTAAACAAATTGACTAACTTTCAGCATGATTATAGAGAAGGACATTCAACAAGCACAGCACTTACACAAATGACTGATGATTAGCTGAGAGAAATTGATGATAAAAAGATTGTGGGGGCTGTTTTGTTAGACTTCAGTGCGGCATTTAACATTATCGATCATAGTCTGCTGATGGCAAAACGTATGTGTTATGGCTTTACACCCCCTGATATATTATGGATAAAGAGTTACCTATCTAACAGAACACAGAGGGTGTTCTTTAATGGAAGCCTCTCCAACATAATCCAGGTAGAATCAGGAATACCCCAAGGCAGCTGTCTAGGTCCATTACTTTTTAAAATCTTTACTAATGAATTGCCACTGGCTTTGAGGAAAGCCAGAGTGTCTATGTATGCAGATGACTCAGCACTATATATGTCAGCTACTACAGCGATTGAAATAACTGCAAAAAGGAGTTGCAGTTAGTTTCAGAGTGGATGGCAAGGAATAAGTTAGTCCTAAATATTTCTAAAACTAAAAGCATTGTATTTGGGACAAATCATTCACTAAAACGCTAAACCTCAACTAAATATTGTAATAAATAATGTGGAAATTGAGCAAGTTGAGGTTGCTAAACTGCTTGGAGTTACCCTGGATTGTAAACTGTCATGGTCAAAACATATTGATACAACAGTAACTAAGATGGGGAGAAGTATGTCTATTATAAGGCTCTGCTCTACCTTCTTGACAGCACTGTCAACAAGGCAGGTCCTACAGGCCCTAGTTTTGTCGCACCTGGACTACTGTTCAGTCGTGTGGTCAGGTGGCACTAAAAAGGACTTAGGAAAATTGCAATTGGTTCAGGACAGGGCAGCACGGCTGGCCCTTGGTTGTACACAGAGAGCTAACATTAATAATATGCTTGTCAATCTCTCCTGGCTCAAAGTGGAGGAGAGATTGACTTCATCACTGCTTGTATTTATTAGAGGTATTGACATGTTGAACTACTGGCGCACAGCTCGGACACCCATGCACACCCCACAAGACATGCCACAAGAGGCCTCTTCACAATCCCCAAGTCCAGAACAGACTACGGAAGGGGCACAGTACTAAATTAGAGACATAACTAAATGTAACTCTATTCCACATCAAGTAAATCTTGCAAGCAGTAAAATTAGATTTTTAAAAAACAGATTAAAAAAACATGTTATGGAACAGCGGGGACTCTGAAGCAACACAAACATAGGTGGATACCCACACACACATGATAGCATACGCACTATACACAAACGTATATATGTGGTAATGGTGGAGTAGGGGCCTGAGGGCACACAGTCTGAATGTATTGTAATGTTTTTAAAATTTTATAAATTGCCTTAATTTTGCTGGACCCCAGGAAGAGTAGCTGCTTGCTTGGCAGCAGCTAATGGGGATCCATAATAAATACAAATACAAAAACCTGAGCTCAATTTCGAGTCTCATAGCAAAAGGTCTGAATACTTATGTAAATAAGGTATTTCTGTTTTTATTTGCAAGAAAATAGTAAAAACCTATTTTACCTTTGTCATTACAGGGTATTGTGTGTGGATTGATAAGGATTTTATTTGATCCATTTTAGAGTAAGTCTGTAACTTAACAAAATGTGGAAAAAGGGAAGGGGTCTGTCTGAATACTCCCCGAATGCACTGTATAGTAAAAAATTGTCATTTGCATGCAACATGAATTGATTACATTTGTTTTTATTATATTATTTTATTGACTGGGTGGTAATGGCTTAACTTAGTAGCCATTATTAGCAGAGCAGCGTAGTGTTACAGTGATGTATGTAACTGACTAGCTAGCTGCTAATTACAGCTATCGTAGTTTATCAGGAGCATGTCTACTAACTCTGTCTTGAATGTCTGTCTGCTACCTCACTGACCAGAGCTGAGGCAGAACAGGAATCACTGTTACATTAGCAGACATGTGTTTACTACCATTCTGACATACCAAGCAGAGAGAGTGGGAGGGAGATAACGTGAGAGGGAGGAAGAGAAAGTGGTAGAAAGAGAGAGAAGGTGGTAGAGAGAGCAGGGGAGAGTAGGTGGGAGGGGGAGAGAGCGGGAGACAAGGTGGGAGGGAGAGAAAGAGCGGGGGAGAGAGGTGGGAGGGAGAGAGAGCGAGAAGGTGGGATGGAGAGAGCGGGAGAGCGAGATACAGAACAAGAGTGCGAGGATCCCTTTAATTTCACAGTCAGCCAAGCCATCCACACAATCACCTTCTGTTAATTCTATCTGCTACATCAATTAAATTGTTTGTAGAAACTAATTGAATGTGGCTTAATCACACATCTTAATAGCTTTGCACGCTTCGATCTGGCTGTTAATTCCGGCAATAAAAGGAAATGAGAGCGAGGAGCGCTAGCTGGCTGGGTAATTAGAGAGGAGGCAGGGGAAGAGATGAGTGCTTTATGGAACCCTGATAAAGGAAGGAGAAAGATTGAGGGAGAGATAAAGGAAAGGAAGAGATGGAAGGGGGGGGGGCATACCAGGCAAAAGGCAGAGCGGAGAGTTCTCCTCTGGCTTTTTCTGCTGAGCTCAATGATTTTCACCTTGGCTTCCCTTCCTCGTTCATTTGGGGTGGTGATGTTGTTTTAAATCTAAATCGTTATGAGAGAGAATGAGACCGTTTGCATTCATCAGTCTACTCCATGGTTCTCCAACCCTCTTCCTGGACAGCTAACCTCCTGTAGGTTTTTGCTCCAAACCCAGATGTAACTAACCTGATTCAGCTTATCAACCAGCTAATTATTAGAATCACGTGCACTAGATTAGGGTTGGCGTGAAAAACTACAGGATGGTAGCTCTGCAGGAACAGGATTGGAGGGTCCTGGTCTACTCATTAAGTCTATAACTGAGCTAGTTTGTGAGGCAGCGTGGGCACAGGTAATGTTCTGAAATGGCTATCTGTCAGTCAGTTTTGGTACTGTATGTCAGGATGGAAGTTATATCATATATATCATTAGTTTGTAGTTTTTAAAGGTTTTTCACGATCATCCACGTTTAGACTAATGAGATTGACTCAGTGTGTTTTGTGATGTGCGTTCCAGGACTACATGCAGAATGTGCACGGTAAAGAGATTGACCTGTTGAGGACCACGGTCAAGGTGCCAGGGAAGCGACCACCCAGAGCGGTCACCGCCATCGCCCCCACCGCCAGCCCCAAGACCAACGGGCTGACCAAGGACCGTAGCACCCTGCAGCTAGGAGTGGGCACTGCAGGTAAGAGGGCCACCCTAGTCACCACTCTGGGTCCATGCCAGACATCTGTACCAGACCTCGGTCAAAAACATATGTAAAATTATTTCAAATAAAATGATAAGCTACCCTTTATTTAATTTCCATGTTACAGTGGAACAAATAGAATAGTCCACAAAAAGCTAAATTAAGCACACCTCAAATACTTGCATATATTTCAAAAGTATTTGACTGAAGTCTGCTCTTCAATTTTGAGGAATCCACATCTGTTATAATACAGACGAACAGAGTAGGTAGAAGTTGCCTACTAACCACTGATACAGGGTCAGATATGTATTCCTCCTCTTAACAGTTATGGTCAGGTTTGGGAGTAAAATAATCAGATTTGAGATCTGCGGCTATAGGAACAACTTCTACTTGCTCCAGAACCCAACCGAACACTTTCAACAACCACAGACCGAGGTATGTGCAAAAAGCTAGCAACTGAATAACTTAAGCTAAGCAACCTGATGCCAAGTTCAACTGCATGTAAATCTCTATCAACTTCATGTCCGGTCCAGCAGAAAATCAATAGAGGTTCTTCAGAGACACTAATACCATTCACTGCCCAGAGGATACAATAAAGTTCATTTTAATACGTGAAATATATAATGATCATGTAATATGTATTTTATTGCTGTATTTATGTGAAAACTCTTTAGATTTTGGTACAATGTCATTATGCAGATGCAGATGAGCTAACACAAGGATATGATTACTGAAGGAGTGCTTATAAGGCTATTAAATTCTATCTTAAAGGGCCAATCAACTTGTGAAGTCACAAGCTCTACTGGTTGGCTACTGCATAGCAACTTAGTGGTGCCAAAAAACCCTGGCTTGCCATAGAAAGCCTATGTAAATTACGAACACCAGAACAGCCAAACCATTCTTTGGCCTCTAAAAGGATTTAATTATGATAAAGTTTCATCCCCACTGTGAATTATTTTAAAGTTCGCTACAAATTGAGATATTAAATGAAATAGTGATTCATTCTGACTACATTTGTCGTCACACAGGACCACGTGCTGACAAAGACAAATCACGGGCGGACAGGCTACGAGGAGGCTCGCGCCCTCTTGCCATAGACATTAAGGTTGACTCTCTCAGGCAGGATGAAAATGACTACATCGCCCATGATCCTTTGCTAGTTACGCCCACTTTCACCATGATCCTTCGCAATTTTGTTTTTGGTGCCATTCAGCAATACAACACGATCGAAATATTTCCGGCTTCATGCACCATCGGGAGTTTTCCGTAGGAATACATGGATGACGTCAGCACTATCAGAATCTACTGGTTTTAATGTCTATAGTAGAAACAATTACATAGCGTTATCCCCGCCACTGTTTCAGTAAAAAGCTGAGGGATATGGCTCGAGAAATGTAACCACTCTCAAATTCATAGACATATTGCCCCTTTAAATGATCTAAATATGATTTATTTGTTCATAATAATCATTATAAAATGTTAAAAAAAAAACATTTCCCAGATGTTTTCCAGATGTTGAATTTTAGCTCTGACCTAAATTCCATCCAGGGGGCTTGCCTTGCTTGTCCTGTGTCCTGCCAGTACCAATGCCTTCCTTCCTTCAGTCCACACAGGCCTATAAATAGACAGAGCTGGCTGTGCCACTGGAGGCTGGAGGGAGCTTTAGCAGGAACTGGCAACTAGGCCCAGAGAGGCGAGGAGAAACCAGTGATTAAATTTAGGGGTTAGGATTAATTATTACTAAGAGTAATTATTACTAATTAGCAGAGTGGTCCCCAGACGGGGGTGATGTGGGGCGAGGGATAGAGGGGAGTGGGGTAATGAGGGCGTCCTCCATCGGCCGAGGAGCAGTGTCTGTTACCTCCTGCAATGGTTGTAGCTAATTGGATTGTGCAGTAGTGGAATAGACAGACTGGCCAGTAGGGACCACTTGTGGCCCAGCCCTTACTTATTTTGTTGATCCTGGCCAAGATTTGACCATCAGGACCCTACTCAAGAGGTTAATTATTCAAATGCCTGAGAAGATTTATGAGTTTACAGAGTGAAGGACAGGGGGTGGAGGTCACGTTCCAACTTCCAACTCATAAACAATTAACCTTCAGGAGGAGAGAAAAGAGAGCAGAGGTGTCTGAATCTGTAGGAGGGAGGAAAGAGAGAGGGGAGATGGGGAGAGGAGTGGTTATGGGGCCCTGAAAAAGCGTTTTTTTGTTTTTAAAGAAATAAAATAAATAAAAATGTGTCCTTTATTCCTTTTTTTACTCTGACTCGTTGCCTGTGTTTGCATGGGTATATTGTTTAACTCTGTTGTAAATACAGAGCTAGTAAAGGATGCTGTTGAGACAACTCACTACCGATTCTCACTATTTTTTTTGCGTCTGGGAGGGGAACAATACGAGGACGATTTTAGTTCATCTCCAATTAGGAGAGAAAGGTTACAAATCAGGGCAGGTCTTCTCCCGTTGGAGCACCCTCTCCTGATGATGCGATCGGAGTGAGTTTGATTTCATTAGGCATGCAATTGATGAAGGGAACAAAGGAGTAATTTGTCATTCATGGTGTCTGAATCACAACCCTGTCTTTGCCTTTGGTAATCCATTCACTACCTGGATCTAAAGACCTTTAGAATCACAGGAGGAAGAGAGAGAGGGGAAGAAGATGGAGAGGAGAAGAGAGAGAGATGGAGACAAAGACTAAATGAATAAACACGTGTCCATGAGTAAAAACGTGTGCAGGCCTAATTCCTTCTCCTCTGTCTGAGTGTTCAGTGGAACCGTTTTACCCACGACAGATACATTGTATCAAAGATCAAAGTATTAATGTGGCCCATCAGTTTTAATCAATGGTATGGGCAGTATGGGGGGGGGGGGGAGGGGTTGCTGTACAGGTCCTCCCTCTTACATTGTAAACCAGTGAGTCTTCATCTTGCTCTGGGCTGCATACATACAGTCCAACCACTGGGCACTGACTCACTGACCACCATTAGGTTATGCCTCTGTCTCAGTGACCACCAGCCCAGTGCCGGGGCCTGATGTGTGGGTGTGGTGACTGTCTAATGGCTCCTGACGAGGAGGCGGCTGGATGAGGGGGGAGGATTAGATGACATGGCTGAGCCACAGAGGGGAGTGTGGGGGGAAGCTTTCAGGGGTGGCGGGCGGCATTAGGCAGTAGTGATAGTGATAATAGTGGTGGTGGATTACACGGCTCCAGACACAGATGATGTGCTCCTTTCCCCCTTCCCTCCTTCCCCCATTACCCCCTTCCCTCCTTCCCCCATTACCCCCCTTCCCTCCTCCAGACACAGAGGATGTGCTCTTTTCCCCCTTCCCTCTTTTCCTACTTCCCTCCTTCCTCCTTTCCCCCTTCCCTCCTTCCATCCCCCACATTAGCATTAATGCCTCATTATCCTGATACTTGTACATAATGGCAACAACTCCACAGTGGGGTCAGGCCTCTGCTTCACGGCTCATCAGTCCTCTGACGGTACGCCTGGCCGCGCCGGCCCAAAGAGAAATGAGAGGCAAGATGACGTTACTGCTACCGCCGTTCTGGAGCTACCCGCTAATCCATCCCTTCTACTTAGATTACAGCCCCAGCCAGAGCCAGCCCCGCTGCTGCTGCTTAGCATGGAAAACACTCCTTTACTCTCTCTCCTACACACTTAGTTATATTTGTCAAATGAACATAATTATATAAATGTTTAAATGCAGATATAGGCGTACATGATTGTGGTAGAGCTTTTGGACATTTCTATTAACATGCAGGTGGAACTGCCAATATGAATTCCCAAATTATCACAGAAAGTGAAATTCTGGTTTATTTTGACACCAAGTTTCTTCTTTTTACAGTAGTTTGTTTTTTGTAATGACTGTATGTCTACAGTACCTTGTGTAAATTCAGCCTAAGTGACTAGCCAGTTGAATAGATAAGTATTCACACTCCTTGACTTCTTCCACCTTTCATTACAGCCTGAATTTAAAATGGATTAAATTGAGATGTTTAGTCACTGGCCTACACACAATACTCCATAATGTCAAAGTGTAATTACATTTTTAGACATTTTTACAAATTGTTTAAAAATGAAAAGGTGAAATGTCTTGAGTCAATAATTATTCAACCCCTTCGTTATGGCAAGCCTAAATAAGTTCAGGAGTAAACATTTGCTAAACAAGTCACGTAATAAGTAGCATGGATAGTATAATGTTTAGCATGATTTTTGAATGACCCCAAACATACAATTATCTGTAAGCTTCCTCAGTCGAACAGTGAATTTCCAACACAGATTAAACCACAGAGACCAGGGAGGTTTTCCAATGCCACGCAAAGAAGGACACCTATTGGTAGATGGGTAAAAATGTAAAAAGCAGACATTGAATATCCCTTTGAGCATGGTGAAGTTATTAATTACACTTTGGATGGTGTATCAATACACCCAGTCATTACAAAGTTACAGGCATCCTTCCTAACTCAGTTGCTGGAGAGGAAGGAAATCACCATAAGGCCAATGGTGACTTTAAAACAGTTACAGCGTTGAATGGCTGTGATAGGATAAAACTGAGGATGGATCAACAACATTGTAGTTACTCCACAATACTAACCTAATTGTTGACAGAGTGAAAAGAAGGAAGCCTGTACAGACAAAAATATTCCAATACATGCATCCTATTTACCATTAAGGCACTAAAGTAAAACTGCAAAAAATGTGGTTAAGAAATTCACTTTATGTCCTGAATACAATAGTTATGTTTGGGGAAAATCCAATACAGCACATCACTGAGTACCACTCTTCATTTTTTCAAGCATGGTAGTGGCTGCATCATGTTATGGGTATGGTTGTCATTGGCAAGTAATTAGGGAGCTTTTGTAGGATAAAAATATATGGAGTAGAGCTAAGCACACACAAAATCCTAGAGTAAAACCTGGTTCTATCTGCTTTCCAACAGACACTGGGAGACAAATTCACTTTTCAAATTGATAATAACCTAAAACACAAGGCCAAATATACACTGGAGTTGCTTACTAAGATGACATTGAATGTTCCTGAGTGCCCTAGTTAAGGTTCTGACTTAAATCTGCATGTAAATCTATGACAACACTTGAAAATGGCTGTCTAGCAATGATCAACAACCAACTTGTCAGAGTTTGAAGAATTGTTTAAAGAATAATGTGCAAATATTGTACAATCCAGGTGTGCAAAGCTCTTAGAGACATTCCCAGAAAGACTCACAACTGTAATCACTGCCAAAGTTGAATCTAACGTATTGACTCAGGGGGTTTAATACTTATCTAATCAAGATATATTAGTGTTTTATTTTTCCAATTTGTTTTACAAATGTTCAAATTTTTCTTACACTATGACATTACAATATTTTTTGTAGATCGTTGACAAAAATTACAATTAAAATCAATTCTAATCCAACTTTGTAACACAACAAAATGTCGAAAAAGTCAAGGGTTGTGAATACTTTCTGAAGGCACTGTAACTTTGCTAAGTGTCACGCCCTGACCTTAGAGATCCTTTTTATGTCTCTATTTGGTTTGGTCAGGGTGTGATTTGGGGTGGGTATTCGATATTCTATTATTTGTATTTCTATGTTTTGGCCGGGTAGGGTTCTCAATCAGGGACAGCTGTCTATCATTGTCTCTGATTGAGAACCATACTTACAGTGCCTTGCAAAAGTATTCGGCCCCCTTGAACTTTGCGACCTTTTGCCACATTTCAGGCTTCAAACATAAAGATATAAAACTGTATTTTTTTGTAAAGAATCAACAACAAGTGGGACACAATCATGAAGTGGAACAACATTTATTGGATATTTCAAACTTTTTTAACAAATCAAAAACGGAAAAATTGGGCGTGCAAAATTATTCAGCCCCCTTAAGTTAATACTTTGTAGCGCCACCTTTTGCTGCGATTACAGCTGTAAGTCGCTTGGGGTATGTATCAGTTTTGCACATCGAGAGACTGACATTTTTTCCCATTCCTCCTTGCAAAACAGCTCGAGCTCAGTGAGGTTGGATGGAGAGCATTTGTGAACAGCAGTTTTCAGTTCTTTCCACAGATTCTCGATTGGATTCAAGTCTGGACTTTGACTTGGCCATTCTAACACCTGGATATGTTTATTTTTGAACCATTCCATTGTAGATTTTGCTTTATGTTTTGGATCATTGTCTTGTTGGAAGACAAATCTCCGTCCCAGTCTCAGGTCTTTTGCAGACTCCATCAGGTTTTCTTCCAGAATGGTCCTGTATTTGGCTCCATCCATCTTCCCATCAATTTTAACCATCTTCCCTGTCCCTGCTGAAGAAAAGCAGGCCCAAACCATGATGCTGCCACCTCCATGTTTGACAGTGGGGATGGTGTGTTCAGCTGTGTTGCTTTTACGCCAAACATAACGTTTTGCATTGTTGCCAAAAAGTTCCATTTTGGTTTCATCTGACCAGAGTACCTTCTTCCACATGTTTGGTGTGTCTCCCAGGTGGCTTGTGGCAAACTTTAAACAACACTTTTTATGGATATCTTTAAGAAATGGCTTTCTTCTTGCCACACTTCCATAAAGGCCAGATTTGTGCAATATACGACTGATTGTTGTCCTATGGACAGAGTCTCCCACCTCAGCTGTAGATCTCTGCAGTTCATCCAGAGTGAACATGGGCCTCTTGGCTGCATCTTTGATCAGTCTTCTCCTTGTATGAGCTGAAAGTTTAGAGGGACGGCCAGGTCTTGGTAGATTTGCAGTGGTCTGATACTCCTTCCATTTCAATATTATCGCTTGCACAGTGCTCCTTGGGATGTTTAAAGCTTGGGAAATCTTTTTGTATCCAAATCCGGCTTTAAACTTCTTCACAACAGTATCTCGGACCTGCCTGGTGTGTTCCTTGTTCTTCATGATGCTCTCTGCGCTTTTAACGGACCTCTGAGACTATCACAGTGCAGGTGCATTTATACGGAGACTTGATTACACACAGGTGGATTGTATTTATCATCATTAGTCATTTAGGTCAACATTGGATCATTCAGAGATCCTCACTGAACTTCTGGAGAGAGTTTGCTGCACTGAAAGTAAAGGGGCTGAATAATTTTGCACGCCCAATTTTTCAGTTTTTGATTTGTTAAAAAAGTTTGAAATATCCAATAAATGTCGTTCCACTTCATGATTGTGTCCCACTTGTTGTTGATTCTTCACAAAAAAATTGTCGCAAAAGGTCGCAAAGTTCAAGGGGGCCGAATACTTTCGCAAGGCACTGTAGGTAGCCCTTTTTTCCACCTGTCTTTGTGGGAAGTTGACTTTTTTTTTAGGGCACATAGCCTTTAGCGTCACTGTTTGTTTTTTGTAGTGTTTATTGTTTTGTTCAGCGTCATTTTTCGAATAAAAAGAAAATGTACGCTCACCGCGCTGCACCTTGGTCCTCTTCTTTTAAAGGCCGTGACACTAAGATGTTGATATTTTCAGTAGATCTTTTAACTGTTGCGTTGCTTTAGGGTTCACTGATGGTATACAGTGGGGCAAAAAAAACGATTTATTCAGCCACCAATTGTGCAAGTGTCCCACTTAAAAAGATGAGAGAGGCCAGTAATTTTCATCATAGGTACACTTCAACTATGACAGACAAAATTTGGGGAAAAAAATCCAGAAAATCACATTGTAGGATTTTTTATGAATTTATTTGCAAATTATGGTGGAAAATAAGTATTTGGTCAATAACAAAAGTTTAGCTCAATACTTGGTTATATACACTTTGTTGGCAATGACAGAGGTCAAACATTTTCTGTAAGTCTTCACAAGGTTTTCACACACTGTTGCTGGTATTTTGGCCCATTGCTCCATGCAGATCTCCTCTAGAGCAGTGATGTTTTGGGGCTGTTGCTGGGCAACACGGACTTTCAACTCCCTCCAAAGATTTTCTATGGGGTTGAGATCTGGAGACTGGCTAGGCCACTCCAGGACCTTGAAATGCTTCTTACAAAGCCACTCCAAAATTACAGGCCTCTCTCATCTTTTTAAGTGGGAGAACTTGCACAATTGGTGGCTGACTAAATACTTTTTTGCCCCACTGTATATACCTGATGGTACAAGGCCCACCAACATATCCCAACAAGTAGTTTGACTCTTGGCTGTCCGAAAGGGGAAAAATTAACAGCTAAATAATAACACAAACCCTATATGGATTCATATTTAAAATTTCAAGTAACAATCATGTCTAATTGTCAGATGTGATGCTAATGATTAATGAATTAAACATGGATCCATCAATTAGTCCCCACAGAGCAGATCTAGACCACTTCTGCATAAAGCAGCGTATAATGTAATTACACCGGAGCTATAATCAGCTGGTCGCGTCAGGGGAGAATGTTCTCTATCTGCTCCATAGAAATAGTATTCAAATAGTAGACAAGAGTATCTTGTCAAAATATCAAAGCTTGTAAATGTTGTCTTTCTCTTCTGATTTAACTTTAGATAGTACAATGATCCATCAAGTTATATCTTGGATGCTAGTGTGCAGTGTGAAAGTCAGAATTTGTCACTGGAGTATTTGATGCATTTTGGTCAGAAAATATTTCACTTCTGATTCTCACTTCTGTTTTAAAGTTGGCGAAGAGCCTCAGTTGAGTAATAAATAGAAATTTAGTAGCAGTGATTTTATGTTGAGCAAGTTGTCTAAATGAATTGAGGTATTGAAATATTGAATGTAATCGTTGCATTGAAATACATTAAATAATGCGAAGCAGTTATATTATATTCACTAGTATTACCACTTATCTTAGAGAAGTGATTTTTTTTATTTTTCAATTTGATGAATCATCCATATAGATCATCCATATATATATAATATTTACAAATAAACTCACTTAATTTTAGGATTTTCAAATATGCCAGCTCATGCCATCAGTCAGTAACTCACCCAAAAATGACTCCAAAATTGTCCCCCCACCCCCCCATCAACAATGATTAAACACACATGTGAGGGATTTTGTTCAAATTTACTGCATCTTTCCACCATGATTCTTCATCAGATCATCTCTCCCCTCTCTCCAATGCCCTGGTTTGGGGATGCAAATTCAGCCAGCACTCCCCTGCATGGTTCTCTCTCTCTCTTTCCCTCTCCTCTCTCTCTGCGATCCCGCTCCTTCCCCTCTGGGACCTGAAGATTAATATTCCCGGGCCCAACAAGATAATTACTGATACCAATTAGACATGATTATGTGAATTTGATACACTTATTACTCTCGCTAATGAGAAGGACGTCTTACCCTAACAAGAGCGCCGCGGCGCTTGGTTTACTTTACACACAGCACACAGTATATTATATCTAGCTACTGTTATTGTTGTTAAACCTCAATCTGAATAATATATATTTTTTACGTCTCATAATTGTAAACAAAAGTCCTTCATGTGTTACAAGTAACACAATACATATTATGTGACTTTTACCAAAACAAAGTGTTTGACTGCTACCCTTTCAGAGCAGTCTTTGCTATCAGTAGATTAAGTTATATAAAACTGATGCTCAATTATTGCTTCTAGTCTAGTCTATCATATCTTGGAGAATACCCTGCAGAAATGATAATATAGTTGATAACTCCCTTTTGTTTTTACTACAACCTAAGGAGTAGAGCATCTTGTTACATTTCAGAGATGACTCATCCACTCTATTGTCTCTAGTTGGGCTTAATGTGTGGTAACAAATGCTCATGGGTAACTTTATAGTAGGTATGTGTTCTCTATTCTCTATTGCAGCTCTGACAATAAAAACCCATACTTGATCTTATAAGTCTGTTGATTTACTGATAAATACCATGTATATCATTTGACTCAGAATCAACCATGAATTACTTATTTAGTTAAATTTGATTGTGATTTTGTACAGGGAATGGTGGATAAATAAAGTTTTGGTTAAAATAAAATAATTATCATAGACTAATTTCATTGGATGAAAATACATATATATTCTTATATTAGCACACTGTACTAGAAGAAGTCAAGTCAGTATCTGTTGTGTTGTGTGGCTGTCCAGACAGGAACAGGAGGGAAGGACCCCACACAGTGCTGCCTAGCCCATGAATTAGTAAATGGAGGCAGGCAGACAGGCAAAGAGATGTCCGTGGTTTGCCTGATTGGAAGTCGGGGAGAGAGAGGGGGCCTGCCGCCTGCCGACGGCGGGAGAGATGGATGTGGCAGTCAAAAGGATGAGGCGAGATAATTAGCGATCAGAGTGTATCTTGTTAATTAAGGGCTAATTAGAGACAGGCGGAGGGAGAGGGGGAGATGGGGGAAGGCAGGGAAGGGGTGGAGGGTTTACACATGTAACACAGAGAGATGAACACAAGAAAGGGGGCGGCAGCATTGTGCAACTTTACTATAATGTCTGTTCTCGTACAGATAAAAAAATGAAAAACAGAAAGAGAACTTCAAAACTTGTTATTAACAAATATGGCTTGTTTGATACAACATACAATTGGATTCGCAAAAGAGATTGTAACCTCAGTGAAATGCACCTCTTTGTACAGGTACATGAGATGATGATGCATGACACCCCCTCTCTCTCCCCTTCTTTCTCTCCCTCTCCCTCTCTCTCTCTCTCTCTCTCTCTCTCTCTCTCTCTCTCCAGGTGCGCCCCACTCTAACAGTAGTACGTCCCTCCAGTCAGAGCATTCGGTCGGCGGGGGAAATCTGGTGGGCTATGGGGGCAGTAAAGACGGCATGCACCAACGCTCCTTCTCTGTGTCCAGCGCTGACCAATGGAACGAGGCTGTCATCAACACCAGTGCAAGCACCGGGACCGGTGAGACTGACGACCACACCTCCCATGTCCTCTTCCTCATCCCTCCACCTTTTCTTCTTCCTCCTTTTTTACTCCATCTTCCCTGCTCCTTCTTCCACAACTCCACTCCCACTATTTACTCAATGAAGTCTCAGCCACTCGATGTCATTGAAATAGATGTAGCGAGATGGTGACACACGACACAATGAACAATAGACAGCGTCCAGAACAGTCCTGGTACAGTCATATCAGTGGAGGTGCAATAGCCGTTCGTATTCATTACGGCACACTGTAGCAAAACCTTTTGCAGAGGAAAACAAGTGTTTCTTATTGGAAAAGTTCAGGTAGTCCCTCCTTTTTTCAGTCCGTTTTCTTCCATTTGGTGCCTAATGAATAGGACCCTGGTATTGGTGAAGAGGTGGAATAGAACAAAGATTGTTTTCATAATGAGGTAATCAGGCTTTTGATCGCTGTGACCTTTTCGCCTACTGTTATCTTACAGAAGCGAAAGATGATGGTGGAGAGGAAGTGAGTGAAGGTTATTTGCCATCCCAGCACCCTAACTCCGCTTCCCTCCCACCCCATCACAGAGCCTTGCCAGCGCACTTGAGTGAAGTAAAATAATACATTTGCTGTGCGTGTTGGCTCCTCTCCCCCCTCACTCTCTCCGCAATAGGAAAATTAATGCTTTTCGGGGGTACCATTCATCACCAGTTATTTCCCCTCTCTTTGTGGTTGGCAGTAAAAAAGCACTTAAATGCACATCAACAGAATAACAGTCATTTCCATGCATGTTTGCACTCTGCTAGTTCTCATTAGCACTGTGGCGGCGGCGGCCCCCTCCCCATCGGCTCCCAGGGGCCCCGGCAGTTTAAAGAGCGCTCTTTTCGAGCACTGCTGGAGTCCAACGCTGTGCCGTGCGCACAGCCTCATGGTTCCACAGACAAGCCCCGTCTCTCATTTGCAACTGCCAAACGATAAATTCTGCCTGGACGCAGGCAGGCACTTCTATCATAACCCCCTACCCCTCTACTCTCCCATCAGAAGCACGCCCAAAGCAGAATTACTTAGAGGAGAGAGTGTGGTGGGGTCCTCTCAAATAATTGTGTGTGTGTGCCCGTGTGTACCTGTATGCAGGCTTGTGTGTTTATGTTTTCACATTTGTGTGTACTCTAGGCTACATGTCTTATATATGTTGTTCAGGAGTGAGCCATGTGTGTGTGGTCAATGTATGTGTGTGTGTATTCCAAATCACTGTGCTGTCATCCCACTCTACCGATACGCTACTTACTAAACAGCGAGCTAAAATCTATTTCCTTGTTTGGTAAACTGAGAAGACTTGACTTCATATTAGCATAGCTCATTAGCCACCATCCTTTCTTCTCCTCGACCAGATTTTAAATTCCCTCCATTACTCAGTTTTCTTCAATTATATCCATGGTTCTCTTTAAGGTAACCACAAATGAGCCAAATGAGCTGAGAATGATAGATATTCGAGAAGTCATGTCAAATGGTAAATATGTTACTTTGTTCCGTTCTTGCATTACCAATATTGTATACTGACACTACATTTGGGCGATTCAGAAGGGCTTTATCATTTGAAAACAAGTAGACTTCAATGTGTTCTTTGAGTATTGCATTCATTGATATGCCTCCCTGCCCTACAAATAGCGAATCTCAATTAAAATGTACAGCAGAATACTCATTCAATGTGATATGTGACTGCAGTGTTTTGAAGGTAACAACATAACAGTTGATTGAATTGTGACCTCTTTATCTTTCATTCTAATGGAACCTTCAATAATCAATAGGAGGAAGGTCCACCGTTCATTCAGAATGTTTTACCATTTGAATAGATGTCAACCCAGCCCCAATCACTCCATTATCCTTCGTCAAGGTTGCAGGTTAACATAAAACATGGTTCTTCTTAGAAGAAAAATACAAAAAATAGCAGATTGATGATATGCTGAAGAATAAAATGCATCTTAGTCCAGGTAACCATTTCCATATTATTTAAAGAATGTCCTCATTTGTAAACCTATTGAGGGAGATGCAGGGGGAGCTAGCTACATCTCTTGAATATTGAACGTAGCCTTTTGATTAAATCTCAGCCCCATTTTGTCTATTGCTTCGCAGACCACTCTTAATCTGGGCCCACACAAGAAGCTGTGTTTAGAAACGGTCTTTCCTTTATATACTTCATCCTTTACACCTGAATTAAAAACAGACTTGACAGGCACCTAAGCACTGTGACATTTTTACAAATGGCAATATAACTCTGTCAATGCCAAAGTGAGTGACCCCCAGTTAAAGTTTTGTTGTAGTATGCAGTATCCTGCTAACTGGGGAGCAGACAAACATTTTGACCAAGTCTGAGGGTTTGACATTTTTTTTTTATAGTATATATACAGGTCACTGCCAAAATAAAGGAAATACCAACATAGTGTTTTAGTAGGGTGTTGGGCCACCACATGCCTGAACAGCTTCAATGCACCTTGGCATAGATTCTACAAGTGTCTGGAACTGTATTGGAGGGATGCGAAACCATTCTTCCATGACAAATTTCATATTTTGGTGTTTTGATGATAGTGGTGGAAAATGCTCTCTCAAACGCTGCTCCAGAATCGCAGGTTGACGTTTATTGTCATAAGTCTTCTCCTGGAGGCAGAACTGAGCGATTTCCCCTTAGATAGGCCAGCTGCAATTGCTATATTGTAAAAATTGATGAAAACAAACATTTGCTTAGGGTTAGGCTTTAGGGTTAGCAGTGAGGTTAAGGTTAGGTTGACTTTGTGGCTGAGGCAGCTAATGACCACTGCAGAGCTGCCTCCAGAACAAGATTCTTGACAAAAAACTCCAACCTGCTCCAGAATCTCCAATAAGTGTTAAATTATTGTTGAGATCTGGTAACTGAGACGGCCATGGTTTACATCATTTTCATGCTCATCAAACCATTCAGTGAGCACTTGTGCCCTGTCGATGGGGGCATTGTCATCCTATGGGGGCATAGCTAAAATAATGGCCTGCCCAGCATTTTTATACATGACCCTAAGCATGATTGCTTAATTAACTCCGGAACCACACCTGTGTGGAAGCACCTGCTTTCAATATACTGTGTCCCTCATTTACTGAAGTGTTTCCATTATTCTGGCAGTTACCTGTAGGTATATACACCATCAGAGTATGTTTCTCCAGTGAAGGTATTTCATCACAGAGGCAGTGAGTGAAGGCAGGACCAGCCTGTTCTGTACCTCAGGGTGTTCTGCTGTATTGCTGGAACTCTACTCTGCTCTGCCCTCCCGTCGCGTACTGGAGAGCGTGGTACATGGGGAGTTTGATCTCCACGCCGGGTCCGTAATGAAGTTTGACATTTAGTTTGGAGAGAGCAGCAGAGCGTGATCAGGCCTTGATTAGTGCACTCTAATTGAGGATAATAAGGGGGAGACGGTGATTGTTTCTAATTTTTGCCATTAATTGCAGCCGATGCCGTTGATTGAGGACAGGCAGTGAGCTGCTGCCGTGTCAAGTGGCCTAGCCGGCGAAATCACAGTGCTCCCATACCCAGAGCCTCTTGAATTACGCATTTAGAAATTAAATGAAAAACTCTCTCTCTCATTCTGTCTCTGTGTCTCTCTCTCTCTCATTCATTCTCATTGTGAGAAGGCTGCCGGTTTGCGGCAGGGCCAGAAAGCTGTTAGCAGTTCAGTGCTGCGATGGATAGCGAGCTATTAGCCCCCTCTTTGTCTCGCGCACAGTCTTCATCATGCAGCATGTTTAAACTGTAATTTCCCCGGTGGGAGTGTAATACACTGTAATCACAGGTTAGCCCTGATACCTATTCCACAGTACCTGCATGCCCAGGAGGAGAGACTGGGAGAGGCTATATGGCACTCAGCTAAGAGGAGAGAGAGACTCCTGATTCTCAACATGCTTCATTCCCGCCCCTCGCTACCTCGCTCTCGCTCTCTCGCTCCCGACAGCACCTCATAACCAGTAGCTAATAATGCCAAAGTGAACTCGCTGAGCGGCTCACAACTGTAAGCTACAGTGCCTCCATTTTAAACAGAGAGCTAGTTGGTGGCATCTACTCCTAGGTTTTATTATGGGAAATCTGATGCGATCCATCAGATATGGATAGCTTTGAATTGAGGTGCACTTCAGATGATTCAACACTAGATTATGTTGGATGACTAGTGCACTGCCAGGGACTCTCTGATATTGTTGCTCAATGATGTGTATGCATGGTTTAACAGACTCTTATCAGTGAGTAATAGATATACATTGAGTGTACAAAACATTAGGAACACCTGCTCTTTCCATGATAAATCAAATCAAATTGTATTTGCCATATGCACTGAATACAACAGGTGTAGAACTTGAAATGCTTACTTACAAGCCTTTAACCAACAATGAGGTTAAGAAAATA
Source organism: Oncorhynchus mykiss (assembly GCF_057628025.1). Classification (NCBI taxonomy): domain Eukaryota; kingdom Metazoa; phylum Chordata; class Actinopteri; order Salmoniformes; family Salmonidae; genus Oncorhynchus; species Oncorhynchus mykiss. The sequence continues at coordinate 73,154,588 of NC_143029.1, forward strand.
TTTACTAAATAAACTAAAGTAAAAAAAATTATATAAAATAAAAAGTAACACAATAAAATAACAATAATGAGGCTATAGACAGGGGGTACCGGTACCGAGTCAATGTGCGGGGATAAAGGTTAGTCGAGGTAATTTGTACATGTAGGCAGGGGTAAAGTGATTATGCATAGATAATAAACAGCGAGTAGCAGCAGTGTAAAAACAAAGGGTGGAGTGTCAATGTAAATAGTCCGGGTGTCCATTTGATGAATTGTTCAGCACTCTTATGCCTTGGAGTAGAAGCTGTTAAGGAGCCTTTTGGACTTGGTGCTTCGGTACCGCTTGCCATGCGGTAGCAGAGATAACATTCTATGACTTGGGTGACTGGAGTCTTTGACAATTTTTTTGCCTTCGTCTGACACCGTATATATGTCCTGGATGTCAGAAGGCTTGGCCACAGTGATGTACTGGGAAGTAGGCACTACCCTCTGTAGCACCTTACAGTCGGATGCCGAGCAGTTGCCATACCAGGCGGTGATGAAATCGGTCAGGATGCTCTCGATGGTGCAGCTGTTGAACTTTTTGAGAATCTGGCTACCCATGCCAAATCTTTTCAGTCTCCTGATGTGGAAAAGGCGTTGTCGTGCCCACTTCATGAATGTCTTGGTGTGTTTGGACCATGTTAGTTTGTTGGTGATGTGGACACCAAGGAACTTTAATCTCTCGACCCGCTCCACTACAGCCCCGTCGATGTGAATGGGGGCGTGTTCGGACCTCCTTTTCCTGTAGTCCACAATTAGCTCCTTTGTCTTGCTCACGTTGAGGGATAGATTGTTGTCTCTGACCTTCTACCTATATGACCTCCTACCTATATGCTGTCTAATCATTGTCAGTGATGTTGTGTCGTCAGTAAACTTAATGATGGTGTTGGAGTCGTGCTTGGCCACGCAGTCGTGGGTAAACAGGGAGTACAGGAGGGGACTAAGCACGCACCCCTGAGGGGCCCCCGTGTTGAGGATCAGCGTGGCAGATGTGTTGTTGCCTACCCTTACCACCTGGGGGCGGCCCATCAGGAAGTCCAGGACACAGTTGCAGATGGAGGTGTTTTGTCCCAGGGTCCTTAGCTTAGGGATGAGCTTTATGGGCACTATGGTGTTGAACGCTGAGCTGTAGTCAATGAACAGCATTCTCACATAGGTGTTCCTTTTGTCCAGGTGAAAGATATGATCCCTTATTGCTGTCACTTGTTAAATCCACTTCAATCAGTGTAGATGAAGGGGAGGAGACCGGTTAAAGAAGGATTTTTTTGAGGCATGGATTGTGTATGTGTGTCATTCAGAGGGTGAATGAGAAAGCCAAAAGATGGTATTAGGTGCCTGGTACACCAGTTTGAGTGTGTCAAGAACTGTTACACTGCTGGATTTTTCACACTCAACCGTTTCCGTGTATATCAAGAATGGTCCACCACCCAAAGGACATCCAGTCAACTTCACACAACAGTGGGAAGCATTGGAGTCAACATGGGTCAGCATCCCTGTGGACTGCTTTCGACACCTTGTAGAGTCCATGCCCTGGCAAATTGAGGCTGTTCTGAGGGCAACCGGGGGTGCAACACAATGTTAGGAAGATGTTCCTAATGTTTTGTACACTCAGTATATACACTATATATACAATAGTATGTGGACCCTTTAAATTAGTGGATCCGGCTATTTCAGCCACATCTGTCAGCAACAGGTGTGGCTGAAATAGCCGGATCCACTAATTTAAAGGGTTTAAAGGGTTTAAAATCAAGCACACAGCCATGCAATCTCTGTAGCCAACATGGGCAGTAGAATGGCCTTATTGAGGAGCTCAGTGACTTTCAATGTGGCACCGTAAATAGGATGACACCTTTCCAACAAGTCAGTTCGTCAAATTTCTGCCCTGCCAGAGCTGCCCCGGTCAACTGGTAATGTCTAGGAGCAACAACGGCTCAGCCGCAAAGTGGTAAGCAACACAAGCTTACAGAATGGGACCACCGAGTGCTGAAGAGTGTAAAAATTGACTGTCCTCGGTTGCAGCACTCACTACTGAGTTCCAAACTATCTCTGGAAGCAACGTCGGCACAATAACTGTTCGTTGGGAGCTTCATGAAATGGGTTGGTAATTGTGTGTAGATACACTACATGACCAAGCAACCGCACGCAAGCCTAAGATCACCATGCGCAATGCCAAGTGTCGGCTGGTGTGGTGTAAAGCTCACCACCATTGGACTCTTGAGTAGTGGAAACGCGTTCTTTGGAGTGATGAATCACGCTTCACCATCAGGCAGTCCGATGGACGAATCTGGTGGATACCAGGAGAACGCTACCTGCCCCAATACATAGTGCCAATTGTAAAGTTTGGCGGAGGAGGAATAATGGTCTGGGACTGCTTTTCATGGTTCGGGCTAGGCCCCTTAGTTCCAGTAAGATAGCAAGGTCCATAGCGAGGGCCATAGATAAATGGTTTGTCAAGATCAGTGTAGTAGAACTTGACTGTCCTGCACAGAGCCCTGACCTCAACCCCATTGAACACCTTTGAGATTAATTGGAACGTAGACTGTGAGCCAGGCCTAATCGCCCAACATCAGTGCCTGACCTCACTAATGCTCTTGTGGCTGAATGGAAGCAGGTCCCCACAGCAATGTTCCAACATCTAGTGGAAAGCCTTTCCAGAAGAGTGGAGGCTGTTATAGCAGCAAAGGGGGGACCAACTCCTTATTAATGGCCATGATTTTTAATGAGTTGTTCAACGAGCAGGTGTCCACATACTTTTGGTCATGTAGTGTATCTACACACAATTACCAAATGGTGTTATATTATTTTGTAATGCTACTGCATGACTCCAATGGTAAGGAGTTACTTTAGCTTCACTATAGATGTAGAGGTACTTTCGATGTACAATAGCTTAACAGATATAGTCTGGTTTATTCACAATGTTCATTCCACTTTGGCAGTTACCATCTTTCACCTACTCAGTCAGTGTTAGAAAAGAAAATAGCGATGACAAGTCTGAGCCACAGAAAAAGAAAAAAGAAGGTACAGTATGTCTTCTCTTCACACTAGTCTTATTAATTAGCCACCAAGCGGAAGCAAACTGATAGAAACATGGAGGGACTAGCTGAATATGTCCAACAAGAAACCTTCATATTCATTTTCTGTTGCAGAACGTCTTGCTACGGTGTGCCCTAATGTATACGACCCATGTTTTGGGTGCAGGCGGAGCAGAGGATCATGGGTCATGTTCCACAACATTAGGGGCAGAAAATTGATAATTAGAAGTGTTTATGACACGACGTGCCCCCAAAGGGGAGCCCTCCACTCTCACCTCAAGCCACATTAAACAAATGCTGCCTGTCATCGTCGAGAGGGGGACAAGGTTGGAGAGTTCGGGACCCCTCTCCGTACCCTTCTCCTCCGCTCCGAGCTGTCATACAGAGCTGTGCTGGCGGGACAGACACTGGAGTAGAGGTAAAGAGGGAGGGGGGTGGGGGGTGTAGAAGGGGGAGGGGAGAAGGTACTCTGTGGGCCCCTTTGCCCCCAGCTGTCTGCACCCAGCTAATGACTGGTCTCGGGGGCTTTTGTGGGAGAAGCAGGGAAATTGAAACAGACGCCCCGACACGCCACGCCACGGCTACATGTGTGGCTCTGCCTCTGTGCTGCCATTCAAAACCAACCGGTGAGGAGAGGAGAGAAGGAGGGAGGGAACTGGGGTTCTGGTAGGCTGGCCAGTACTAAGCATCACAAATTCACTATATGCTTATTGATCTTGAGGCGCCCATTAAGTTTCTATAATCAATAGCCTTTTTGTTGTATCTCCTATATAAATTTGTCCACATTTGACTGTTAATAGCTGGGTTTGCATCCATTTTGACAACAATTTGCATGCGAATATTCAAAAATCTGCAGAGTGAAAACATATGCAAATGTTTACCACCAGTGTTGTTTCCATCAAACTTACTTGTTGCTGATAAAAGCTGTGTGTGATGACATAGTGGACATAAAGCACTTGTACACTTAGGTTTCCATGTACTGAATAACAAAACGAGCTAATGTGTTTCCATCGTATTTTCAACTCTACCGATAGTTTTGTCACAAAATCTGTTGCGATAGATGGCATATTTGCCCAATCTCATCTTGGTGCATGCTCTCTAGACAACCGTTCGCTGATGAAGTGGACAGGGTAGATTATATGATGACATATGGATAAGCGCAATATCATTTTTATTTGATAATTGGCAGCCAAGCATTTAAATAATACCCTGGATATTTTGGGGGAAATTGCTTGAAGCTCAACTTAATAAGTTAAGTTTTCATCTGCCTATAAACTCAGCATGTTTTTCCACGTCGTGGTGGTAGTAGAACGTAACTTATCATTGCGTGCCTCCAAGTTTACTTTGACATGACGGTTATTATGTCAATTTGTACGCATAAATGCGTTTCCACCGGAATTGTCACAATCTATTTTACAGACTAAAATATGATCACCCAGTCTAGCGTATTTTGTTTTATCGACATTAGGACATTTTACTGACAAATTTGCGGTTTCAATGTCGTGAGTTTTTTTTATGCGTCAGATAATTCATCCACATGAAATGGTTAGATGAAAACCTGGTTATTCATGTGAAATAAGATAAACATATGCATTCCACTACGAGTGTACAAAATATGTATAGTTCCTTTTAAAAATCTAAATTAAAATGTTGTTCTGATAAATCCAACAGCATTTATACATACCACATTAACAGATGTACTGGCTGTATTGAGTGAGACTCTTGATGTATCTTACTCAGTGACATCAAAAAGAATCTCAACGAATGTATGCCTATAGTGTGTTGGCTCCTATATTTTTATGCCCACGCTCCAACCAGGCTGCCTGGGGCCTTTAAAGAGCTCCAGTCTCCTCCACTTAAGCATCCTCCACCTCCTGCTGAGCCCATCCCACATCCCACTCCTCCCTCCAACATAGCCCCATCTCCCGTAAGGTAATGACCAAATTAGGCCTAACAACTGATGTTGTACACTAGTAGCTAATGGCACAGCCAGCGACAGTGGCGGCATTAGAGTATGTGCAACGACAACGGCAATAATCCCTGATACGAGCCCCCTTTCTTCTTGTCCTACCGCCCTCCGCTCCTGGTGCCTGGGGCTGGGACGGTGCGGAGGGAGAGGAAAATGAATGGAGTTTGCCACACTACAATGAACTTTTGATGGGAGACAATGGAGGAGGCTGCCTGCTCTCCACACGGGGTGGCAGAAGGAGAGCAATATGGGGCCCATGGACTGGCCATCGCTGCCTCTCCTCGGCCCCCAAGGCTCCTGGGCCCCCATCTCTCCTCTCCCCAGATTCATAATGGCATCCTGAGGGGGAGAGGGAAAGTGATGTAAAATGTCAGGAAACCAGAAAGATGGCAAGTTGACCCCCCCACCCGTACCCACTCCTCCATCTTTTCAGCCCTCTATCTCCTCTTTGCCCAACTGTGGTGCAGGTTAAATATCACATTTATAAAATCACTTAGGCAACCAGAAACAAAGCCGGCTCTTAGCCCCTTGTCACTCACTGACAGTCGTCTAGAGAGCTTGGCCTGAGGCTAACCTAACTAACCATTTGTTAGCTGAGCTGCCCCCATACCTGTCTGTTCTTCCTTCGTCCGCTCTAAAGCCACAGCAGTACAGATACTTTTGGACCGCTAGTATCTCAGTTTTGGGATGGCATCTTTTTTATTGCGATTACTTTGCATTCATTTAGTTGGTATCCGGGTATGAATTACCACTGTATGTTGTTTTTAAAATATGGTACATCATCACTAGTCAGTATCTCATGATTCATATCCTTCTGTCTTTCCCTTCTAAACTTGCAAATGTAATATGTTTCTGTGTGTGTTTACTCAGTATTTAACATCTTGTACATAGCATGTCAAAAAGTACAGTTGATCGTGATATCTTTTACTGATCAGTGTTTCCCTCTTTCTCCAGCCAATGGGATGGCCGAGCCCCTGACCTGCAGCTCTGGGGTGGGCAGTGCCACCAGTCCCAAGCAGGAGCTCCCCCCCTCGCCTCACGCCAACCGCAAGAGACACAGACGGAAAAAGAGCACAGGCATCACCAAGCCAGACGGACCATCTACAGGCAACGAAGGTAAGCCAGGAGTTAACACAGGAGTTATAGAAGACGCTCCTTCTGCAAACTCATCAAAACAGTCTGCAACAATGCATACACATTTAAAACAGTCTGAAATGGCAACATATTCTGAAACTGCAACAAAAACAAACAAGTGCAAACGTAGTAAATCTGGTTAGCGTACTGGAGTCCAGTGCAAGTCCATGTATAGCCTCCCTTATTCTCCCCATCTAGCCATAGTGTGAACAACCAACCGCCCTGAGCTCCAGAAGCTGTGGAATTCCTCTTCTCCACTTCTCCACTCTCTCCACTCTTCTCCGCAATGGAGTGGCAGCTAACCCTCTGCTCAATTAATAATGATTCTCCAGCCTGATGATGAATGGACAGCTCTAATTGGATGGCATTGTGAAACACAGACTCCTGTCTCTAAGGCCATAAAACTGATGTCACTGGAGCCAGAGATGATCAATCAACATGATTGATATGCTGCATATCGACAGCATTGGCACCGACGCCTCCTTAATGACCCTTAGTATTTATAATCATTACACTTTTACCATGGTATTGCTAACAGACCTCCTAGTTTGAATGAGACTGCCTTCTAGTTTGAATGAGACCACTGACCACATCGTTTCAAGCATAGATCACAAGCACCGGTGGTAAGTGTTGGTACACTAGTTTCAATTTCAAAGGTATGTGAGTGTGTTTATTGTGTTTCTCTATCTGGTCTCTTTCGGCCAACTTGGATAATTCTTACCCCTGTTTTCCGTAGGAGTATTGATTTGACAGTATATAACATGTAAGCCGTATTCACATCACCATGATTGTGCCCTCATTTGTTCCTAAGTACGTTTGCCCATAATGCCCTATACTGAATCTAATTCTCTCATGCATTCCAAGAAAGAATTTAGACCTTAATGGACCAGCACTGTCAGAATCACTCCAATAATGGTCTTAGGGGCTTGAATGAGTGATGGCTAACATTAGGGGGCTGGGTGGATTCCCTCCGCCACATTGCATTGAGGGCAATATGAGTGGACATTAGCCCATCTCAACGTCACTCTCAACCTTTTGTTCTGTCCCATATAAATTAGTTCACATGTCCACAATAAAATGACTAACTTTCTGCTCTAGTTTTGGATAAGTGATCGTGTGGTGTCAATGGAAGTGAATGGAAGTCAGCGTGTGGTGGTGTCAATGGAAGTGAATGGAAGTCAGCGTGTGGTGGTGTCAATGGAAGTGAATGGAAGTCAGCATGTGGTGGTGTCAATGGAAGTGAATGGAAGTCAACATGTGGTGTCAATGGATGTGAATGGAAGTCAGCATGTCGTGGTGTTAATGGAAGTGAATGGAAGTCAGCATGTGGTGTCAATGGATGTGAATGGAAGACAGCATGTAGTGGTGTTAATGGAATAGAATGGAAGTCAGCATGTGGTGTCAATGGAAACGTGTCGAAAAGTTTAACTCTTTCTTTTAATATACAGTCATGCCCAAAAGTTTTGAGAATGACACAAATATTACAGTAATTTTCACAAAGTCTGCTGCCTCAGTTTGTATGATGGCAATTTGCATATACTCCATGTTATGAAGAGTGATCAGATGAATTGCAATTCATTGCAAAGTCCCTCTTTGCCATGCAAATGAACTGAATCGCCAAAAAACATTTCCACTGCATTTCAGCCCTGCCACAAAAGGACCAGCTGACATCATGTCAGTGATTCTCTCGTTAACACAGGTGTGAGTGTTGACGAGGACAATGCTGGAGATCACTCTGTCATGGTGATTGAGTTCGAATAACAGACTGGAAGCTTCAAAAGGAGGGTGGTGCTTGGAATCATTGCTCTTCCTCTGTCAATCATGGTTACCTGTGTGGTGTCTTTGGCTATGCCGGATTAAGTGATATGACATGCTATTCTATAAAATAATTTATCCGTAATTAATATTACCTGATTGAGCTAATCATGTAAATGTAATTAACTAGAGAGTCAGGCACCACAAAATAATATTTCTAGAGCTGTTATCTTCCGAATAAACTCTTAAAGACCGAGTAATATTTTACATCAATAGCAGTCAATATTAATCGTCATCTTAATTCAGTCTCATCTGAAAGTTGTAAATTCTTGGTTCTGCACAAACCCTGGCTAACAATTTGAATCAGCAATACAAAATTGGGTTTAATTATTTATTTACTAAATACCTAACTAATCACACAGAATTACACATGCACATAATTAAATCATAATTTGATTACAAATTACGTCATGAAGGCTTCGTTCTGTAGTTATTGTCTGAACCATTCTGACATAGGACCGTCGTCCTCAAGTCCACGGAACGGGAGGTTATATTGTCGTCAAGGGCTTATATAGGAAGGGAGAGGAGGGCGTGTTTGAAAAGTTTTATAGCCCATGTCCCTTCACAGGGGCGGGCCACTGATTGAGTAGAGCCCTATCTTATGAAAACCCAAATCACACATTTTAGAAGCTAAAATCACATTTCATCCCATCACAAATAATTACATTTTCAAACATGGTAACATACACAGGGTGAACGAGCGATACGTCCTTGAAGTGTAGTTTCAGCCTGACTCTCAATGTGAGAGGCGAGGTAGTCTGAGGGACCCCTCAAAGTGTAGTGTCGCATCGTTCCACTTTTAACCAATGTTTAGTGGGCTTCAAAGCTCTTTTGAGATCATCGAACAATGTTTGAGAGATGAGTGATATTGTCGCACCCGAATCAATTAGCGCATGACAAGTTAAGCACTCCTCCAGGACTGTTTCCAGGTATGGGCGTTTCGATTCGTGTTTAGTGGATATATTCCCCACAAAGTGGAGTGGTCGTTCACAACGACGTGATGTGTCAATTCTGTTCAAGGTGGAAGCAGATCGACTTTTCCGATTTTGAGTGGGCTTGGCTTTAACGAAGCATTTGACCTTTTTCTTCGCAACTTTTGTATCAGAGTCTATAGACAAAGCCCGTGGGCTTGTTTCTTGATCAAGCGGGCCCTGGATAGGGTCTCGAGTGAGAGCGGGAGCGGGAGAGATTTGAATTTTAACGCCCTTGCTATAGGTGTTAATTCCTGCGGATCTGGTGTCCGGTAATTCCCTGTCTAGTCCTTGTGACTTATCTTTTACCCTTTTCTTAAATGTTTCTCGCTTTAGGGCTTCACGTAGTGGAACTTCTGGAGAACATTGGTCTTCGTTTTGAACATCCTTCAACTTTGTTACCCTTATGCTCTGACACTTTGTGTGGGTTGGGTGCAGGAACGTAGTGAACAGGTCGATTGTAGCGGTAGTCGTTTTGATGGCGACGTACTTTACAGTTATTTCGACTGCGGAGGTTATTGGAATCATAGTTTTGTGGTAGAAACTGTTGTTGTGCGTCATCTCTTAACGCTCCAATACCTGATAATGCACCCTCTAACTGGAGTGAGTGCTCCTGGTCAAACTTCAAAACCGAGTGGTCAGTGCTCTTAGCTTTGCGAGCTTATGATGCCTCAAAAGCTGTGCTTGCAAGCTCTCTGAGTTGTAAGATAGGCAAGCCAACGTGGGCGGCAGGGCCCAAGTAGGTAATGATGACAGGTAACTGTTCTGCCTTATTATTATTCGACCCTGCTGGTCATTTATGAACATTTGAACATCTTGGCCATGTTCTGTTATAATCTCCACCCGGCACAGCCAGAAGAGAACTGGCCATCCCACATGCTCTCTCTAATTCTCTCTTTCTTTCTCTCTCTCTGAGGACCTGAGCCCTAGGACCATGCCCCAGGACTACCTGACATGATGACTCCTTGCTGTCCCCAGTCCACCTGACTGTGCTGCTGCTCTTGTTTCAACTGTTCTGCCTTATTATTATTCGACCATGCTGGTCATTTATGAACATTTGAACATCTTGGCCATGTTCTGTTATAATCTCCACCCGGCACAGCCAGAAGAGGACTGGCCACCCCACATAGCCTGGTTCCTCTCTAGGTTTCTTCCTAGGTTTTGGCCTTTCTAGGGAGTTTTTCCTAGCCACCGTGCTTCTACACCTGCATTGCTTGCTGTTTGGGGTTTTAGGCTGGGTTTCTGTACAGCACTTTGAGATATCAGCTGATGTACGAAGGGCTATATAAATAAATTTGATTTGATTTGATTTGATGAAGGTAGGATACATGTTCGACAGAAACATTTGTTTAAATGGTAATAGGTCTTCCATGCCTGTTTCAATGAGTAGGCCAAAGTAAGCTGAACGAAGCCTATGATAGTGGGTGTTCGTTCCAAGCTTGTTTGACCGTGTTAGCCAGTGAGCTATCGTGTTTGCGAGTCGCAGAACCACTGAATTCTAATTTCAAAGCTGTGGCAAGTTCAGCGTAGTCATTTAGCACGTGTTGCTGTTGTAGGCAAATGAACCTGGTCACGTGTCTATTATACGTTCGCTTCAACAGGTAAACCCTGTCAGCACCCGTAGCGTTCGGGTAGCCATCCAACGCGTCCTCTATGTCAGCTAGGAACGTCTCAGTATCGTTTGGCTGACCTGGAACGGGGTCAAAGGTGGGGAAATTCTTGACGAGTTTGTCAAGGTATTCCGCGTCAAGCGGGTGGAGAGGGTTGGCTTCATCCAATGGGGAAAGTGGGGCCGAAAGGCCAAGAGGAGAAGCCAAGCTTTGGCTTTGTTGGCCAAGAGGTGCCATATCACTCAGTACCGAATGGCCAAGAGGAGAAGACTGAGGGACACTTAATGGAGGCAATGTCTGAAACCTATTGTCTTCACTCCTTTGAGTACAGGGCTCCGGTTGCTTGGATATTCTGCTGCATTGCAGAGTCCACTTGAGCGCTTAGAGTACTGATTTTGGACACGTGAGTGTCGCACTTGCTCCTTTCGGGCTCAAACTTATCTGTCATGGTTTGCAGATAGAGGTCTTGAGTACGGAGCGAGAGAGATTCAGTGATGAGATTTCTTCTGCTTGCTTAGAAATCAGGTTTTCCATCTTCATCACCCGAGTTCTCTCATCATTCATTTGGTCAGCGACTTCAATGAGTTCTGCTGATTTGTCATCCAACTTAGTCATTGTGTTCATAAATGTATTGTCTTTGGTCTGCAGAATTTTAAGTAGAACTGTGTTACTCTTAGTAACGTTCAACAAAACTGCCTGCATGTTATTAAGTTGCGCACTCCTGTTTGTAGATAACTCAACAGATTTATCTAGGTTGGAGTGGACTACATCATATTTAGTTTTGGCTAAATCGAGTTGTTCCTGGAGACAACGATTTTGTTGAAGAGTTTGTGCTCGTTCATCATCATAAGTATTTGCAATTACTTTTAATTGTTCAGATTTCAAATGCAGTTCCTCGACTTGGAGAATGTTTTCATTTCCTGCTTTTGTCAATAGTTGCTCAGTTCTCTCCACCTGTCCCCTCATGTTAGCCATGTCTGGCATGTGCTTCAGCTGTGCACTGTGGTATTGGACCAATGGCACATTTTTATTGCGATACATCAGTGTAAAAGTGGGGAGAAGCGTCACAAAGCCTGTGTTTGAAGGTTGATTTTGGAGAGTGTTCGCAATTTCGGCAGTTTTTTCGCTAATGGCATAAATAGGGTTGGTATCGCTGCTGAGGTCAGAGATCAATCCTTTTATGGGTGGAGGTTCACTAATTAGCGGAGGAGTGGTGACCACCTCCTTTGATAGCTTGCACATTATTATAAAAATTTAGAGGAAAAATGTTCCTATTTTCTTTTCAAAGTTTGGGTTTGGAATTCAATGGAAGCTGCAAATACAGGGTTAATCTATTTATAGATGTTGACTAACCATCAGTACCGTACCAGTAATGTGGAAGTTGGACGTGAATGAATTTGCAAAAGCAAATTGAATTAATTAATCATGCCAATGATTAATCCTACCTGGGTAGGCTATCTGGGTATTAAACTTTAATTACCCTGAGAAGTTTCTTCATCTAGGTTAATATGAGAAGTTTAAAAGTGTCGCATTTGATTGGAAGAACATTAAGTTAAATTTAACTTATTAAATTGAATGAGACGATAATCCATACAATCTCCATTGATTGGATATCATAAGTGTAAAGAGTAGATCAAATGTTGGGAACATTCAACACTGTGGCACTTCTCCCTAACGCCGAAACCACATGTGATTCCCGCTGGGCGGGGCTTCTGTCAGTACTGGATTACTGAATGGTTTCACAAAAAAACAAATTTGACTGATTTATCAATTTAATGATAAATCAGACCTGTATAGGCTATTTGGGAATTACACTTTAATTAACCTGAGAAGTTGCTTCATCTAGGTTATTTTGGAAAAAGTTTACAAAAAAAAGTTTGGAAAAAGTTTACAATGTCTTATTTAGAAAACTAGAAAAATATTATTTAAAATATCTATTTCAGAATGTAAATTGCCAGATTTACACGTATTAGTTCAATTGGATAAGACATTGATATCCCTATGGATATCATAAGTAATGACTTGCGTGTGACCTGAATAATTCTTCATGAACGAATATATTAGGGCACACGCCAGCGGTCAATGATTTCACGGCCGGGACTTCCGTTCCGCAAGGCGGAGCAATTTCAATGTAGCACAAGAAAACAAAATGGCTATTTTCCCTTGTTAGCTTTATCATGTAAGCTAAACCCTCCTCTGTGCCTGAAAATGCAGCACATAGGATTCCCTTGGCAAGGGAAAGGTTTTACTTATAACGTATTATTATTATGTTCAAATCCTTTGCGACATTTTTTGACAATGTTTTAACCGGAACACGCGGCAACAACGAAATGCCAGAATATAGTTAATTTCCCCCCACCTACTGATGTTCCCAGAATCTCTATGTTAACCAAGGGTTTTGCAAATGTAACCTCAGTAGGGTAGAGAGAGGAAAAGGGGGGAAGAGGTATTTATGACTGTCACAAACCTACCCCCCAGGCCAACGTCATGACACCTGCAAGGAGACACGTGCCGTCATCATTGCTTTGCACAAAAAGGGCTTCATAGGCAAGGATATTGCTGCCAGTAAGATTGCACCTAAATCAACCATTTATCGGATCATCAAGAACTTCAAGGAGAGCGGTTCAATTGTTGTGAAGAAGGCTTCAGGGCGCCCAAGAAAGTCCAGCAAGCGCCAGGACCGTCTCCTAAAGTTGATTCAGCTGCGGGATCGGGGCACCACCAGTATAGAGCTTGCTCAGGAATGGCAGCAGGAAGGTGTGAGTGCATCTGCACGCACAGTGAGGCGAAGACTTTTGTAGGATGGCCTGGTGTCAAGAAGGGCAGCAAAGAAGCCCCTTCTCTCCAGGAAAAACATCAGGGACAGACTGATATTCTACAAAAGGTACAGGGATTGGACTACTGAGGACTGGGGTAAAGTCATTTTCTCTGATGAATCCCCTTTCCGATTGTTTGGGGCATCTGGAAAAAAGCTTGTCCGGAGAAGACAAGGTGAGCACTACCAACAGTCCTGTGTCATGCCAACAGTAAAGCATCCTGAGACCATTCATGTGTGGGGTTGCTTCTCAGCCAAGGGAGTGGGCTCACTCACAATTTTACCTAAGAACACAGCCATGAATAAAGAATGATAACAACACATCCTCAGAGAGCAACTTCTCCCAACCATCCAGGAACAGTTTGGTGACGAACAATGCCTTTCCCAGCATGGTGGAACACCTTGCCATTAGACAAAAGTGATAACTAAGTGGCTCGGGGAACAAAACATCGATATTTTGGGTCCATGGCCAGGAAACTCCCCAGACCTTAATCCCATTGAGAACTTGTGGTCAATCCTCAAGAGGCAGGTAGACAAACAAAACCCCACAAATTCTGACAAACTCCAAGCATTGATTATGCAAAAATGGGCTGCCATCAGTCAGGATGTGGCCCAGAAGTTAATTGACAGCATGCCAGGGCGGATTGCAGAGGTCTTGAAAAAGAAGGGTCAACGCTGCAAATATTGACTCTTTGCATCAACTTCATGTAATTGTCAATAAAAGCCAATGACACGAATGAAAAGCTTGTAATTATACTTCAGTATTCCATAGTAACATCTGACAAAAATATCCGAAGACACTGAAGCAGCAAACAGTGTGACAATTAATATTTGTGTTATTCTGAAAACCTTTGGCCACGACTGCACACTACCGTTCAAAAGTTTGGGGTCACTTAGAAATGTCCTTGTTTTTGAAAGAAAAGCACATTTTTTGTTCACTAAAATAACATCAAATTGATCAGAAAAACCGTGTAGACATTGCTAATTTTGTAAATGACTATTGTAGCTGGAAACGGCTGATTTTTTTAATGGAATATCTACATAGGCTTACAGAGGCCCATTATCAGCAGCCGTAACTCCTGTGTTCCAATGGCACATTGTGTTAGGTAAAAAGTTTATAATTTTAAAAGGCTAATTGATCATTAGAAAACCCTTTTGCAATTAGGTTAGCACAGCTGAAAACTGTTGTGGTGATTAAAGAAGCAATAAAACGGGCCTTCTTTAGACTACTGCTTTTCTTTCAATAACAAGGACATTCTAAGTGACCCCAAACTTTTGAATGGTAGTGTGTGTGTGTGTATATATATATATATTTTTATATATATATATATCTTTTTTTTTACCTCTCTTCTGAGATTTTCTATTAGCTTCAGATTGTATGTTCTACTGAACGCTTCTGGAATACAGACATATTGCTTAAATATCAGAATCACTCAAGTGTTGGGTGCAGGTTGTGTCTCTTGAAAGGAGGGAGGGAGGGAGGGAGGGAGGGAGGGAGGGAGGGAGGGAGGGAGGGAGGGAGGGAGGGAGGGAGGGAGGGAGAGGTTGGATCCTTGAATAAATTGATATCAGTTTATCTCATTTACTGGGCAATCAGAGCCCTGGAATGCAGGCCGAAATTGAGTTTTAGTTGTTGTGAAGCGTCATAAATCAAAGGAGTGTGAGCTTTTTAAGGTGATCAGTCATTTTAGTCAATATGGGAAGAACAGGTTGTGTAAAGGGGTCTTGAGAAACTGTTGGTACTGTGAAGTCTTGTCTGTAGCCAAGGAGATATCTTAGCCAGGCAGTTATGTTTATAAATTAGTAGGGCCAGGGAAGTATTCCTGACCACATTACCTACCCAGGAAAACCTCTGGATCCTAGTTATAGACTTCAACTTGGGTCAAGAGTTTTCCTGGGCAGATCATGTGGTCAGGAAAAAATGTTGCTCCCTACATACCATGCGTCCTAATTCCATTCCTTATTGCTTATTGCTTCAGGGTCTAAGCCACTAATGTCTAAGCTGACATATGGCGTTGTTTTAAGATGATCATGGATAATTTAGCTGTTTGATTTTGAATTTTAGGACCACTTTAGGGATCAAAAATGTATATTAAAATGGTTTGATAAAATATTGAATTTGGCCTTTACTATTATAGCCCATATAAATGCATTGAATAACACATTCATAAATTGCAAAAAATACTGTCAAAAAATAAATCGTAAGGAATACGTTTTTGAAGTGTTTGTCCTATATCTAGGAGATATAGAAAGCTCAGGTAAATCTTTTTTTTTACACATATTTAACCCTTAGGTAGGCACAATACTACCTCCATACTTCCATAAAATGTTTTAACCGGGACCAGTTAACTTCAGACGAGTCCTGTGACACTTGTGGGGGACGTAGAGCAAAACGGACACCACCATCGTGTACGTTCGGACGCTACAGATGTTTTTGTATGAAGACCGATTTTCCGGATGTCTCATGGTCTGACAAACACAGGTGTAGCTCGGCCACTTTCCACCGCAGATGAGGAAGCGTGGCATAGCGGATGTGGTGGCTTTTGATGGGGATTTTTTTATTATGTTATTTAGATTGCAGCACTGTAAGTTACTTTTGAAAAGAGTGTCTGCTATAAATGACTAAAATGTCAAATGTTTATTTTGGGCCATTTTAGTTAGGGAGGTCAATTAAGCAGTCTGACTATTGATTGAAAGTCCCCTTAACTTCCTTTGTTAGTCGAGAACAGTTCCAGTGGCATATAGTAGAGGCAGGACATGCAGAGTAAATTCTTTCCACCATGTCAACTGAAGTGCACAACAGATACAGCCCCTAATATCCCATTGCACTGCCAGAGCCGTGTGCAGTGTAATGAACTTCTCATGTGCTTAAAGAATGATGCAGGATGCATGGCGACACAACTGACAGCCTCTTAATGTGTTTCTCAGCAGCGGCCCGGCGTCGGGGCTCTTGGTACGAGCTGCTCGCACACCACCCGCATGCCGCCCTCCTTTAAAACCCACTGGAAAATCGATGGGCGATAAAGTGTTGTGTTCTGGGGGAGGCCCTTCTGATTACTACAGACTGTCAGGCTTCATTAATCTATTTATCTTTTAAAAGAAGGAAAGTGTATCAAATGTTCATTGTTTGATATGTGGGGTTTAGCGTATTCAGTGGAAAGAGGCAACAGACGGGCAGAGATGAAGGGATGGAGAGCGAAAGAGGGGGAAGAAATTAGGAGAGAAGAAGAGAGGTTCAGATCCTTCACAGTTTTATAGATGAGGACATTTGATCTTGTCAGGGGGATAGCAGTGAGGTTTTAAGTGGTTGACAAAAAAATTTAGACACAAATTATTTTTTCTAATAATTTAAAAATGTTCATGTTTACCAGTTAAACGTATGTCTTGCCATGTTCTGTCAGTTGCATTTATGGCAGATTTGTATTCACAGGTAGCCTTGTTATAAACTGCAGCTAGATGTGAGTCGGTTGAAAATGATTTGGCTTGAAACCAGAGATGTTCATTGCAAATGACTACTCTTCTTCGAGTTGGTGTTCAGAAGCTACCTTTATGTGTAGATAGCATTGTTGTTGTCATGCCCTGACCATAGAGATCCTTTTATTCTCTATGTTTGTTTGGTCAGGGTGTGACTCGGGTGGGAAAGTCTATGCTTTCTGGTTCTTTGTTTTTGGCCGGGTATGATTCTCAATCAGGGACAGCTGTCTATCGTTGTCTCTGATTGGGAATCATACTTAGGCAGCCTTTTTTCCTTTTCTCATTTGTGGGTTGTTGTCTTTGTTAGTGGCATGTTTAGCCTTACCGAGCTTCACGTTCGTTTTATTGGCGACATTTAAAATAAAATAATGCACCTTGGTCCGGTAATTTCCTTGACGACGATCGTGACAGTTTTATCATTCCACAGAGAATAATCATCCACCTTGAACTGACGGTAACCCAGTAACACTTTTTACTGTTTATCCTAGCCCTAACCCTAACTCTTTTTCTCATTGAGGTTAGGGTACAAAGTACGTACAATAATATTCAGAGTGGTAACCCAGAGTCCTCCACTCTACCTCAGTGTGTTAGGGGTTATATTATTCGATTGATAATCGAAATACATGGATTGTTTTTACCTTCTTTAACCTTGGACACTTGTTTGCTGTGCTGCCTTAGCGACTCGGGAGAGACGGTAAGTGTTGAAGCAGGGTGGGGGATGGCCAGGGGCCGGTGGTGTGTGTGTGAAACAGGAGGGAGAGAGGGAGAAAGTAGTCACTGACTCGCTAGGTCAAAGTTCCCCAACTGGTGACTGTAAAAACACCAGGAAATCAGTTCCAAGTGATTTTCATTTTAGAAATCTGTTTCAACAGATAATAGAGATGTGAATTTATACAAATAATAATTGATTGGATTTATATAGCCTTTTTTTTACTAACTGAAGTACTCAATGCGCTTTACATAGTAGGGGGGAACTCACCTCATCCACCATCAATCTGTAGCACCCACCTCAGTGATGCACGGCAACCATTTTTGGGCAAGAATGCTCACCACAGATCAGCTATCAGGTGGAGAGGTGAGGAGTGATATATGCCAGTCAGAAATGAGGGGGATGATTAGGTGGCCATGATGGAATGTGGCCAGGTTGGGCATTTACAGTTGTAAGAAAAAATTTGTGAACCTTTTGGAATTACCTGAATTTCAGCATTGATTACTCATAAAAGTGTGGTCTGATCTTCATCTAAGTCACAATAATAGGCAAACACAATCTGACTAAACTAATAACACACAAACAGTTGTACTTTTCAAATGTTTATTTAAGACTGAGTAATCATTCACAGTGCAGGCTGGAAAAAGTAAGTGAACCCTTGAATTTAGTAACTTCCTCCTTTAGCAGCAGCAACTTCCTCCAAACGTTTCATATAGCTGCTTATAAGACTTGTACAACGTTGAGGAGGAATTTTGAACCATTCCTCCCTACAAATCTGTTTCAGTTCAACATTTCTGGGTTGGCTTGATTGCACAGTCCTCTTCAGGTCATGCCACTGCATCTCAATTGGCTTAAGGTCAGGACTCTGACTTGGCCATTCCAAAACACAAATCTTCTTCCTTTTCAGACATTCTTTAGTTGATTTACTTGTGTGCTTTGGGTAATTGTCTTGTTGCATCACCCAACCTCTCTTAAGCTTGAGGTCATGGACTTTCCCTGACATTCTCCTGTAAAATGTATTGATACACTTCTGAATTAATTGTTTCATCAATGATTGCAAGGCGTCCAGGCCCTGAGGCAGCAAAGCTGCCACAAACCACCATGCTTCACAGTTGCTTCACACAAACCTTTTTCCTCCACACAGTGATGTGCATTTTTCCCAAAAAGTTTTTGTCTTTTGTCTCATCTGTCCACAGCACATTTTCCCAGAAGCATTGTGGAACATCCAGGTAGTCTTGGGCAAACTTGAGACGTGCCACAATGTATTTTTCAGACAGCAGGTGTTTCCTTCGTGGTGTCTCTCCATGAACACCATTGTTCAGTGTTTTTCTGAACACATGAACAGACTTTCGTTGTTTGTAGAGTTTTCTGGAGGTCTTTTGCTGTTACCCTTGGGTTCTTTCTCACCTCTTTTAGGATTGCCCTTTGTTCTCTTGGAGGGATCTTCGCAGGACACCCACTCCTAGGTAGAGTAGCAACAGTCCTGAATCTTCTCCATTTGTAGACAATTTGTCTTACCGTGGATAAACACCAAGGTCTTTACCAATGCTTTTGTAACCTTTTCCAGCTTCGTGCATCTCTACAATGTGTCTTCTAAGGTCCTGTGAAAGTTGTTGGGATCGAGGCATGGTTCACACTAACCAGTCTTTCTGAGGAAGAATAGATTTGCCAGTAACCAAGCTTTGTGTGTCTTTATTTAAATGGCAGGGCACCTGTGCAACCCTCCAATCTCATCTCCTTAATTGAAACACCTGACTCCATATAGCTTTTGGAGAAGTCGATAACACAGAAGTTCACTTACTTTTTCCATCCTGCACTGTGAATGATTACTCAATGTCTTCAATACAAATTTGAAAAGTACAACTGTTTGTGTGTTATTAGTTTAGTCATATTGTTTTTGTCTATTATTGTGACTTAGATGAAGATCAGAATACATTTTGAGTAATCAATGCAGAAATCCAGGTAATTCCAAAGGGTTCACAAACTTTTTCTTGCAACTCTAGCAATGACACCGGGGTGAGCACCCCTACTCTTACAACAAGTGCCATGGGAATTTAAATGACCGCACAGACTCAGGAAACCCATTTTAACATCCCACCCGAAAGACAGCACCCAATGCAGGGCAATGTCCCCAAATGAAATCAAGGTTTGAAATTATTTTATTTTAGTCAAATATTATATCTGTTTGGTCTTCTTGCAGTCAATTTGCAATCTATTTTTTTTTTATTATGTTCCGGGTCCACGACCATCCACTCAAGAAAATCTTCCCCACGGCTGAATCTAGTTGATGATCCCTGCTGTAGGTTATCTATCATCCCATCTGACAGTACCTGTCTTTACTGCATCAAATCAATGTAAAGAAGCTAAAATAGCCAGATGGTAGTTAGCTAGCTAGGCTAGTTGAGGCTATTTTGCTGCCCTCCCCGTCCTTGTCTACAGCAACTCCATTCAGATTGAACAACAGCATACCTGTCGGTTGCTCATTGTAGCCTACTCCTTCTCATTTAGCTAACTTAATGCCATAATTTTAATTCCAATTTACATTGATCATTGATTAGATATCTCCCACTTTACCTTGCACATGGGGCCTCTGACTGTAGTGGGGAAGGGAGATACCTAGTCAGTTGCACAACTGAATGCTTTTAACCAAAATGTGTCTTCCGCATTTAACCCAACTGATCTGAATCAGAGAGGTGCATGGGGGCTGCCTTAATTGACACCCACGTCATCAGCGCCCAGTTGTTGCTGGGGGTTAACTGCCTTGCTCAAGGGCAGAATGGAAAATTTGTCCACCTTGTCGGCTCGGGGATTTGATCCAGCTACCATTCGGTTACTGGCCCAACGCTCTTAACTGCTAGTGTCAACAACAACAAGCTACACGCGTGAAACCTGTGGCTAGGCTGTATTACAAAAACATATGATTTACCTTTATTTAACTAGGCAAGTCAGTTAAGACAGCCTAGGAACAGGCTTGTTCAGGGGCAGAACAACAGATTTCTACCTTGTTACTTCAGGGATTCGATCTCGCAACCTTTAGGTTACTAGTCCAACACACTAATCACTAGACTACCTGCCGCCTATGATATGTCTTTTATGGGACGCACATCATAAAAACATCATTCAAGAGTTTGTTGTTGTATTAAATGGTATATCTGTGTGTAGCAATGTCACATACAGTGGGGCAAAAAAGTATTTAGTCAGCCACCAATTGTGCAAGTTCTCCCACTTAAAAAGATGAGAGGCCTGTAATTTTCATCATAGGTACACTTCAACTATGATAGTCAAAATGAGTGGAAAAAAATCCAGAAAATCACATTGTAGGATTTTGAATGAAATTATTTGCAAATTATGGTGGAAAATAAGTATTTGGTCAATAACAAAAGTTTAGCTCAATACTTGGTTATATACCCTTTGTTGGCAATGACAGAGGTCAAACGTTTTCTGTAAGTCTTCACAATGTTTTCACACACTGTTGCTGGTATTTTGGCCCATTCCTCCATGCAGATCTCCTCTAGAGCAGTGATGTTTTGGGGCTGTTGCTGGGCAACATGGACTTTCAACTCCCTCCAAAGATGTTCTATGGGATTGAAATCTGGAGACTGGCTAGGCCACTCCAGGACCTTGAAATGCTTCTTACGAAGCCACTCCTTCGTTGCCCGGGCGGTGTGTTTGGGATCATTGTCATGCTGAAAGACCCAGCCACGTTTCATCTTCAATGCCCTTGCTGATGGAAGGAGGTTTTCACTCAAAATCTCACGATACATGGCCCCATTCATTCTTTCCTTTACACGGATCAGTCGTCCTGGTCCCTTTGCAGAAAAACAGCCCCAAAGCATGATGTTTCCACCCCCATGCTTCACAGTAGGTATGGTGTTCTTTGGATGCAACTCAGCATTCTTTGTCCATTCTTTGTCCTCCAAACACAACGAGCTTTGTGCCCAGGGGCATTGTCATTCTGAAAAAGGAAAGAGCCTTCCTGAAACTGTTGCCACAAAGATGGAAGCACAAAATCGTCTAGAATGTAATTGCATGCTATAGCTTTAATGGAACTAAGGGGCTTAGCCCGAACCATGAAAAACAGCTACAGACCATTATTCCTCATCCACCAAAATGTACAGTTGGCACTATGCATTTGGGAAGGTAGCGTTCTTCTGCCAAACCCAAATTCGTCCGCCGGACTGCCAGATGGTAAAGCGTGATTCATCACTCCAGAGAACGCATTTCCACTTCTCCAGAGTCCAATGGTGGTGAGCTTTACACCACTCCAGCCAACACTTGGCACTGGGAATGGTGATCTTAGGTTTGTATGCAGCTGCTCAGCCATGGAAACCCATTTCCATGAAGGCAGATGTTTTGCGTGTCCCCAACCGATAGGTTTTTTTTTGTTTATTTGCGTTGTTTATAACTTATTTGTTTACATATTTTGTATATAATGTTGCTGCTACCATCTCTTATGGCCGAAAAAACACTTCTGAACATCGGGACTGCAATAACTCACCACGGACTGGCAGAATCATTTTTTTTCCTTCAATTAGTCTGACGAGCCTGACGCGAATGATATACTGCTTTTTCGGGAACAAGCCCAGATCCCCATGATTTGCGTGAAGAGGAGAGAGAAAAAGGGGCCGGGGGGCAGGCTGCCATCTGAGAATTTGTAGGCGATCGAATAAACCCCCACTTCCTTCCATTCTGCTAGCAAATGAACAATCTTTGGAGAATAAAATCGATGACCTGTGCCGCAATATTAAACTACCAATGGGACATTCAAAACTGTAATATATTTTATGCTTCATAGACTTGTGGCTGAGTGACGACACTATCAACATACAGCTGGCTGGTTATACGCTGTATCGGCAGGACAGAACAGCGGCATCTGGTAAGACAAGGGCCAGCGGACTATGTATTTTTGTAAATAACTAAGATATCTAAGGAAGTCTCGAGCTATTGCTCGCCTGAGTTAGTGTGGTCTACAGCTTATCATGAGATACTCTATCTACCTAGAGAATTTTCATCTGAATTTTTCGTAGTTGTTTACATACCACCACAATCAGAGGCTGGCACTAAGACAGCATTGAATAAGCTGTATTCCGCCATAAGCAAACAAGAAAACATGTACTCCGAGCATGTGTTGACCAACTGGCAACTGTCTTCTCTCACATTTTCAACCTCTCCCTGTCTGAGCCTGTAATAACATATTTTAAGTAGACCACCATGGAGCCTGTACCCAGGTAACCTGACTAAATGACTATCGACCTGTAGCACTCACGTCTGTAGTCATGAAGTGCATTGAAATGTTGGTCATGGCTCACATTAACACCATTATCCCAGAAATCCTCGACCCACTCCAATTTGCATAGCACCCCACCAGATCCACAGATGATGCAATCTCTATTGCACTCCACACTGCATTTTCCCACCTGGACAAAAGGAACACCTGTGTGAGAATGCTATTCATTGACTTCAGCACCATAGTGCCCTCATAGCTCATCAATAAGCTAAGGACCCTGGGACTAAACACCTCCCTCTGCAACTGGATTCTGGACTTCCTGACGGGCCGCCCCTAGGTGGTAAGGGTAGGTAACAACACATCTGCCACGCTGATCCCCAACACAAGGGCCCCTCGATAGCGTCCTCAGTCCCCTCCTGTACTCCCTGTTCACTCATCGCTGCACGGCCAGGAACAACTCCAACACCACCATTAAGTTTGCCGATGATACAACAGTGGTAGGCCTGATCACAGACAACGACGAAACAGCCTATAGGGAGGAGGTCAGAGACCTGGCAGTGTGGTGCCAGGACAACAACCTCTCCCTCAACATGATCAAGACAGGAGATGGAGATGATTGTGGATTACAGGAAAAAGAGGACAGAGCACGCCCCCATTCTCATTGACAGGGCTGCAGTGGAGCAGGTTGAGTACTTCAAGTTCCTTGGTGTCCACATCACCAACAAACTAACATGGTCCTAGCACACCAAGACAGTCATGAAGAGGGCACGACAAAACCTATTCCCTCTCAGGAGACTGAAAAGATTTGTCATGGGTCATGGGTCCTCAGATCCTCAAAAGGTTCTACATCTGCACCATCGAGAACTGATTGCATCACTGCCTGGTATGGCAACTGCTCGGCTCTGACTGCAAGGCACTACAGAGGGTAGTGCGAACAGCCCAGTACATCACTGGGTCCAAGCTTCCTGCCATCCAGGACCTCTATACTAGGCAGTGTCAGAGGAAAGCCCTAAAAATGGACAAAGTCTCCAGGCACCCTAGTCATACTCTTCTCTCTGCTACCGCACTTCAAGCGGTACCGGAGTGCCAGACTAGAGGCTTCGAAACAGCTTCTTCCCCCAAGCCATAAGACTCCTGAACATCTAATCAAATGGCTACCCAGACAATTTGCATTTCCCCCCCCTCCTTCCCCCTCTTTTACACCGCTGCTATTCTCTGTTATCATCAGTGCATAGTCACTTGAATAACTCTACCTACATGTACATATTTCCTCATCTTTCCGGTGCCCTTGCACATTGGCTCTTTACCGGTACCCCCCTGTATATAGTCTCGCTATTGTTATTTTACTGATACTCTTTAATTACTTGTTACTTTTTTTCCTTACTCTTATTTGTTTAATCTGCGTTGTTGTTTAGGGGCTCGTAAGCATTTCACTGTAAGGTCTACTGTTATATTTGGCGCATGTGACTAATTTTGTTTGTTTTTTGAGATTGCATGGCTGTGTGCTCGATTTTATACACCTGTCAGCAACGGATGTGGCTGAAATGCCCGAATCCACTAATTTGAAGGGGTGTGCACACTTTTGAAAAAACTCAGCAAAAAAAGAAATGTCCCTTTTTCAGGACCCTGTCTTTCAAAGACAATTCATAAAAATCCAAATAACTTCACAGATCTTCATTGTAAAGGATTTAAACACTGTTTCCCATGTTTGTTCAATTAACCATAAACAATTCATGAAGATGTACCTGTAAAATGGTCATAAGAAACTTACAGCTTACAGACGGTAGGCAATTAAGGTCACAGTTATGAAAACTTAGGACACTAAAGAGGCCTTTCTATTGACTGAAAATCACCAAAAGAAAGCTGCCCAGGGTCCCTGCTCATCTGCGTGAACGTGCCTTAGGCATGCTGCAAGGAGGCATGAGGACTGCTGATGTGGCCAGGGCAATAAATTGCAATGTCCGTAATGTGAGACGCCTAAGACAGAGCTACAGGGAGACAGAACAGACAGCTGATCGTCTTCGCAGTGGCAGTGCACGTGTAACAACACCTGCACAGGATCGGAACATCCGAACATCGCACCTACGGGACAGGAACAGGATGGCAACATCAACTGCCCGAGTTGCACAAGGAAAGCGCAATCCCTCCATATTGCGCAATAGGCTGAGAGAGGCTGGACTGAGGACTTGTAGGCCTGTTGTCTGGTGAGGACCTGCCTTACATCACTGGCAACAACGTCGTCTATGGGCACAAACCCACTGTCGCTGGACCAGACAGGACTATCAAAAAGTGCTCTTCACTCACGAGTCGTGGTTTTGTTTCACCAGCGGTGATGGTCAGATTCCCGTTTATCGTCGAAGGAATGAGCGTTACACCGAGGCCTGTAATCTGGAGCGGGATCGATTTTGAGGTGGAGGGTCCGTCATGGTCTAGGGCGGTGTGTCGCAGCATCATCGGACTGAGCTTGTCGTCATTGCAGGCAATCTCAACTAGAGGTCGACCGATAATGATTTGTCAACGCCGATACCGATTTATTGGAGGACCAAAAAAAGCCGATACCGATTTAATCGGATGATTTAAAAAAATAAAATACATGAATTTTATTTGTAATAATGTCAATTACAACAATACTGAATGAACACTTATTTTAACTTAATATAATACATCAATCAATTTAGCCTCAAATAAATAATGAAACATGTTCAATTTGGTTTAAATAATGCAAAAACAAAGTGTTGGAGAAGAAAGTAAAAGTGCAATATGTGCCATGTAAGAAAGCTAACGTTTCAGTTCCTTGCTCAGAACATGAGAACATATGAAAGCTGGTTGTTCCTTTTAACATGAGTCTTCAATATTCCCAGGTAAGAAGTTTTAGGTTGTAGTTATTGTAGGAATTCTAGGACTATTTCTCTCTATACCATTTGTATTTCATTAACTTTTGACTATTGGATGTTCTTATAGGCACTTTATACTGTTACACTGGCAATACTAGCTTCCGTCCCTCTCCTCACTCCTACCTGGGCTCGAACCAGGAACACAACGACAACAGCCACCCTCGAAGCAGCGTTACCCATGCAGAGCAAGGGGAATAACTACTCCAAGTCTCAGAGCGAGTGACATTTGAAACGCTATTCGCGGGCACCCCGCTAACTAGCTAGTCATTTCACATTGGTTACACCAGCCTAATCTCGGGAGTTGATAGGCTTGAAGTCATAAACAGCTGCTGGCAAACACACGAAAGTGCTGTTTGAATGAATGCTTATGAGCCTGCTGCTGCCTACCATCGCTCAGTCAGACTGCTCTATCAAATCATAGATTTAGTTTTAACATGATAACACACAGAAATACGAGCCTTAGGTCATTAATATGGCCGACTCCGGAAACTATCATCTCGAAAACAAGACGTTTATTCTTTCAGTGAAATACGTGGACAAAGATGTCTTGAAAATGTGGTCCAAAATAATCGCCAACTACTCTGGTCTTGTACATTTGCATGAAACACAATATGCCTAATTATACCGTTGTAGTAAAATGTATGATATTGATGAACTCAATCAAACAAAATGGTGCTCCCAGTGTACTTCCCCAAATAAATGGTTGACCGTTCTGTATTTTCTCTAACGGGTGGCATCCATAAGTCTAAACATTCCTGTTAAATTGCATAACCTTCAATGTTATGTCATAATTACGTAAAATTCTGGCAAATTTGTTCGCAATGAGCCAGGCTGCCCAAACTGTTGCATATACACTGATTGCGTGCAATGAACGCAAGAGAAGTGAGACAATTTCACCTGGTTAATATTGCCTGCTAACCTGGATTTCTTTTAGCTAAATGTGTAGGTTTAAAAATATATACTTCTGTGTATTGATTTTAAGAAAGGCATTGATGTTTATGGTTAGGTACACATGGAGCAATGATACACACCACATCAATTATATGCAACGCAGGACACTAGATAAAGTAGTAATATCATCAACCATGTGTAGTTAACTGGCGATTATGATAGATTTTTTTTTAAAAAGATAAGTTTAATGCTAGCTAGCAACTTACCTTGGCTTACTGCATTCGCGTAACAGGCAGTCTCCTCGTGGAGTGCAATGTAATCAGGTGGTTAGAGTGTTCGACTAGTTAACTGTAAGGTTGCAAGATTGAATCCCCCGAGCTGTCGTTATGCCCCTGAACGAGGCAGTTAACCCACCCTTCCTAGGCCGTCATTGAAATTAAGAATGTGTTCTTAACTGACTTGCCTAGTTAAATCAAGATTAAATAAAGGTGTAAAAAATAATAAAAAATTGGCCAAATCAGTGTCCAAAAATACAGATTTCCAATTGTAATAAACTTGAAATCGGCCATTCCGATTAATCGGTTGACCTCATCTCAACGCTGTGCGTTACAGGTGAAGAAATCTCCTCCCTCATGTGGTACCCTTCCTGCAGGCTCATCCTGACATGACCCTCCAGCATGATAATACCACCAACCATACTGCTCGTTCTGTGCGTGATTTCCTGCAAGACAGGAATGTCAGTGTTCTGCCATGGCCAGTGAAGAGCCCGGATCTCAATCCCATTGAGCAAGTCTGGGACCTGTTGCATCTTAGGGTGAGGGCTAGGGCCATTCCCCCCAGAAATGTCAGAGAACTTGCAGGTGCCTTGGTGGAAGAGCGGCGTAACATCTCACAGCAAGAACTTGCAAATCTGTTGCAGTCAATGAGGAGCTGCACTGCAGTACTTAATGCAGCTGGTGGCCACTGTTACTTTTGATTTTGACCCCCCTTTGCTCAGGGCACATTATTCAATTTATGGTAGTCACTTGTCTGTGGAACTTGTTCAGTTTGTCTGTTGAATCTTGTCATGTTCATACAAATATTTACATATGTTAAGTTTGCTGAAAATAAACGCGGTTGACAGTGAGAGGACATTTCTCTTTTTGCTGATTTTATTTTATCCAGGACACTAAATGGAGTGTCCTGGATTTCTACCTCCAACTCAGTATGTTGAGGGTTAATATCCTCTGGAGTCCAGCAGAGGATTAGGAAATGGAGGTTTAACAACCCTATGCTAATGGTGGATGTTTATCTAAATACTTTTTTTTGTCACTGACTCCCTCCCTGGTCTGTACCGTGTCTCATTTCCCAAAGCTGTCCCTGGAGCCCAGAGGAGCTACGGTAATGGCTCCTCCGCTCCTCTGCTCCCAAACACCATCCACCACACGTTGGAGAAAAAGGAATTACAAGATTCTCATATGGGCGGCTCTATACACTACACACTGTCCACAGATACGTTGTGTAATTGACAGTTTTTTCACTTGCCGTATCGCTAAGTGTAGTTTTGCTATTAGGTTGTGGCTCGAGTGTTGGTTTTGTGCGTCTTTGTTAGGTTGTTGTAGTTTGTGTGTGTGTGTGTGTGAGTGCGTGCCCCTGTTGTTCTTGTGCG
This sequence comes from Oncorhynchus mykiss, assembly GCF_057628025.1. Taxonomy (NCBI): domain Eukaryota; kingdom Metazoa; phylum Chordata; class Actinopteri; order Salmoniformes; family Salmonidae; genus Oncorhynchus; species Oncorhynchus mykiss. The sequence continues at coordinate 73,182,797 of NC_143029.1, forward strand.
TGCATGTGTGTCTATCTATGCGCGTCTGTGTTTGTGTCAGAGATGGAGAGCGTGTATTCTCTCCTCCTCTCTCCCTCTCTGAGTTTTGGTGTGGTGCGGTTCCCCCGGGGCCCGTGTGTGTCTCAGTAATGCCCTGCTCCTGATTGCTCTGATACAGGTTAGGAATAATGGCTTTAATGATGTGTAAAATGAGCAAGCAGTGCCTGTGACATTTACAGATGGCACCGCCTTGACCTGCACTTCCCAACTGCTGGTTAATTCACAGGAACGGAGAGCACTTCTTTAACTGACCGCCTTTTGCATGCGACCTACACAACACATCATACTGTACATACCATCATACATACAAAAAAATACCTTGGATGTCATGCCGCACCAACCACCTCCGTCTACAATATACTGTATCGTCCAAGTACTCTTAGCTGTCCATCAATTTTGATGATGATGCACACACGTGCACACACACACTCACACCTTTAAGCCTTGCTGAGACGGTCGATGAATCAATCTTTCAAGAGCGAGGTAGTGTGAGGCAGAATAGATGTGTCCCTCCCTGGCCCTGCCTTCCGGTGACAGCTCAGCTGGACTCAGCCCAAACCCCAGTGGTGCTAATCTGGTCCACCGTTCCCCACTTCTCCCAGTGGACCATCTGCTGTGGAGTGGAGGGACAGTCATTAGGAGTAGAGACAGCTCAGCATCAAACGTGGACCAATGATCTCTAAATATCTATGCTCAGAGGCCTGATCTCATTGTTTCAAAATATCTAACGATACCAATTAATGGCCATCTTAATTGACCAAATCTGCAGTTTATATTATTTATACATTTTATGTCATTGTTATTGTTTAAAAGCATCCAGGCTGATGAACCATGAACTTAAAAGCCCTCTAACTAACAGTTTTATGATGCATGGTAAATTGTGGACAGGAGGACAGACATTGTAGAAGAAGATGCCTTCTCTCATCTCGTTTCACACCACCACACCACAGCCATTAGGCTCTCATTTATTTGTTGTGTTATATGTTAATTAAGGTAATCATCATATCTACCTCCTGATTCTCCACAGTAGCAGAGGTTCCCTCCTATTGGGTTTAGCTTATGTTGCTCCATGTCCACCCACTGCCCTGTCTCTGTACACATCTAATTGGAAATGACTTGTTGATTGTGTAGCTGCTGGATCAATTATATGATCAGATCACAGGGTTAATGCTAATTGCAGGTGTTAATGTGTGCTTGAATCCCCACATGCGTTCTTCTGTTAGCTGTGGGCTAAATGTACCCATTGGGTAACATCAGGAGCACTAGCTGTCTTAGTCATCATCATGGTAGCAGATGGCTTTGAAATAGCAACAATAATACCTCATTGTATTGTTCACTCCTAGTATAAATTGTCTTGGAGGAGGACATTTTGACCTTAATCGTTGTGCTAACATGGTACAGAATGACTTTGACTTTTCACAGAATGGAATTACCTCTCCAGTGAGGCTGTGACAGATCCTGCATTAAAAAGCAATATCAACAAACTCTATCAGCATATTATGATACTAATGTTGTCACTCTGATACTATGACGCTACCATAGATATATAATTATTAGAACTGATATTCCCGTTCACGTCAATGGGTAATAGGGGCTTTGCCTATTCTAGTATCTGGTTTGGTCAATGTTTTTGTCAGCTTGTTTGGCCTTTTATGTGCTCATCTCTTGCCTGTAGTGGTCTGTTCCACGCATGAAGAGCTAGATTTGTTTTCCCAAGTATCCTCATCAGTTTAAAAAATCAGCCATTCATTGCTTTTTTAATCTCCATAATGAAAGTGTTTTAATGCCTCCAATTTATTGCCTGGCCAGTCAACGAAATAATTAGCTTTGTTCAGGTTTTTAGAAGCTGAATTCAGAAGTGTAACATCATTGGACTCTGAGGAAAACTAGGCTGCGTATCTAAATGCCATGCTTTTTTTCTAGATGGAAAATGATGGGACATTTGAGGAGGAGAAAGGACACATTCATTACATAAAGGCTTCATGCATCAAAAATGACAATTTCTTTATTAAATTATAAACTTTTTGCCATTTGTTCTGTTTTCTTAACAAGTTATTCTTGATAGGTTAATCGGACCTTTTAACACAAAATATTTCAATAAAACAATATAAACCTCCTATAAACCTCCTATGATGTTAGACTACACCAGTGAGTGTCTTTTTAACATAACCCAACCCAGACTTCTAAACATACATTTTCCCTACCTCTACGTTTAAATAAGACACTGAGGTATTTATTGATTCTGTGACATGTAGTTGATGTCTCAAACTAAATCAGGTAATTGAAGTTGGTGTTGAGCTAATTGGATTATAGTTTTCCCCCTGAAGAGGAGACCCTCCGCTAGAGAATTGGGATTGATTTAGTCTCCGATCCAAATCAGCTAAATCGGGTGCTGTATAGACCGAGGGACCAATGAGTACACGCCCCCCAACCTCTAAATGTCCAGTGCCTACAAAATAAAAGCTCAGTATTGTGTCCCTCCCAACCCCAGCACACACAACCTCTGCTTTTACCGGCTTGGAATCACATGTTCCTAAATTCTGACCTGTTTATACTAGACTGGTTTGCCTCCGTTTAGTACATCAAATCTTGGTGTGCAAAGAGAGGGCTGATGAGAGATGTGTTGGAGGAGCCCACATTGTGACTAGTCTCCTCTCCAATCTCCGACTGGAGGCAGGGAAACATGTTTTATGCAAATGAGCCTGCTATATTTGCTTGGCCCTAATTAGGTAATTACAAATCATTTGTCTATGAGATCAAGCATGTGCCGAGGACTAGAAGATTTACATCAGTCAGTTTCAACTGTATTATCATCATCTTAATGAATTACTTGTGAACGGAGGAGGCATTATGACATGTGTTATAGCATATGTTTTTCAAAGCCCTTGCCCAGGCAGATGACAGGTGACATTTCCATGAAATGTATTACAAATGAATTACAATACCTGCAGCCATTTTACAATGTGTAAGGCCTAATCAGAGTAAAGAAGAAACGGTTTCTTATTGAAAATTTAAACAACAGAAAAATAGATGGATGGAAATCGGGAATAGAAATAGACCAGTAGAATGGATACAAAGGGGTATTTTGAATAAACTGTGTTGGAGTCTGTTGTTTTGAATTCATAGTGATGGCCATGATTTTCAAGTGTACACAATCAGTATCGAGTAGCTACTGTAAGGGTACCCTGATACTGGTTCCAGTGAGTATCACTACAATAAGTTGCTTGGATAAAAGTGTCTGCTAAATTGCATTTATTATATTTATTATTAGGCAGTTTTTATAGACGGCAAACGATCAATTACATAATAAATATTATACCTTTGTCCAACAATAGCCAAGCTGTTTCGATAATGAAAGTAATTTTAATTTAATTTCCTCTAATTGATTTTAAATGGCCATATTTCACCATGTCCGTGTGATTGTTTTGTTTTCCAGAGTCTGAGGAGTCGTTTGAGTTCACCATTGTGTCTCTGACGGGCCAGATGTGGTACTTCGAAGCGTCTACATTTGAGGAGAGAGAGCTGTGGGTCACAGCCATTGAGAGCCAGATTTTTGCCAGCCTGCAGTCCTGTGAGAGCATGAAGAACAAGGTGGGCATGAGAGACAGTGAGGAAGGAGACCGTGGGTCTGTCCGGTCATGATTAGTTTAGACCCAAGGGTTTTCCACGACCACGTTACTTGACCAGGAAAGACTCTGGTTGCTAATCAGGATGTGTGAATGCAAAATTCTCTCTCGGTTCTTCTCCTCTCTCTCCCCCGTCACCCCCTCCCTCTCTCTGAGCTGCCATGTGTTGGGCTGTGTGTCAGACAGGTGCAGTGCAGTGTGGGGGAGCTCTTATTACAGCTGACAGACTTCAGAGATGGGAACACGGCCTGTGTCAGAACACAGGGGAGGAATCGCAACGCAACACTGACTCATTTTCATATAATACTTTGTCTGTGCTCTCTCTCTCCCTCTCTACCCCCTCTCTTTCTTCTCTCCACCCCTCTCTCTTTCTCTCTCTCTCTCTCTTTTTGCCTCCCTGTCTTTCATTCAATGCCTCCAGTCCTCCCTCCTCTCTTCCCTTCTGTTGTTTGTGATGTGTATCTTTCTGAAATCCTGTCTCCTCTATTCTCTCACTGTAAAGTCATGATGCCTCTCACAGATTCCCTTCTCACCTCTCTCTCACCTCTGCTGTCCTACAGTCCCGGTTAGGCAGCCAAAGTGACGCGGCATCCATTCAGTCCATAAGGAACGTGAGAGGGAACAGCTTCTGTGTGGACTGTGATACAGCCAGTGAGTACAGTACCTTGTCAACATCATCAGAGCTATATGTCAATGATTCCCAAGACGTTAAGTGCCAGGTACTGTACACTACGTGACAAAGAGAGCACAGATGATAAGCAGACTTGGATGTTTTGACTTGGAAGTCTCTATTTTTCTCCTCCTCCTCTCCCAGACCCTGACTGGGCCAGTCTGAACCTGGGGGCTCTGATCTGTATAGAGTGCTCAGGGATCCACAGGAACCTGGGGACCCACCTGTCGAGGGTGAGGTCTCTGGACCTGGATGACTGGCCTGTGGAGCTCAGCATGGTGCTGATGGCTATAGGCAACACCATGGCCAACAGTGTCTGGGAGGGTTCCCTGGAGGGGTACACCAAGGTGGGCGCTGACAGCACCAGGTCAGTACCCCACATCTGTCTGTTTGGTGTGGGTTTCTTTGTGTCTGTACTGTCTGTCTGTCTACCGGTCTACAGGTCTATTCATCTGTCTTTTGGTTTACTGGTCAGTACCCCTCATATGTCTCTCTCTCTCTCTCTCTCTCGCTCTACATTAATAATGGTAAGTGTGTGTGTGTGTGACATCACTTTGCACATACCTGCTAAATGCCTCTGACCAGCACCAAGTAAACCAAGGTCTGGTCCCCTCTTCTCTCTCCCCAATGAGGGTTGTTTGTCTCTGGGTGACAGTTGAGGCCCAGCATGTCTCTCTGACTAATGACCCTGTGTGTGGATGAGCAGGTAATTAAGGAGCCCATTATGGTGTTAGAGCCCACCCCAGGGGCCGAGCCCCAGGACCCATCAGGGGCCTGTCACATATCCATCAAACAGGGCCCGGCTGCCATCACTCTCTCTGTCCCACTATAGAAGAATGGTCTGTAGTGTCTATACTGTTTCTGACCTACATTAAGAGAAGATGTAAAGATATACTACTCAAGTGCTAAATGGCTTGGTTTTTCATATTTTGGTCACATTGTTACCATTTATTGTATTGGAGTCACTGACATTGAATAGTAATTTTAAACAACTGATTGTCAGAAGAAAACAGCATTTCTTATTATCTCATGGGTAATCGTTGATCAATGATTATTAAAATGCCGATATCTATTTGTTGGCAGAGAACTGGACAAAAGAGGAATAATTGTTTTCTCAGGATTCCATTACCTTAGCCCTGCTCCTCTAATACCACAAAGCATCTGTTGTGCAAATATAGGAGACAAAAAGGTGAATGAATACATTATCTCCAATCTGATCCCCACCATATAAATCTTACTTTGTTGTCTCGTCTATAGAGATTGAACATTAAGATTAAACTTCAAGATTGTTCTATCTCTATGGTCTCATCATCATCATCTTCCCTTGGACTTGAAGTGGTTCTGATGTTAACTGTGTCACCGTGGTGACATGGTGCAGCTTTGTGATGGAACCCAGGCAGCTGGTGTAGCGTTCCCACCCCACCTCCTACTAAACATTAGTGACACGTAATTTAAACGACTCAGTAACTAGGCTACCTGAAGCTACCTGCCTCACATCTGATTGAATGTCTCCTGCAACACTAGTTCTGCCGGCTCGCTCCTCAGCTTTTTAAAAATTTTACTTAAAAGCCGTTCATCCACACGATTGGTTTAGCTTTTTAGAAATTCTTATGTGAAAGTAGAATGTACAGATTTGCATTATAGTCAGGTTTATGTAGATATCAACACTTGTCAGTACTAATCAACATGTAGGCTAGTTTTGTGGTGGTTTTTGTATTGGTTTGTATCTTTTGAAGGACTAATACATTTAGTATTTTTTTTATCAGACTTCTCCAGTGTCATCAATGGCTTTCAGATGTAGTTTAAATGTATCACCCAATAATTTCATGAATAAAATGTATTTATTTGTATGCCATAAATGACGTGTGTGTACATCAATAGATTATGATGACATACATTTCTCTCAAGAAATGCAGCGCTGGGATCTTTCTCCAGTCAGCATATTGGAGGGGAGTTGTTCCTTTAATTAGTGTCTGCCGGTCGGCATGATCTCCACGTCACCTCTAATTGTCTGGCATGCACGTGAGAGAACGCACGCAGGCAGGCAGGCAGGCAGGCAGGCAGACAGACAGACTTACAGGCAGACAGACTTACAGGCAGACAGACTTACAGGCAGACAGACTTACAGGCAGACAGACTTACAGGCAGACAGACTTACAGGCAGACAGACTTACAGACAGACAGACTTACAGACAGACAGACTTACAGACAGACAGACTTACAGACAGACAGACTTACAGACAGACAGACTTACAGACAGACAGACTTACAGACAGACAGACTTACAGACAGGCAGACAGACTTACAGGCAGACAGGCAGGCAGGCAGACAGACAGACAGACAGACTTACAGACAGGGAATCCACCATACACACACCTCCCTCACCCCTCCTCCCCTGTGTCTCATTTGGGGAGGAAGATGTCCGGGAGCGTGAACGGATGTGGAAGGCTATCCCTCACCGGCGCTGGCTACTTTACTGTCACCCCTCTGTAGGTTGGAGCGCCATGCGGGGCCCTTGGCCATGGCCAGGTAATAGCTCTGCTCTGACGACCAGAGGAGAGGAGAGAGAGAGAGGAGACGTGCCCTCCTCCTCCTTCACTTTGGTTCAGAAATAATTTGCCGCTCCCACATGCTGCCTGCAGGGGCTGTGTGGTAATACAAATGAATCACATCACTAACCCCTCGAAACCTGCGCACTCATTTTAACTCCCTCCTTCTCGAACGGACACAAGTGTCTGGGAGAATGGATGCAGCATCACTCGTTCTCATCCCTCTTTCTCATCCCTTGTTCTCAGCTGTTTTTAGAATTACGACCCCAGTGTGGATTGCAGAAAGGCTGTAGTTTAGCCTTCTTTTGGATCAAGCTAAGCCATAATGATCCTCTTTCCCCCCGGAACCCCAAAGTTCCCAGACCGCAGAGCCTGTCCGGATACTCACAGGTTAGGGGTGCGGCAGCATCAACCGGCAAGCGGCCACACTCAAACTCTCCAAAGAGGCTTTAGAATAGCTGGCCTTGCCAGGAGCTCTGGTGGAGGTGGGGTAATTAATTTAGACAAATGAATGAGCGGAGCGGGGGTCTCCCATCCAGTCCAGCACGGTGCCAGGGCTGTCTCTCCAAATGAAACCCACAGGTCACTGATTAGCCTCTCCCGCCGGGGAAAGGATTCACCACTAATTACCCAACATGCCACTGTGTTTTAGCACCAGCAAGGTAGATGGAGGAAATTAACTAATATAGGGCCAACTGAAGTAGATTGTTGTAGCAAGCGATTTATATAATTTAACTCTTACAAAATGCCATATAAATGAAAGAAAATAATAAAGTATTATTTCTACAACAGATACACTTTGGCATTTCGTCTCAATACATCTGCTTCAAGGAAGAATCATTTGTGTGAGCTGGACTGGATTGAATGAGAATCATTTTGCCAAGCAATGGTGTTTGTTGTGCGTGAATGGGTGCATGTGTGGTGTACGTGTCGTTGTCCCAGAGTTTTGTTGGAGAGGACAGGGGCAGTAGGGGTTAACAGCGAGAGCGTTTAAGGGTGTTAGTCTTCGCTGGCACAAAAACACAGCCACTCCATCATAGGGACGGTGTCAACCTCATTAATGTCACAATATATTCAACTCATCCTGCCCTGCCTGCCTCTAGCCCACGGCTAACAGATGCTCCTCTACTGGCCTCTCAAAAGAACGACTGGCCAAACCACTCAACCAGACTGCTCAACCCCAAAAAAACAGCAGTTTCATTCTAGAACCATACTATAGAACCATCATCTCTGAGCCAACATTATATATGCATGAGTGAAGAAGTATGGATTTTATCCTAGAGAGTTAGATTCTAGATCATGGTTCTTATGTAGTTGTTATTCTTAATTGAGAACAGTGTTTGACTTAGACTGAAATAGGTGCCGGTACTCATTTCTGAGCCACTACTGTTTATATTTAGATTCAGGAGCAATACTTTTGAGCTAATATTCTATAAGAGGAATAGGAACTCAAGCAGTAGAATATTTGAGGTGTTGGTACTCCGCTCCGGTGAGCTCCTGCCCAAGTCAAATCAAATAAATCAAATTAAATGTTATTGGTCACATACACGTGTTTAGCAAATGTTATAGTGAGTGTAGCAAAATGTTTGTGCTTATGTCTCCGACAGTGCAGTAATGTCTAACGGTTTCACAACATACACCCAAAATACACGTAAATCTAAGTAAGGAATGGATTCAGAATATACATATATGTCAGAGCAGCATTGGTCTAAAATACAGTGGCATAGTATAGAATACAGTATAAACATATGAGATGGGTGATGCAATATTTACACACAATTAAAGTGACTAAGTATGAGATGAGTAAAGCCAGATACAGGACATTATTTAAGTGGCTAGTGTTTCATTTCCTTAAAGTGGCCAATGATTCCTAATCTATGTCTATAGGCAGCAGCCTCTGATGTGCTGGAGATGGCTGTTTAACAGTCAGTGGTGTAGTACAGAATACAATACAGCATATACATATGAAATAGGTGATGCAGTATGTAAACACGATTTAAAAGTGACTAAGATACTGTGGAGTCCAGTTTATACATATGAGATGAGTAATGATAGATACAGAAACATTATTATTATAGTGGCTAGTGATCCATTTCTAAAACTGGTCAGTGACTTCTAATCTATGTCTATAGGCAGCCGCCTCTGATGTGCTAGTGATGGCTGTTTAGCAGTCTGATGGCCTTGAGATAGTTTCAAAAGAAGTAAAAAGATGTCAAGCACTGATTGAGGATAACATCTAAGCTGTACCCCTGTTGTTGACTGTAGGGAGTCTTATTTAGGAGTTTTACTGTTGACATTTACTGGGTTGTTCTCTCATTTCTCACCCCTAGCAACCTTTGAAGCTCTGGGGCCCTGCTTTCTGTCCGTTGTGGGTGATTTTGTTTTTTCTCTCTTTTATTTTCCTCACTTTCTGTCCCCTTCCCCCAGCTTTCTCTATCTTTCTCTCTCAATTCAATTCAAAGGGCTTTCTTTATTGGCATGGGAAACATGTTTAAATTGTCAAAGTAAGTGGAATAGATAATTAACAATCAAACAGTAACAGTAAACATTACACTCCCAAATTTTTCAGAAGAATAGAGACATTTCAAATGTTATATTATGGCTATGTACACGCTATGAAATTGAATACAATTATACTCTACAAAAGATAACATTTGGTCCCAGTCTAAATAGAGTAAAAATTACTCTTGTTGCAGAGTTCAATTTTCAGAGTTATTTCTACTCTATTCAGTGTTTATATTTAACTCTACAAACCGTAATTTACTCTATTTTGCTTAAAATGAAAACTCTGCCAATTCACTCAATATATATAATTTCATATTATCAGTCAAGAGTGGCATTTGTACAACTAAACTTAAGGTCAATAAATCAGAAGTCAGTATTTAACAAGGCACTTTATTCTTAAATTCTTAAATTCTTAAAAGGCATTTGCAATACATCAAAATACTGATGATCATAAAATAGAATTGTGGACAGAAATGAAAGGTTGGCATCTGTCCCCACTTTATTAAAAGTAAATAAAAAAGCCAATATTGCAATACAATACATCTTGGTTTTAAAGAGCTTACTGTGCAGTTTTTAGAATCACAGGAAACAGTATGGGACAATAAACAAACTTGAATTATCACAACTGTAAGACATCTGTATATCAAATGCTTTGTGACAGAAAAGCTCTTTAACATCCACTACATAAGGTCCCTCTGTTGTACACCCAACTCTATCTGCATTAAAATGTTCATCAAGACATATTGTTTGTAGAGCGTTGGACTAGTAACCAAAAGGTTACAAGATCGAATCCCCGAGCTGACAAGGTAAAAATCTGTCGTTCTGCCCTGAACAAGGCAGTTAACCCACTGTTCCTAGGCCGTCATTGAGAATAAGAATTTGTTCTTAACTGACTTGCCTAGTTAAATAAAGGTAAAATAAACAAGTCGCAAAGTTTTCTTGAACTGGAATGCGTCTGCATCATCTCCTTTATATTAACTGTAATGTTTTCAAAATTGGGATGCAAACAAATTTATCAGTAACAACAATCTGATCATAGCCTCCAGTAGTCTGATTATGTTGTGTATCAAATCTAGTACCAAGAACGTATTCAACTGGTCTAACCTTCACCACTTTTCTGTAAAATACTGCCTTCTCTTACTTTCAGAATTTAATACAACAAAGGATTTTCATTTTTTTCAAAACACTGATCAATTTTGCTCTCAATGTCCCTTTTAATAGGCTCCTGTATAGACAGACACTTCTTCACAGAATCAACTATCTCTTCCATGGAAGAAGGGGAACTTGATGGCAAGTCATCAAAATGACTTCCTGCTACATATTCAGCTGTAGAGGGGCCTTCACCATGATCAGAACAAGGTTCATGTGCTTTATAAAGATGCTTTCTGAACCCAGAAAAAGTGACATAAACTTGTGAACAACCAGCTTGACCACATTTAAGACCAAGTGTCTTTCCAGGACAATATCCGTGGACCAACTTCAGGTGTTTTGTCAAGGAATTAGCATTTGCCTGGGGGCTTTTGCAAGCAAAACACAACATTTTAGATGAATGATATGAAGAAGTTTCTGTGTGAAATGAAAAAGGTTATTTCCTATGCTGCGTTTTAACCGTTTGCAACTTCAAAACTTTTAGTAACTCAATGCAGCATCTGAGACCTCAACTCTGCAACCCTAAGATTAACCTTAGTGGTATCAACATCAATTTCATAAATTGTGGTTTGCAAGAAGTTGTACACATTTACCAGATCCTGGTTGTATGAGGTACCGAATACAAAACAGGCAAGAATGTCTGGTGAATGTCTGGTGAATGTCTGGTGAGTTACAAGGTGTTTGTCAATCACAATGAAGTACTTGTGAATCACACTCCTCTGGGTCCCCACAGCAAGCAGATAGGGTTGAAGGCTTTCAATGATTCTCTCCAGATGCCCCTGGATGCTGGTCCCAGTCTGTGACAGAAGAACTTCATTAGTGTGCTATTAAAATGAGTCGCTGTTCGCAAACAGTTTGGGAAAATGTCAATTACAGCTACACATGATCTTACCATGATTTGTCCCTAATCTTAAAAGTAGTTAATAGGATTAGGAATGGGAACAGAACAGTCAACTGTAACCTCACCTAGATAAACTTCACAATGTGGTCACTGGCGTGTCTGGCTGAGATTTTTGCTTGTCTCTTGCGGCCATGAAGTGACTGTGGCAGAAGGTGGACAAGGACCAAAATGGATGACGTCACTGTCCCATCCTGAAAGTACACATTTTCACTGAAAGTTATGTCGTGTCTTTGGCTATGCCGGATTAATTGCTATGGCATGCTATTCTATAAAACAATTTATCCGTAATTAATATCACCTGATTGAGCTAATCATGTAAATGTAATTAACTAGAGAGTTGGGCTCCACAAAATAATATTTATAGAGCTGTTATCTTCCGAATAAACTCTTAAAGATTAGTCATTATTTTACATCCATAGCAGTCAACATTAATCATCATCTTACTTCAGTCTCATACTCTGAAAGTTGTAAATTCTTGGTTATCTGCAAAAATCTTGGCTAACAAGTTGAATCAGCAATACACAATTGGGTTTAATTATTTATTTACAAAATACCTAACTAATCACACAGAATAACATATACAAATAATTAATTATACCAGGATAATTCTTTACGTCATAGGAAAAGTCCCTAGCGGGCGGAACAGATATGACAGCTTGTTACACAAAGGAAAAGGGGCGGGTTTGAGTGAAAGAGCGGGAGACTGGAACAGAGGAGAAGCTGTGCTATCGTAAATACAGTATCTTATGCATTCTAAATTACCGCCCATTTGGAAAAGGAAAATGCAATAAATATTCACTCTGAGCTGCTCTTCAGTAGGTTGGTGGTAGATGGAAGACCGTGTTGCCAAACCAAGTCCTTTGTCCTTTGAAGAATGTCTCTGGTGGTCACTTGGATAAGTTCTAGTAACGTCGTTGTGTGGTAGATGGGATACTCTGTCTGTTCCTTCCTAACCTGCATTTGCAGCTGCAGTTGCTAACTCAACGGCTAGGAGGTATCACTTCTGTAGTGAATAAGAGTTCAAAGTTCATACCATTCGCAACCAAAGCTCATGCTGATTTTGGCTTCGTTCTGCAGTTTTTATCTGAACCATTCTGACATGGGATCGTCACCCTCACATCCGCGGAACAGCAAGTTATGTTGTAGTCAAGAGCTTATATAGGAAGGAAGAGGGGTGTGTGTGAAAAGTTTACAACCTCTGTCTCTTCACGTGGGCGGGCCACTGAGTGAGCAGCCCTAACTTATGACAACCCACATCTCACATTCTAGAAGCTAAAATCACATTTCATCCCATCACAAATAGTTTCATATTCAAGCTCTAAGCTAATAAGCAAGTCACCATCAGGATTTGGGTCTTTGGGGTAAACAAACCTCCAGCACACCAAGGTCTTGTTTCTTTAGAAGAAACTCAAACACTTCCTCATCAACTTCAGTCTTCGATTCCTCATAGACTTTTAAGTCCAAGTTTGGAATGTCTAATTTATTGGCAACTGTGAAGACGAAATAAGATTGCCTTATTGATTAAATATGTTTGTGTATTTTTAGAGAAAAACCAGAACAGAAGACAGAAATCAAGAGGTCATCTTTACTTCAACATCATAACCCTCAAAACTGACTTAGTACTCCTTTCCACATCAATTCCAATTAAATGCAGTCTACAGGCTGTCTACTACTGCCACGTACTGAATTATTATATCAGCAGTATTATAGCAATACACCACAGATAGCTATCAACACTGAGATTGTAGCGGCATACAAATGTTAGTATCACTTATTTTTTTAAACCATTAATGACTGGCAAAGACAATGAGCGCAACTACAGATGAGCATAATAAGACAACTCCCAAAACATAAACCAATCTTTGACTGATCTGTGATTTGGGGAGGCGCAAGTTTCCTTTGTATTCATTATCAGCAAGGAAATCAGCAATCAGTTTGACAGTAAATATAAAGTAAGTATATTTAAAGTGTGTCGGTATAAGTGTGTTGTTCCATATGATATTGTGTGAAATGTGAAACTTTTCACTCACCACAATCCAAAAAGTATTTGAAGGTCAGTTGCCCCTCATAGCAAATGTACTTTTGACAATCCCTGTACTTCACGCATGCAGCCTGCATCCTTGATGACAAGAACAACAAGTTTATTTAAATTGCATAAACACACATTTGCACAAATTACAAGAGAGCAGTGCTCTGTTTAGAGTAAGACACGTCGCTAAATACTGTCTACTAACAGCTCTCTTTTCAGAGTAAAACGCACGTGTTGCACCGACCAAACTGCTCTAAATCTGTCCCAACAGCTCTGTTCAGAGTAAAATGCTTGTGTCTGTTCAGAGTAAAATGCACATGTCGCACTGACCAAACTGCAGGAAAAAAATGTCAACCGGTAACAGCTCTAAAGTTCAGAGTAAAACACACTTGTCACACTGACCAAACTGCTCTAAATCTGTCCCAACAGCTCTGTTCAGAGTAAAATGCACGTGTTGCACCGACCAAACTTCTCTAAATCTGTCCCAACAGCTCTGTTCAGAGTAAAATGCTTGTGTCTGTTCAGAGTAAAACACACTTGTCACACTGACCAAACTGCTCTAAAACTGTCCATCAGCTCTGTTCAGGGTAAAATGCACGTGTCACACCGACCAAACTGCAGCTAAAAACTGTCTAATAGCTCTAAACTTGAGTGAAACACACATGTAGCACAGACCAACTGCCGCTAACTGTCTGCTAGCAGCTTGCTTTTCAGAGTAAAACACATGTTGCACTGACTAACCTGCTGGCAGTAGTCAGTAAAGTCCGCTAGCTACTGATAATAGCTAATACCGCTCTGTTGAAAATGTAAAACAGGTTATGCAGTGATCCATCAGGCATACATACTGTCCATGAACCAATAAAATTGGTATAACTTAATGTTACTGTAGCTAGCTAGCTAATTAGCTCTAGCTAGATGCTCACATTAGCATCTGACTATGCAAATTGTGCAGTAACAGTAAGCCTACACTACAATGCTAGCTAGCTGTAATGTTGCGCAACAGTTTTAATTTGCACATAAAGTTAACCAATAACAGTGAACTTACCTGGAATTCTAATTAAGTATAGAAATTATGTGGTTCTGTGAATGACTTCTGATGGTCGGCGGATCCTCGCTCTCGATCTGTCTACTCTTTCCATTCGCGAGACACTTGCAAATGGACAATGGCGGCAAAATCTAAATTTAACCAACATTAGTGATTGTGGTCATGCTGTTTTACTCCAATAGAATTTAATCTGTATTTTTGCTCCCACTCTAGCGGCCGCTGGTAATAATTACACTCTAATTATTAAATTATTTAATTTGACTACTTGAGAGGAAAATAATTGTAACTTTTAACTTTTACTGTGTACAGACAGTATTTTAGCCATGTGCAAATACAATGCCCTCTGTAGTTATTGGGACACTGAGGCATTTTTTCTGCATCACATTCAACTACATAGAGGTCCTCGATCAATCATTTAAACTGCCTGAGTGGCACCAGCACATGTAACTGCACTGAACTCTGCAGATTGTTCCACAAATTACAGGCCAAAAAAACTAAACGCAGATATTATGTGTATTGAAGTAGTTAAAAGTTACATATTTGGTCCCATATTCGTAGCATGCAATGACTACATCAAACTTGTGCCTCTACAAATTTGTTGAGTGCATTTGCTGTTTGTTTTGTTTGTTTCAGATTATTTTGTGCCCAATAGAAATTAATGGTAAGTAATGTATTGTGTCATTTTGTAGTCACTTTTATTGTAAATAAGAATAGAATAGGTTTCTAAACACTTCTACATTAATGTGGATGCTACTATTATAACAGATAATCCTGAATAAGTCTTGAATAATAATAATAATGATGAGTGAGAAAGTTATAGATGCAAAAAATATCATACCCCCAAGACATGCTAACCTCTCACCATTACAATAACGGGAGGTTAGCGTGATATTTGTGCGTCTAACTTTCTCACTCGTCATTATTCACGATTCATTAAGGATTATCCGTAGTCATGGCATCCACATTCATATAGAAATGTTTAGAAACATATGATATTCTTATTTACAATAAACGTATCTCTAAGATGACACTATCGTCCGTGTGGCGGTTGGTAGAGTATGGCGCTTGCAATGCCAGGGTTGTGGGTTCGATTCCCCACAGGGGACCATTATAAAGTACGAAAAATGTATGCACTCATTACTGTAAATCACTCTGGATAAGAGCAGCAGCTAAATGACTAAAATGTAAATGCATTATGGGCGGCAGGTAGCCTAGTAGTTAGAGCGTTGGGCCAGTAACCACTAGATCAAATCCCCAAGCTGACAAGGTAAAAATCTGTCTTTCTGTCCCTGAACTAGGCAGTTAACCCACTTTTCCTAGGCCATCATTGTAAATAAGAATTTGTTCTTAACTGACTTGCCTATGGTACAATAAAATAAAATATTTACCATTCATTTCTATTAGAAACAAAATGATCTGAAACACAACTAAAACAAACAGCAAGTGCATCCAACAAGTTTGTAGAGTCACAAGCTTGATGTAATCATTGTGTGCTAGGAATATGGGACCAAATACTAAACTGTTTACTACTTTTAATAGTCATGAGGGAATTTATCCAAATACCATTGCTCCCCTAAAATGGGGTGACTATGTACAAAACTGCTGTAAATTCTACACGATTCACCCTGTATGGATGAAAACACACTCAAATTAAAGCTGACAGTCTGCACTTGAAAAATGCACTTGAAATCATTGTTTGATTTCAAATCCAAACTTTTGAAGTAAAAGAAAAAAGTAAAAGTATGAAAGGGAAAATAAATTGACAGATAAATATAGTGTGTATTTACAATGGTGTTTGTTGTTCACTGGTTGCCCTTTTCTTGTGGCAACAGGTTACAAATATTGCTACTGTGATTGCACACTGTGCTATTTCACCTAATAAATATGCCAGTGTAATCAAATTTGGACATGTTTTCGAATTCTTTGTGGGTCTATGTAATCTGAGGGAAATATGTGTCTCTAATATGGTCGTACATTTGGCAGAAGGTTATGAAGTGCAGCTCAGTTTCCACCTAATTTTGTGGGCAGTGTGCACATAGCCTATCTTCTCTCAAGAGCCAGGTCTGCCTACAGCGGCCTCTCTCAATAGCAAGGCCATGTTCACTGAGTCTGTTCATAGTTAAAGCTTTCCTTAATTTTGGGTCACAGTGGTCAAGTATCCTGCCTCTGTGTACTCTTTCTTTAGGGTCTAATAACATTCCTCTCTCTCTTGCTCTCTCTCTCTCTCTCAATGTGTTAGTGAAACTGTCGGCTGTTGCATGGGAATCACTCCGCCCCCTCCCACTGTGAGAGGTGTTTTGATTGCCTAGTCCCCCCCTCCACCACTCCTTCTCTCTCTGTGCATCTATTTGATGTGAAAGTTGAGGAGCAGGGAGGAGGGGTGTGGGGGGAGTTACCCTGATTGTTTGGGGGGTGGGGCATCCTGATTCCTCCCTTAATGTGTGGACCAATCAATGGTACCTTTATTAGAGGAGGCCAGGATTGGTCATTCTCTGGTCTTGCCTATTCACGGACAGTTTACTCAATGCTACCATGGTCCCACCCCATCTTCCTCAGTCTCTTTCCCCCAATAAATCCCTATTTGGCTTTGTCTTTTGAGCTTGACTAATTATCCTTGTTTCTTCCCCTTCATGTGGAGATAGTCATGTGTTGTTGACTCCGTGGGCTGGGTTGAGGAGAATCATTCTGCCATTTGCCACTTAATTATGTGGAGGTCAGAATCCTTTGCTCAGGAACTAACAAGCAGAATCTAACATCCTATTTTACCGTTTCCTTTGGTCTTATGAGAGACCCTCTGTGACTTTAGACTAAACTTTTGAAACAAAGGTCAGCTATAAGGTAAATAAATGATCATCACTGCACACAGATATAACACTTAATGACTGAGGAAATTAATGCTGCACCAAGCACTAATGCTTTATCATTTATAGAGACAAAATCAGAGGTTTTCATTGGTCTTTGCTCTCACGCTCTTTTCTACAAGTCTCCTCTGTCCCCTAAGCAACAGAGGAATTTGGTGCGAGTACTGTATTTGCGCAAAGGTGGGGAAAGGTGTGTGTGTGTGTGTTTCAAAGGTAACCATTGGCTTGATTTCCTGAATATTATGCCCTGCTGAGAAAGTCCACTCTCTATCTCCTCTCTTTCTCCCTCTATTTTCTCCTCCCTCTTTGACATGCTAAATCTGCTGATTTTATTTTTCTTCCTCCTGCGGAGAGGAAGTGTCCTTTTCAAGGGTCTCGGCTTTCCCCCTGACTGACTAAACCTTACCTCTGTTTGGATTGTTGTTCTATTTCAAACAAAAGACGGAGGCGGGATTACCATTTCACTTCCTTTCACACTCTACCTTTCAAGTGGTGTAGCAGCTAAGGAATTTGAGTCCCCACCACTGGCCTGGCTGGGTGCTTTCCATTTTCTTGAACAGAACTCTTTAAAGTACTAGTGTGGTTGCATTTGGACCTGAAGAACTGGGATTGAGGTCTTTTTGGAAATATGGCAGGCTGATTTTGTGGCTTCAAGGCATGTATTCACAAAGAGGCTATAGGATCAGTTTTGCCTTTTAGATCACAAGGAACAAGATTCTACAGGGAAGGACCTGATTCCAGATCAGCCCTTGTACTTTGAGACTGCTTTGTGAATACGTTGACATCTTGTTAATGGTTCTCAGCCTTTTTGTTTCACGTCCTGGCGCTAACTTTCTGCCTCATTTAGCTCATGTCAATTCACTGCGTTCTCCTCCCCCGATCTGGCATTCATTCAGTGGGTTAGCTCTCAGAAGAAAACTTTGACCAACCACTCTGTTTGACTTCATCACAAATTCCTAATTTAGCCAAACAAAATCTGGTAGTATATTTGTTCAGACAATTACCCAAAATCGATCAGATATTCATAAAGTTTTCACACATACTTGATCTTCGGCCTTGGTTCCTGTGGTGGAAAGTGGAAACCAGGGGGGTGGGATGGGCTGTCAGCCGCCTACCCAGAGCAATCCACTGGTTCTGTGTTCCCATTGATCTTCTAACAGCCTTGTCCATATATAATGACAGGGTTTGATGGAGGGCTTACATCGCTCCAATCTCCTGCCATTAGAGTTACATTGTTGCGTTCATAGCACCCCCATCCTTAAGGAAATGTTCTTTTTTTCGTTTCTGAATGTTCACTATAGGAAGTCATAAGGCAAGTTTAGTGCTATTCCTGTAGCACTGAGCTAATTTGAAGAATTGCGTAAGAACTAGTAAAACTTAACTTGAGGTATAATGCTTTATAACTTGTTATAGCCTAAGCATGTATGCAGGCTTTAAGTGAAGTGTTAATGGACCGTGCACTCAACATAAAACTATTTCTGTTCTGTCAGTGCAATTAGCAATCCTTTAATGAGTAAAGGACAGTGAGAGAGTTCAGGGTGACTCTTTTATCTGCCAGGCTGAGTGTCTTTAGCAGTTCATCAAATTCTTTGCGGAGGCTGACAAAGGCAGCTGTATGGTGGGCCAGGCCCGTCAGTAGAGAATAGAGGCTAATTCGCCCCTGTAGTTAAGGCTGAAGCTGCTGAAATGGAGTGCTGTGTATAGTGGGCCTGGCAGATTTTTCAAATATATATATATATTTTTTAAACATTTATTTAACCAGGTAGGCCAGTTGAGAACAAGTTCTCATTTACAACTGCGACCTGGCCAACATAGTGCAAAGCATTGCGACACAAACAACACAGAGTTACACATGGGATAAACAATCGTACAGTCAATAACACAATAGGAAAGTCTATATACAGTGTGTGCAAATGTAGTAAGATTAGGGAGGTAAGGCAATAAATAGGCCATAATGGCGAAATAATTACAATTTAGCAATTAAACATTGTCTTCCGACAGATGGCGTCATTCTATCACGGCGCATTGCCACAAGCTATTTGTGATTGAGGTGAATTAGACTGCTATCTAGGCCTACTGACTGACTTTGTGTTGAGTGATGTGGCGTTAGTGTCCATACAGACTGGTTAGCAGACAGTCAGTGTCCTGGGGGATCCTTGTCACTCCAACCAGCGACAGAGTCGTTTGCCCCTATCAGTGTGAGCCTCTTCTCTCTGTCACTCACCCAGACGCCCAAACAACAGCCCCTTTCTACTTCCCTTATCACTCTGCCCGACGGGGTCGCAGGGTCAGAACCACACTGAGCATGCCCAGCTATTCACTGTATTGATTTAAATTTTTGGGATGATTTGGCGGTTTGTGTGTGGGAGGGAGAAAAGAGAACTGTGGGGGTCGAGATTGAAGATGTAGAGTGATAGAGAGATAGAAGTCTGACTGGCAGTGAATGGAGGGAGATGTAGCCCTTCTCTTCTCCATTCTCTGGCTCTATAACTGAAGGAGCCCCAACCCCAGCTCCAGTCCCCCTCTCTGACTGCCATTCAGGCCCATCGATCGGCCTCCCATCCCGGGCACCCCAGGGGAGGCCAGGGTCCAGGCGCTGGTTGCCTCCTTTGTGGGGGTTCCACCAGTTATCCAGTTCAGACTGACGGCTGACAGCGCTGATAAAAACATGTCCCCCTCTCCTCCTGTCCTGTATTGTCCACAGCAGACATGCTGTTCACAATGTGTAACCTTTAGATAGCTGGCTAGACTGTAACCCTCCTGGTGCAGACGATTATCAGTGGAGGTGGGATACAGTTTCAGCATCTGACCCCTCCACTGAGCCCTTTCATCATCACTGTCCTGACACTGAGGCTACACTAGGCTTCATATTAGAGAAAATACATGCTTGAGACAATGGAGTGAGGGTTAGGATTGATCTTAAGACATCACACTGCAGTGGTCAGATGTGGTCTAGGTTCTATGAGTGCTGCAAAATGCAGTTGCTCTAAAGTTTGCCAGCATATCCTTCGACCCCAACCCACACGATCATAGAAGGTCCTTTTATGAAGGATTATCATAGCTTTATATTACAAACATCTAGTTATTTAATTGAAAATCCCATTTTGAATTATTATACTTTTTTCAATCAGAAATGCCTTCTTGAACATGTGAACGTTCATGTGCCTTAATTACATACTCGTATGGCATCTGTAAATAGGATTAACAATGTGAAATGATGAGCCTAGTTCAGTCAAGGAGAGAGTACTGAGCTATACAGGGAGAAAGAAAGGATCCTTCCTGGCTAGTCATGATTGGCTGAGATAATGGAGTGGTCGGAAGATGAAACCTGATTGGTTTGTCACAGAATTCTGTCTATAACAGAATGGAGGCTTCCCTGGTCAGAATATAGATCATCTTTGCTACCGCACATATATGCACTGCAAAAGTGTTGCTACTGCTCTCAAAAATATTGTTGCCCTGAATTTAGCTGGGTTTAAGAAGAGAGACTGCTTTCTGGAGGACAATGCCATCCTGACTCACATGCATTTACATGTGTGGGTGAGGCTAAAGTTCAAGAGGGTGTGAGCGATGCTGAATGTGCTTAAACAAAGAAGAGCTCTTTAGGAAGTGTGAAAATCTCATCAAAACTTTCAAAGGGCATTTTCTCCTACTTGTCTCTTCAGTGGGATAACAAGTTTATCAACTTTTAAAGCAGCATAACTTTTCTCCAACTACAGTGTATGATATACCACTTTGAAGACGGAGTATGTACTTTCTTAAAATGTAAAAAAAAAAAGCAAATCACTTTAATTTGATGTAAGCCTCAATAGCGTTATCTGGACACATTTGTATTATTGTTCCATGTTTTTCGATCCTCTGTAACCTCACTGACCCTCTTTAACCCTCGATGTCATCTCTCTGTGTCCTACCCCAGGGAGGAGAGGGAGCGTTGGATCCGGGCAAAGTATGAACAGAAGCTGTTCCTTATGGATGTCCCCCAGTCGGACGTGCCCCTGGGGCAGCAGCTGCTTCGGGCTGTGGTGGAGGACGACCTGAGGCTGGTGGTGCTGCTGCTGGCCCACGGCACCAAGGAGGAGGTCAACGAGACGTACGGGGACGGGGACGGACGCACTGCCCTGCACCTGTCCTGCGCCATGGCCAATGTGGTCATCACCCAGCTTCTCATCTGGGTGAGTAGGTTGGGCTTCGAGAGAGGATTGTTTTCAACCTTGATTAAAGATGAATTATCTTCTTGGCTGAATAAAGGTTGAATGATTATGAATGAGATAAGATGGTTAAAGAGTTAAATAGATGGGGAAAATGTTAAGGTCAGGGCCAGGAGTGTGTTCTGAGCATGTGACATGACCAGGAAAAACACTTGGCTGTGGATGAAAAGGGAGTGCTTTGTGAGAATCAAACAATATACTGAACTAGCTAAAACAAAATGTCAACTACACCTCTCTCTGTCCACTTCTTCTCCTCTTCCTCCTCACACTTCTCCTCTGTTCCCTCAGTATGGTGTGGATGTGAAGAGTCGGGACGCGCGCGGCCAGACGCCGCTGTCCTGCGCCCGGCGGGCAGGAAGCCAGGAATGTTCTGACATCCTGCTCCAGCACGGCTGCCCCAATGACCCCGTCAGCAGCCTGACCACACCCAACATGAGCCGCAGAAACCCCGATGTTAACCCTAACCCTAACGTCAACAATAACAACGCCCTCGGTGAACTCAACCGCAGTGTCAGTATCATGTAGGACCAGGAGTGGATCTGACCGGACTCACGGATCACCAAGGCCCCTGAACATACACATACTGTGTCCCCATAGACTACCCAGTGATCGTACTACTTTCCCAGTGTCCAGTCCTCATTCTCCTCTTACTCTACTTCATATTGTGTAACCTAGACTGAGTAACTGACAGTGGAGTTTCTGTTGTTGTTGGCGCAACGGACAGGATAGAGATATTCCACGACACTGAGAGAGGTGCTTACCTGGTGGATATTGTATATTGTATTTGTTTTGTTGTTTTTCTCATATCATCACCACAGAGGTGAATCTCTGTCAGAAACGATCATGATCAGCTTTAAAGCTTGTTATTGTTATTAAGCATCAACCAAATGAATGGCTCAAGATTTCTTTGTGTTTTTGGCATTTACCTCTCCTCTCCCCACTTTGTACTAAAACATTTCCTTTCAGGTCTTCATCTGTTGGAGCCAGACTGGGTTTTTATTCGACTGTTATATGAAATGACTAATTCCATCCATTCATGCTTCCATGCCTACATGGAGAAAGATAAACACCTTCGTAACATTTTGCATTAGATACTCAAAAGGAACTGCTATGTTGGATGCACAGTGATACCATGCATAGTCAGGTACCATGGTAAGTGATACCATGCATAGTCAGGTACCATGGTAAGTGATACCATGCATACAGGAAAGAAACTATTACTATCGATAATGTAATAGAGTTTACGACAGGTCCTCCATAATCCATGTCCCACCAATATCACAATTATTAAGGTTCAATTTGACTTAGTTATTATTGGTACTATTAAGCTATCAAACTCTTGACATGCCATTCGTGTACAAAAGCATGTCTAGATGGAAGATCAAAAATGATTTAAATACTTTACTTAGGGGCAAAAGGTTTAAACCACAATTTGAGATTTAAGAAATGATTGCACAATGGGAGAGTTTGGGGAGATAGTAAAGTGATTTAATTTGTTGCCCTTGCAAATCATCCATTATTATAAGGGAATTGATGGGTCTGTTTTATGAGCACCGGGCCAAATGTTTTTTTGTAAAGATTCCTCTTCAATCAGAAATCTTTCACAGGGATGATTGAAGGAAGGAAATTGTATCATTAAGACATCTTTGTTGGAGTAATTTCTGAACAGGTTGAAGAGTGTTGATAATTACTTGACACATCACATATCCTAAACCAATCTTCTAACTACTACATGGAATATCTGTACACCTCCTGTGGCCGAAGGCCCTGTATATTGGTACTCATGATACTATTTCTTCTGTTGTTGCTGTGAACAATGTGGTACGTGTGTGTGCTTATGTATGAGTGTGTGAGTGAAAGAGAAAGAGAGCAAGCAACTGAGTAAATCTGTGTAAGGACACCATTGGGAGGAAAGGTTAACATTTATAGTTGTTTGACTAAAATATGTTTTCAAGTGTACAGACCTAAAGTAGCTCTTTCTCCTATAAGATTTATCCTGAAACATTGTGGATTAACTTTGACTTCTGGAGTCGTAATTTCCTCTCCAACTGACTTTAACTGACCATCCTTACTCAATGGACCTAACCAAGTTCATTCAAGTGTCAAACTGTTGAGATGGCGACTGAACGGGTCAAGATGATGGATGAAGAGAAAAGCTGCGATGACTTGAGACACTATGGTAATTCTTCATGATAATATCACATGTATATATCAGTACTGGGACAAGACAAGATAAAGGAGGAAGGGCTTTGACCACAGGAATATTCAAGTGATATTGGTATAAAGTCTATAGAGACATGTATTTTTCCTCGCACTTCCACTGTTTTAAGGATTGAAGTTAAAACCCTGTTTTTTGGTTTTACTATGGCAGTGTTTATGTTTACAGGGCAAAGGCTCTTCATATTAACCCTGGTACTTTATCTACATGGTTTTGTTGATTCCCAGCAGGCATAACTGGTTGGAATTATATCAGTAAAACCATATTACAATCTGGTTGTAAACTGGTTGGAATGACATCATTTAAACCAGCTTTGCTCGGTGTATTCCCCCTGTATTTGTAGTTTATTGAAGCTCACAGAATATCAATGGGGCTCCCGAGTAGCGCAGTGGTCTAAGGCACTGCATCTCAGTGCACGATGCATCACTACAGTCCCTGGTTCGATTCCAGGCTGTATCACATCCGACCGTGATTGGGAGTCCCATAGGGCGGCGCACAATTGGCCCAGCATCGTCTGGGTTTGGCCGGGGTAGGCCATCATTGTAAATAATAATTTGTTCTTAACTGACTTGCCTAGTTAAATAAATAACCAAAATACATTTTGACTGATGGTCAACAGAGCTTGTAGACAGCCTTAAGTTATAACGGTACATTGACAAGTTGTTTTTTTCCTTAGGTGTACAGTATGTGTATAAACCACCATGGCACCAGCTTAATTAAATACATTCTTGAGTAAATTTCCAAGTATGTCTGATATACGGTAGTAGATTATTTCTTATAGGAGTTTACGGTATATACTTACCTGATGCCATAGTACCTTTTTCACCCTTGTAATATTTCCCTTCCCCACTGCTCTTAATGTTGCCTGACTATAACCATTATTCATTCTAAGCAAAGTGTTTTCCCCCAAAGACAGGCTGTTCTGACATGGCACCCTATTCCCTAAATAGTGCACTATTTTTGATCAGAGCTCAATGCGTGACCTGGTCAAAAGTAGTGCACTATAAGGGAGAAGGTTAATTACCATTTCGGACACACCCAGGATGTACTGTAGATATGGGTCCAAGATCCTCTATGACCAGACAAGCTTCCAGACAAACAATTGAAAAGATTTGAGTTTCCGGTCACTCTTTTTGACATGTCAACCATATTTTTATATCTTGTTAAATTTTTCCTCTTTGTTTTTAAGCATATTTTTAGGTACTTTGGTCTCAATGTATCGACATTATCTGACCATTTGAGGTACTCTGTGTATAATGATGTACATTTGACATATTTATAATGCAGTATGTAAATATGGTTTAGTTTTTTCGGTAAATTTTCCCCCAATTTTTTTTCTCTGTTTACGTTTAGAACGTGAAACAAAGGTTAAAGCTA
The DNA here is from genome assembly GCF_057628025.1 of Oncorhynchus mykiss. Taxonomy (NCBI): domain Eukaryota; kingdom Metazoa; phylum Chordata; class Actinopteri; order Salmoniformes; family Salmonidae; genus Oncorhynchus; species Oncorhynchus mykiss. The sequence continues at coordinate 73,207,974 of NC_143029.1, forward strand.
AAGGGTTACCTGCAGCGTGATTGGACGCTTGGATGACTGTTGAACTATTCAAACCCTCCAATAAAACAAATGTAGCCTTTCCTGGATTTGGGAAATAACAAAAAAGATGAAACGCGTCTCTCTTTGCATTTCTCATTGTATCTTCTTTAAATGACTTGTGTAAGTGATGTATGTATGTATGTAATAGCAACATGTGAGGCACAAGCTTACATTGTAACCACTCTTAACATGGTGCCACTCCCAAGGCAACATTGAAAACTCCCATCTTACACAAGTCCTTCATTTTCTTAACGGCACTTCCTATCTAACCGTCTGTGTGATATACTGTGATGTGCCAATATATGACATTCTGTCTCAATATCCAGGTTTAATACGTTTAAAAGTATTCTTCTACAGTATATAAGTCATGGATATAGGATCATTAGCCAGCCTCAATCAGTCAGATCCATTGAAGTTAGACAGTGAAGACAATCCCCTTGTTGGTGTGTTTCAAATGAGCATTCGTGTTGGGACACTGAGGATGGCCCATTGGTGTGTATTGTGTGTACCCAGTGGTTGAAAAAGTACCCAATTCTCATACTTGAGTAAAAGTAAAGATACCTTAATAGAAAATGACTCAAATAAAAATCAAAAGTAAATGTAATTGCTAAAATACACTTAAGTATCAAAAGTAAAAGCATAAATCATTTCAAATTCCTCATATTAGGAAAACCAGACGGCACCATTTCTTTGTTTTTTCTTTCTTTACAGACAGTCAGGGGTAAACTCCAACACTCAGACATCATTTACAAATGAAGCATTTGTGTTTAGTGAGTCCCCCATATCAGAGGCAGTAGAGATGATCAGAATGTTCTCTTGATAAATACATGAATTGGACCATTTTCCTGTCCTGTTAAGCATTCAAAATATAGGGAGTACTTTAGGTTGTCAGAGAAAATGTATGGAGTTAAAAGTACATTATTTTCTTTAGTCAGGTAAAAGTAAAAGTATAAAATAACTACTTAAGTAGTACTTTAAAGTATTTTTACTTAAGTACTTTACACCAGTGTGTGTACAATTAAGTGTGTATACCATTGTTACAATTATGTTTCAGGGGTACCAGAACGTGGCAGAGCTCAGATGCCTCCTTCCTATGCCAGTCCTTTGGCTAAGTGAGTTACCCCCTCTACCCCTCCACTTCCTGCTCATGTGCCCCCCCCCCCCCCCCCCCCCCCAAATTGACAGTCCCAATAGCCTCCAGGTAAGGAGAATTAAGAGAAAGAGCCAGGCTTAGTGTCAGGCAGCATGACGCGGAGGGAGAAAGTGAAAGGTCTCTGTCAAGAGGAGTCAAAGCACACCACTAATCTACTCCTTATTTTCAGCTAATCTGCTCTCCGCAAATGCAGGCGGCCCTGCGCTTCCCCCAACTCTGTTTTCTCTTCTGTTGTCTCTTATTACATGCCTTTCTTTTCTTCTTCCTTCCTCTTTAAAGACTGAGATGGTGATACAACCACACGTGCATACTCAAGCGCGCGCATACACACACACACACATAGTATAGAAAGTAGCTTATACAATATGAGTCAATACTGTGACTTGCTAAGGAAAGGCAATACGGACAAGTGAAAACGAAAATCTGTCTTCTAATTGGATCATTTCAGATAGTACCTCCTCGTTTCACTTAATTTCAAAAAGTTTACCTACTGAACAGAACCCTGTTATGTTATTGCATAGGAGGTAGCTAAACACTGAGGAGTGTTCTGTGCCGCCCACCTTGGCTTAGACAAATCACCTCCCAGATTGCAGAGGAGGGTTTACCAATGATGGATGGCTACACAAACATCTGACGAGAACATATTTGAAAACAATAATTCAAAATCTCCGTAAAGTGTTGCACTACCTACTCACAAGGGGGCCGATTCTGACTTAGGAAATGAACACCTTTCCTATGCACAACTTTCCTACGCACTTCTCAGTAGTTGGTATTCGGTGTGCGATGGGCTTTGCAGGTGTAGTTCCCTTGCGTGCTGAATACTGTACAGTATATGTAATTCAATCACCCACTTTCTGGCCAACACATTTTCTCTGTAGGATTTCTTTCAATAGTACATTTATCTTAAGCCATCCCTTTAAATACGGTGTACCTTTAATTAGAATTTTGTTGACAGATTACATTGAGAGAATGTAACGGCTCTCTTCTTCGTCTGATGATGAGGAATAGGAATCATCGGACCATCACGCAGCGTCGTAAGTGTTCATAGTAAATTTAATGAAATAAACTGAACACTGAATGACAAAAAAACAACAGAGCGTGAACGACATGAAACAGTCCTGTATGGTGAAAAAAACAGGAAAAAACAACCCACCAACACAGGTGGGAACAGGCTACCTAAGTATGGTTCTCAATCAGAGACAACAATTGACAGCTGCCTCTGATTGGGAACCATACCAGGCCAAACACATAGAAATACAACACACAGAACAAAACATAGAATGCCCACCCCAAGTCACGCCCTGACCAAACCAAAATAGACACATAAAAAAGGAACTAAGGTCAGGACGTGACAGAGAACGGGTTAAGAAAATAGGGATCAATGAAAGAAATCCATCTAAATATATGCATATTCGTCTCCATTTCAGCACCAACTGGTAGATGTAAAAAATACTCTGATTTTGTAGATGATTTAGGTACATTTTAGGGTTAGGAAAGTACTGTACTGAAAGACACTAAATATTGAACAATAGTCTTATAAAACCACCCTAATCATCAATAATCATGGAACTGTATGACAACGGTCCATTAGTCGTGAACCGTGCTCCAAGTTTAACCTGCTACGTGTGGTCTGAGTTCCATAATGATTCAAATAGGCTACATGTACCAAATTATTGCACAACGTTAACCAAATATGATCCACTACTGCTAGCGACCCTCAGGAACAATTTGCACAGATGTGACAGAGGAAAGAAAGGTCAACGGAATGGAAGGATGCAAAATTTAAGCTACAAACGAACACTAAAGTGACAGTTATAAATGTATGTAGGTATTACGGGCGGTGGCTCCCGTTAGTGGCTAATATTTAGCATAATACAAATTGTTAAATAAAACTGAGAAAAGCCCGGGCATATAATTAAAACATTCTAAAGCACATACATCAACCTGCCAGGTTCAGCCCTACAGAAGCCTATTACTTGGGGCTCCAAATTTCATCCATGCAAATTGAGGGCACAGCTATTTATAGCCTACTTCACTGTCGAATAGGGTTCGCAATACATATCAAGTTGATAGGATTTTTAGTTTGCTTCCATATGAATGGTTCCACATTCGTCTCGAAGGATCAGAGGGAAGTTTATTTACAATCCTGTTCTCCAAACGGATTACTAATTTACCTAGCTCTAATCAATAGCTATTATCAATATATAAGTTACAGTGCATGGAGAATGCTGTTATTTCTATAGGAAAAAGAAAGTAGATGCTTTTACCACTTGGCAGGTTCGCTCGATCTTAGTTATGGTTAGTCATGGTTATGAGGGGAATTAAGTCAAGGTCAGAATTCTGTTTATCTGTAAACACCTCCACCACACCTTCATTTCTTAGGTCTCCACCTGAACGATTAGCGAGTGATTCACGTGCTATTCTCATGCTTAAGTTCAAGGTCAGAATATGCATATAGAGAAATGTGCATAAAAAGGGAATTGCGTTCCATTTGCGAACGCTTACCTCAGGTTGGAATCGGCCCCAAGGTAATTAGGGGTTCACAGCAAAGCTGAGAAACGTATTGTTATTCTTAGATTTTATTTTTCCTTCACATAGTCAAGTAACTCATGCATAGATTAGTAAGTATTATTTCAAATTTGGCACACAGAAACTAAAGGCCATGAGTGACTTGGTCAAAAAGAATGGCAACGATAGGCCTATAGGTGGTGCTGTTATAAGCAGTCTCACATCCTCATATCTGCCGCCCCGTTTGACATAGTGACTTTGTATGTAGGATACTTTTCTCATGCTGAACAAATTTGCCTCAAGGACCCATTAAGTCTGTCAGGATAGATTTTCCTCTATCTTGGACATTTTGGAAAACCTATGAATAACTTTTGAAAATGTATTTTCATTATCCATAAGTCCGAATAACACCAAATGTTGTATGTAGGTCCATAGTTAATCTCTTAACTTAGTTTGAGAAAAGCTCATGGTTAAGAGATGGCTGAGTTATTGATAAATCAGGGAATCTGATTTTTCATGTCCATTTAAATCCTTCGTAAATCCACTTCACATGTGCCTATCAACTTGAATCGTACATACATTACCACGATGAACCATGTTAAATTTGGCATTGATATCTTAACAAATAAACAATTAACAATTAACTTTTTTTAAACTATGTAACACTAATGCTTAAAAAAAAAAATTCAATCATAAAAAATCATGGCATAAAAGTCAGATTTATTCCAAATTCCAAAGAGTTTGAGAAAATAATGTTGATACATTAAAATATGGCCTCACTATACTAGTAGATGCATATTAGGACTTATACTCTGTGGCTCAGTTGGTAGAGGATGGCACTTGCCACGCCAGGGAAACTAATTAACAACTCATTCTTTGTATGTATCTTTGCATATGTAACACTAATGCTCAAAATAATCTTCTCCTCGTCAACCATATGTCAGATTCACTCCACATTTTGTATTTAGACTCATTACACCAGTCTTCAATGTTTGAGAAACAATTGTTGCTGCATTCAAATATGGCCGCACTTTCTGCCATCCTGTGAACCTGGTTCATTGCTGCTAGCAGCTATAGTTGTTTTCTGTGTGTTTGCTATGCAAATTGTTTAACTACAGTTGCCTATCAAATGCCAATTAGTAGGACTTTTTCAATACTATTTTCATATGAAAGGCAAAAATCCTCAGCTCATTTTAGCAATTTCTGTTTAATTACTTCCAACATAATGCCTCAGTTATAAACTACTATAGGTCTTTGTTATCATGCTTGTTTTTGTGCTGAAAGGGTCAAATACATCCAAGGCATTAGTCTTCTCTGATCCTTGACATCTTCATGTCTGTTTCATCACATGTCCCTTTTCAACTATACAATGCATTTGGAAAGTATTCAGTATTCCTTTTTCCACATTTTGTTACCCTACAGCCTTATTCTAAAATGTATTAAATACATGTTTTCCTCGTCAATCAACACACAATACCCTATAATGACAAAATGAAAACAGCTTTTTAGACATTTTTGCAAATGTACTACAAATAATAAGCAGAAATGCCTTATTTACATAAGTATTCCAACCCTTTGACATGAGACTCGAAATTAAGCTCAGGTGCATCCTGTTTCAATTGATCATCCTTGAGATGTTCTACTTGATTGGAGTCCACATGTGGTGAATTCAAATGATTGGACATGATTCGGAAAGACGCACACCTGTCTATATGAGGTCCCACAGCTGACAGTGCATGTCTGAGCAAAAACCAAGACATAAGGTCGACGGAATTGACCATAGAGCGCCGAGATAGGATTGTGTCGTGGCACAGATCTGGGGAAGGGTACCAAAAAATATCTGCAGCATTGAAGCTCCCCAAAAACACAGTGGCCTCCATCATTCTTAAATGGAAGTAGTTTAGAACCACCAAGACTCTTCCTAGATCTGGCCACCCAGCCAAACTGAGCAATCGGGGGAGAAGGGCCTTAGTTAGGGAGGTGACCAAGAACCCAATGGTCACTCTGACAGAGCTCCAGAGTTCCTCTTTGGAGATGGGAGAACATTCCAGAAGAACAACCATCTCTGCAGCACTCAATCAATCAGACCTTTATGGTAGAGTGGCCAGACGGAAGCCACTCCTCAGTAAAAGGCACAACAGCCCATTTGGAGTTTGCCAAAAGGCAACTAAAGGACTCTCAGACCATGATGAAACCAAGATTGAACTCTTTGGCCTAAATGCCAAGCGTCATGTCTGGAGGAAACCTGGCACCGCTCATCACCTGGCCAATAAAATTCCTACGTTGAAGTATGGTGGTGGCAGAATCATGCTGTGGGGATGTTTTTCAGAGGCAGGGACTTGGAGACTAGTCAGGATCGAGGGAAAGATGAACGGAGCAAAGTACAGCGAGATCCTTGAAGAAAACCTGCTCCAGAGCACTCAGTTCACCTTCCAACAGGACAATAACCTTAAGCACACAGCCAAGACCACGCAGGAGTAGCTTTGAGACAAGTCTCTTAAAACCTGTTGGGGCTAGGGGGGGCACAAGGAGTTCCCTAAAGGGAACAACCCCTCCCATTCAGCTGAAAAAAATATTATTTAGAAATATTTAACTTTCACACATTAACAAGTCCAATACAGCAAATGAAAGATAAACATCTTGTTAATCTACCCATCGTGTCCGATTTTTTAAATGTTTTACAGCGAAAACACAACATATGTTAGATGAACACCAAATTCAAAAACACAGCGATTTTTCACAGTCACAAAAGCATAAATATAGATAAAAATGAATCACTAACCTTTGATTATCTCCATCAGATGACACTCATAGGACATCATGTTATACATGTATTGTGTGTTTTGTTCGATAATGTGCATATATATATATATATATATATATATATATATAAAAAATCTCAGTTTACATTGCCGCTTTACGTGCAGTAATGTTTTGATTCTAAAACATCCGGTGATTTTGCAGAAATACTCACAATAAACATTGATAAAAGATGCAAGTGTTATTCACAGAATGAAAGATAAACGTATCCTCTATGCAACCGCTGTGTCAGATTTTTTTTTAAACTTCACGGAAAAATAATAATCTGAGAACGGCGCTCAGAACCCAAAGAAATAGCCGCCATTTTGGCGTCAACAGAAGCTACAAAAAAACACTATAAATATTCACTTACCTTTGAATATCTTCATCAGAAGGCAGTTCCAGGAATCCCAGTTCGACAATAAATGCCTGATTTGTTATAAAGTTCCAAAAAGCCCATAATTTGACCACTTGTTGTTAGCTTGTTCAGCCCAGCATTCAATCCTCAAAAAGCACGAGCAATTCCTCCAGACAAAAACTCAAAAAGGCTTTCTGCCAGACCACCCACTCAAAGAGCTATTATGAGCCCCACCTTTATAGTAGAATCATACAACCAGAATCTAAAGACGGTGACATCTTGTGGAAGCCCTAGGAAGTCCATAAACATCCATCTCTAAGATGGACATCCAATGGCAATGTTTTCTAAATTGAGTTCTCACTTCCTGTTTGGATTTCTTCTCAGGTAATTGTCTGCCATATGAGATCTGTTATACTCACAGACATAATTCAAACAGTTTTAGAAACTTCAGAGTGTTTTCTATCCACCAGTAATAATGATATGCATATATTCCCATCTGGGAAAGAGTAGGAGGCAGTTTACTCTGGGCACGCCTTTCATCCAAAAGTGAAAATGCGGCCCCCTAGCCCCAACAGGTCTCTTAATGTCCTTGAGTGGCCCAGCCAGAGCCTGGACTTGAACTCTATCGAATATCTCTGGAGAGAGCTGAAATAGCTGTGCAGCGACACTCCCTATCCAATCTGACAGAGCTTGAGAGGCTCTGCAGATGTGCCAAGCTTGTAGCGTCATACCCAAGAAGACTCAAGGCTGTAATCGCTGCCAAAGGTACTTTAACACCCTTCAATTTAAATTTTTTGTAGATTTGCCAAAAAATTAAAATGAACTGTTTTTGCTGTTTAGGGGTATTGTGTTTAGATTGAGTAGGGGAAAAAAACGATGTAATCAATTTTAGAATAAGGCTGTACCGTAACAAAATGTGAAAAAAGTCAAGGTGTCTGAAATACTTTCCGAATGCACTGTACATTTTCACCTAGGGCAGCAGGTAGCCTGGCGGTTAAGAACGTTTGGCCAGTAAACGAAAGGTCACTGGTTTGAATCCCTGAGCCGACTAGGCTGTTTGGGCCAATGACCATAGGAGTTGACAAGCCAGCACAAACCAGGCTAAACCCGTTCCATTTTGACCAGTAATTATATCTATCTTCCTGACGACTTACCATGGGTATTCATAGGGGAGAGTGGGGTAAGTTGAGCCAACCTTGTTTCTAGGAAACCATACACAAAATGTAGAATTTGATCAAACACAGTGCCTTGCGAAAGTATTCGGCCCCCTTGAACTTTGCGACCTTTTGCCACATTTCAGGCTTCAAACATAAAGATATAAAGAAGAAGAAGAATCAACAACAAGTGGGACACAATCATGAAGTGGAACGACATTTATTGGATATTTCAAACTTTTTTAACAAATCAAAAACTGAAAAATTGGGCGTGCAAAATTATTCAGCCCCTTTACTTTCAGTGCAGCAAACTCTCTCCGGAAGTTCAGTGAGGATCTCTGAATGATCCAGTGTTGACCTAAATGACTAATGATGATAAATACAATCCACCTGTGTGTAATCAAGTCTCCGTATAAATGCACCTGCACTGTGATAGTCTTAGAGGTCCGTTAAAAGCGCAGAGAGCATCATGAAGAACAAGGAACACACCAGGCAGGTCCGAGATACTGTTGTGAAGAAGTTTAAAGCCGGATTTGGATACAAAAAGATTTCCCAAGCTTTAAACATCCCAAGGAGCACTGTGCAAGCGATAATATTGAAATGGAAGGAGTATCAGACCACTGCAAATCTACCAAGACCTGGCCGTCCCTCTAAACTTTCAGCTCATACAAGGAGAAGACTGATCAGAGATGCAGCCAAGAGGCCCATGATCACTCTGGATGAACTGCAGAGATCTACAGCTGAGGTGGGAGACTCTGTCCATAGGACAACAATCAGTCATATATTGCACAAATCTGGCCTTTATGGAAGAGTGGCAAGAAGAAAGCCATTTCTTAAAGATATCCATAAAAAGTGTTGTTTAAAGTTTGCCACAAGCCACCTGGGAGACACACCAAACATGTGGAAGAAGGTGCTCTGGTCAGATGAAACCAAAATTGAACTTTTTGGCAACAATGCAAAACGTTATGTTTGGCGTAAAAGCAACACAGCTCATCACCCTGAACACACCATCCCCACTGTCAAACATGGTGGTGGCAGCATCATGGTTTGGGCCTGCTTTTCTTCAGCAGGGACAGGGAAGATGGTTCAAATTGATGGGAAGATGGATGGAGCCAAATACAGGACCATTCTGGAAGAAAACCTGATGGAGTCGGCAAAAGACCTGAGACTGGGACGGAGATTTGTCTTCCAACAAGACAATGATCCAAAACATAAAGCAAAATCTACAATGGAATGGTTCAAAAATAAACATATCCAGGTGTTAGAATGGCCAAGTCAAAGTCCAGACCTGAATCCAATCGAGAATCTGTGGAAAGAACTGAAAACTACTGTTCACAAATGCTCTCCATCCAACCTCACTGAGCTCGAGCTGTTTTGCAAGGAGGAATGGGGAAAAATGTCAGTCTCTCGATGTGCAAAACTGATAGAAACATACCCCAAGCGACTTACAGCTGTAATCGCAGCAAAAGGTGGCGCTACAAAGTATTAACTTAAGGGGGCTGAATAATTTTGCACGCCCAATTTTTCAGTTTTTGATTTGTTAAAAAAGTTTGAAATATCCAATAAATGTCGTTCCACTTCATGATTGTGTCCCACTTGTTGTTGATTCTTCACAAAAAAATACAGTTTTATATCTTTATGTTTGAAGCCTGAAATGTGGCAAAAGGTCGCAAAGTTCAAGGGGGCCGAATACACAAAAAAATACAGTTTTATATCTTTATGTTTGAAGCCTGAAATGTGGCAAAAGGTCGCAAAGTTCAAGGGGGCCGAATACTATTTTGTGCGCCTATTTTATTATTTTTATTAAGTGAACTTTTAATTATTAGGGGGGGGGGGGGGGCGAATATACTATAGTTTGGTTAATTATTGTTGGAGTTGGGTAAGTATCTATAAGATGACATATTATCTGAATTAAATTCCATGCATATGTATTTGTTTGAGTAAGGCACTGTAACTAACCTAAACAACAGTATACAAGGCATATTGACATATGAGAGAGACATACAGCGAGGCATAAAGCAATCACAGGTGTTGATTTGGAGAGCAAGCTAAGACAACAACAGGTGAGACAACAACAGCTAATCAGCTAAAACAACAACAGGTAAAATGGCGATGAATGGGCAGAGAGGGTCGGTTATCTACACACAGAGCCTGAGTTCACGGCTGGGGCAGACAGATAAACAAAAAAAAAAGAATGGAGTACCGTGATTAATGGACAGGCATCAGCTATGTAGCCAAGTGATCATAGGGTCCAGGGGGCAACAATAGATAGGACAGGGAAGCCGCGGAGTAGTCTTTACTACGCTAGCATGCGGGGGACACAGCGTTTAAAGTTAGTAGCCCAGGGCTAGTAGAAGCGTCTGCTCCGACGTCCGACAGAGGCCGGTTGTAGGCACAGAGGATGGAGTATTCGGCGGCAGACCTGTCGTGGTGGTGCGGCGGGGCGCCGTGTCGACTAAGAATCCAAGCCAGATGGTGAAAGAGGTATTGTATTTGTAGTCATTTAGTTTTCTATCCGGGAGATGCGCCTGGCTCACGGCTAACTGGTGTTAGCTTCGGGGCAGGGGCGTTAGCCACTATAGCCACTCGGTAGCAGCGGTGATCCGGTGCAAAGGTCCAGAGCTTACGGCAAGGATCCGGTGGAGTAGTGTGTTCTAGCCGTGTTTGGGTGGAGTCCGGGTGAACAACTGAGTAGGCCGGGAGGTGGGCCTCAGGGATAGCTTCGGTACTGGGTAACTCGATGGGTGTTAGCTAGCTGTGAAGATCAGGAGAATGGTCCAGGGATTAAGGCAGGAATCCGGCGTTGTAGTGAAGAGACAGTCCATTACTGGTAGGCTGGCGAGTACTATCCAAGCTAAAAAAGAGCTGGTACCTGTACAGAAGGTAAAGGCCGCTAGCAGTGGGTAACAATGACTAAATAGCTTGTAGCTAATTAGCTGGTTAGCTTCTGATGGCTGGGTGGTTCTTGCTACAATTAAAAATAATAGCGGTTCCGTATCACATTGGTTGAGGCAGGTTACCGGAAGGTATAATTGAACTAGAAGAGATTGAAAATAAAATAGAAAAAAAATATACAAAAAAAGACGAAAAAGTACAAAAGTACATGAGAGGACGAACAAAACACGTCTGCACTGCTACACCATCTTGGAATATTGTGAAAGAAGAAACCACATGGACAAAGTGATAAGCAAGTTAGGTCCAAAAAACGGATTTTCATGAAGTCAAATTAATGTATTGTGTTAAGAGGTTTTATGATGCTTGTGTCTAAACCAAAGTAGATCATTTTAAGATTGTTCTATACATAAGTACCGGTCTCTATATGCTTCAATATGTGCATCCTTTGTGGGCTAATAGTCAAAATGTTTGCCTTGGGGTAAGTTGAGCCAATGATTGAGCCAATTTAAATGTTTTCTTTTCAGGAGTAATGCAAGCCATTTTCACTGGGCTATGAGGGACAAAATGGCAAGTGTTAATAAAAAGTACAGTGTTTGTTAGGTGTTAAGCCTGTGTTAAAAGATGCTTAAAATTACTAAAAGACAAAAAAAGCATTTGTGATTATGTTGACTTGTACTTGGGAATAAAGATAGACATGGTTTTCTAAAAGGTAGTGGTAATATTTCATTCAGTACAGAAATGTGTTGGCGGCTTAACTGATACCTGGGGTAAATTGTGTCAGTAATGTTTACATGAATTCTGATCATTTCGAGGGAAATACCACATCCTGAAATATATGTAGATATCTTTGTTGGAAAGAATACTATATTTCCCTGGACGGAATGATGCTGAATGTAAATGTCTCTCCTTACCCCATTCTAATTTACTCTGTCCTTCCTGACAACCTCCTGAATAACCATTCATGATTTCCCCCTCCATCATACGTGACCAGCAGTGATATCCATGCCTCTTCGGACCTGACCTCTCATAACTATTTCTCCACACTCACCTCTATATTCTTACCTATCGCTAACCAGAGTTTCTCAGCATCTCTCCCTCTCTCTCTCCTTTCCTCTCTCCATCTTTCTCTTCCCTTCGTACCTGTCCCCTTCTCTTCATCTCCTTCTCGCTTTCTCTTTCGCCATATCTCTTTCTCCCCGTTCTTGGCTCTTTCCTTCTCCAACTCTCTCACCCATCCCTCCCTCTCCCATTCTTTCTCCCTTCCCTGTTCTTCCTACTCTCTACCCCCTCATTCCATCTCTCTCTCTGCCCCCCTTGGCTCGTGTTCATGCATTTAGTTTCTCCGCTGTTAATTTGCCTGAGAATGCATTAGCTGTAATGAAGGCTGAGGGCCGAGGGAATCCTCCAGGGTTCCATTAATCATTCCCCCTCAGACAGGCAACCTTGATTACAAGTGGCAAGAAATTCATTAGAGCCAGGCCTCTGACAACTCTTATCTCCGCCACTAGATCTGACTCATTAGGCAGCCAAATTAAAGCTATGATGGCCCTGATGAAACTCAGCGCTTGTTTATCTTGTGCGATTTGATGCATCTGCCCATACATCACGCTTGGAGATGGAGAGGGGGATGTCCTGCATGCAGACTCTCCCAGGAAGTCAGGGCTTTCGTCTGGGCATGGGTATGGGATGGAATGTCCTGACTCTCTATGTGCGGCTATCTAGGAAAATATAGGCACAGATTTCATACATACATTTCATACATCACTGTTGAAGATGGGAAGGGGGCTTCCAGCATGCAGACCCTCCCAATAGGTCAGACAGGCCTCGGGTCCGTGTATAATACTGTCTCTACACTTACTGTGAGGGATGGGATGGTCTCTCTGTCTTGCCACGCAGCTCTCTAGCAAGGAAAGTATCTTAACTAAATTTAGATCTCAAGAAAATGTATAATGTGTCTCAGTTAGGGAGCTGTGTTTAGGCATAAGTACTATGGCATTAATGTAAAAATAATTGTATTATACTCAGTACAATAATACAATGAATGGTGTAAGCAATTTGGCTATGTTCTCCTTATTTATTCTCATGGACAATTACAGTTTCTCTTGCAACAACTGCAGTATTTCAGCTGGGAATATGTCATTGTACTTTAATTGTGTATAAGTTCACCTAGTCTGAAATAGCCATAACACTCTGGTACTAAGTAATCTACTTGACATCCAGCATTCGTCAGCTCTCTTAAGACCATAATAAAACCTCCATCACTTGCTCCCGACAACATTAATCCTTATATCACCATCCCAGTGTCACAATCTTGATGCATGAAGTGGACAATAACAAATGACTTCACATTGTCATGGTTGGTCAGATGGCAATGCTACTCTTGCCCTTCGTTAGCCAAGTTATGCAGTTGGGCTTTTGATACAAATATCATTGCCAAAACCAACAGCAGGCTTAAGCTGTGCATTTACTTTACCTTAGCCTTATAGTTTGATATAGGCTATGGTTCTCAGATACTGTATTATATCACTTCAATCATTGAAGTTCAACGGCAGCTTAAAATCTAGATTGTTATTTCCTAAAAGGACATAAGGAAGATATTAACTTTCCCCCCATGGCTTTTGAGGCCCATGTCAACAGTTGCACCACTAGTTACTTGGATAATATTTAATAAAAACAATATTTAGTTTATAAGTCAAGATATGTCTCAAGTTCAGTTTATTATATAGTCTTCATGGACATGTGGAGACCTCCCAGCTAGCACATTTGGTTTCCCATTGGTTCTGGGAATGAAGCCATAAGTTTCCTGACCTGTAAAACTGAACTTTTTTTTTAACCGTCCTGAGAACTAAAGTGAAGATTTTGCCTGTTCTGGGAAGTACATGTTTTGGTTGCGGCGAGGTTCTGAGAATGTTTTAGTATGGTTACCTTAAAGTTTTCCTGGGTTTTATTTACTTTCTGAGAATGGAATTTATAGGTTATTTGAATGTAATTAAATAACGTTCTGAGAAAATGTTTCAATAAGAATTTTAATAACACTGCAGGTTTAGTTTGGGTTAACTACCGAGCGGTGCAGCGGTCTAATGCACTGCATCTCAGCGCAAGAGGTGTCACTGCAGTCCCTGGTTCAAATCCAGGCTGCATCACATCTGGCTGTGATTGGAAGTCCCATAGGGCGGCGCACAATTGGCCCAGCGTCATCCAGGTTTGGCTGGGGTAGGCTGTCATTGTAAATAAGAATTTGTTCTTAACTGACTTGCCTAGTTAAATAAAAGGTTAAAACTGTTTATAACTCCAACTCCACATTGCTTGGGCATTAATCATGCAAACATGTTTCATTTTTATTGTGGCATGGCATCAGTGAGATTTAAACCTATGATATTCTGTTCTCTATCCAATGAATTAGTCCACTGCAGCTCCAGAATGAAGCTAGCAGGATGCAGCTATTTTTTTTTTACTCATACAAAGCTGTACAATTTTGTCTATTCAAACAGACCCCATTTCAAAGGGTACAAGCACTCATTAAAATCACACTTAACAAGATAGACAATAGTGAGAGTTTTGTTGACACTGAGAACGGAATATCTATGTTTTTAAATAAAAAAAATGTAACGTTTTTTTAACTGTACTAATGTTTTCTTGTGGGTTTCTACGGAAAGTTTTATTCATGTTCTGAGAACATGACTTTAAATAGAACCATGAGGAAACTTGAAGAAAACGTTATGCTGAAGTAGTGACGTTCACACAGAAGAACGTAGTTTCTTAATGTTCTCTGAACGTTCTGAGACATGACTTTAAATACAACCATGAGGAAACCTGTAGGAAACGTTATACTTAAGTACTAAAATTCCCACCTGAGAAACATGGTTTTCAGAACGTTTTGTGCAAGCTGGGTATCCTGCGCCATTCCCAGAACTTTGTGGGGAGGTTGCATGCAAAATAACCATAGGACACCATGCTCTCACCTAGCTCTAAAACACATATGGTTCTCAGAACCGTATGTGCTAACTGGGCTATCTCTTTCTTCCATTTTGAGCAATGTGTTGGTTCAGAACTGCTGCGAGCTGATTAATTAAGCTACAGTAATATATTACAATATAGCTACAGGATCATAAGCGCCCAATTTGGGAACAGTTCAAAGAAACCTATCGTGCCCAAACTCACATCCGGATACTAAGGCCAGCAGAGCTTGATATTTTGTACAGCCTACCCCGCAGGTGCCCCCTCCCCTTTAGAAATTTGGCAACCACACTTTAGATAGATCATAGACTCAAGCATTAAATTGCAATGTAAAAACTCCTCTGGGTTGAGAGAAAGAAAACTAGAAAAGGAGGACGAAGGATATCTGCAGAATTGGGTGAGCCTACCCAGCTAGCATATAACGTTCTGAGAACCATATGTTTCTTAGAGCTTGGTGTGAGTATGGTTGTCCTATGGCTATTGTGCATTAAACATTCCCACAACTTTATGGGAATGGTGCAGGATATCCAGCTAGCACATAATGTTCTGAGAGCCATAAGTTTCTTAGGTGGGAATTTCAGTACTTCAGCACAACGTTTCCTACAGATTTCCTCATGGCTCTATTTCAAGTTGTGTTCTCAGAATGTTCTGAGAACATTAAGAAACAACGTTCTTCTGTTGGAATTTCTGTACATCGCATACGTTTTCTGCAGGTTTCCTGATGGTTCTATTTAAAGGCATGTTCTAAGAATATTCAGAGAATGTTAAGAAACAGATAACACAACAGCAGTAGGTTTGATTACCAACAACAACATTGTTGTGAAGAAGGCGCAACAGCATCTCTTCAACCTCAGGAGGATGAAG
Source organism: Oncorhynchus mykiss (assembly GCF_057628025.1). NCBI lineage: Eukaryota > Metazoa > Chordata > Actinopteri > Salmoniformes > Salmonidae > Oncorhynchus > Oncorhynchus mykiss. The sequence continues at coordinate 73,223,701 of NC_143029.1, forward strand.
AAATGTGGCTGTCACCTAAAACCCTCACAAACTTTTATAGACACAGAATTGAGAGCATCCTGTCAGGCTGCATCACCTCCTGGCACGGCAACTGCACCGCCCATAACCACAGGGCTCTCCAGAGGGTGGTGTGGTCTGCACAACACATCACCTGGGGCAAACTACCTGCCCTCCAGGACACCTACAGCAGCCGATGTCACAGGAAGGCCAAAAAGATCATCAAGGACAACAACCACCCGAGCAACTGCCTGTTCAGCCCGCTACCATCCAGAAGGCGAGGTCAGTACAGGTGCATCAAAGCTGGGACCGAGAGACTGATAAATAGCTTCTATCTCAAGGCAATCAGACTGTTAAACAGCCCTCACTAACACAGTGAGGCTGCTGCCTACATACAGCCTACATACAGACTTGAAATCATTGGCCACTTTAATAAATGGATCACTAGTCACTTCAATAATGCCACTTTAATAATGTTTACATACAGTGGGGAGAACAAGTATTTGATACACTGCCGATTTTGCAGGTTTTCCTACTTACAAAGCATGTAGATGTCTGTAATTTTTATCATAGGTACACTTCAACTGTGAGAGACGGAATCTAAAAATTCAGAAAATCACATTGTATGATTTTTAAGTAATTAATTTGCATTTTATTGCATGACATAAGTATTTGATACATCAGAAAAGCAGAACTTAATATTTGGTACAGAAACCTTTGTTTGCAATTACAGAGATCATACGTTTCCTGTGGTTCTTGACCAGGTTTGCACACACTGCAGCAGGGATTTTGGCCCACTCCTCCATACAGACCTTCTCCAGATCCTTCACATTTCGGGGCTGTTGCTGGGAAATACGTACTTTCAGCTCCCTCCAAATATTTTTCTATTGGGTTCAGGTCTGGAGACTGGCTAGGCCACTCCAGGACCTTGAGATGCTTCTTACGGAGCCACTCCTTAGTTGCTCTGGCTGTGTGTTTCGGGTCGTTGTCATGCTGGAAGACCCAGGTTGTTGGCCAAGATCTTGCGTTACATGGCCCCATCCATCCTCCCCTCAATACGGTGCAGTCGTCCTGTCCCCTTTGCAGAAAAGCATCCCCAAAGAATGATGTTTCCACCTCCATGCTTCACGGTTGGGATGGTGTTCTTGGGGTTGTACTCATCCGTCTTCTTCCTCCAAACACGGCGAGTGGAGTTTAGACCAAAAAGCTCTATTTATGTCTCATCAGACCACATGACCTTCTCCCATTCCTCTTCTGGATCATCCAGATGGTCATTGGCAAACTTCAGACGGGCCTGGACATGCGCTGGCTTGAGCAGGGGGACCTTGCGTGCGCGGCAGGATTTTAATCCATGACGGCGTAGTGTGTTACTAATGGTTTTCTTTGAGACTGTGGTCCCAGCTTTCTTCAGGTCATTGACCAGGTCCTGCAGTGTAGTTCTGGGCTGATCTCTCCCCTTCCTCATGATCATTGATGACCCACGAGGTGAGATCTTGCATGGAGCCCCAGACCGTGATTGACCGTCATCTTGAACTTCTTCCATTTTCTTATAATTGCGCCAACAGTTGTTGCCTTCTTACCAAGCTGCTTGCCTATTGTCCTGTAGCCCATCCCAGCCTTGTGCAGGTCTACAATTTTATCCCTGATGTCCTTACACAGCTCACTGGTCTTGGCCATTGTGGAGAGTTTGGAGTCTGTTTGATTGAGTGTGTGGACAGGTGTCTTTTATGCAGGTAACGAGTTCAAACAGGTGCAGTTAATACAGGTAATGAGTGGAGAACAGGAGGGCTAACAGGTCTGTGAGAGCCGGAATTCTTACTGGTTGGTAGGTGTTCAAATACTTACGTCATGCAATAAAATGCAAATGAATTACATAAAAATCAATTAGATTCCGTCTCTCACACTTGAAGTGTACCTATGATAAACATTACAGACCTCTACATACTTTGTAAGTAGGAAAACCTGCAAAATCGGCAGTGTATCAAATACTTGTTCCCTCCACTGTATCTTGCATTACTCATCGCATATGTATTTACTGTATTTTATACCATCTACGGCTTCTTGCCTATGCTGCTCGACATTGCTCATCCATATACAGTGGGGCAAAAAAGTATTTAGTCAGCCACCAATTGTGCAAGTTCTCCCACGTAAAAATATGAGAGAGGTCTGTAATTTTCATCATAGGTACAGACAAAATGAGAAAAAAAATCCAGACAATCACATTGTAGGATTTTTTATGAATTTATTTGCAAATTATGGTGGAAAATAAGTATTTGGTCACTTACAAACAAGCAAGATTTCTGGCTCTCACAGACCTGTAACTTCTTCTTTAAGAGGCTCCTCTGTCCTCCACTCGTTACCTGTATTAATGGCACCTGTTTGAACTTGTTATCAGTATAAAAGACACCTGTCCACAACCTCAAACAGTCACACTCCAAACTCCACTATGGCCAAGACCAAAGAGCTGTCAGAGGACACCAGAAACAAAATTGTAGACCTGCACCAGGCTGGGAAGACTGAATCTGCAATAGGTAAGCAGCTTGGTTTGAAGAAATCAACTGTGGGAGCAATTATTAGGAAATGTAAGACATACAAGACCACTGATAATCTCCCTCGATCTGGGGCTCCACACAAGATCTCACCCCGTGGGGTCAAAATGATCACAAGAATGGTGTCAAAAATCCCAGAAGTGAATGACCTGCAGAGAGCTGGGACCAAAGTAACAAAGCCTACCATCAGTAACACACTATGCCGCCAGGGACTCAAATCCTGCAGTGCCAGACGTGTCCCCCTGATTAAGCCAGTACATGTCCAGGCCCGTCTGAAGTTTGCTAGAGAGCATTTGGATGATCCAGAAGAAGATTGGGAGAATGTCATATGGTCAGATGAAACCAAAATATAACTTGTTGGTAAAAACTCAACTCGTCGTGTTTGGAGGACAAAGAATGCTGAGTTGCATCCAAAGAACACCATACCTACTGTGAAGCATGGGGGTGGAAACATCATGCTTTCGGGCTGTTTTTCTGCAAAGGGACCAGGACGACTGATCCGTGTAAAGGAAAGAATGAATGGGGTCATGTATCGTGAGATTTTGAGTGAAAACCTCCTTCCATCAGCAAGGGCATTGAAGATGAAACGTGGCTGGGTCTTTCAGCATGACAATGATCCCAAACACACCGCCCGGGCAACGAAGGAGTGGCTTCGTAAGAAGCATTTCAAGGTCCTGGAGTGGCCTAGCCAGTCTCCAGATCTCAATCCCATAGAACATCTTTGGAGGGAGTTGAAAGTCTGTGTTGCCCAGCAACAGCCCCAAAACATCACTGCTCTAGAGGAGATCTGCATGGAGGAATGGGCCAAAATACCAGCAACTTTGTGTGAAAACCTTGTGAAGACTTACAGAAAACGTTTGACCTCTGTCATTGCCAACAAAGGGTATATAACAAAGTATTGAGCTAAACTTTTGTTATTGACCAAATACTTATTTTCCACCATAATTTGCAAATAAATTCATTAAAAATCCTACAATGTGATTTCTGGATTTTTTTTCTCATTTTGTCTGTCATAGTTGAAGTGTACCTATGATGAAAATTACAGACCTCTCTCATCTTTTTAAGTGGGAGAACTTGCACAATTGGTGTCTGACTAAATACTTTTTTCCCCCACTGTATTTATATGAATATATTCTTATTCCTTTACTTAGATGTGTGTATATTAGGTAGTTGTTGTGGAATTGTTAGATTACTTGTTAGATACTGCTGCACTGTCGGAACTAGAAGCACAAGCATTTCGCTACACTCACAATAACATCTGCTAACCATGTGTATGTGACCAATACAATTTGATTTGATTCGATTTCAACAATGTTCTTCTGTGGGAATTTAAGTACTTCAGCATAACACTTTCTTCAGGTTTCCTCATGGATCTATGTTCTCAGAACATTAAGAAAACTTTCCATAAAAACCACAAGAAAATATTAGTGACTTTAAATAACTTTCAAATAATGTTATTTAAAAACATATACATTCCTTTCTCAGCGGCAACAAAACTCTACCTTGTTAAGTGTGCGCAGGTGTGTTGTCCATGCCCACTAATTGGCCACACCTGATGTTAATGAGTGCTTGCTTTTTTTTTTACATGGGGTCTGTTTGAATAGACTAACATCAACAGCTTCGTATGAATTAAAAAAACATGGTATGCTAGCTCCATCCTGGTGGCGCAGTGGACTAATTAAACAAATAGAACAAAAGATCATATGTTGGATTCTCACTGATGCCATACCACAATAAAAATGTGTTTGCATGATTAATGCCCAAGCAAATTAATGTCCATGTGTCCAATCTGTGCTTGGAGTTCAACACAGTTAATTAAAATAGCAGTGTTATTAAAAGTCTTATTGAAACATGTCCTCAGAACGTTAATTCATTACTTTCAAATAACCTAGATTTTCTGTTCTCAGAACGTTAATAAGACCTCCCAGGAAAACTTTCAGGGAACCATAGTCAAACGTTCTCAGAACTCCCTGCAACCTAAAAATATACCTTCCCAGAACAGGCAAAATGTTCACTTCCATTCTTAGAATGTTTAATAAATGTTCAGTTTTACTGGTCAGGATAATTATGGCTCCGTTCCCAGACCCAAGGGGAAACCAAAAACGTCCCACAACTTCCAAGGAACCAAATGTGCTAGCTGGATACACATCCAGGTAGTATATTTTAACAATACACCTATAGGGTTTTGCTTTTGTGTCCTTAAGTGGCACATAACATTTCAATGAGTGATATGACAGAGTAAATTATATTTTTGTCATATGATGCATGATGACATGCACTTTGTTTGAATAGTGTTGGAATAGGCTTAGCTCACTGTAACGTCTTGGGTGTGTCCATGCATCCCCACGCTAACTCTGTTCTGTTCCCTCAATTAGCAGCTAAGCACTAGAACATACACAAAACATTCTGGCGTCATCAGAGGTCGAGACTCTAAAATCATTCAACTTCGACCCACAACTGTCAGCTCTGGCATTGCCTATTTGAAGTCGGAAATGAATTAGTCAAAACAATTGTTTTTAATTTACAATAGGCTAATATTGTATTATATTTCGTTTAAATATTATCATATTATCTCTTCACTTATTTCCGTTATACCTAATCTTTATCGTCATAATTGAGTTGACTTCAACATGACAGCATAATGCAAAAGTAGGTGTCGCTAATTAGCTTCATTTATTGACTCAAATATCGCGCTTGATAATTTCGTGGACATGTGTGGGATCAGTTATTCGAACAGGGAGTAGGTCTACCTGAGATAACATCTGCTGAGATACGATCTGGGGGGAAATATTTTATAACGTTTTCAGCACGTGTAGTAACGACGACACAAGCCTATATATAGCCTCAAATAAATTGGTTTTACAGGTGCATCAGTAACAAATATTTGCTAGCTTTTTTCACGTTCTATTTGTGATTTTTATGACTTGCTCTTAGGTTTGAAATGGATGGAAATGGATCTATACTTGAATACAAAATTAATTACATACACATCAAAATACGTTTAACATGAATCTGTAGCGACCAAATGAAGTTGCAGCTGTGAAAATGTATTCTGTATTCCTGAGTTGCTTATATACATAAAACACACACACACACACACACACACACACACACACACACACACACACACACACACACACACACACACACACACACACACACACACACACATACACACACACACTGTTCAGTGTTCATCCTCCCTGGTCTGGTCTCCTCAACTCCTATAAGGATGTATGTTTTGACCGTTCTAATGGCGCTCCATCACTCCACCTCGAGACAACATGCCCTCCTAAAGATAACTGCTGCTTCCAGTCACAAAACCCTCGTCTGTTCTCTCCTGTATCTCTGTCTGCTTAATGAGAACCTTCATTGAATGTATATCACCAACGCCTAGATAGGGCGAACTGCTGGACTTTGCACACAGTAGGTGAAGTGGAATATGATTTAGTATTCAGTAGTATCAGTCGTCCAATTATGTAGCTAATCCACTCACGATAGGAGACACGTTTGTATTTTTTCAAGACCTGCAATATCATTACATTGCAAACTCATCCAGGCCTACAGTGTGCAAAAATGTCTTCATATTCATGCCAGATATTACATAGGTATACAATACAGACGTTTTATTTACTTACTATCTGAAATCAATAATATCAGATTATTAATGCCTATTTTACAAAGCAAAACAACTTTTGAGATTGAGATAATATATGAGAATTTCCATAACTATTATGAATATGTGTATTATAATCAATTATCAATTATATTATGGTTTTATTATTTGTTTATTGTTATAGTTCACTTCAAGTTTTAGTAGGCTATTAAAATACAGTGTCATGTAATAGCCTAGTGGTATTTTACTTAATGAATGCGAGGAAAATATATTCTACAGAAAGATAGCTCACTGTTAATTTTCTGAGAGCAGACAGATGCTATATATAAAGCACAAATCACCATCTCTAAAACTATGGCTTAAACAGCAATAATAATGCATTTAGATACATACCTTTAATATAAATTGATTTAATAAGTCAATATACTTTACAGTATTTCCTTGTTTGGTTATTTATTTTTCTTCACATATTTTTTTTCTCTTACAAACAGCTGGCGAATACAGTTCTTACAGTAGCCTACCAAAAATGAAAACTTTGTAAGGTACATGCAACATGTGATCAACGAAACGATACCAAATACAACAAGTTTGAAATAGCTTCACATGAAGCACATGCAGATAATAAACAGAACATTTATAGGCCCTAGATATAAATATTTTAGAAAATAATGTTTACAATCTCATTTCATAGCGGCTGTCTGTGTCACCCGACACATAATATTTACAAATGTACAAACAATAAATAAAACATGATATCATATTTGACCAATTCATTAATCTGCCAAGCGATAACATGATCGTATGTTGTCAAGTTAATCGGTCATTATGTCTCTTGTGATGTAAAAAGTAATCTTGCTGACCAAAAAATTCCATCCCTTTTTGTGCTTCATGCATTTAACAACCCAGAGCTTTCTTTTGTCAGAATTAATGTCCGTTTCTTTTATAAAGTTGAGGCCAGGATAGTTCATCATGGCCTTGTTTGCTCTATCTGTTGGTGTTGACTCCTCACGGCAAACCTGTTGACGTGCACTGGAATGGGGACCACAATTTTGGGGTTTCTCACAGGCTCTCCCGACCTGTTATTGACGTTTCCCGCTTTGATTCTTTTCCATTTGGCCCTACGATTCTGGAACCAAATTTTGACCTGCACCTCGCTCAATTTAAGTGCGTGTGCTATTTGAGAGCGTTCGGTGAGCGAAAGGTACTTTTTACAATGAAATTCCTTCTCAAGTTCAAGTAGCTGCTCGCTTGTAAAAGCTGTCCGTCTCCTTCTGCTCTTTCCTGCTGAGCTTCCTGGTGGTAACGCTTCCTGTGACCCGGGTTTTAGTTTACTCTTTTGGGATAAAGAACCACAGTTGTTCCCATCGGAGAAGCTTTCGTTCTCGCTGTCGACGGCAGAGCTGTCATCTCGGTCACTGCAAACTGCGTCTGCTGATTTCAGGTCAAACTTCTCATCGTCAGAGCTGTACAATTTAGTCTCACCTAAAAATTGACAATGAAGAAAGACAACATATATTACAACCAGTTATGTTCAGCCAACACGTTTACCTCACAAATGCAAATGAGGCATTTATCTCTTTAAAAATTCAGAGACATTGTCTTGGCCACATAGGCCTCTAAAATGAAAATGGAATAGGCATGTTGGAGAGTTCGTATTCTGCGGTATTTTCGCAAAAGGAAATTAGTGCCATTTATAACACCTGTATTAAAGTAACATTGGCCAATGTCACGTTAAGTAAAAAACTGTGTAAAATTATGCCTAATGTAACAAATAGATTGAAGACAGTGTTTCACAAAATTGAGTTAGGCTACACAATTCGACTTAATACACATTTGAAAGTGTGGTTTGTCATGAAACAATGTATTTGTGGAATAGTATGTTATGATGACAATTTCAGCCTTCGAAAAAGTGTGGATGGTGTCTTAAATTTCAGCATCATATTTGCCTTGGATAAACTGCGTGTAACTTTATGCTCAGCACCGAGTGTCTTTTTGTGTTGCTAAATGTCCATGCAGTCCAGTCCAAACTCTAATTTGGATGACGTTTGCGCGTTTTACGCATTTAGGTCTCAACGTGCCAATCTAACGGAAACGTATGGACACTGGGACTGGAGTTTACCTGGCATAGTTTGAAAAGTTTCCGAGAAGTTGAGTAAGTCCGATCCCTTGTCTCTTCCATGCAGATCGTCTGAGAGGGGGCTCTCTTGTCTCCTCGTTCCAGGGTCGGCACTTAACCGAGGTCCGGGGAGCTCTTGGGGAGGATAGAAACTATCCGGCGGATCCGAGAAACTGGGCAGTGTTGTCGTGAGAGCCACCATGGACGGCATCCCCTGTCCCAAACTCGCACAGAATGTGTTGGTAAGACGTCCAGCGAAAGATGCCAACGGCGCCAAAGGAGGTATGCCAGAAGGTAAATGTGAATGAGATAAAGATTGAGGAATCATCAAGGGTCTGTACGGCATAAACATCGGGTAGCCAGTGTAGAGCAGGTGTCCCGGCCGAGGCTGCGGAGTTCCTATCAAGGAGTCGATCGAAAACGCCGTCCCTTGGCCGCCCGGTCTCTGCATTGTGAAGAAAATTGTGGCTTATTTTTTCGAAAACTCAGGCGCTCTTCCTTCCCTCAACAAATCGCAAAAACCTTAGATTCAAAGGTCGAGTGAAGTTATTAGGTCCCTTCGCTGTGATGTTATCCCGTTGACTAACCAGCTCCTCGAAACCTCCTCAAGCTTACTGAAACCTGACGCTTTCTTGTTTTGTGCCCACTCCCTGTCCCTCTATTTGTCACACACTGAGACATAAACACACGCTCTCCCCCTCTACCTCTCCCTCCCTCCACTTCTTTCTCACTTCAATTCAATGGGCTCTCCCACACGCACAGAGCGAGAGCCCTAGCTTATCATCTGCAATACAAGAGGAATGAAAGGGGGTGTACCCTGGGGACTCATCCATCTTCCTCAAATTACGCTTCATTTCCTTTTTCAGTGTCGGACTTTTTGGCCGACTCGAGAGGCGGTAGTTTCCCAGTGGATACGGAATAGACGTCCCCCCCTCCCCCCCAGCCCTCCACCCCATTTGCCCGTCCACATTGACTGGAAGTGATGTGAGAGACTGCTTCAGCCCTTACCCTTCTATAATCGTTGACCACACCAACCCAATCAGCTATTATTAATTTTGATTGATGATAAGTAATTACTTTGGATTCAAGGGATGACATAAAACAACGGTGCTTTTGTTGAAATGTTGCGATGTATGGCATCGGGACGGATGGCATCGGAGTGGGCCGGAGGAGAGGCAGATGTTTTTCCTCTCTTGAAAGAGTAAAGCTTTTCTATTCTCTCGAGCCAAAACAATGCGTTTGGCCTTAGAAAAGTGCAGTAATAATTATTCCCTAGAGTGAGTTATCCTGTACAACATTTTGTTCTGATAAAAGACATACACGTGAGGTAAACGGCAATTTTAAAACGAGTCGGCGCCGTTTTGAAAGTGGCATTTTGGAGACTAAACTTTATTCGATTAAAAATACAACAGGGTACCAACGTGCTTGTATCTGTAGGGCTACCATTAAGTTAGTTGTATATGCAGACAATCATTTTTCAGGTTTAAGATAGGCCTAACCTTAAACTAAAACACGCACTTAACCCGAGAACAACACTCGCACATGACCCCCGCTTACTAACTCGGATTTTGCTGATAGCTACTTTATTGCGGAAAAAGGTACTTACAATGACTGTGATATATGATTGTCCCACCAAGCCATCTTAAGACGAATTCACTAACTTTAAGTCGCTCTGGATAAGAGCGTCTGCTAAATGACTAAAATGTTAAATGTAATGAGCATGCATCCTAAACTAATTGCCAATTAAATGTGGAATAGTTAAAATTATGCATCGACGCTTTCAGGGTTTTGGCCACTCATTTTCTAAATGCTTATACGTTTATATTAAAATCAAAATGTGCAATAATGAAAAATCACGTTTCTCTTTTCTTATAAGTGTTGATTTAATCGGATATCATTTTACCGTTTATATGCCAATGCTTGATGATGATTAGCCTCTATTGAGTCCTTGGGGCGCGCGGGCACTCCAACTGGCCGTCTGATTGCATGAAGACATAAACATATCACCAACCGAGTCTGATTAGCAATGGAGTGCCAAGGGATGCTAATTATTCTTATAATTGCAAATGACTCCATTCAGCACCACCTTGCTTTGAACTATTGAAACCAGATAGCTTTCCTCTCCCGCGCGCTCCTCTCCTCTTCGTTTTTTTAAGAGTGGAGTGGACTCTGATTATATAGTCTCCAACCAGAACCTCCTCATACCTCCTCAACTTTTCTCTCCGATGTGTGATACATTCTGCATTTATGTCTAGGATTGGATTTATTCTTGTTTTCTTTCATGAGTCAGGAATCTATAGTTTATTTGATCAGTTACATTACAATTATGTCACCTAATAATCATAAATTATTGTTATTATTAGTTTCTACTGGTATATGTCACTAAGAACGGGATGATTGACTTTCCTTGGAGCCTTTATATAACCTACATTATTGTAATTTGTATTCAAGTTGTAACATATTGCTAATATATATTTTATTTTACAATCGAATTATTTTTCATTGCAGGTTTAGTTTCTTTGATATGTCTTTAGCTCCGCATGCGCTAGGCACATAGCGTAGCCTAGTTCAAGAGCCTCACTGTGACAGGTTCATTACCCAAGTCAGCATACTGTCTCCGTGTCACCACCCTCTGTCACACAGGTTCACCATTCTCCCCAAGCCGGGTGGTTGGTATTCAAAAGCATGCTACTTCTTTCCGATCCCATACAATCATACATCTGGACCTCTCCACATAATTATCAACTGGAAACGCCCACCTCACCTAAGTAGTTTTACAACGACATTTCTGTTAAATTACAAATATTGTAGAACTACTAGGCTATATTGCATTATGTTTGGTCAATGTTTAACATATATATATTTTCGTTTGTTATCCATTCAATTGTTGTCCATCCCACTATTTGCTAGATTTTAAAACATCGATAAACCTTCTTGGCAACGTACACATAAAAGCTCACTGCTTATTCAATAGTCTATTCATGATTTCCGTCCATCACTGGCGTGTTGTATTTGTCTGACACTTTTTGTAATATAAGATAACCTCCGAGCCTTTGCATGACAGTCTCTCATATTTATTCTCATGAAGTCTTTATAAATACATTTTTCAGTAAATGTTGAATTATTTCCAAAATGACTGAAGTCACAGCCTGCATTTACTTCCGTAAAGCCAGTGAAATCACATAACGTTCTAATCTGGGGTGGCAGGTAAACCTAGCAGTTAAGAGCGTGGGGCCAGTAACGGAAAAGTCGCTCGTTCGAATCCCATGGCCGACTTGAGCTAGGCACTTGAACCCTAATTGCTCCTGTAAATCGCTTTGGATACAAGTGGCAGAGATTAAATGTAATCATTTATCTTAATTATTAATGAGAAATATTCTGACCAAGAGTGACTGAGTTATAGAGCACACTTTTTTTGTTCATTTAGGATTTATTTTCTTCTAAAAAGTAGTCATTATTTCTCTACCAAATACTTAGTAGGCTATAGCTACATCCATAATTGGTTCCTTTTTGTAATAAAGCAGTGCGCACATTTTTTTTCATATACTGACTGATCTCACTATCTTACCATATATGACAAGGTGCTAAGCCAAATAAGTCATCTATTTCTCCCTGAAGTCACGACTACTTTGGGGGAAAAAGCTCAATATGTAAATCTATTTCCTTTACTCCTTTATTTTACACTACATTATGCCCGTACACTTCAGTTCCACGATAGCACTATAAATACAAAAGTTACACCTTTCGTTGAAAAATATCCTAGAAAAAAAAACACAAAGCCAGCCCTCTAATACAGGACATCTCTTTAATTTGTCATTTAAAGACCACAACACCCCCTTGTGGTGAAGCGGAGTAACACGGTTCTGCTTGTAAAGCAAATTACATTTTTTCTTATGAACCAAAATAGCAATACAATGAACACAATCAATTGTAAATACATACTTTTTGACATAGATTGTTTTGCCATATATTGTACAGTACATAATGGTATCCATTTACTCACACTCTGCAATCTCAAGGATTCTGAACCCAGGAGTGGTAGTCAACTTAGTACCACAATCAGTAGGTCTGTGACGATGACCCTCCTGTGTCATTCTGCAAAACAAATATTGTCACAGACAGACTGAATTCCTAGTGTTTCCTAGTGTTTGTGCTGTAGCCTACAGTACATACAGAGCTCTATAGTGCCTGGAGCTCTCATCATATCATACCATGTATGCCATACATCCAGTGTTTAGGGTTTATATACATCCTGGCTCTATCTCTGACTCAGTGAACGTAGTATTTGAACTACAGCAGCAGGTTGTTCTTGATGAAGGTGGGCAGGTCTAGGTGTGGCACCATCTTGTGCAATTGTCCATCTAGGTAGTTCTGTAGTGTCCAGCAAGCCAGGTGCTGTAGGGAACAAGGGGTCTGCTGCAGGGAGAACAGGGACTTATAGAACCCATTGTGTTCCTGGAGAGAGATACACACAGAACAGTCAGTTAGACAGAGTCATACTCTATGAGAACATAATATAACAGAATGAAATCGCTATGATCCTAGGAACTGACCGTAAACATATCTGGTGAAACATCCTCCACCCTGTCATCTGTAATCTTGAGGCGATCATATGCATTCAGAAAAACCTTGATTGTGCACGAGGAGATGGCAGTACTTCAGAACCTGAAAGATACATCATTGCATAATGAATATCACATTACTTAAAACTAAAAACACATGTTTATAGATACCTGGTCGTGTTGAGGAATTAAACTATAGTCTACCATTTTTTTAGCCTTACTTATTTTTTAAAACCTTATCAGTCCAAATACAAAGTAAATATTCCCACATTTTATAACTGTAAAAGGCACAATGTAAATAACACATAATACCTGCATACAATTTCCTAAATTTGATCCAATTCTCTTTTTCTGATCTCCTAAGAAACAAGTCATGAGATGTCCTCATTTCATGTTGGAGTTAGGAGGTTGTGACTTGTGACTCATCGATAGAATATAAGAAATAAACTAAAGTAATTAAACACTTGGTGAGATGAACAGATTGGTCTACCCTCTGGAGGTTTAACTGGAAATTATGCAATTAGTGCTAATTAATCTCCTATTAACGCTCCCTAATTAGGAGTCAGGCATTTTGTTCCGGAGCATGTGGTGGGTTCAGTGAATAGTAGCAGACCTGGGTTCAATTACTATTTGAAATGTTTCAAATACTTTGAGTGTTTGCTTTAGCCTGACTGGGGTGCCAGGTGCACTGGGAAAGCACAGGACTTTTCTATTGGTTCCATTGCAACAGGATAGCACAATCAAGCACAGCTAAAGCATTAGAATTATTTCTTTCAAATAGCATTTGAACCTAGGTTTGGTTCCGTGAATAGTAGTAGTTTCCGTTTCCCACAGTGAGAAGATAATTCATGTTGAGGAGAGACATAAATTATTAATTGAACCGTTTTAGTGTTCATACTACATCATCTGTTTATTCTCAACTGTACATTCTGTTATAGTTATACCATTGGGTACACCAAGAACAATTACAAGCTGATGATTTGATTTAATTACACTTTTATGAAACATGAACCAATCTGTTTAATGTCCGGTGATTTCTACATAAATGTCTACACTATTATGAACACTTGAATGACTGATTGAATGCACAGCTAGATTAAACAATACAGTATATGTTCAAGATGTATTGGCATGTTCTTTACACATTTTTTTTTTACTCCTAGTCCTACCATCAAACACTATTCCTTCTCTAGCGCCTGTGCTCTTAACTAGATAATATTCATAGAATTAATCAGAGATGATGGTGAGGAGGCCCTAAGCAGTTGCTTTTCCTGCTTACAGCAGGAGCCACTTCTGGCTCTTACCTTGGGCAGTGCTCCACGCCAAACCCTGATGGAGCTGTGGTTGAGCAGACAGCAGACCAACCTCTCTGGCTTGTGCTCCGTCTTGTAGGCCACCACCTTCAGAGGACCACAATGGAAATAAGTTGTAAAACATTTTTGTGTCATATCTTCGATTACAGGATGTGAAATACAATCTATCCACGTGTGTGGCTGAATTGCGTTTTTATACAGTACCAGTAAAAAATTGGGCACACCTACTCATTCAAGGGCTTTTTAAAATGTGTAGTATTTTTTACACTGTAGAATAATAGTGAAGACATCAAAACTATGAAATAACACATATGGAATCATGTAGCAACCAAAAAAAGTGTTAAACAAATCTAAATAGATTTTTATATTTGAGATTCTTCAAAGTAGCCACCCTTTACCTTGATGACAGCTTTGCACACTCTTGGCATTCTCTCAACCAGCTTCATGAGGAATGCTTCTCGATCAGTCTTGAAGGAGTTCACACAAAGTTGAAGTCGGAAGTTTACATACATCTTAGCCAAATACATTTAAACTCAGTTTTTCACAATTCCTGACATTTAATCCTAGTAAAAATTCCCTATCTTAGGTCAGTTAGGATCACCACTTTATTTTAAGAATGTGAAATGTCAGAATAATAGTAGAGAGAAGGATTTATTTCAGCTTTTATTTCTTTCATCACATTCCCAGTGGGTCAGAAGTTTACATACACTCAATTAGTATTTGGTAGCATTGCCTTTAATTGTTTAACTTGGGTCAAACGTTTTGGGAAGCCTTCCACAAGCTTCCCACAATAAGTTGGGTGAATTTTGACCCATTCCTCCTGACAGAGCTCATGTAACTGAGTCAGATTTTTAGGCCTCCTTGTTCGCACACACTTTTTCAGTTCTGCCCACAAATCTTCTATGGGATTGAGATCAGGGCTTTGTGATGACCACTCCAATACCTTGACTTTGTTGTCCTTAAGCCATTTTGCCACAACTTTGGAAGCATGCTTGGGGTCATTGTCCATATATGTTCACATACTGACTGATCTCACTATCTTACCATATATGACAAGGTGCTAAGCCAAATAAGTAATCGATTTCTCCCTGAAGTCACAACTACTTTGGGGGAAAAAGCTCAATATGTAAATCTATTTCCTTTACTCCTTTATTTTACACTACATTACGCACGTACACTTCAGTTCCACAATAGCACTATAAATACAAAAGTTACACCTTTCGTTGAAAAATATCCTTGAAAAAAAAACAAAGCCAGCCCTCTAATACAGTACATCTCTTTAATTTGTCATTTAAAGACCACAACACCCCCTTGTGGTGAAGCGGAGTAAAACGGTTCTGCTTGTAAAGCAAATTACATTTTTTCTTATGAACCAAAATAGCAATACAATGAACACAATCAATTGTAAATACATACTTTTTGACATAGATTGTTTTGCCATATATTGTACAGTACATAATGGTATCCATTTACTCACACTCTGCAATCTCAAGGATTCTGAACCCAGGAGTGGTAGTCAACTTAGTACCACAATCAGTAGGTCTGTGACGATGACCCCCCTGTGTCATTCTGCAAAACAAATATTGTCACAGACAGACTGAATTCCTAGTGTTTCCTAGTGTTTGTGCTGTAGCCTACAGTACATACAGAGCTCTATAGTGCTGGGAGCTCATCATATCATACCATGTATGCCATACATCCAGTGTTTAGGGTTTATATACATCCTGGCTCTATCTCTGACTCAGTGAACATAGTATTTGAACTACAGGAGCAGGTTGTTCTTGATGAAGGTGGGCAGGTCTAGGTGTGGCACCATCTTGTGCACGTGTCCATCTAGGTAGTTCTGTAGTGTCCAGCAAGCCAGGTGCTGTAGGGAACAAGGGGTCTGCTGCAGGGAGAACAGGGACTTAAAGAACCCATTGTGTTCCTGGAGAGAGATACACACAGAACAGTCAGTTAGACAGAGTCATACTCTATGAGAACATAATAGAACAGAATGAAATCGCTATGATCCTAGGAACTGACCGTAAACATATCTGGTGAAACATCCTCCACCCTGTCATCTGTAATCTTGAGGCGATCATATGCATTCAGAAAAACCTTGATTGTGCACGAGGAGATGGCAGTACTTCAGAACCTGAAAGATACATCATTGCATAATGAATATCACATTACTTAAAACTAAAAACACATGTTTATAGATACCTGGTCGTGTTAAGCCATTTTGCCACAACTTTGGAAGTATGCTTGGGGTCATTGTCCATTTGGAAGACCCATATGCGACCAAGCTTTAACTTCCTGACTGATGTCTTGAGATGTTGCTTCAATATACCCACTTAATTATCCTTCCTCATGATGCCATCTATTTTGTGATGTGCATCAGTCCCTCCTGCAGCAAAGCACCCCCACAACATGATGTTGCCACCCCCATGTTTAACGGTTGGGATGGTGTTCTTCAGATTGCAAGCATCCCCCTTTTCCCTCCAAACATAACGATGGTGATTATGGCCAAACAGTTCTATTTTTGTTTCATTAGACCAGAGAACATTTCTTCAAAAAGTACGATCTTTGTCCTCATGTGCAGTTGCAAACCGTAGTCTGGCTTTTTTATGGCCGTTTTGGAGCAGTGGCTTCTTCCTTGCTGAGCGGCCTTTCAGGTTATGTCGATATTGGTTTTACTGTGGATATAGATACTTTTGTACCTATTTCCTCCAGCATCTTCACAAGGTCCTTTGCTGTTGTTCTGGGATTGATTTGCACTTTTTGCACCAAAGTACGTCCATCTCTAGGAGACAGAACGCGTCTCCTTCCTAAGCGGTATGATGGCTGCGTGCTCCCATGCTGTTTATAGAGATGAACGTGGTACCTTCAGGCATTTGGAAATTGCTCCCAAGGGTGAACCAGACTTGTGGAGGTCCGCAATTTTTTTGGCTGATGTCTTTTGATTTTCCCATGATGTCAAGCAAAGAGGCACTGAGTTTGAAGGTAGGCCTTACATTCACAGGTACACATCCAATTGACTCAAATGATGTCAATTAGCCTATCAGAAGCCATGACATAATTTTATGGAATTTACCAAGCTGTTTAAAGGCACAGTCAACTTAGTGTATGTAAACTTCTGACCCACTGGAATTGTGATACAGTGAATTATAAGGGAAATAATCTGTAAACAATTGTTGGAAAAATTACTTGTGTCATGAACAAAGTAGATGTCCTAACAGACTTGCCAAAACGACAGTTTGTTAACAAGAAATTTGTGGAGAGGTAGAAAAATTAGTTTTTAATGACTCCAATTTAAGTGTATGTAAACTTCTGACTTCATCTGTATGCTGAGAACTTGTTGGCTTCTTTTCCTTCACTCTGCGGTCCAACTCATCCCAAACCATCTCAATTGGGTTGAGGTCAGGTGATTGTGGAGGCCAGGTCATCTGATGCAGCACTCCATCACTCTCCTTGGTCAAATAGCCCTTACACAGCCTGGAGGTGTGTTTTGGGTCACTGTCCTGTTGAAAAAGACAAGATAGTCCCACTAAGCGCAAACCAGATGGGATGGCGTATCACTGCATAATGCTGTGGTATCCATGCTGGTTAAGTGTGCCTTGAATTCTAAATACACCACAGTCAGTGTCATCAACAAAGCACCCCCACTCCATCACACCTCCTTCTCCATGCTTTATGGTGGGAACCACACATGCGGAGATCATCCGTTCACCTACTCTGCGTCTCACAAAGACAAGGCGGTTGGAACCAGAAATCTCAAATTTGGACTCATCAGACCAAAGGACAGATTTCTACCGATCTAATGTCCATTGCTCATGTTTCTTGGCCCAAGCAAGTCTCTTCTTATTATTGGTGTTCTTTAGTAGTAGTTTCTTTGCAGCAATTCAACCATGAAGGCCTGATTCACACATACTCGTGAATCATTGATTGATGTTGAGATGTGTCTATTCTTGAACTCTGTGAATAATTTATTTGGACTGCAATCTGGTGCAGTTAACTCATGAACTTATCCTCTGCAGCAGAGGTAACTCTGGGTCTTTTTTTTCCATGTGGCAGTCCTCATGAGAGCCAATTCCATCATAGAGCTTGATGGTTTTTGCAACTGCACTTGAGGAAACTTTCAAAGTTCTTGACATTTTCCAGATTGACTGACCTTCTTAAAGTAATGATGGAGAATCTCAAATATAAAATATATTTTGATTTGTTTAACACTTTTTTGGTTACTACATGATTCCATGTGTTTTTTCATAGTTTTGATGTCTTCACTATTCTACAAAGTAGAAAATAGTAAAATAAAGAAAAACCCTGGAATGAGTAGGTTTGAGCGATAGCCCTTGTTGCCACGGACACAGTAGTATTTTTTCTAAGCCTTTGTGACGTAGGATGTGAAATCTGAAACGATTTGAAGCTGGGATGTCCCTCCTAACATTTCATTTGAGCTTCCGACCGTCCAACTCTTGACTGAACCCTAGATCACAGCCCCGGACAAAGCTCGTGCCTGCAATCGTTACATAGTAGCGCAACAGGAGAGTGGTTTCATTACGGTACATTTAGAGATCGATTGAAAGCCATGGATCTAAAATAATTAATAGATGTTAAACAAAAAACACATTAATATGAGACGAAAGGAGAGTTCCTAACGAGTTCAGGAAGCCATGTTAGAGCTCTGTGAGACATTCACAGCACTGGAGGCAAACGTTTTGATCAAGAGAGACCTTAAGAAAAAGTGAAATCTTATAGTTAGTCGTTTTAAAATTTGATTATGCTATATTTAGAAAGCATCAGTCATTTGAAGCCTTATTCATAGTTTTGTGAATAGGAAACACGAAAAAATTTCATATTTTCATTTTTATATCATATTTGTACTATGTATTTGAGCTTGTGTGCGTAAAAGTAACTACATTTCAGCAATTTATAACAAAAATTACCAGAAATGAGATTTCAACCTTCGAGAATGTAGCATTACTAGTTATTGTTAATGGCCCTCTCATGGGGATTAGATAGATTACATTTTGGACTATATTTAACTGGATAAAGTGTAGCCTGGGCTGTGGCGAGCACATCATTGCGTAACTTAAGTTGTAAGAAGAGTATCAACTGACTGGTTCATTTTGGGTTTTGTTTGTTGTTTCTATGTAGCAGTAATGGTGGTTTCTTTCTCCTGAGGTAAATGCTGTGCTGTTCTGAAGCCTGTTTGTTCACAGGAGGCTATTTCAGGGAGGCACAACAGTGACGTTATGTGATATTTTGTATGACCCAGCAAAGCCTGGCGCAGCAGCCAAATTACTTCTGTGTCACATGTAATTTGAGGTGCAGTTAACTCTAATGAATCTATCCTCTGCAGCAGAGGTAACTCTGGGTCTTCCTTTCCTGTGGCGGTCCTCATGAGAGCCAGTTTCATCATAGTGCTCAATGTTTTTTTGCGATTGCACTTGAAGAATCTTTTCCGGATTGACTGTCCTTCATGTCATAAAGTAATGATGGACTGTCCTTTCTCTTTGCTTGTTTGTGCTGTTCTTGCCATAATATGGAATTGGTCTTTTAGAAAATAAGGCTATCTTCTGTATACCACCCCTACCTTGTCAGAACTCAACTGATTGTCTATAAAGCATTAAGAATGAAAGAAATTCCACAAATGAACTTTTAACAAGGCACACCTGTTAATTGAAATGCATTCCAGATGACTACCTCATGAAGCTGGTTGAGAGAATGCCAAGTATGTGCAAAGCTGTCATCAAGGCAAAGTGTGGCAACTTTGAAGAATCTCAAATATAAAATATATTTATATTTTTTTAACACTTTTTTAGTTGCTTCATGGTTCCATGTGTGTTATTTCATAGTTTTGATGTCTTCACTATTATTCTACAATGTAGAAAATAGTAAAATAAAGAAAAACCCTGGAATGAGTAGGTGTGTCTAAAACGTTTGACTGGTACTGTAAGACTCGACATTGAGTTCAGGTGCATCCTGTTTCCATTGACCATCCTTGAGATGTTTCTACAACTTGATTGGAGCCCACCTGTCGTATATTAAATTGATTGGACATGATTTGGAAAGGCACATACCTGTCTATATAAGGTCCCACAGTTGACAGTGCATGTCAGAGCAAAAACCAAGCCATGAGGTCAACAGAATTGTCCGTAGAGCTCAGAGACAGGATTGTGTCGAGGCATTGATCTGGGGAAGGTTACCAAAACATTTCTGCAGCATTGAAGGTCTCAAAGAATACAGGGGCCTCCATTACTCTTAAATGGAAGAAGTTTGGAACCACCAAGACCCTTCCTAGAGCTGGCCGCCCGGCCAAACATGAGCAATCGGGGGAGAAGGGCCTTGGCCAGGGAGGTGACCAAGAACCCGATGGTCACTCTGACAGAGCTCTAGAAGTCTTCTGTGGAGATGGGATAACCTTCCAGAAGGACAACCAATTAGGCCTTTATGGTAGAGTGGCCTGACAGAAGCCACTCTTTAGTAAAAGGCACGACAGCCCGCTTGGAGTTTGCCAAAAGGCACCTAAAAGATTCTCTGTTCTGAGGAAACCAAGATTGAACTCTTTGGCCTGACGTCTGGAGGAAACCTGGCACCATCCCTATGGTGAAGCATGGTGGCGACAGCATCATGCTGTGAGGATTTTTTTTCAATGCCAGGGACTGGGAGACTAGTCAGGATCGAGGGAAAGATGAATGGAGCAAAGTACAGAGAGTTCCTTGATGAAAACCTGCTCCAGAGCGCTCAGGACCTTCCAACAGGACAACGATCCTAAGCACACAGAAAAGATAACGCAGGAGTGGCTTCGAGACAAGTCTCTGAATGTCTTTGTGTGGCCCAGCCAGAGCCCAGACTTGAACCCGATCGAACATCTGTGGAGAGACCTGAAAATAGCTTTGCAGCAACGCTCCACATCCAACCTGACAGAGCTTGAGAGGATCTGCAGAGAAGAATTGGAGAAACCCGAGAAAACTTGTAGTGTCATACTTAAGAAGACTTGAGGCTGTAATCGCTGCCAAAGGTGTTTCAACAAAGTACTGAGTAAAGGGTCTGAATAATCATGTAAATGTGATAGCAGTTTTTTATTTTGAATAAATCAGCAAAAATGTCTAAAAATCAGTTTTTACTTTGTCATTATGGGGTATTGTGTGTAGATTGATGAGAGAAAAAAAATATTGAATCAATTTTAGAATAAGGCTGTAACCTAACAAAATGTGGAAAAGGGGTCTGAATACTTTCCGAAGGCACTGTATACAGTGGCAACCTGTCATTCAGGGCAGGGGTTTTGAGCCTCACCTATATTTGTTTGTCCGTTTTGCATGCTATTTTGGCATTAATACGTGTGACATATACGTTTGCAAACAATGTAATTTTTTTTAGAAATCAATAATTGAGTTTATAAAGCCGCATACAAACTTGGTCTATTTTTTCTTTCTTGAGTAAGGCAGCTCCAAAATGCATATGTTTTAGCCTAGCTCAGTGCTTTCTGTGGTGGTGGGGCAGCTAGCGGAAAATATGGAGCGTAGGGGTTGGTAATGTTCTCTAGTTGCGCCGTGATTGGCTCAGTGTTCTGTCACTCATGGTGACATTACGTCACTGCGAAATCTAAGGGGAGAGCTTGAAAATTCAAGCTAGTAGTGCACCTTGGGTGCTGCCATAGAGTTACATTAGAAGTGCCTATCCAAGAAGGCTCAAGGTCATTGGCCACAGATAAAATGACGTCAAATCACGCCATATCTACAGTAGCTTTAATTGGACTGATCATGTCAACATCATACTTTTAAAATCTTAGCTAGCAAGCTAGCAGTCATCATCATGAATCAAGTCAACAATCTGCTGACAACGATAGACAGCTGTCCCTGATTGATAACCCTACCAAAACATAGAAATACAAATAATAGAACATATAATACCCAACCCAAATCACACCCTGACCAAACCAAATAGAGACATAAAAAGGATCTCTAAGGTCAGGGCGTGACAGTACCCCCCCCACCCAAAAGGTGCGGACTCCGTCCTCAAAACCTGAACTTACAGGGGAGGGTCTGGGTGGGCATCTATCCCGCGGTGGTGGCTCAGGTGCGGGACGCAGACCCCGCTCCACCACTGGCTCACCCCACTTAGGTGGCACCTCTGGTGCGGGGACCCTCGTCGCGGGCCCCGGACTGGGCACACTCGCCGCGGGTCTCAGACTGGAGGCCGTCGCTGGAGGCTCCGGACTGGAGGCCGTCGCTGGAGGCTCCGGACTGGAGGCCGTCGCTGGGGGCTCCGGACTGGAGGCCGTCGCTGGGGGCTCCGGACTGGAGGCCGTCGCTGGGGGCTCCGGACTGGAGGCCGTCGCTGGAGGCTCCGGACTGGAGGCCGTCGCTGGAGGCTCCGGACTGGAGGCCGTCGCTGGAGGCTCCGGACTGGAGGCCGTCGCTGGAGGCTCCGGACTGGAGGCCGTCGCTGGAGGCTCCGGACTGGAGGCCGTCGCTGGAGGCTCCGGACTGGAGGCCGTCGCTGGAGGCTTCGGACTGGAGGCCGTCGCTGGAGGCTTCGTGCCATGACTACTCACTGGAGGCTTCGTGCCGTGGATCATCACTCGAGGCTTCTTGCCGTGGATCATCACTGGAGGCTTCGTGCCGTGGATCATCACTGGAGGCTTCGTGCCGTGGATCATCACTGGAGGCTTCGTGCCGTGGATCATCACTGGAGGCTTCGTGCCGTGGATCATCACTGGAGGCTTCGTGCCGTGGATCATCACTGGAGGCTTCGTGCCGTGGATCATCACTGGAGGCTTCGTGCCGTGGATCATCACTGGAGGCTTCGTGCCGTGGATCATCACTGGAGGCTTCGTGCCGTGGATCATCACTGGAGGCTTCGTGCCGTGGATCATCACTGGAGGCTTCGTGCCGTGGATCATCACTGGAGGCTTCGTGCCGTGGATCATCACTGGAGGCTTCGTGCCGTGGATCATCACTGGAGGCTTCGTGCCGTGGATCATCACTGGAGGCTTCGTGCCGTGGATCATCACTGGAAGCTTCGTGCCGTGGATCATCACTGGAGGCTTCGTGCCGTGGATCATCACTGGAGGCTTTTTGCCATGGATCACTGGAGTGGAGAGACACACAGGAGGCCTGGCTCTGGGAGCAAGCACAGGACTCACCAGGCTGGGGAGACATACAAAGAGGCTTAGTTCTAGGCGCAGGACTCACCAGGCTGGGGAGACATACAGGAGGCTTAGTACTTGGCCGAGGCACCGGATACACTGGGCCATGGAGGCGCACTGGCGGTCTCGAGCGCATAACTAGCACAACCCGTTCTGGCTGGATGCCCACTTCCACCCGGCAAATGCGGGACGCTGGCACAGAGCACACCGGCCTGCGAATGCTCAACCGAGACAACGTGCGCATCACCCTATAGCACGGGGCCTGACCAGTCACTTGCTCGCCACGGTAAGCACGAGGAGTTGGCTCAGGTCTCCAACCGGACTCAGCCAATCTCCCTGTGTACCCCCCCCATCTTTAGTGCCAGCCGTGACCCTGTGTAATCCTGGGCCCTCTCTCTCGCTGCCTCCGCCTTCCTCTCTGCTTCCAGCTGCTCCCACGGCAGGCAATCCTTTCCCGCCAGGATCTCCTCCCATGTCCAGGATCCTTTGCCATTTAGGATGTCCTCCCATGTCCAGTCCTCCTGAACCCGCTGCTCCTCCTTACCATGCTGCTTGGCCCGTTTGCTGTGGGAAGTTCTGTCACGGCTGTTGAAGGAAGTGGACCAAGGTGTAGCGTGGTGAGCGTGCATACTCTTTTTAATAGAAAAGACGCTGAACAAAACACTACAAAACAAACTGTGAAGCTAAAGGCAATGTGCCATAAACAAAGTCAACTTCCCACAAAGACAGGTGGGAAAAGGGCTACCTAAGTATGGTTCTCAATCAGAGACAACGATAGACAGCTGTCCCTGATTGAGAACCCTACCCGGCCAAAAGTCGGTCATGCCAATTGTCAGCAGTCAGCATGCCAATTGCACACTCCCTCAAAACTTGAGACGTCTGTGGCATTGTGTTGTGTGACACTAACAGAGATTCACTAACAGAGATTTAAACACATTTTTGCACCAACTTTGAGAGAAATAAGCTTTACAACACTTTACATGTTGCGTTTATATTTTTGTTCAGTATATAAATAATGGCTATAAATTGCCATTTGAAACTGCCATGATGAGTTGCATTTGATCACGGGCTTATAAGCAATACAAACAGGCCAAGGGCTACATCCATGGCTTATGGACTTTGAAAGTGTCGATCAGTAAAAAACTACATTAGTTGGTATTGGTGCAGACTACAATGCAATTTCCTAGTTAAGCTTATTGAACAAATGCACTCTAATTCTTTCACACACAAAATGGTTTTGTATTCATTGTGATAGATAAAGAAAACCCCTCATCAACAATCACTGTCTCAAGTCTAGAGCAAGGAAACCAATTATCATGATGCCAGTTCCATTACTGTTGATAGATGTCAATCTCTGAAATTACCTCAGACATACGTCATTATTATGACATACAGTATAACTAATGTCACGGTGTGACATAACTTATGTTAACTTTGGTGAGTTAACTACAAGGTTCACTGTAATTATTTTTGCAATATTTGAATAAGACCATATGGCTTACCTTCTCACCTGGACAGCCCGTGCATGTCCCCTCCCTGAGGCTCAATGATCAGATTTGACGTGATGCCCCAGGGGAAGAAGGGCTGCACAGCGTGCCCATCCCCCGGGTAGAGAGGATTCTGTTTGACCAAGTCATGGCACACAGCTGGGGGTCTAACGTAGGTGCGGGATCTATCCTGTCCCTGGCCTCTTTTTTCAGCATGTAACCGTTGAGTTGGTGGCTGGCCAGCTGCTTCTTGTACTTGTGTAACTCCAGCAGGTCCTCATCCAGCTGGAGGGAACACAAGGCCGTGGGGATGAAGACAAAACTTCCTCCTCCCTACATGTTGAATGAATGAATGACTGGTTGGCTTCATGCTCAGGATAGGACTGTGGGGTGTAGGAAACTGAGTAAGGGTAGTTTCTCAGGTCTGGTAGACTCTCTTGTTTTGGTCTCTCTCTGTCACCTCTCTGTTTCTCTCTCCCTTTATGTTATGGCTCGTGCCTAATTTCTGCCTCCCAGCTGTTCAGTTGAGTTGTTTTGATATCTTATAAGAGAGCCTCCCTGCAGCATGAGCAGAAGGGTTATTTTTACCCATCCCTCACATGGCAACTTTGTTTCCCCTGGTAGACACCAGCCAAAGGGTCAACCATGTCGCCACTGCTGTTCTGTGTCAAAAGACTCTCAAAAGAAGAAACTGTTTGAACCAGTGTGTTATTGGTAACATCTACGATTTGAGCCACAATATCATATACGATTTTAAAGGTAATAAAATCACATTTGTGTATTTTCATTGGTTAGTATTACTGTTGCAGGGCAAAGCCCCTTTGTGTTTTGACCCAGTGGCTGGGCTTACACCACACACTACAATAACAGAGGGGCGGCAGGGTAGCCTAGTGGTTAGAGCGTTGGACTAGTGACCGGAAGGTTGCGAGTTCAAACCCCCGAGCTGACAAGGTACAAATCTGTCGTTCTGCCCCTGAACAGGCAGTTAACCCACTGTTCCCAGGCCGTCATTGAAAATAAGAATTTGTTCTTAACTGACTTGCCTGGTTAAATAAAGGTAAAATAAATAAAAAAAAATAAATAAAAAAGATAGGGTGAAAATAACACATGGTCAAGTACCTTCTTTCTACATGGGACTCAATGGATGGTGAACTCATCCCCATAGCAACCAGCAGGGTCTTTTAGTTCACTGTAGTGAATCTACTGCAAATGCAAAACCTTACTCCAGTGCTATACTGTATCTAACAGTTTATTCTAATGACACAAGTAATGTCACAACAAGTGACATGCAACAGACATATTACATGTCAGCTTTGGTGATATAACTACAATGGTTAAATGGCACTATTTTGACATTTACTGTATGACTAATAAGATCATGTTGAAATACTCATTGACTCTTCTTCTGCTTTGTATTTGATCAGGGATCCATCCATTCACCTCAAAGCAAAATTACAAGATACAATCACTAACTCTACAGTGGCATAGTTGGTGAAAGGTTTGTAAAAATGTGTATTTTAGCCCACTATATTTGTGACCATGAACACTCTCTGTATCCACATGGCTTCTACATTTAAAGAACATTAGGCTGAACGAGTGACTTGGACACCGCTGGTTCACTCAACCCCATGGGTAGTAGTGTTATGATGGTAGAGGGACAGCACACAATTAAGCCTCTTAAAGTCTACTCAGTACTCAGTACATCTGACACACATTTCCTTTGAAGGATAAACCTTCAATTTCCCAGACTGGAATACACTGTGCTTGCCCATCATTAACACTACTTACTGTACCTTGAGGTTTTTAATAGTAAAGATGGGTTTATTTGAGTGGCAGGTGTGTCTTTGTGGAGTGAAATCTAAAGATAATTTTTAACTACCACAGACATTTTGAAATTATAGTTAAAATAATTAGCATTTAATTGTTCTAGCAGCCTGGGGTTTGTTTGGCAGTTTACATTATTATGTCTGTGTATAGATTATAGTGGTTTGTTGGGTTCTCTACAATTGCTGACTGCTTGTGTGTTCTTAGAGAGAAAAATAGATTTATACTAATCTGAATTGCACTAGTACTTGTGGAAGAACTCATGATGGTATTTTGGAGTACCTTTTCTTCTCATTCTCTTTTCTATCAGAAAACATTGACTCACATTCGCATCTTATACTATACCTTAATGACAAGTCTGGTATATGGAAATCAATGCCATTTGTTTCATGTTACAGTTTGGGGGTAATAGATGGCACATTAAACTGAAGGCATCTCTAAGAGTTTTGACTTTGCAAACACACATTACTAGAGAGAGACTGGGAATATTGTTTTCTGCTGCTGGAGTAGAGTACATCCTTTTAAATGATACCCATAATGAGTTTATAATATGCATCTGGGCTACCTCCTCTCTACTTTGATGTCTTCCAAATGGCCCGGGTGTCATCAGCAAAACATGTAGGCACTTTCCCGCCTCATTGACTCCCAAATGTATTTTAAATATCATTCCTGGTAACGCAATTATTTAAAACGCTGAACTAAACACTTACTAATGGGGAAAAAGACAGTGACTTCGATAAATTCATTTCTCAAATGGTGGGCATTCTTTTTCTCATTTTTTTGCTGAAGTGGGGGACGACAGAAACACATCTATGTGGTAACCCTCCCTGCCCTTATAGCCCCCCTGTGGACATTCTAAATATTTTGACTTCCTCACTGTTTTTTATCAGTAGCTATCTGTACGGGGCTTCTGCATTGTGGTCAACCTCCTCAAAATGACAGAGACTGGACATATTGAAAACAGCTAATGACCTAATGTGTCTCTGGCTCGCTTCATTTATGCAATTAGTTCCCTCTGATTACCAGGCTCTTAATGCTGTTTTGAGTACTACTAACTATGGAATCATGCCGTTACACAGTGGAGGGAATTAAACTAGCTATAGCCCTCCCTGCCTCCCGATAGTATGTTCATGAGAACATAATGGAAAGTACACAGTAGTTACAGAAATATTATACTGAACAAAAATATAAATGCAACATGTGAAGTGTTGGTCCCATAAGATGAAATCAAAGATCCCAGAAATGTTCCATATGCAGAAAAAGCTTATTTCTCTCAAATGTTCACAAATTTGTTTACATCCTTGTTAGTGAGCATTTTTTCTTTGCCAAGATAATCCATGCACATAAACAGCATGATCATTACACTGGTGTACCTTGTGCTGGGGAAAATAAAATGCCACTCTAAAATGTGCAGTTTTGTCACAACACAATGCCCCAGATGTCTCAAGTTGAGGGAGCGTGCACAACACAATTGGTGTACTGACTGCAGCAATGTCCACCAGAGTTGTTGCCAGAGAATTGAATTTGATTTTTTATTTAACTATGCAAGTCAGTTAAGAACAAATTCTTATTTTCAATGACTGCCTAGGAACACTGAATTAACTGCCTTGTTCAGGGGCAGAACAACAGATTTTTACCTTGTCAGCTCGGGGATTCGATCTTGCAACCTTTCGGTTACTCGTCCAACACTAACCACTAGGCTACCTGTCACCTCCAACATTGTTTTAGAGAACTTGGCAGTGCGTCCAACCGGCCTCACAACCACAGACCACGAGTAACAACACCAGCCCTGGACCTCCACATCCGGCTTCTTCACCTGCGGGATCGTCTGAGACCAGCCACCTGGACAGCTAATGAAACTGAGGAGTATTTATTTCTGTAATAAAGCCCACCGTAAGGAAAGTCATTAGTAATGAAAGTGGAACAAAAGACATTACCATTGTGAATGGAAAATAAGTCATGGTTGGTTACTATATACTTAAAAATTAAGGTGTTACTAGTGGTTTACATTTTTTTGTAGTAGCATCTTAAAATGATTTACAAAATAAATATGAGTGTAAAAAGAAAAGCAAAGGAACCCTTGAACCATATAATTCTGGAATGCAGTTCAATTATGGAACAACTCTTCCCTATAGCAATCCGTAAACCAACTTACCCACCACTTGATATCCAACTTCTTCCCAAAATAATGACTTATATAAAAAGCATGTGTCCAAACCTTTCTGGATACTAACGTATCTTGTAACAGGCCACAGCCCACCAGATAATAACAGCAGAAACACTGCTGATTTATGAAACATGAATGGACAAAAAGTCCAAAGATGGCACAAAATATAGAAATGTAAGGGTGTGTATTGGGTACAGAGTTATGGTTGGTATTTGATGTTGTTTGAAGGTCTACATGGACAACTGCACATTTTAGTGTGGCCTTTTATTGTCCTCAGCACATGGTGCACCTCTGTAATTATCACACTGTTTAATCAGCTTCTTGATATGCCGCACCTGTCAGGTGGATGGATTATCTTGGCAAAGGAGAAATGCTCACTGACAGGGATGTAAACAAATTTGTCCACAAAATGTGAGAGAAATAATATTTGTGTGTCTATGGAAAACTTCTGGGATCTTTTATTTCAGCTTATGAAACATGGGACCAACACTTTACATGTTGCGTTTCTATTTTTGTTCAGTATAGATTAGCATTCCTGAAACATTATTTTGTTGAAATATAATTAGCCTAATTTCTCAGTTCATATTGATTGCATCGAAATTGTACATTTAAATTTATAGGATTCAAATAATATTCAATAAATATATTACCCAACATTCGATTTGTATCAAACTTCTTCCTACCAATGAGTAAGACTTGAGGAATATTTTTTGTTGTTGTTGTCAAGAGCCACCTATGGACCCCCACACCCCATGTCAATCCCACCCCAACAACCAGTATACAGTATCAGTTCTCTATGTTTGAGTATGAAGCTGTGGCTTGGAGTATTGCTTCTCCATACTATGTCATGTATTCCCTGTGAATCTGGTCATTAGTAATTGAAGTCGCTTGCATTATTTACCATGAAGTAGTGTGTACCAGATTGACCATTAGATGCCACTGTTCCTGCTTTACCGCTACACTTACACATTTTTGCAGTCTCATATGTTTTTTTCAATAGATCACAACATTTCATTTGCAAATTTGGGTAGAAAACCAATAGATTTGGCTCATTACTAAAATAAATTGTATAGTAATCCTCACAATTCAAGCCAGTACTCCATGAAAGCAATTCAGTCTGTCCTTCTCTTAGCAACCTAATGCTTATACCCGTGTTGGTGGATTTTTGTAATTTTTGTATTCCTCTTGTCTTACTCAATGGTAGGAAGAACTTTGGTCCAAATCAGATTTTGGGTACTATATTAATTTAATATTATCTGAATCCTATCAATTAAAATGGCCAATTTGGGTGCAATCAATTAGGTTAATTTCTCAGAGATAAAATACAATAATGTTTCAGGAATGCCAATCTTGATGTTTCTAACTACAGAAACAACTTCAGAACAATCTGAGATGGTGGGTGTCCTGGCTTGCTGAAATTACATGGAATGACTCATTGTGAACCTGTGGTTTTTGACAGTCGTCAGATCACTCATCTAAAGACCTATTTAGTCATAAGTGGTGACCATGGAAACAGGGCGGGGAACGAGGGTCTAATTGGGCCCTTTAACAGGTTATTATAGTGGAGTTATACACTGCTCAAAAAAATAAAAGGGAACACTTAAACAACACAATGTAACTCCAAGTCAATCACACTTCTGTGAAATCAAACTGTCCACTTAGGAAGCAACACTGATTGACAATACATTTCACATGCTGTTGTGCAAATGGATTGGACAACAGGTGGAAATTATAGGCATTTAGCAAGACACCCCCAATAAAGGAGTGATTCTGCAGGTGGGGACCACAGACCACTTCTCAGTTCCTATGCTTCCTGGCTGATATTTTGGTCACTTTTGAATGCTGGCGGTGCTTTCACTCTAGTGGTAGCATGAGACGGAGTCTACAACCCACAGAAGTGGCTCAGGTAGTGCAGCTCATCCAGGATGGCACATCAATGCGAGATGTGGCAAGAAGGTTTGCTGTGTCTGTCAGCGTAGTGTCCAGAGCATGGAGGCGCTACCAGGAGACAGGCCAGTACATCAGGAGACGTGGAGGAGGCCGTAGGAGGGCAACAACCCAGCAGCAGGACAGCTACCTCCGCCTTTGTGCAAGGAGGAGCAGGAGGAGCACTGCCAGAGCCCTGCAAAATGACCTCCAGCAGGCCACAAATGTGCATGTGTCTGCTCAAACGGTCAGAAACAGACTCCATGAGGGTGGTATGAGGGCCCGACGTCCACAGGTGGGGGTTGTGCTTACAGCCCAACACCGTGCAGGACGTTTGGCATTTGCCAGAGAACACCAAGATTGGCAAATTCACACCTGGCGCCCTGTGCTCTTCACAGATGAAAGCAGGTTCACACTGAGCACATGTGACAGACGTGACAGTCTGGAGACGCCGTGGAGAACGTTCTGCTGCCTGCAACATCCTCCAGCATGACCGGTTTGGCGGTGGGTCAGTCATGGTGTGGGGTGGCATTTCTATGGGGGGCCGCACAGCCCTCCATGTGCTCGCCAGAGGTAGCCTGACTGCCATTAGGTACCGAGATGAGATCCTCAGACCCCTTGTGAGACCATATGCTGGTGCGGTTGGCCCTGGGTTCCTCCTAATGCAAGACAATGCTGGACCTCATGTGGCTGGAGTGTGTCAGCAGTTCCTGCAAGAGGAAGGCATTGATTCTATGGACTGGCCCGCCCGTTCCCCAGACCTGAATCCAATTGAGCACATCTGGGACATCATGTCTCGCTCCATCCACCAACGCCACGTTGCACCACAGACTGTCCAGGAGTTGGCGGATGCTTTAGTCCAGGTCTGGGAGGAGATCCCTCAGGAGACCATCCGCCACATCATCAGGAGCATGCCCAGGCGTTGTAGGGAGGTCATACAGGCACGTAGAGGCCACACACACTACTGAGCCTCATTTTGACTTGGTTTAAGGACATTACATCAAAGTTGGATCAGCCTGTAGTGTGGTTTTCCACTTTTTGAGTGTGACTCCAAATCCAGACCTCCATGGGTTGATAAATTTGATTTCCATTGATAATTTTTGTGTGATTTTGTTGTCAGCACATTCAACTATGTAAAGAAAAAAGTATTTAATAAGAATATTTCATTCATTCAGATCTAGGATGTGTTATTTTAGTGTTCTCTTTATTTTTTTGAGCAGTGTATATTTCTATTCCTATATACAATTACCAATAACCTGGCACTTCCCATGTGCACTTTCACTTTATTATAGAGCCACAAATGCCTGGTGATGACAACAAAGGCAGGGAAGTCCATCGAAGTCCTTAAAGAAGAGCCTAAACCGAGACATGCCGGATGCAGTCCAACCAACCTCGGTCCCTATCTCATCACTTTGCTGCTAGAAACGTTAGGGGGAACAAAAATGAATTTGAATTGTTGGGTGATGGAAGCTCTGTACCATTCTGTGAAGGCATGATTACTTTCACCCCCTTCTAAACCCTAAACCCACTACCTAGCCTAGGCCCTGAAATGTATAGTGTGTCGTTACGGATTCCAATTGTCTCCTATAACGACCTGATCGCCATGCACGCAAATAGCCCCTGCTTCATTATGACAATTGAGAGGTTCATATTTCAACCTAATAGTCCCTCTATAACTTTAACCATATATCACAACCTCATTTCATTGCAAGTGCAGTTAATACGCGCTTCCCCGCCAAGTGGAACATTTTCTAATGATGCAGCTCTCTCTCGCACCAAAACAAGGCAGGCGAGCCCGGTGCTTCTGCAGCAGTCACTAATGTATCCATCCATAATGTGTTTATAACACTCCCTAAAGGAGACAGCAATGGGTACAAAGAGGTGGAGAGTGAGGCAAAGTCCAGGGCTGGAGTAAGGATCTTAAGAGGTTAGGGAGGGGGGGGTTATACCCAGGCAGTCGCACAAATGGCTATAATGATAATTTACAAAAACACTACTGGCCAGATCACACCCATGGTAATAGGTCCATAGATGTCATTAGCAATACATCAGGAAAAAACATCTGAGATGGATACCATGAGTGTGACAGAGGGGAGAAGGAACTGTCTGGTATACAAGCCCATTAACAATGAATGCTGCTTGACTTTCTGGGCTGTTGATAAGGGTAATAGTTATTTTATATAAATAACCCATAGAAGTATGTCAGGATGTAAACATTATCCTAATTGTAAAGACTTCCATTTCCTCCTAATTAGACTTCATTAGTGTTATTATGCAGTAATCAAAGACTATTCAGCAAATTCACATCTTATGATTATAGTCTAGATGTATGTTTAATTTGAAAATGTAAGCATAAGGCTGTATCCCTTGCATTCCCTTTGGATGGTCTTCCACTTTCAAAGTCAACAGCTCAGAAAAGGCCTACGCTTAGACAGGTAAACCAATTCTGATCTTTTTATTCACTAACTGGTCTTTCGACCAATCAGAGCTTTTGCCAATAATTGGGATGCCTGTGTAAACACTTAGCCATTTGGATGGTTTATGACATGCCTAAACTATTGATTTCCCCCTCTACCAGTCCACTCTAATCAAGCACTGACTTAGACCTAGGACACCAGGTGTGTGTAATTCAGGTTAAACAGAAGCCAGCAGGTTAGACTTCAGTGTATGAGTTAAATACCCCTGCTATAGATCTTTAATAAATTGCCCTCTATATTGGGGCAAAAAGGACTGGTGTAGCACTAGGGGGAAAAAAACTAAATTGGGAGGGAACCCTGCTCTAGATTATCTTTTACCAGAACATCTGCACATTCTATGCTGTATCTTACAGTTTTTGTAACATAGTATAGCATTAACTTGCAAGACTCCATTTATACTTAATATAGCTTGAGCAAAACAGCGACCTGCACTTACAGCTTATTTACATTAGATAGCCCATGTATTAGATATGTGCAGATACATAAATTGAGCTACCTGCACAGGGTCTAGGTAGAGGTTGCCAATGTTGTGATGAGGGTATTCATGTTCTGACTGAAAATGACAGCAAAATATAACTAGAGTAATGGTCCCATCTAGTGGCAAAAAATGAAAATTGCAGAAACATTTAATCATGGGAAACCCCCCCCAAAAAATCAATTTAGTGCATTTATTTTCCAAAAATAATGATTCAACTTATACTTAGTGGTGCATCCATAGCCTTAATTGCATTCTTGCAGCATTTGATGCACTCATTTTCTACTTTGAACTAGTGTATTTGGTGACAGCTTTGGTGCCCTCTGACACTGCGTGCTTGGCCAGCTCTCCAGGTAGCAAGAGTCGGACTGCGGTCTGTACCTCTCGGCTGGTGATGGTTGAGCGTTTGTTGTACTGGGTCAGACGAGATGCCTCAGTTGCAATACGCTCAAACACGTCGTTGACGAAGGAATTCATTATGCTCATTGCTCTGCTGGAGATGCCAGTGTCAGGATGGACCTAGAGACAAAGAACACATGTCATCAAGTTAAACTAGAGCAAGTAGTTAGTGCTGTGGGTGGGGGGGGGGGTCTAAGCTGACATATATTGAAATGTTAAGGTCATACCATGGATCATTTAGACAGATTTGGAATTTTAAAGACCCCTTAGCTACACCCCTCCCAAAAAATACATTTGGCCTTTACTAATATATAGACTACAGAAACACTAACAGCACAAAAAAAAAAAACACCTCAAAAGGTTGAAGTATGCTATAATCTATGAGAACTCAAGATAGTTTTAACACCTTGTGGGCATAAACATCCATTATTTGTATGGGTTGACTTTATAGGAAAACACCATCATGTTCTTGAGTCTCCCCTTTCTATACAGTGTTCATATTAGTTTGTGGCCCAAACGTCTAGCAGCGCAACGTTTTCACGAGAAGGCAGATTTTCGGGATATCTCCTGGTCTGAGAAACAGCGTTGAAGCTCTGCCACTTTCCACCACAGATGTGGAAGGGTGACAAAAAAAAGTCGATTGAGACGCAGCCCATGCAAAAACAGATGTCTATTTTAAACTGATCGATTTGGATGGAAATTTTATTTTTGGTACTTAGAATGAGGCAGCGGTGCCTCAAACTACTGGGTTAAAATATATTGATAGGATAGATCTGCAAAAATAATCTCGTCACCAGCCTAATTGCGCATGGGCGAAACTAAGGTCTTTAAAACGAGACCAAGCAAAAATATAAAATAAAATACATGAAAGCACATTTTCCGACACTTACCTGCTTCAAAACTTTATAGATATACACTGCATAAGTCTCTCTCCTCTTGGCTTTTCTTTTAGTCTTTTTCTCCCCGACTGCCTTTCCCTTTTTCTTGGTTACATCGTTACTCATTTCTGAAACTGTGCATACAACAGTAATTTAAGTGATAAGTCTCGATTTAAACAGTACATTGTCTTAATAAGGTAGACGTTTGTTTATGTTTAAGACCTACCTCTAGATACAGCGCAACCGTGATTATATGTATAATGCTGTCAGCACTGTTGTTGTCTAGTCATCTGTCATTTCCGCCTCATCAAGCTGTCACAACCTGTTTTTAAGTGGCCATTAATTAATGGACAGCTCACGTGGTATCCATGCAGGTGCAGCGTATTAAAAAAATCAGCCTGTCATTCATGCACTGTCCACTGGGGGTCGTGCGTGCACCAGCATTGTACGTGTCAATACGCATTGCATCAACAACAGTCGTCATCAGCTCGTGATTGAGATTTTAGAGTACAAGTAAATTCATTTTCTTGTAGAATGACGACAGTGGTCACACTTTCCTCAGCAATTTACACAGTGCCTAATGGTCCTTGACTGTGTGTATATTTGGTTATGAAAATTTTACTTTCAGTCTTGCAAATTGGCTGAATATTTTTGTTACCATTTGAAAGACTCCTGTATTCTGTATTTTCAGGAGACACCAAAGGCAGCATGTCACACAAGGTAGCCTACATTAGGCTCCTGAGTGGCTCAAAGGTCTAAGGCACTGCATCTCAGTGCTAGAGGCGTCAGGGTAGACACTTACTCAATCCCAGGCTGTATCACAACCAGCCATGATCGGGAGTCCCATAGGGCGGCACACTTACTTACGCTCAACATGCAAATAATGTATGTCACAATTGTACTGAACAAAAATCAAATCGCAACAATTTCTAAGATTTTACTCAGTCAATCGAAATACATTAATTAGGCCCTAATCTATGGATTTCACATGACTGGGAATACAATTATGCATCTGATGGTCACAGGTACAAAAAAGGTAGGGTCATGGATAAAAAAAAACAGTCAGTATCTGCTGTGACCACCATTTGCCTCAGGCAGGGCGACACATGTCCTTCGAGTTGATCAGGCTGTTGATTGTGGCCTGTGGAATGTTGTCCAACTCCTCTTCAATGGTTGTGCAAAGTTGCTGGATATTGGCGGGAACTGGAACGCTGCCATACAAGTCAATCCAGAGCATCCCAAATATGCTCAATGGGTGACATTGAATAACTGGGGAATTTTCAGCTACCAGGAATTGTGTTCAGATCCTTTTGACATGGGGCCATGCATTATCATGCTGAAACATGAGGTGATGGTGGCGGATGAATGACATGTCACAGTATCTCTGTGCATTCAAATTGCGATCGATGAAATGCAATTGTGTTCATTGTCCGTAGCTTATGCTTGCCCATACCATAACCCCACAGCCACCATGGGGCACTCTGTTCACAACATTGACATCAGCAAACTGCTTGCAGTAACATCTGTGTCTGTCAGAAAACGGTTTCAATACAGTCAAGGAAATGATCTTACAACCACAGAAAGGTTTGATCATAACCTTCATGTACCATTCTGTGTTTAATTCACCACTATCTAAGGAGGGTCTTTGCAGTTAGTCAGAATTAAATCCATTTGACACTTCAGATGGCAAATCACCTGTCTTGTATATTGTGAGTCTCTGATAAGGTCTTTGTGAGAATAACAAATGCTTGATGTCCATATGTGGTCTTGTCATATCTCCCAGCTCATATCACAGGATTTCAGAGCTAGTCTGTTGATGAGAGTCCATGTGTCTGTCATTGCAGGAATTGGACAGTTTCATCATATGCAGTTGACATTTTTTTACTTTGAAGGATAGACTTTCTAGCCTGGCGTTTGGCCAGTAACTTAAAGTTTGCTGGATCGAATCCCCCAGCTGACAAGGTAAAAATCTGTAGTTCTAAGCAAGGCAGTTAACCCACAAGCTGCAGTCAGTTGTACAACTGACTAGGTATCCCCCGTGCCAGTGCTAACAGGGTTGTGACTAGATGGAGTACAGCTACGACTGGAAGTTGCTTTTTGTATCATGTTAGGAGAGCTTACTCTATCCCTAACTTCAACCTAGTTCTCCTAACCTGCTATGTTAATTCTCCTAACCTGCTGGGAAAAGTAACTTCCGGTTGTAGCTGTATGCTACCTAGTCAAAACTCAGTAACAGCTTCATCAAGTACAAAGTTAGTGCTAAATGAGCAATGAGCTTATTATTCCAAACCTTGAACAAGCTTATTTGATTTCTTCCACACACTTTGGAGAGATTTAATTAAATGTATTTTGATCAATGTAGTGTCCTCTCCTGGCTGCTACAATTAGCAATCTCTTATTAGCTGTTTCTTCCAGACCGTCGTGATGCTTAAGCCTCCCTACAGTAGATTGCCATGGAGCACAGGTCTCAGACCTTAGCTCTTGCTAATTACTTGGGGTTATTTTCTCCAGAAGCACACAACAGCATCCATTATATTTCGTCAGCTGTGTGTAACTGAGGGTGTTCAGTGAATCACACTCGCTTGATGAGTAGCCACGTTGCCTAAGACCTCAAGACTTGTGTAAGTTCCCCAAGCTAACACTCAGGCTTTAGCTCAGTGAGCTAACACAGCATTGTGTGGTGCAAGAAATCCAGGTCCAAAGACCCATGTTATTCACATGTGGAATAAAAATGGAACATTAAGTCCTTATCTCAAACAATATCATCATTCAATGTCAATGACCTCAGTCATGTATACAGTAGGGGAGATGTGCAAACCACCATTTATACACACGTTTTACTCTTGTGTATTTCTCAGCACCAGTATATCTTACAAGACTCTACAACATTAATAGAAAGACCAAGGCTTTGGATTGAAATACGAACCCTTTTTATCCTTATATCTTATTCCAACATGAAGTTATAAGCCAGGGCTGGTTGTCACAGAGTATGGGGTTGGTTGTCACAATGTTTGCTGGTAGCTTATTCCTTTTGTAACAGGAAGTGAGGCAATATAGTATACAGTGTCTTCGAAAGATTTTCTTTGATTGAATCATATTCCGAACAAAATTCAGCATTTTATGCCTTAAGAACAACATATGACATTTGAGTGTCATATGTGTGTGTGTATTTGTGTGTTTGACAGAAAACATATGTGTGAGAGAGAGGAAACCAACCCAGATAGCACAGATACCTCTGTCCAACAGATGCATACATGATGCATCTGGAAGATGCAGTTTAGACATTGTTTGCTAAGTGGCAAGACATCTCACAGATGTATTAGAATGCCTACATTCTAAATTCTACAGTTCTACATCGTTTATACATCGGCCAGGCATCAACATCCTATTTTGATCCCTCGGCAAACACTCTCCACACTACATATTCCTAACACATTTTGATATGTCGTAGTGCTGAGCGATGAGTGCTTTTTGAAGTTGGTTCAGTTTTGGTTTTGATTATATTTTTATAGACATTTAATGCATTATGCATTATGTGGGTTGAATGCTGTAACAACACAGAATAAAACAACTAATAAAGGTCCCATAATGGTAGTGACTGCCAATTACTGCTTATCACTTATTCACCATCATTTATTCACATGACTTTAATTAAAATATTTCAGTTGTTGTGTATACAATGTACAAAACATTAGGAACACCTGCTCTTTCCGTGACATATACTGACAAGGTGAATGCAGGTGAAAGCTATGATTCATTATTGATAGCAACTCTTAAATCCACTTCAGTCAGTGTAGATGAAGGGGAGGAGATGAACGGATGCTAATTAAGATGCTAGTTACCACATTGCTTGACCTCGAAATAGGTTTCGAATCAGTGGAGGCTGCTGAGGGGAGGACGGCTTATTATAATGGCTGGAATGGAGCGAATGGGATGGTGTATTTTGATATATTTGATACCGTTCCACTCATTCCGCTCCAACCATTACCACAAGCCCGTCCTCCCCAATTAAGGTAACACCAACCTCCTGTGTTTGGAATGTAGTGGCACTGGTAATCACCCTGTACAATATGGTTATAATGGAGTGGATAGTGACAACCAACCCCGCATTCTATGTGACAACTGTGGCAACCCCCCCCCCCCCCCATGCTAATTAACATGCTAGTTGTCACATGCTAGTTGACCTACCAACTCAGCAACTCAAAGATACTCAAATACAGTACCAGTCAAAAAATTCTACATTGTAGAATAATAGTGAAAACATCAAAACTATGAAATAACACATAAGGAATCTTGTAGTAACCAAAAAAGTGTTAAACAAATCTAAAAATATATTTCTTCAAAGTAGCCACCCTTTGCCTTGATGACAGCTTTGCATACTCTTGGCATTCTCTCAACCAGCTTCATGATGAATGCTTTTCCAACAGTCTCGAAGGAGCTCCCACATATGCTGAGCTCCCACATATTCGGTCCAACTCATCCCAAACCATCTCAATTGGGTTGAGGTCGAGTGATTGTGGAGGCCAGGTCATCTTAGCGCATGCTGGTTTTTGAGACTGCACATGAAAAAACTTCTTGACATTTTCCATATTGACTGACCATGTCTTAAAGTAATGTTGTTTCTTGGTCTTTTACTAAATAAGGCTATCTTCTGTATCCCACTCCTACCTTGTCACAACACAACTGATTGGCTCAAACACAAGAAGGAAATAAATTCCACAAATTAACTTTTAACAATGCACACCTGTTAATTGAAAGCCATTCCAGGTGACTAACTCATGAAGCTGGTTGAGATAATGCCAAGAGTGTGCAAAGCTGTCATCAAGGAAAATGGTGTCTACTTTGAAGAATTTCAAATCTCAAATATTTTTGATTTGTTTAACACTTGTTTGGTTACTACATGATTCCACTTGTGCTATTTCATGATGTTGATGTCTTCACGATTATTCTATAATGTCGAAAACAGTAAAAATAAAGAAAAACACTTGAATGAGTAGGTGTATCCAAACTTTTGACTGGTACTGATGGTTTGTAATATAGCTCTCCCTTTCCTCTTTTCAACAAACATAATTGTTCATGCATACTCCCAAAGTTAAACATTTATAAAGAAAATATCAAGACATATGATTTTTACTTTCACATATGAAAAACACTGGAATACACCTCATCTCAATGTTTTATCAAGCTGATATGAATTGACCAGGTGGATGAGTTCTTCCAAAGAATTCACAAATTTTAACCTTAAACTTATTACACAGCACCTTTTAGATTGGCAGTAATAAGAATTGTGAGACAAGCAACCCCGGTCTCCCCTATACACAATAAATCTGCCATTGATATAATAATAATCATTTGGAGGGTGCTTATATTTGTCCTATTTCACACATGTACAAGTGTGTATTATACACGTGTGAATTGGAAATGTGTTTTTTTTCATATCCCAACTCTCCCTGAGACACCCTCAGAGAGTGGGGTCATGGCCAGGGTCAGCCATTATCAATGACGACCCTGGTTTGTACTGGACCAGACCCTCCACTGAAGGACATGCTCTTTGTGTTGTTATACGTATCCAAGTATAAATTTAACGAGTCGGATGTGAAGGATTTACTTCAGACACCGACAAGGCCCAAATCCCAGTCATTCGCATGAGAAAGAGACAGAGATATCGGGGATGTAGGTTGGAGTGCCTTGTAAGGATCCGACGGCTAGTGGGTAATCTGCCTCTACCATCAGTCCTGTAAGCGAACGTACAATTATTGGATAACAAAATAGACGAGCTACCATCACGAATATCCTACCAACGGGACATTAAAACTGTAATATCTTATGTTTCACCGAGTCGTGGCTGAACGACAACATGGATAAAATACAGCTGGCGGGTTTTACGCTGCATCGGCAAGATAGAACAGCTGCCGGCGGTAAGACAAGGGTTGGTGTCTGTGTATATTTCTAAACAACAGCTGGTGCACGAAATCTAATATTAAGGAAGTCTCAAGGTTTTTCTCGCCTGAGGTGGAGTATCTAATGATAAGCTGTAGACAACACTATTTGTTTTTCATAGCTGTTTATTTACCACCACAAACCGATGCTGGCACTAAGACCACACTCAATGAGCTGTATAAGGCCATATGCAAACATGAAAATGCTCATCTAGAGGTGGTACTCCTAGTGGCCGAGGACTTTAATGCAGGGAAACTTAAATTAGTTTTACCAGCATGTTAAATGTGCAACCAGAGGAGAAAAAACTCTGGACCACTTTTACTCCACACACAGAGGTACATACAAAGCTCTTATATACTCCTGATTCCTGCTTACAAGCAAAAACTAAAGCAGGGAGCACCAGTGACTCGGTCAATAAAGAAGTGGTCAGATGAAGCAGATGCTAAGCTACAGGACTGTTTTGCTAGCACAGACTGGAATATGTTCCAGGATTCTTCCGATGGCATTGAGGAGTACACCACATCAGTCACTGGCTTCATCAATAAGTGCATCGATGACTTCATCCCCACAGTGACCGTACGTACATACCCTAACCAGAAGCCATGGATTACAGGCAACATCTGCTCTGAGCTAAAGGGCAGAAATGCTGCTTTCAAGGAGTGGGACTCTAACTCAATTATACAATTATAAGAAATCCCACTATGCCCTCCAACGAACCATGAAACAGGCAAAGCGTCAATACAGGACTAATATTGAATTGTAATACACCGGCTCTGACTCACGTCAGATGTGGCAGGGCTTGCTGACCATTACAGACTACAAAGGGAAGCACAGCCACGAGCTGCCTAGTGACACGAGCCTATCAGACAAACTAAATTACTTCTATGCTCGCTTCGAGGCAAGCAACACTGAAGCATGCATGAGAGCATCAGCTGTTCCGGACGACTGTGTGATCACGCTCTCCGTAACCGATGTGAGTAAGACCTTTAAACAGGTCAACATTCACAAGGTCGCATGGCCAGATGGATTACCAGGACGTGTATTCCGAGCATGCGCTGACCAACTGGTCTTAACTGACATTTTCAACCTGTGCCTGAGTGAGTCTGTAATACAAACATGTTTCAAGCTAATCAAATGGCTACCCAGCCTATTTACATTGTCCCTCCCACCCCCTCTTTCACGCTGCTGCTACTCTCTGTTTTTTATCTATGCATAGTCACTTTAACTCCACCTACATGTACATATTACCTCAATTACCTTCACTAACCTGTGCCCCCGCACATTGACTCTGTACCGGTACCCCCTGTATAAAGCCTCGCAATTGTTGTTTTACTGCTGATCTTTAATTATTTATTTTTAGGATCTATTTTTTACTTGACACTTATTTTTCTTAACTGAATTGTTGGTTAAGGGCTTGTAAGTAAGCATTTCACTGTAAGGTCTACACCTGTTATATTCGGTGCATGTGACAAATACAATTTGATTTGATTTGAAAGGAGATGCCGGCATAAAGATGTTCAGTATCAGCATGAAATACCAATCTCCCAGGCGACTCTGCTTTCTTTGTGTGTGTGAAAATAAAGGTTTGTGTGTGTACATCCACTAGCCAGATGTCTAACTATCAACAGCAGTAACAGATGTAACCTGGAGTGTGTTGTAACCTGTAGCAGATGTAACCTGTAGCAGATTTAACCTGTAGCAGATGTAACCTGTATTCCCATTGCTGGTCGATACGTGTCAACACAAATTGCGTTATTAACAGTATTTGAGTTTGTTTCCATACACTCTTTAGGGATAATCTGAAATTATTTACTTAGATGTATTGTAACATAATCAGAGACACGTTATGGTCCCAGTGTGGTAGTTCTCTTGGTTTGAGAGTGCTGCTTGTAAACATCAGATTTGTGGGTTCAAGTCCCTAATGGACCATATTTCTATGAATATGTGTATAATGTAACCGCTGTGGATAAAACAGTCTTTGCCCCTCAAAGTCTTTGTCCCTCTCTTGTTTCAGTGCTGTAATGAGTCATATGTCTTAGGTGAATAAATACATATACTCTGGTGCTTTTCTCCTGTGGAACCAACCAGGGTGCATTACATAGGGGAGACCGGAGTTGGTTGTCTCACGGGTTGGTTGTCTCATGGGTGCTTATTACTCCCAATCTAAAGGATGCTGTGTAATAATAAAACAATTCAAATGTGTGAATTCTTTGAAAGAACTCATCCACCTTGTCAATTCATGTCAGCTTGACAAAACATTGAGGTGAGGGGAATGTGTTTTTCATAGGTGAAAGTAAAAACCAGATATCTTGGTATTTTCTTTCTAAGTGTTTAGCTTTGGGAGTATACATGAACAATTATGTTTGCTGAAAAGAGGAAAGGGAGGTTTACATTTCAAACCTATTTCTGAGTTGCTAGGTCAAGCCATGTGGTAACTAGCATGTTAATTAGCATTGGTGGGGGTGGGAAGATAGAATTCTGGGTTGGTTATTGTACGGGGAGATTGCCAGTGCCACTATACAATAAATCCCAAGCTCTTTTCCCTTTTCAAGTAAACACTAACACCTTTGGCCGACATATAGTGCTGAGCAATTAACCAAAATGTTGGTTATCTTTCATTTTTTAAACAACTAACTGACGAGGTCGGTTCAATTATTTGAATTGAATTCCATTTGTATTTGTTTATTTTCTGTGAGCTCGATGTGCAGTTTCTCTAGAGATAAATCAGATCAAGCCAGAACTGTGCGATGTAGTATGGAGTTGTAGTTTCCAACAGGCCAATATTCTACATAGTTTAGCCCAGAAAATGTGGCAATTAACTACCATGACCATAATCCATTACACGCCTGCTGATTTATCCCGTCTGTGTGGAGCAGACACGGAGATGGAGAGAA
Source organism: Oncorhynchus mykiss (assembly GCF_057628025.1). Classification (NCBI taxonomy): domain Eukaryota; kingdom Metazoa; phylum Chordata; class Actinopteri; order Salmoniformes; family Salmonidae; genus Oncorhynchus; species Oncorhynchus mykiss. The sequence goes on from NC_143029.1 coordinate 73,267,457, forward strand.
GCGAGAACGTCTGATCGAGAAGGATAGAAAGCACTTCGTGATGTATCTCTACCTTAAAATACATGATCTATGTGATTGATAGTTGATAGTAGGCAGAATAAATAAGCCACCAGAAAACATTGTGACAACCAACCCCATACTGTGTGACAACCAACCCCAAGATGGGGCTAGTTGTCACAAGTGGATCGAGTGTGTTTGATGGCTTATAACTTCATTATATGAGGATAAAAAGGGTCCGCATTTCAGCCAAAGAACTTGGTCTTTCTATTAATGTTGTAAAGAGTCTTGTAAGACATACTGGTGCTGAGAAATGCACACGAGAAACACATCATGAGATATATAATCACCAATGAAACTTCTGAAACAACACACACACACAAGATTAACGCCAATCAGGGTAACAATAAGTACAATTGAACAAACACATGTTCAGACCGCACATAGAGGAACAAATAAATTGATTTTGCCTTTGGTAATCTCTAGGAAATGTCTTCTTTAGGCTGTATTGTAGTGTATTGTACTAGCTGTGTGGCTGTTGTCTTCATTCAAAGAGTTTGCCAAGTTTTCTCACACCCTGATCTGTTTCAGCTTTCTTTGTGATTGTCTCCATCCCCCTCCAGGTGTCACCCACCTCCCTTTTTATCCCCTGTGTATTTATACCTGTGTTCTCTTTGTCTGTTGCCAATTTGTTTTGTTTCGTCAAGCCTACCAGGATTTTCCCCTCTGTTCCTGTCTCTCGATTGTTCCTGTTTTCTAGTTTTCCCGGTTTTGACCTTTTCTGCCTGCCCTGACCCTGAGCCTGCCTGCCATCCTGTACCTTTGCTCCCCTATCTGGATTACTGACCTCACAGGCTGGAGTCCGTTCTGCCACACCCATTGTCTGAAGTTAACGCAACCTGCCCCGGAACGTCTTCCTGGGGGCTCGGAAGGTGCCCCGTACCTCTCCACCATTCCCGCGGTGTACTAGGATCTCACCATCTTCCCCCCCTGTCGACACTCACCTCTACCAAGGTTCAGTTCACGTGGTCCTCTGCCGTTGACCAGGCATTCCGGGACCTCAAACACCGCTTCACCACTGCTCCTATCTTGGTTCATTCTGGTCCTTCCCGTCAGTTTGTGGTGGAAGCCGATGCTTCAGATGTTGGAGTGGGGGCTGTCCTGTCCCAACGTTCTGCCCTGGACCTTAAGCTGAATCCCTGTGCTTTCTTCTCCCACCGCCTCAGTGCCACGGAGAGGAACTATGATGTGGGGAATCGAGAGCTTCTTGCAGTGAAGATGGCATTGGAGGAATGGAGGCACTGGCTCCAGGCAAGCGAGATGTGCTCTGCTGTTTACCTGGTTCAACTTTCCCTCTCTTACCAGGATCCAAGAACGTCAAGCCGGATGCCCTGTCTCGCCGCTATAGCCCTACGGTTACCACCCCGGAGCCCGAGACCATCCTTCCAACCTGGTGCCTGGTGACGGCACTCAGCTGGTCCGGGAGGTGCAGCGGTCCCAGCCGAACCCTGAGGGGGGGCATTCCTCCAGGCTTGCCTGCCACCCGGGCTCCCGTCGGACCCTGGTATTCGTGTGACAACGCTTTTGGTGGCCTACTATGGTTCCGGATGTTGCCGCATTTGTCGCCGCCTGCACGGTCTGTGCTCAGAACAAGACTCCTCGGCAAGCTCCGGCTGGTCTTCTCCAATCACTGCCTGTCCCTCACTGTCCCTGGTCCCACGTATCCCTGGATTTTGTCATGGGTCTCCCCCCCATCTGAGGGCAACACTGTCATCCTGACTGTGGTCGACCGGTTTTCCAAAGCTGCCCACTTCATTCCTCTCCTCAAACTACCCTCGGCCAAGGAGACGGCCCAGCTCATGGTGTAGCACGATCCATGGACTGCCCGTGGACAGTGAGGGTCCTCAATTCTCGTACCGGTTCTGGAAGGCGTTCTGCACCCTCATTCGGTCATTGGCCAGCCTGTCCTCTGGGTTCCACCCCAGTCCAATGGCCTGTCAGAGCGAGCCAACCAGGAACTTAAGACCACACTGCGCTGCCTGGTCTCCAATAACCCCACCACCTGGAGCCAGAGCTTGTGTGGGTGGAATACACCTGCAACACCCTTCCCTGCTCTGTCACGGGCCAATCGGCATTTGAGTGTTCCCTGGGGTATCAGCCCCCACTCTTCCCCGAGCAGGAAGAAGAGGTCGGTATACCTTCTGCACAGATGTTTGTTGGCCCTCCTCAAGAGCACCTCCAGGTATTGACGACAAGCGGATCGCCATTGGACCACTGCTCCCCAGTATCATCTTGGGCAGAAGGTATGGCTGTCCACCCCTCTGCTGTTCGTCTTCTGTTGCCCCGTACTCTTTGTATACATCCCACCTTTCATGTGTCCAGAGTTAAACCCATGTCTCACAGCCTTGCTGTACCTTTGCCCCACCAATCTGGATTACTGACCCCTGGCTTTCCTTGACCTGTCTTTTGCCTGCCTCTGTTGGATTAATAAACTATTGTTAATTCGACGTTGTCTGCATCTGGGTCATACCTTGAAACATGATAGTTTTAAAACATGCTCTATATAATGAGATGAATGACACAGTTTCCCTTCACTATCAATTTGAGAACGCCCACCCGCAAATTGCTCTTCCCCCAAATGAGTGCTGAAACAAACCCCTAAATAGCTAATTAACATTTCAATACATCTTAGAGATAACTGGTACTGTTTAAAACATTCCACTGACATTGCATTCCCTGACTACTGTTGCTAAGGATTAATATAGAAGCATTTGTCTACTAGATGTCCATGTCTAAATTGTCAGTAGTCTCTTGCAGTTGATGGCTATGATTCTGATATACTCATTGTACCATTTTACCTTTATCGTATGTATGTCATGTTTTCATCTTATAGCACAATTGTGTATTCAATGCACATTAGTGCCCCTTTCGCTATTCTGTAAAATGTTCTATATTCTGGATGAAAATGAACAGGGTGATATTCTGTTAGTACATGTACCCTAGTGTTAGTCTTGCAAAAGGGCTGGTGATCAGGTTTGTCAAGGTGAAGGTGTGCAGTGCAGTTCTCAGTTTAAGCATCTGTCTTTCTGTAATCCTAATGCACTCTGTTTCTGTCTCTTCCATTCTGGAAAAGTGGCACTGCATCATTCTGGGCATAGAGGACCATCCCAGTCCCTCTATCACTGTCTGATGCCCATGCTGCCCTCAAATGTCAGATAGTTTACCCTTTTACAAAGTCACCCACTGGGCCCCATTGGAATGGGGTCTAATGCATCCTCTGAGGCTTGGGGCCTGGGCCAGCTCTCTCTGGAGTTTGGTTTGGTAGGGCACAAAGTGTGTTGCTTAGCTGATCTAGAAGGCTGTGTTCCGGTGGAAGAGTCAGTGCATAAGTCATTATAAGGAGTCTGTTTTTGTTTAGTGTAAACATAAATGTTGAGATATCTGTGTATGATGATGAATACTGATTGATTTATTGATAGGCTTACATTGCCAACAAGAGCACCTCCTACTCATGGTTAGAGCACTGTGTTCATTACTGACCATATGCCCTGACAAGAAAAAACCTTACAAATGAGATGAGAATTCATCAGTTTTAATAAGAGTAGCATGACTAGCCCAAAATGTAGGGGGACATAGTCATTGTGGACAGGAGACTCTGAAGACAGGAAATGGAGCCATAATAACAACAGACACAATCAATCTACATCAGGTGCATGATTTTAAGAAAAGTATATAAAGAGGTCAAAATGTCAGAATTAAATACTGTGGCTTACGAATTCACCCCCTTTGGCATTTTTCCTATTTTGTTGCATTACAACCTGGAATTAAAATGGATTTTTTTTGTATCATTTGATTTACACAACATGCCTACCACTTTGAAGATGCAAAATATGTTTTATTGTGAAACAAACAAGAAATAAGACAAAAAAAAATGCGCATAACTATTTACCCCCCCCCCCCCCCCAAAGTCAATACTTTGTAGAGCCACCTTTTGCAGCAATTGCAGCGGCAAGTCTCTTGGGGTATGTTTCTATAAGCTTGGCACATCTAGCCACTGGGATTTTTGCCCATTATTCAAGTCAAACTGCTCCAGCACCTTCAAGTTGGATGGGTTCCCGCTGGTGTACAGCAATCTTTAAGTCATACCACAGATTCTCAATTGGATTGAGGTCTGGGCTTTGACTAGGCATTCCAAGACATTTAAATGTTTCCCCTTAAACCGCTCGAGTGTCGCTTTAGCAGTATGCTTAGGGTCATTGTCCTGCTGGAAGGTGAACCTCTGTCCCAGTCTCAAATCTCTGGAAGACTGAAACCGATTTCCCTCAGAATTTCCCTGTATTTAGTGCCATCCATTATTCCTTCAATTCTGACCAGTTTCACAGTCCCTGCCGATGATAAACACCCCCACAGCATGACGCTGCCACCACCAAGCTTCACTGTGACGAGGGTGTTCTCGGGGTGATGAGAGGTGTTGTGTTTGCACCAGACATATGTGTTCTCCTTGAATTCCAAAAAGCTCAATTTTAGTCTCATCTGACCCGAGTACCTTGTTCCATATGTTTGGGGAGTCTCCCACATGCCTTTTGGTGAAGACCAAATGTGTTTGCTTATTTTGTTCTTTAAGCATTAGATTTTTTTTCTGGTCACTCTTCCGTAAAGCCCAGCTCTGTGGAGTGCATGGCTTAACATGGTCCTATAGACAGATACTCCAATCTCCACTGTGGAACTTGGAAGCTCCTTCAGGGTTATCCTTGGTCTCTTTGTTGCCTCTCCGATTAATGCCCTCCATGCCTGGTTTGTGAGTTTTGGTGGGCAGCCCTCTCTTGGCAGGTTTGTTGTGGTGCCATATTCTTTCCAATTTTTAATAATGGATTTAATGGTGCTCAGCTATTTTTTTATAGCCCAACCCTGATCTTTACTTCTCCACAACTTTGTCCCTGACCTGTTTGAAGAGCTCAATTGGTCTTCATGGTGCCGCTTGCTTGGTGGTGCCACTTGCTTAGTGGTATTGCAGACTCTAGGGCCTTTCATAACAGGTGTATATATTGAGATCACGTGACAGATCATGTGACACTTAGATTGCACACAGGTGGACTTTATTTAACTAATTATGTGACTCCTGAAGGTAATAGGATGCACCAGATCTTGTTTAGGGGCTTCATAGCAAAGGGGGTGAATTCATATATACCCACCACTTTTCCGTTTTTGTATTTTTTATTTTTTTTAAACAAGTAATTTTTTTTCATTTCACTTCACCAATTTGGACTATTTGTGTATGTCCATTACATGAAATCCAAATAAAAATTCATTTAAATTACAGGTTGTAATGCAACAAAATAGGAAAAACGCCTAGGAGGATGAATACTTTTGCAAGGCACTGTAGAAATGACTGAATCGTCTGGTTGTGTTATTGAAAATGTAAAAGAGGCAATGGCATTTTATTTAATTACATGAGGAGGAATGGAATAGTTATTGGACCATCAAATGTTCTGTTGCCTAAGATTTGATTTCTTTCTCAAAAAAATCTATAGAAATTAGGAACCCAATCATTTCCTGGCCATGCTTGGCTGTTCTGGATGGCACAGATGGTGTTTCTTTGGGTAGGTTTGTGATTGAGAGGATGACTTTACAATTGCAGATACCAACAGAGCTGGCATTTGAAAAGAGCAAGAGGGATCTTTAGAAAATTCCTTGGCTGGAGAGCTTAGATTTGTACAATAGCAATCCTGAAGGACTGTCGTAGAACAATATGTAATACACCAGATGAGTACTTTAGAGATGTAGACCAGGATTCATTCATGTAGACAGGCATGAGGGGGTTGGTGTCACACTTTTGGCACAGCCCCAGCTAACACACCTGACTTCAATAATCAACCATGATTGTCAGTTTAGAATGTGATTAGTTTAATCAGCTAGGAATGGGGGAAAAAGTGTGACACCACCTCGGTCCCGGAGGACTGGAGTTTCCCTTCCCTGTTGTATGTTATAAATGACAAGTTATGTTGTTTCAATGCAGTGGGCTAAATCTGGGTCACACAGAGTGTTTCTTGGTTTTAAACCAAATATACACTACTGTTCAAAAGTTTGGGGTCGCTTAGAAATGTCCTTTAAAAAAATAGTACCCACAAAACACCAGTCTCACGTCAACAGTGAAGAGGCAACTCTGGGATGCTGGCCTTCTAGGCAGAGTTCCTCTGTCCAGTATCTGTGTTCTTTTGCCCATCTTAATATTTTATTTTTATTGGCCAGTCTGAGATATGGCTTTTTCTTTGCAACTCTGCCTAGAAGGCCAGCATCCCGGAGTTGCCTCTTCACTGTTGATGTTGAGACTGGTGTTTTGTGAGTACCTTTTAATGAAGCAGCCAGTTGAGGATTTGTGAGGCGTCTGTTTCTCAAACTAGACACTCTAATGTACCTGCCCTCTTGCTCAGTTGTGTACCGGGCCCTCCCACTCCTCTTTATATTCTGGTTAGAGCCAGTTTGCGCTGTTCTGTGAAAGGAGTAGTACACAGCGTTGTTCCAGATCTTCAGTTTCTTGGAAGTTTCTCGCATGGAATAGCCTTCATTTCTCAGAACAAGAATAGACTGACGAGTTTCAGAAGAAAGGTCTTTGTTTCTGGCTATTTTGAACCCACAAATGCTGATGCTCCAGATACTCAACCATTCTAAAGAAGGCCAGTTTTATTGCTTCTTATTCAGAACAACAGTTTTCAGCTGTGCTAACATAATTGCAAAAGGGTTTTCTAATGATCAATTAGCCTTTTAAAATTATAAACTTGGATTAGCTAACACAACGTGACATTGGAACATAGGAGTGATGGTTGCTGATAATGGGCATCTGTACTCCTATGTAGATATTCCATTAAAAATCAGCCGTTTCCAGCTACAATAGTCATTTACAACATTAACAATGTCCACACTGTATTTCTGATGAATTTGATGTTATTTTAATGGACTTTTTTTTTTGCTTTTCTTTCATAAACAAGGACATTTCTAAGTGACCCAGATCTTTTGAACGGCAGTGTGTGTATATACATATATATATAAAAAAGGAAAAACTATTTCACTAGACAAGTCAGTTAAGATCAAATTCTTATTTACAATGACGGCCTTCAACTCTATACACCTCGCACACGGTAAAAAAGAAGACACCCTTACCATATCAGATATAAAGTTGAAATGTATTCAATTTTGAGTTTGCATCCCAATATGTATATATCACAGAAGACTGAAAAATAACAAAACTGTTTGATATTGAAACACCAGATTTGTATTTTTTTTTTTTTTAAATATGGTTGAGTAACTATGAAATTATGAAAAATATGAATAACATTTCACCCATGAGGCCACTAGAGTGCGATTTGGTCATTTGACTGCAGGAAACGTTTCCTCCTATTGATTACAGCATAGAACATAGACATCACCTGCTGCATCCTGACTTGAGGTACTCATGTGTGATTCAAATTTCAGCACATATCTTATGTTGACTACGTCACAAGCTACAATTTATTCCTGTTGTTGGACTATCTAGGTTAACTAGCCAACAAACCTTCACCACTGGATCAGTATAAAGTCAAATAAATCATGTTTTAATTTATCCCACTAGGCCCTGCAGCTATGCAGAGTACTGGACATAAATTATAAGCTGTATCGTTTTAGCTGCTTCCCTTCCAGTTTCCTGGAATACTGAATTGACCAAGTCAATATGAGGATGACTCTGTGCATTTACAAGCATTTCTCTGAACTAGTAGACAATATGAAGACATTTATGTAATGCATCGTGCATCACAGTATAAAGCCTATCTTTGGTGCATTGTGCAGTATGAAGACATTTTTGGTGCATTGCATGTAAGGAGCAGAATTTTGTTACATTTAAGTTGAGCTGTATAGCAGTCAGAGAGACATAACTGTGTCTGTATTTGCTGTAGTTAGTGACAGGCACACACATTCAAAAAGACCCACATAAAGAGAACCATTTATATATCGCTTAGGAGTGAGTGCTTCAAATGTTTCTCTTCCTATTAATATTCACTGCATTATGCCTCGCAAATCACCAGCCACTTGAAAGCCAATTACTAAGCGAAAAGTCCACAGTTTTCCCCTCTACAATCTGTAACAAGCATGAATGCAAAAACTTTAACCAGTTTGATTTTGTATAATCTGTTTGTCTACATATAATGTACTACAGTAGTACAAGTAAAATGCAAATAAGTGCATAGGCTGTACGTTTGTTAGTTATTTACATTTCTTGAATACGTTTGTGGAGTTTAAATTATTTAGATGAAAATCTATGCAAATATGGTGAACCAATTGCAGTTGACAACTGAGTCACTTTATTGATTAGGCCCCTATGTCAAACTTAGGCACCTATTGTATGGACATGTTTATGTGGTCCAAATGGGATGACATGATGGATTGTCATAATGATCATAGATCGCTTATTTAAAGCTTTTCACTAGGCCTCAAAGCCCTTTACATCAAAAGGGGGAGTAAGGGGGTGACTTCATGCAACTCCACCTAAGGAATAGCCTCCACCTAAGTGATGGGTGACAGCTATTTTGTGTCAGAACACAACACTAACATAACATTGGCTATCACTGTGGGGAGTATTTTTGGTGTCCAAAAGTATATGAATGACTAACCAAGATGTATTTAGAATTTTAACCCAAATTTTTCTTCATACTTTATACCTTTACACCCGTAGCAGGGTGATGGTTGTTTTTTCCTCATCTGTTTTCAACCTCAAAACATTAGAGATTTTATTGCCAAATAAAATGTCTTAACTTGTAAGAAAAAACAAAAGCAGAAAACACAGAGAAATGTAGAATGTGGACATAAAACCCAAATTGTCTTATCACTCCAGGCATCATGTTGTGTCTTCCTCAGAGTGTTTTTCAAATTGCTATTTCTATTATGCCAATATCCATTTGACAAGTTGATGCATGACTGGGTATTTTTTGTATTATCTCAAAAGCACGACTGATGAAGTTAGTATCGCGGATGGGTAATGGTTGGTTGCTATGCTGTGAGTGTGAGCTCTTGGTTACCAGGACATATATATTGATTTAATCCTCCAGGGTTGTGGTCATAATCCTTGGTAATTTGTCTATTGTTATGATAATAAGGCTTCTCTGGGTGAGCCAATGAGTGATCATCTTGTTTGCTCTTAAGAATAATGAACGGGGTTTCTCTTTAGGATGAGATTAACTTTTAACCCCAATGAAAAGCCCAAGCCAATTATTATTGGTCAAGCCTTGAAACCCTGGACCATATTTGGAGCAATAATTATCAGGGAAAGACCCTCCAGGGGTTGGTTGTTCCACTGGCCCAAGGTGGCAACAATGAGCTCTGGGGATGTAGGACCGGTTAATACTTACCGAAGTCTAACAGAAATGAAATGGCAGCCAATGTGTTCACTTCACTATCCTATTAGAAGAGACCAAATACTCCTGAGAAAAATACTATTTTCACTATGAGATCGATGGATTCAGTTCTGCAATGTTCGGATCATTTATTTGACTTGTGCCTGTTAACATCAAATGGAGACACATGCTCTCAGCTATGTGAAGATGTAGGCTCTTGCAACCACATCCCCTGTTACAGATAAATCATACTCTTTGTGGCTATGAATTTTACATCCATATCTACATGCAACCTGTGGCATTCCCATACACAGTAGGAGCTATCACTGAATTGCAGATGACAGACGCTGACTGTTAGAGCATATTAGAAAACCATAACAATAGTGAAGTTACCGGCAGCACAGAATGAGAGACTCCCCCTGTGAGCACAGACACACAGGCAAAGCAGCCATTCGGCAGTAGGATGGATCCTGACTACTAAAGAGGTAGAGAAAGAGAGGGGGGGCTAGAAAGAGTGGTGGTGGGAGGGAGCAAGAGCAGCAAGCGAGCAAGCGAGGGAGCGAAAGAGAGGGAAGAATAGAAATCTGTATGTTGAGATCAGGAGAAACGCTAATGGCGATGAACAGGCTTTAGTGGCTCGGATGGCGAAGGTGGCCGTAAAGCATCAAGATGTGCATGGGCTTCCTTGCTAATTGTGGATGAGAGCGAAGCAAGGAAGTACATACCGTGGAGGCTACCTACCAACACTGGGCTTGTCTGTCAACCACACAGGAGAGGTGGGTTAGTGGGAGGTCTATGACCCCCCTCATCATTTTCATCTGGAGAAAAGAGAGAATAGAGTGACAGAGAGAAAATAAAGTAAATTAAGGTGGCAGCGAAGGATAGTGAGCCATCTCTCTCTTTATTCCTTCCCCCATTCCAAAATCCATTGCATCCCTTTATCACCGAAATGTAGTGGCGTTCATGCCGATAGGAGGAGGAAGGGTCCCATTGACTGTTGAGGCTGAACCCGTCTCTTCAGCCCTCCGCAGCCCTTTCATTACCAGTCCCCATCTCTCCCTCTCCTCTCCCTCACTTCCGACCATTATTTTCTCCTGTTTGTTCTTTTCATTATCCTTTTCACACTGCCCAGGGTACAGAAGGCATTCCTTTTTTGGTAGAAGTGGGTGTTTCTGGAGCTGTCATTGTGTTTGGTTCTGCTACAAAAGACAGCAGAGCGGGAGAGAGAGACAGAGTGAGAGCTAGAGAGAAAGAGAATAGAAGAGGAGCTTCAAAGAAAAGGGGAGACCTGGGACTACATGGAATAACTAAGACCCTCTGGAAGGTGAATTGTTATAAAAGAGAAATTGTAAAAGCGGCTGAAAACCATTTTAAGATAGAGGTTAGAATTTGCCACTTGCAGATTATCGTTGGAATAAAAGGCTCAGGTTGCCGCGCCAAAACATTGGCGACTGGTTGGTTTATGCTACATTCTGTTGCTAAGCAAGTCTCTCGAACCTGAAGTTCTTGTTGAGGAAATACTAGCGTCTTGAGGATCACTCACCTGCAACCATGAAGGGGGACTCAGAGGAAAGCATCGAGAGCATTCGGCCCTCCAACCTGCAAGCCTTCGCCAACATGTCCACTCTACATGGCATGAGCCACATATTTGCCTACGGGCACATGACGTTTCGCCGCTTCCTCTGGACACTCTCGTTCCTGGGCTCGCTGGCCTTGCTGATGCTGGTATGCATGGACCGCGTGTCCTACTACTTTGAGTATCCTCATGTCACTAAACTGGATGAGGTGGCGGCGCCTAACCTCACCTTCCCTGCTGTGACCTTCTGCAACCTCAACGAGTTCCGCTTCTCCCAGATCACCAGGAACGACCTGTATCATGTGGGGGAGCTCTTGGCCCTCCTGAACTCCAACTATCAGATAGCCAACACTCACCTGGCCGAGCCCGAGGTGCTGGACGCCCTCAAGGATAAGGCCAACTTCCTCAACTTCAAGCCCAAGCAGTTCAACATGACAGACTTCTACAACCGCACGGGCCACGATATCAGTGACATGCTGCTGCATTGCACGTTCCGGGGATCGGAGTGTTACCCATGGAACTTCACTACCGTGAGTCTCTTCAAATCATTTCTGGTTATGTGGTTTGGGGTTTGCCTCTGGGTTTGTGTTAGGTGTTCTTTTCCAGACTTAACAAAGTTTGGATTTCAACAGTTTTAGTTACTGTGCTGAAAGTTGTACATGTTTAAAGGTGATCCATAGCCCAAAGGGAAATCCAGGATTGGTCATGACGGTCAAATGAACACTGTCAATGGCTAGCTGTAATTATAATTTTTCTAGATGGTAGTCTACTGTAAGAAAAGCATTAGTTGTGGTTCAGGCTACTCTAGTGGTCATGGCTAAAGACGAGGTGAGCGATGAGAAACTGATGATGCATAATTAGAGACACGTCCTTAATTTCTCTAAGCTTTTGTTTTTGTGAAGAGAAGTAATGATACATGATTAAATCCATACATTTTAGTAGCATGGAACACTAAAATCTCAGGCGGTGATATACAGTAGAAGTTGGGATACTCTACCCATGAGGTGCCATTTGCAGGTCAAATTATGATCTAATCTAGACATTCATGAAAAAAAGCACAGTATTGTTCATACATTGTGAAGGGCATGTAGTTATTGTGTATACTATCTGGTTTTGGTATAGAGTCAATCATACAGTAATGAAGTCACTTTACACCTACCTACATGTACAGTACAGTTCAAAAGTTTGGGGTCACTTAGACATTTCCTTGTTTTTGAAAAAAAAAGTGTGTCTATTAAAATAACATAAAATTGATCAGAAATACAGTGTAGACATTGTTAATGTTGTAAATTACTATTGTAGCTGGAAATGGCAGATTTTTTTATGGAATATCTACATAGGCATACAGAGACCCATTATCAGCAACAATGTGTTCCAATGACACGTTGTGTTAGCTAATTCAAGTTTATAATTTTAAAAGGCTAATTGATCATTAGAAAACACTTTTGCAATTATGTTTGCTCAGATGAAAACTGTTGTGCTGATTAACGAAGCAATAAAACTGTCCTTCTTTAGAGTGGTTGAGTATCTGGAGCATCAGCATTTGTGGGTTCGATTACAGGCTCCAAATGGCCAGAAACAAAGCCCTTTCGTCTGAAACGTGTCAGTCTATTCTTGTTCTGAGAAATTAAGGCTATTCCATGGGAGAAAAAGCCAAGAAACTGAAGATCTGGTACAACGCTGTGTACTACTCCCTTCACAGTACAGCGCAAACTGGCCCTAACCAGAATAGAAAGAGGAGTGGGAGGGCCAAGTGCACAACTGAGCAAGAGGACAAGTACATTGGTATTGGTTCAGTGTCTAGTTTGAGAAACAGACGTCTCACAAATCCCCAACTGGCTGCTTCATTAAATAGTACCCGCAAAACACCAGTCTCAACGTCAACAGTGAAGAGGCAACTCTGGGATGCTCGCCTTCTAGGCAAAGTTGCAAAGAAAACGCCATATCTCAGACTGGCCAATAAAAATAAAATATTAAGATGGGCAAAAGAACAGACACTGGACAGAGGAACTGGTTGAGAGAATGCCAAGAGTGTGCAAAGCTGTCATCAAGGCAAAGGGTGGCTACTTTGAAGAATCTCAAATATAAAATATAATTTGATTAGTTTAACACTTCTTTGGTTACTACGTGATTCCATATGTGTTATTTCATAGTTTTGATGTCTTCGCTACTATTCTACAATGTAGAACATAGTAACAATTAAGAAAAACCCTTTAATGAGTAGGTGTGTCCAAACCTTTGACTAGTGCTGTATATAATAAAACAATTAATTTATCATGCTCTCTCATGTCCCTCTTCAGCAGACATACTGTACAGTGAGCAATTTTTTGAAACATCAAATCACAATAAAATCGCAGTATCAAATCACAATACATATAGAATCGTGAGAATCTTAAGAATGGTGAAAATCGCAATGCATATCGTATCGTTACCTAAGTATCAATGATCGTATCTTGAGGTCCCTGTTAAATCTCAGCCCTAAATATAGTGTGGGGCATTAACAAAATAGGCCTACCACCATATTCAGTTAAATTCAATACAACTGTATTTATCCCCCTAGGGGTAATTACAGTTTAGGGGTATATTGAAGTTTTGAAACCTCCTGGCCAGAGTATAACAGTACTTTATGTGTACTTAAAAAACGGTGTAAATCTAGTACTCATAACAATGTAGATAGGGGATTACATACTTCATGTGCCCTTGGCAGCAACTTCCAATAGCATTACCATTGGGTATGGTGTAGTTGTGTAACCTAACCTATATTAATTGGTGTTTTATTATGTGTTTTTTGATAACTGACTTTATGATTCATGGAATATTTGTTTGAGAAATTCTGATGTACATTTACATTGTGACGTAGAAAACCATTATTTTATTGTGAAATGTGTTGTCAATCATGACAACTACTCTGGTACATGTGGTACATGCTGTATGTATGAGAATAATTATTTGTGATTTGACATTTTGGAAAATGTTTTTACATTTAAAATGCCTTATCAACACACTGGGCCAACTTTACATAAGGCTGTCAGATACAGCAGAATAACAGAGAGGCCTTGGTCCTCGTGCTTTCTCACACCGCTGAGGTGTGCCATAGTTCCCTGGCAAGGCACAGTCTGTCGTGTGTTAATGCATACTTATATTCATATTCCATTTAGTTATGCTGCCTACCAATAACAATAACCACGTTTTTATGCGAGTAAATCACGACAGCTGTGATTGCAGCAGGAAGTTTCAGTACAATTTTGAACGCCAACAAATCATTTGTTTGTATGACATGATGGAATATTTTTGTGTCGCTAATATAGTAATGCTATATGGAGGTGGAAATACCTTTATGCGCAAATATTGATATAAAATCATCATGTCGAGGTAAACTTGGAGTCATGCATGATATGGTATATGGTCCTCCCACTACAACTCGGGAAACCATGCAGTTTATTAGGCTACAGATGAAATACAGTAATTTATGATGAACTTCACAGGGTGGTGAAAGTGCACAGTGATCTTGATGCTCCTTTCCAATAAATATAGAGGGTCTGATTCTGGTGACATGATGATGGATAGTGACTGCCGTTTGACAAATACAAATATTCTCGCTCTTATCCGTATTAATCTCATTATGTAGACTAGCTTACCGCACTGTATCTGCGAGCACGTGCCAAAACCAGAGTAGGCACATTTGCTATTTAACGCAACAGTTTTTGTGATGTTTACATGAAAACTTAAGCAAAAAAGTACATTTGTGTGTGCACTACGCCAGTGTTTCCCAACCCTGGTCCTCCAGTACCCCCAACAGTACACATTTTTATTTTAGCCGTGGACAAGCACACCTGATTCAACTTGTCGAACTAATCATCAAGCCCTCAATGAGTTGAATGAGGTGTGTTTGTCAAGGGCTACAACAAAACTGTATACTGTTGGGGGAACTCGAGGACAAGGGTTGGGAAACACTGCACTATGTCATCATCAAATCAAATCAAATCAAATGTATTTATAAAGCCCTTCTTACATCAGCTGATGTCACAAAGTCCTGTACAGAAACCCAGTCTAAAACCCCAAACAGCAAGCAATGTAGGTGTAGAGTTTATCATGCACAGATTGTTATCTGCAACATGTCAGTTTGGTGGAAACACACCAACAGTGGGAAAAATGTGCATGGAAATCTGTTGCCAATTGGATGGAAACCAACTACTGATTAGTTTTTTTTTAAATGATGGTCCAAGTTCTTCTATTGATCTCACAGTTCTCTAAGGAATTTATTTTGATCCTGTGTGAATGAGAGAAAAAAATCTTCCTCCAAATCAGTAAACTCATTAGGTAGTGTCCTAAATGTTATACTTTGGTCAAATAAAACTGACATCTCACCAGATGAGACTTTTAGTATCCTGGTTAAATGTCACCTACGCCTATGATGTTACCATTGTGGTCAGGAAATGGAGACAGTGTGTGATGATGCTGTGTGTGTGATTGAAAAGGAAATGAAATGCAAACAGCTTAGCTTACAATTTGTAGCCTAAGATGGTTTCATATAATTTTATATAAAGACTGCATGTGTGCATTACCAGGATTTAGGCTAGGCTAATCATAGTGCTACAGAAATGTAACATATTTCCTTTGCCTAATGATTTCTGTTTCAAGTTGTGTGAGTGCTGCCCCACCCCTGTGCACCTGAGGGATAATGAAGTGATGAGTTGAAATAGAAACCCTCTATTAGTCCAGATGATATAACAGACCTGTAGACCCAGTACCTGTAGCTACAGTTGACTGAGTCATAGGTTCTGCTTTAAACTGACATCTACATTGTTAGTACTTCAAGATAATGTGAATATGGTGGCGATATGAGGTATTGGTTCAGGGAAATTCAAATTTTCTCACCCAATAGTTTTGATCTACAGTACACTGGTAGGTTACAATAATCTTTCAAAAGTTTGAATCTTGGCTGGTTTGAATTTGATATTGTGCCTACTCATCATCTTAAAAACCTCAGCTCTCATATTAATGGTTAAATGAATATTCTTCCAAACAAAGAACTAAGCAGGTATTATTTTCACTGGGAAAATCCTTTGGACACACTGATATCAATATCACAATCAATCTGACACAATACAGTACAGTATTCTAACTAGAAAAGTGTCTGATTAAGCCAATGCTTTACTAAAGCTTTATATATTATATTTATGTACAGTATTTCTGGCAGTACTGTAGCAGCAAGCAGAAATGTCTTTCTTCCTCCTTATTCCTTTTCAAACCCTCAATGTGACTCTGCAGAAAGTACTGTAGGCTCCATTCCGAGAGGGCTCATTAGTTCTCTCACATCATGTATGTCATTCCCCTGTGCCCTCTCAGGTGGAACTAGAAACGCTTCGAAGCTAGTCGCAACCTTAAATTTGATCAGGTGAAATAGTTTTATTTGCATTTATTTTATTAGAATGATTCAATGATTCAACTGATTTTCCCCAGGCATGGCCCTCTTCATTGGATTGCTTTGCAACATTCTTCTGACGAACATGGCATCATATGCACCTGAAATAGCTATATAGCGCTTAGGACTGGTTTAGGATTAGTTTACAGTACTACTGGTAACATTCCAACACTTTATACATTTCAAGTTATGCTGCAAAATGAAGCAGATAACGAAGTTAGTCAAATAGTCTTGGAGCTATACACATTTTAGAAGGTTTATTGAAACACTGATTCACTCATAGCATTTCTCCTCCTATCGTGAGTGCTTGACGGCAATGGATTGGTAAATTAAGTAAATGGAATTCTCTCCCTGTTTCAAAGTAACCTGGTCCATAATGTTGTCCGTTATTTGTTGTATTCCTCTAAGCCATGTGTATGCTAATGGACAAAAGTATCACGACTCAGGAGAAGACCCAGATGCAGACAGTTCGAAGTAACAAAAGTTTATTACAAAAACAGGGGGCAGGCAAACGACAGGTCAAGGGCAGGCAGAGGTCAGTGATCCATAGCAGAGTCCGAAAGGTACAGAATGGCAGGCGGGCTCAGGGTCAGGGCAGGCAGAGGTCAGTAATCCAGGGCAGTGTCATAAGGTACAGAGCAGCAGGCAGGCTCGGGGTCAGGTCAGGCAGAATGGTCAAAACCGGGAATACTAGAAAACAGGGAGTAGAGAAAAATAGGAGTTTTGGAAAAGTGCTGGTAGGCTTGACGAGACAAGCCTGAACTGGCAGCAGACAAACAGAGAACACAGGTATAAATACACTGGGGAAAATGGGGAAGATGGGCAACATCCGGAGGGGGGTGGAGACAAGCACAAAGGCAGGTGAAACAGATCAGGGTGTGACAAAAAGTCAATTTGGGGTTTGACTCTCAGTAGTGACGGAGTAGACTTACTGTATCTTAAGGATTACTTTACCACCAAACCAGTGGCTAGCTTATCAGAAGAAGAAGAATAAGCAGGTACACCAATGTGCAGGGTTCTGTTTCTATCCCTGACTTTCATATTCACAGCAATAGAATCATGTAACCTCGCTTTTACAGGTTTTGAGAAGAGTAATATTTGGCCATTGACAAGTGAGTTTGTGTGAACCAACTGCATGTGGTCATTCAGAAGACATTTTGTATCTTAAGAGTGTTAACGCTGTGCTCTCTGTAGACCTTGAAATAGGAACTTGGCACATGGCTTGGCATATCCAGTGTGGGCTTATATGATTAGACTGTGACTGTGATTTGGTATTCTGGTGAACTCTCTTGTCTAAGCAAAGGGACATTAAAACTGAAATCCCACGTTGCTTGTGAAGTAGTCACAACTGTCATTTCAATTGCATGTTCCTTTTTTTGTATGAAATGGAAATATCTTAATTTCCATGTGTGTTGCCAAGCAACAGTCTTTGGCCTTGGAACAGCAAATCTTTCATCAGTAATTTACATTGTAATGCTTGATTGAAAACACTTTCCAGGTCAAAGACCTGGTTAAGTTAGTGCCCACTAGAGCCCATCTTTGTGAATGCACATTCCATTGGTGCTGGTGGTTGAATGCACATGTGGTCTTACACATTCATTGTCATACACCATATCTGATAATTAAAGGATTGTGTTGAAGCAGTAAACATCAGTCAAACCACCAATTTCAAACACACACCAACAATCAGGTATTGCTGTGTTTTTATGGAGTGAATGAAGCATCGCCACAATATACTACATCATGCACCCCCATGCAGAAAAGCATTTGTCACTGTTGGGCTGGATGCCAGAAGGACTACATACTACTGATCCAGAAGTTAGCTCAGTGCTACACTACATCTATCCCATTAACCCTCTATGGGGGTAACCACTCTGTTGATAACCTGCTATATGGCACACACTGATTATGCTCAGAACTGTGCATAACACATGGGAATCAGTCAAGATGAATTATGACATGATTGAATTAGATTCCACCCTTACGTCATTTGATGCATTTCTTTTCATTGTGATAATGTGAATTAGTTTTTTGTAAAAAAAAAAAAAAAGCAGTAGGCTTATAGACCAATATTTAGAGAAATGCCACAGGAAACATTAAATTATTCAAATTCCCCTAGAAAGGTCTGGTGAGAGAGATTTACAATGCAAAGGATTGTGGGAGGGATGAGCTTTGACCTTGAGTAAATGAGGAAGGAATTCCATTAAGTCTGGAGTGTGACACAATGGAGCTTGGAAAGCATTAAAATTCACCTTAAAGTAAAAAAATAAATAGAAAAAGATCACAATTTACATTTTCAATGTCAATCAAAAAATGTATTTGTAACCCCCTCCACCCATCATACAAACCTGCTGTATATTCGAAACAACACAGAAAATATACACATAGAGTTGCCCAGACATCAGTCTTACGGTACTAGTTCCTTCATCTATCCCCATATGGTTTAGCTAATAAAAGAAGGGAAATCAAAGCTGTGCTGCTCTGCAGTGCTAGTCTGGAGAAGAGAGCCTCTTCAGTTCACAGGTGAAGGCTGCTGTTCACGCACCGATTTGGTTTCGGCTTTGGCTTTTGGTGACGTTCCTCATTTCGCTACAATGTTATTTCTGAGTTTAATTTAAGTGTGTCCAAGAGCTGTTGTTGAATAGGTTTCCGCTAAAGACTACATTATGGGGCCTATCTTCCAGGTTCACTTGGAAATGCTCAGCAATGTATGAGTGCTTATAGTGTGGTCTATTCCTACAATTGTGGTCTTTGGATTTGAACACACGCCACAACACACTGCAGGAGCACTGTCAATACCACTGACTCAGTGGTAGTGGTAAAGCCAGGGCATTTCTTGGTCTGGGGGCTACAGTACTTCAGGACTCAAGAAGGCAGTAGCGCTGCTAACTTTGCCATCCGCTACATTTTAAAAGGACAAAATCCAATTGGCTGTGGATGTGACATTTCTCTGAAGAGGTCTCTCAATACAAAATCAAAATGAGTTTTGATTTGGATCATAATTGTCATGTCCACATTGTGGCAGTGGTTTAATAGCACTGAGCCCATTGAGAGATCGAACAAATAAGAGCCAGTCCTAATTCCACATCTATCAAGTACTTAAGAATGCTTTGCAATTGAAATATTTATTGCATAAAGCTTTCCACTTGCAAACCCCTTCATAATATTTCCTTGTAATCCTGAAATGCCTGCTAAGACATTTTCTTTTCAAGTTCAGTGGGAGAGCTACTCAGTAGGATTTAATTTTAATATAATTTTATTGCAAGGCTTAACAATTTTTTACTCAGTTGAAAAAGTGGCCTATTCCATAATACTTATTTAGAAGTTCAGACCAAACTTTTTCTACATGCTTTGAGAATGCTTGTTTGGCTACAATTTGATTTAAAATTCAACTAAATATTTATGCAATGCTCTCTCAAAGTTGGAGAGAAATGTTGTTTTGCCATATCCTGGAAACCTCTGTACATACGTTTTGCTTGAATACGCCCTATGACTGTTATCTTTATTAGATTATAGGCCTATGCTAACTATTTCAAGGACAATAGTCTTACTGTGGTTTAAAGAGTATGGTGAAATTATCATCTTTTCCTGCCAAAGATAAGGCTGTTATCGATATGTATCTATTGGTTAACCACCTTCAAGAGTCAATGCCCAGCAGAGCATGTAAATTGTTTCTCACTCTTTGATGGACTTGTCAGCTATAGTGAGCGAGAAGTTGATTATCATAATCTGATAGCACTGAGGTAATACTAGAGTCTTTATTCTTGACAGGTGTAGCGGAGACAAGTCCCTCTAGGGTACGCCTTACCCTGGCATTTTCTCACACATAGATCTGACTGCGAATAAACAGAATCAGTATTCATCACTGCATTTTGCTGAAGCTCAGTGTTCTTCTTTAAGACTTGAAATCGCCTTTCATCTTGAGTGTTCTCCATGACAGCAGGTGTCGAGGGGGTGAGAGACGTATCTGTGATAGGTCGCTAGCTGGTATTACTGGGGCTGATTGACATAATGCTATGTCTAATGGATTTAGATATTACCACGGCACCCACTGAGCATGTAAATCTAAGAGCTCCTAACAAGCACTCTTTCGCACCCTATTCCCTATATAGTTACAATACTTACCTGGTCAAAGGTAGTGTGAATAGGGTTCCATTTTGGAGGCAACCATAATATCGTATACTAGTGTTTCTCCTTCTTGGTCCTAAGGACACAAAGGGGTTTCCCTAGCACTCACATACCAGATTCTATTAATCAAAGGCTTGTTGGTGAGATTATTAGTTGAATCCAGTGTGTTAGTGCTAGTCTAGGGCAAAATCAAAAATGTGCACCCATTTGGATGCCCAGGACCTGGATAAGAAACAATGTCCTATAGGATAGGGCTGCACGATTAATCAAATGTTATCCATTTTGCAAGAGGCTGCGATATTTTAAAATGTCACTTTTGTTTTACTTTTGATTTATTGCTCAAGTTCTCTCTGTTGCTCCTCTTTGGCCGCTTCCCAATCCCACACACACCAAGCCCCACTTCCTGTCACTCAAGCAGACCAATTCCTCATGCTCGAGATTCACTCACAATGACCAAACAGCATGCAGTCAACAGATTTTTCCAAACAAGAATGACGCAGCTTTCCACTTTGCTTATTAATATAAATCCACATGTTTTTCATATTATACTATTTGTCTGTGTAACTTGCTTTCTGCAAAACACTAGTTTGTTGGTCTTAGCAAGCTGCAAAAAACATTTTATGTCTATGATGACGCTGAAGGAAATGGCTGCATCGCGGCTATCTCTTAAGAAACTTTGCAGTATTGTGTTTGTTTCTGTACTATTTTTTACATTATTAGCTCAGGAATTGTTTTGTGTCATTACATACTGCCGGGAAGAACTATTGGATATTAGAGCAACGGTAACTCACCAGAACGTCCAACATTACAACCAGGATTATGACTTCCCTGGAGCAGAACCTTTGTTCAATCTCCCCAGAGCAATTTAACTTATTCCAGAGGCTGACCCAAAACAATGCCGGCGGAGGAGAGGTACTCGGAGCGGTCTTCTGGTCCGATTTAGGAAGCGTGTACACCACCCACCGCTCCTGAGTATTTTACCTGCTAATGTCCAATCTTTGGATAAGAAAGTTGATGAGCTCAAGGCCAGAGTTGCTTTTCAGAGAGACACCAGGGATTGTAACATACTCTGCTTCACGGAAACATGGCTCTCTCGACATATACTGTCTGACTCTGTAAAGCCAGTTGTGTTCTCAGTACATCACGCCGACAGGAACAAACATTTCTCCGGGAAGCAGAAGGGTGGAGGTATATGTTTTATGATTAACGACTTATGGTGTAAATGTGATAACATACAGGAACTCAAGTCCTTCTGTTCACTCAACCTAGAATATCTCACAATCAAATGCCGACCGTACTATTTCCCGAGATAATTTTCGTCAATAATAGCCACAGCGGTCTGTATCCCCCTTCAAGCTGATACCACGACGGCCTTCAAAGAACTTCACTGGACTTTATGCAAACTGGAAACCACATATCCTGAGGCTGCATTTATTGTAGCTGGGGATTTAAACAAAGCACATTTGAGGAAAAGGCTCCCAAAATTCTATCAACACATTGATTGTTGTACTTGCACTGCTAAAACTCTTGGCCATTGTTGTACTACCTTCCAGAATGCATATAAGGCTCTCCCCCGCACCACAATTCCATCTTGCTCCTCCCTGCTTATAGGCAGAAACTCAAACAGGAAGCACACGTGGTAAGGACTATTCAGAGCTGGAACTGACCAATCGGAATCCAAGCTTCAAGATTGTTTTGACTACGAGGACTGGGATATGTTCAGAATAGCTTCAGAAAATAATATTGACACATATACTGATACGTTGAATGAGTTTATCAGGAAGTGTATAGAAGATGTTGTACCCACTGTGACTATTAAAACCTACCCCAACCTGAAACCGTGGATAGAACCACCGCATTTAACCAGGGAAAGAAGACTGGGAATATGGAAGAATACAAACCTGTGTAGTCATTCCCTCTCAATCAAGCAGGCTAAACGTCGGTATAGGGACAAAGTTGAGTCCCAGTTCAATGGCTCAGACAGGAGACATATGTGGCAGGGTCTACATACAATCCCGGATTATAAAAGGAAAATCAGCCACGTCGCGGACACCGACGTCTTGCTTCCGGACAGAATGAACACCTTCTTTGCTCGCTTTGAGGATAATACAGTGACACCGATGCAGCCAACTATCAAGGACTGTGGGATCTCCTTCTCCGTGGCCAATATGAGTAAGACATTCAAGTCTGTTAACCCTCACAAGGCTGCCGGCCCAGATGGTATCCCTAGCCACGTCCTCAGAGTATGTGCAGACCAGCTGGCTGGTGTGTTTACAGATATGTTCAATATCTCCCGATTCTCAGTCTGTTGTCCCCATGTGCTTCAAGATCCCTGTACCTAAGAAAGCAAAGGTTATTCGCCCCGTAGCACTCACCTCTATCATCATGCTTTGAGAGACTAGTAAAGGATCATATCAACATCACCTTACATGCCACCCTAGACCCACTTCAATTTGCTTACTGCCCCAATAGATCAACAGACAATGCAATCGCAACCACACTGCACAGGCATACCTATGTAAGAATGCTGTTCATTGACACTAGCTCAGCATTCAACACTCATCATCAAGCTCATCATCAAGCTTGAGGCCCTGGGTCTGAACCCCTCCCTGTGCAACTGGGTCCTGTACTCCCTGTTCACCCATGACTGCGTGGCCAAGCACGCCTCCAACTTAATCATCAAGGTTGCATACGACACAACAGTAGTAGGCTTGATTACCGACAATGATGAGACAGCCTACAGGAAAAGGAGGAGGTAAGGGCTCTGGGAGTGTGGTGCCAGGAAAATAACCTCTCACTCAACTTCAACAAAACTAAGGAGATTATCGTGGACTTCAGGAAACAGCAGAGGAGGCACCCGCCTATCCACATTGATGAGACCGCAGTGGAGAGGGTGGAAAGCTTTAAGTTCCTCTGCGTAAACACTACTGACAAACGGAAATTGTCCACCTACAGACAGTGTGGTGAAGAAGGCGCAACAGCCAAATCCTTCACAAACATTTACAGATGCACAATTGAGAGTATCCTATCGGGCTGTATCACCGCCTGGTACAGCAACTGCACCGCCCACAACCGCAAAGCTCTCCAGAGGATCTGCATCACCAGGGGCAAACTACCCACCCTCCTGGACACCTACAGCACCCGATGCCATAGGAAGGCCAAACAGATCATCAAGGACATCAACCACCCGAGCCACTGCCTGTTCACCCCATTATCATCCAGAAGGCGAGGTCCGTACTGGTGCATCAAAGCTGGGATCGAGAGACTGAAAAACAGCTTCTATCTCAAGGCCATCAGACTGCTAAACAGCCATCACTAGCACATCAGAGGCGGCTGCCTATAGACATAGATTAGAAATCACTGACCACTTTTAGAAATGGATTACTAGCCACTATAATAATGTTTCCGTATCTATCATTACTCATCTCATATGTATGAACTGGACTCCACACTTTTCTATGGTATCTTGGTCACTATTAAATTATGTTTACATATTGCATCACCCATCTCACACGGTATGTATTTACTGTATTGCATTGTATACTACACCACTGACTGTTAAACAGCCACGTCCAGCACATCAGAGGCTGCTGCCTATAGACATAGATTAGGAATCATTGGCCACTCTACTAAGAAAATGAAACACTAGCCACTTAAATAATGTCTGGCTTTACTCATCTCATATGTGTAAACTGTACTCTATACTATTCTACGGTATCTTAGTCACTTTAATTGTGTGTAAATATTGCATCACCCATCTCATATGTTTATACTGTATTCTATACTATGCCACTGTATTTTAGACCAATGCTGCGCTGACATATGTATATTCTAAATCCATTCCTTACTTAGATTTACGTGTATTTTGGGTATATGTTGTGAAACTGTTAGATATTACTTGTTAGATATTACTGCACTGATGGAGCTAGAATTACAAGCATTTCGCTACACACGCAATACCATCTGCTAAACACGTGCATGTGACCAATACCTTTGATTTGATTTGAAATGTGCCTAAAAATGTGTGTTAGTGCCTAATGTTAATCGCTATAGCTAGCCAGCTGGGTAGCTAAATCCACTGAGATAGGGCAAACCTTGCTAGCAAACTGTTGCTCTATTACAGACTGGTAGCAGTGGGGGAGTATATCAGCATTGCTTGTGCAATTAATACTCTAAAATCTTCATCTGAATGTACCTATCTATTTCAATCTAAATAGGGTCCCATGGGAAACACTGTCCAACACTTTGGTTCCTACTCTGTCACAACCATCTCCTCTGTTTACTTTTAATTCGTTGCCATGCCAAACAAAGTTGCATTCCAAGTGCCCACTCTATTCCAACCATAAAATTAGAATGATTATTTTATGTATATGATTCCAACAGTCTATCCAAGTGTTTTGGTCTACAATTGCAGATAAAATCGCAATCGGAAGGTTTGGTTAAAAAAACGCAATACATTTTATTTGCCCATAGCGTGCAGTACTACTAAAGGATTATTTCATTCCAGAGAGCAATTGATACATAAAATAAGAATAAATGATTCTGTTTTTGTAAAACAAGCATCTAGTCCTTGCTCAGGCGTAGTCGGTCGGTGGGAAACCAAGTACTATTTTTTTTTTTTTTTTTTTTAACCTTTATTTAAATAAAAATAAAGCCCGACTAGCATCGCTACTCTGGACGGTTCTGACTTAGAATATATGGACAACTACAAATGCCTAGGTGTCTGGTTAGACTGTAAACTCTCCTTCCAGACTCACATTAAGCGTCTCCAATCCAAATTAAATCTAGAATCGGCTTCCTATTTCGCAACAAAGCCTTGTTCACTCATGCTGCCAAACATACCCTCGTAAAACTGAATATCCTACCGATCCTCGACTTTGGCGATGTCATTTACAAATTAGCCTCCAACACTGTACTCAGCAAACTGGATGTAGTCCATCATAGTGCCATCCATTTTGTCACCAAAGCCCCATATACTACCCACCACCGCAACCTGTATGCTCTCGTTGGCTGGCCCTCACTTCATATCCGTCGCCAAACCCACTGGCTTCAGGTCATCTATAAGTCTTTGCTAGGTAAAGCCCCGCCTTATCTCAGCTCACTGGTCACCATAGCAACACCCACCCGTAGTACACGCTCCAGCAGGTATATTGCACTGGTCATCCCCAAAACCAATACTTCCTTTGGCTGCCTTTCTTTCCAGTTCTCTGCTGCCAATGACTGAAAGGAATTGCAAAAATCTCTAAAGTTGGAGTCTTATATCTCCCTGTCTAACTTTAAGCATCGGCTGTCAGAGCAGCTTACCGATCACTGTACCTGTGCACAGCCAATCTGTAAATAGCACAGACAACTACCTCACCCCCATATTATTACTTACCCTCTTGCTCTTTTGCACCCCAGTATCTCTACTTGTAGGTACAAATCTGTCGTTCTGCCCCTGAACAGGCAGTTAACCCACTGTTCCTAGGCCATCATTGAAAATAAGAATTTGTTCTTAACTGACTTGCCTGGTTAAATAAAGGTAAAATAAATAAAAATATCTATCACTGCAGTATTAATGCTAAATTGTAATTATTTTGCCTCTATGGCCTATGTATTGCCTACCTCCCTACTCTTCTACATTTGCACACACTGTACATAGATTTTTATATTTTTATTTTCTATTGTGTTATTGACTGTACATTTGTTTATGTGTATGTCTGTGTTGTTGTTTTTGTCGCACTGCTTTGCATTATCTTGGCCAGATTGCAGTTGTAAATGAGAACTTGTTCCCAACTGGCCTTCCTGGTTAAATAAAGGTGAAATAAAAAATACATTCATTTTTTAAACTAGGCAAGTCAGTTAAGAACAAGTTTTTATTTACAGTGATAGCCTACCATGGAACAGTGGGTAAACTGCCTTGTTCAGGGGCAGAATGACCTTGTCAGCTCAGGGATTTGATCCAGCAACCTTTCAGTTTCTGGCCCAACACTCTAACCACTAGTCTACCTGCCACCCCAAGTCTGCCCTTCCATTTGCCGAATGATTTTTCCTATTAAACTACAGCAACAAAACAAGTGGAGCTCAAGTTAATGTCACTCTAAAAATCAATTCTGCCTCATTCCTACACGTTCTGAATGTTTATTAATCCCCTTAAATTCGTCCCGGAAAAACGAATAACTCATTGGCGCAAGAAGCTCTTAAGAGCAGCAACTT
The DNA here is from genome assembly GCF_057628025.1 of Oncorhynchus mykiss. Taxonomy (NCBI): domain Eukaryota; kingdom Metazoa; phylum Chordata; class Actinopteri; order Salmoniformes; family Salmonidae; genus Oncorhynchus; species Oncorhynchus mykiss. The sequence continues at coordinate 73,294,140 of NC_143029.1, forward strand.
AGGCCAGTCCTCAAAATACATTATGTCAGTGCACCCTCACACATCATGACCAACACACGCATGGTGAAACTAAACGAGTAAAAGTATTTTTACCTGCCACTGACTTGATTGCAGTCGGTCTTGCGTAGTCAAAAGGGGTGCTGCGGTTCCCAACTCATTTAAATTAATTGGCTGCAGTTAGGTTTATCTTTATGAATGGCCACAATGGTGGATTACTGAGCTTGAGGCCAAATAACTGTACAACATGTTCTACCGCACATGTCCTATTCATGAAAGAAATAACCCTAGTCTGAGGTCCATTTTCATGCAATGAGAAGCTGAATAATGTTGTTAAAAGGTTGTTTCGTCCTGTATAAGTAGGCATTCCAGCCTCCTACTAGGAATGGCTGTGATTCAATTTTGGTCTTTCACCAGTGTGCTCTTAGGTCACCACTGTGGTTCAGAAAGACCCCGAGAGTTTCCAATAAATATAATGGGTTTTTCTTTTTCGTCATCTTTTAAAAAGCCAGCTGTCATTCTGTCAATGTTCATATGTGATCCAGTTCTGTTGTCCCACTTGACTAGCTGACTGTTTATGCTGACTATTATGATGCTGTGAGCAGCTTGGTTAGCATTTCATGACTATTTAAAACCCGTTGTCAGCTGTGAGATACAATAGAAGACAAAGGATCAAAAGACATGTAAGAACCGGCTACAGATGTTAGCTGTGTAATCTGAAGACTTGGAGGAACAGAGGAAATGTTTTCTTCCACCAACATCTCAACAAATAGGGTTCTGATGTGGCGTTGGTTTTTCCCTAAGAACTGGATGCAAGTTTCAAAGTTATTTTGAATTTTTGGATCGTGCATTTTCATCTACTAGACATGAGATAGCTTGAAGTTTGAATGATTTTTTCTTTATGAAATTAATCTCAGAGAGAGAGAGAGATTGGTGTGTGTGTGTGTCTCTAGCTTTTCACTGGCTCAATTAACGTTTGTTCACCCCTAAAATTAATTTGGTTTGTTCTGGGTACCGACTGACTTAAACGTGCTCTGTCATGCATTCTTGTCTCTGAGTTCTCCCACAATAATCCCTGCTCAGTACTATTGTGGTTTTTAAATGATAATTAATTTGGTAATAATTGAATATTTGTTCCAGGCCTTCCCTGCTCTTTTTATCACGCCCTGGGGTGATACGCATGGCACATTGTATTTCTTGCAATGCTGTTTTGTAACGTCAGCAAGCTTACTGTGTTCTGATTGTTCCATCAACAGAACCCTTGAACCCTCTGCATTATTTTTTTCATCCTATGATTCTGTTACACCAATGGAACTCTGCGGAGTCGAGGTTTGTACAACAACTGTAACTGAGAAGGCTTTCAAACTGAATTACAAATGCAGTCGCAGCAACAGCAGGCACCATGCAGTCAAAGAGCACGCTGTTAGGTGACAGACACTAGAGCTGTTAGATGAAGCGAGATGCACTAGCCTGTGACGAGAGCATGAGGTCATACACTGTATATCCCGTCAATGTTTGTGTGCACGAGGTTAACAGACCAATACAATGTTTCCATGTGAGTGTCTTTGTCCCCTTAGATAACCTTATGGCCTACTGACAGTAGGCTTTTACTACTGAAACCACATTGCAGCAACAATTTATGGGAGAGGCAACCAAACTATACAAAGGAAACTCATTTTATTATCAACTACATTTAAATATTTAGTTTGGGTCTCCTCCGACATCTTTAAAATGTGATAGACGTAGTTTGGAAAATGGAGAGAGATTTTTATTTATTTTGGGGGATTAAGATTGTGTTTATTCTCATAGATTTAATTTCTGTGCATCAAGAAAACAAATTAAAGAAATACCAATAAAACAAAGAACTTGACTGACATCATTAGTGGAGTCTAATAATGGAACCAAAATGTTATATCCACACACACACACACACACACACATACACACACACACACACACACACACACACACACACACACACACACACACACACACACACACACACACACACACACACACACGCTTATCACAGAAAATATTAAAAAGATTTGCTCCCAGAGAATAATTCATTATGACCTCCAATCAGCTGAGACAAAATTATCATCAGTCAGTGAACAGCAAAGCATGTAATCCATCATTTAATCCATCATCTATTGACCACATTTCTTATTCAACTTTAACTAAACAAATCACCTGGGAAAACAGGCTGGCATCATCAGCTGAGAGTATAATTCTGAAATCTTCTAACCAAACAATAATGTCAAAGCTAAAGAAAGTATAACCTGTATAAGCCACAATGTACTGCAGAGCTTTAGATGCATATGTAGGCTACACATGTACCTTCATGTGCTGCTGTTGTACCCCAAACCCCTTCATAGCCATTGTATATGTAAATATTCAAGGTATTTAGCGCAACGTAAAGTGGAATGTTGGATGAGTGGCATGTTGGATTTTCATGAATTCAGATTTGTTCAGGGTGTTTTTTTCTCACATCTGAATTGCAGTATCTTCCCATGCTACCGTGGGCCAGTCTGTTCTGTTGCCATGGCAGTAACAGTGTCTCATCTGGTATTATCAAAAGCAGCAGATTGGGCAACACTGGGAATACTTAAATTGCCACTCTTTTTTTCACAGCATGTAAGATTTCTAGGTACATTCAGTAGGTTCCTACTTATATTGTCTGGTAACTTTCCTTTATTGTGTATATTCTAAGGCCATACTGAACTGTACATGGTCCTTTCAATTCACATTATCCTCGAGTGACAGTTACGATACAGCTGTAGTCTATTTATTCATACATGTTTCACAGCACAATGAGGCTTGGTCCATTCACTATTGACAGACATGCAGGTTTGAAAAACATTTGAAATACGAAGGAACCACTTTTTGAGTATGTTGGGCCTGAAATCGGACCACATTTTGTACTTTGAAAATGTGATTCAATAGTCTAGGTTTAAGGCATTGGACTAGTGGAATACTTGGATTTTTTCCCCACTGCTTTCATTGTGCATTCTATCCTCCAGAGAGACCAGTGAAAGGACAAAGGAGCATCCATTGTTTTGGTTCATGGTCCCTCAACATTTCACTCTGTTATTTTATATACATTTGAATTAAATCCAAAGTATATAAATGGTGCATAAGATACATTGATAAGAGCTCTTGAGTCCAACAGAGTATAGCATAATGTCAGCCCCAACATACTCCAAAAGCAGTAGTAGCCGATGATGTCAGGTTAGCAAGATGGCGCTGACAGAGACGGTACATTGTTAGCCCTGATAATCTTGTGTTATTACATACAGCCGGGAAGAACTATTGGATATAAGAGCGACGTCAGCTTACCAACATTACGACCAGGAATACGACTTTCCCAAAACGGATCCTTTGTTCAGACCACCACCCAGGACATTGGATCTAATCCCAGAGGCTGACCCAAAACAACTTCGCCGCAGAAGAGGTAGACGGAGCGGCCTCCTGGTCAGACTTCGAATGCGTGCACACCACCCACCGCTTCCGAGTATATTACTTGCCAATGTCCAGTATCTAGACAACAAGGTGGACAAAATTATGGCAAGGGTTGCCTTCCAGACAGACAGAGATTGTATCAGAGAGATTGTAACATTGTCTGTTTCACGGAAACAGCTCTCCTGTATGTTGTCGGAGTCGGTACAGCCACCCGGGTTTCTACACGCATCGCGGCGACAGAAATAATCATCTCTCTGGGAAGAAGAAGGGCGGAGGTGCATGCCTCATGATTAACGACTCATGGGGTAATCATAACAACATGCAGGAACTCAGGTCCTTCTGTTCACCTGACCTAGAATTCCTTACAATCAAATGCCTTATTATTATATTATCTCCCAAGAGAATTCTTGTCAGTTATTGTCACAGCTGTGTATATCCCCCCTCAAGCAGATACCACGACGGCCCTCAAGGAACTTCACTGGACTCTATGTAAACTGGAACCCATATATCCTGAGGCTGCATGTATTGTGTCTGGGGATTTTAACAAAGCAAATTTGAGAACAAGGCTACCTAAATTCTATCAACACATCGATTACAGCACTCGCGCGGACAATACACTGGACCACTGCTACTCTAACTTCCGCGATGCATACAAGGCCCTCCCACTCCCCCGTTCTAAGAGCATGCGCAGACCAGCTGGCTGGTGTGTTTCCAGATAAATTCAATCACTCCATATCCCAGTCTGCTGTCCCCACAATGCTTCAAGATGGCCATCATTATTCCTGTTACCAAGAAGGCAAAGATAACTGAACTAAATGACTATTGCCCCGTAACACTCACTTCTGTCATAATGAAGTGCTTTGAAGGCTAGTCAAGGATCATATCACCACCACCTTACCTGCCACCCTAGACCCACTTCAGTTTGCATACCGCCCCATCTGGTCAACAGACGCAATGCAATCGTCATCACACTGCACACTGCCCTATCCCATCTGGACAAGAGGAATACCTATGCAAGAATGCTGTTCATTGACTACAGCTCAGCATTCAACACCATAGTACCCTCCAAGCTCATCATTAAGCTTGAGGCCTTGGGTCTCAACCCCGCCCTGTGAAATTATGTCCTGGACTTTCTGACGGCCCGCCCCCAGGTGGTGAAGGTCGGAAACAACATCTCCACTTCGCTGATCCTCAACAGTGGGGCCCCACAAGGGTGCATGCTCAGCCCACTCCTGTACTCCCTGTTCACCCATGAATGCGGGTCCATGCTTGCCTCCAACTCAATCATCAGGTTTGCAGACAACACAACAGTAGTGGGTTTGATTACCAACAAAGATGAGACAGCCTACAGGGAGGAGGTGAGGGCACTCAGAGTCTGGTGTCAGGAAAACAACCTCTCACTCAACGTCAACAAAACAAAGGAGATGATTGTGGACTTCCAGGAATCAGCAGAGGGAGCACCCCCCTATCCACATCGATGGGACAGTAGTGGAGAAGGTGGAAAGTTTTAAGTTCCTCGGCGTACACATCACAGACAAACTGAAATTGTCCACCCACACAGAAAGTATGGTGAAGAAGTTGCAACAGTGCCTCTTCAACCTCAGGAGGCTGAAGAAATTTGGCTTGTCACCTAAAAACCTGACAAACTTATACAGATGCACAATTGAGAGCACCTGTCAGGCTGTATCATCGCCTGATACGGAAACTGCACTGCCCTAAACCACGAGGCTCTCCAGAGGGTGGTGCGGTCTGCACAACGCAGCACCGGGGGCAAACTACCTGCCCACCAGGACACCTACAGCACCCAATGCCATAGGAAGGCCAAACAGATCATCAAGAACATCAACCACCTGAGCCACTGCCTGTTCACCCCACTATCATCCAGAAGGTGAGGTCAGTACAGGTACATCAAAACTGGAGCCGAGAGACTGAAAAACAGCTTCTATCTCAAGGCCATCAGACTGTTAAACAGAAATCACTAACTCAGAGAGGCTGCTGCCTACATACAGACTCAAATCATTGACCACTTTAATAAATTGATCACTTGTCACTTTAAATAATGCCACTTTAACAATGTTTACAATACTCATCTCATATGTATATACTGTATCTTATACCATTTATTGCATCTTTCCTATGCCGCTCGGCCATCGCTCATCCATATATTTACATGTACACATTCTTATTCCATCCATTTAAATTTGTGTGTACTAGGTAGTTGTTGTGGAATTGTTAGATTACTTGTTAGATACAGCGCTGTCGGAACTAGAAGCACAAGCATTTCACTACACTTGCATTAACATCTGCTAACCATGTGTATGTGACCAATACAATTTGATTTGATTTGATGAATGTAATATGATTTGTCTAGACCCACAATTAAACTGCATCTTAAACATATTCACTGAATTCCAGTGGCAAACTCATTAAATTTGGATTTCTATTCGATAAAGTTCCATCCATCAGAATGCCTGGTACATCCCTGAATTCAAACCATTCAAGCTTCTTCATTTAGTGTACAAGACTCACGGTAATGAACATAATTGTCGAGTGTAAATTAAATTAACTGCTCCAGACTGTGTTAAGGCAAAATAGATTGCCTTATTTACAGTACACTCAATCATGTGCATTTCATGACTGACATATAGGCTTAAGCTACCTCAGATATGTGCCTTGTCATGAATGGATATTTCAGCATTTTCCTTATAAAAAGGTTTAAAAATGTTAGACCCTTCTATCATCCGCTATGTGATCGATTCACAGCAGGACAACTGCAACAAGTTCCATTTTATTGAAACCTTCTTCCGGTCTCCCTTTGTGTTCGGTGGAAGACGATGCTTCTTATTAGCCAGCCCTCCCCCGAGACTCATTATGACTGAAACTGGAGGATATGAAATAATGGCTTCACAGGAGACTTTGAGCCCCTCAAACCACAGCACGTCTTTGAATTAAGAGAGTATGGTAACCAGTTTGTTTCTGCCGTCCCTATCAAGGTGATCTTTCTAGATCTGCTGTCACAGTGTGGACACTTGATGGGGATATCTGTATGCATGGTCAAAGCCATAACACTTTACAGGCAGCCACAGCATTATGTTGCAAATGGTTACGGTATGTATTGTCCGTTGGTTGGTTTGTACATCAGAATGAATACTAATGAGAATCCCCCTTCAGGATGTCAGTGGTTCAGTCAGTGTGTGTGTGTGTGTGTGTGTGTGTGTGTGTGTGTGTGTGTGTGTGTCTGTGTGTGTGTGTGTGTGTGTGTGTGTGTGTAGAATCATGATCAGGCCTCAGGTTATTACCAGAGATGGACTAGTGTATGGTGTAAGTGTACAGAACCACGCTCGCATTATGACTCACCTCGCCTGTCTGAGACCTGAAGACTTGTGTTGTCTCCCCATGAGTTAAACAGAACTCAGTGTTTTTGTTACACACCGAAAGTACAGGCGGGACAACTGTGTTGTTATCTGCTATTATAATATCCTTAAACTGGAATATGTTGTTTTTACCTGTGAAGAAGGAGATAGTGTGGTGACTCATCTGTTTTCCATTGAGTTTTTGGGTTCTGTGTTGCCGCTTATCTCCAAGTGTCTGAGCATTCTAGTCTGAGTGCCAGAGCGCAGAATAACTGCTGAATTTACAAACACAAAACACTGTTGAATATGGCCAGTGTCGGTAAACTTCAAGCGTAATTAAATTGATGCCAGCAGCACAGTTACAGTCACCAATGCTCTGGATAATATGAAAACAGCCTAACAAGCTCTGCAAGCGCGAGTAAAATGGTCAGAGCGAGGTGTTCTCTCCTTTGTTTCTGGAAGTAGCTAGCAAGCTAGCCAACGTTAGCCAGTTAGCTTGGGTGCATGACTGGCGTTGTGAGGTCAGATCAGATCAGCCCTACTTCTTGGCCAGAGCGTCCAGTGAGCACTCTGAATGTTCCGAGAGCGAAACGCTCTGAATTCACGATCTGACAATGCTCTGAATTTACGAACGCCTAGAGCACACTCTGATCGTACTCTTGCACTCCAGATTGAATTTACGAACACAACCATAGAGACTCCACTTGGCTTGCTCCCTCTCTGTTTTCACCAGAGAATGTAAATGTTCTCAGAATATGATCACTTATTAATTATTATGGATGTGGGCTAAATTAATTGTGCTTCCTTTTTTTGTGTGCAAACTGTTCTTTCAGAATCAGTCACTCAGTTTACTGAATGCAAAATGAGTCTAACACAGAGAAAAAGAAGGCATGTTTACCAAATCATAGTCTTCAGATTAGGCCCAATTAGACCACTGTGCACCACCTTAATTTTTCAATAAAACACTCAATTTCCGTGTGTATTGAAGTAAAACTGGGCTATTGAATAATGAATAACTATTACAATGACATTTGGGCTGCCAGAGAATATAGTGATTACTCCGATAATGTAGTGCAGCACTTATCCTCTTTGCCTTGAAAGTTGAACCAACGCAGCGGTTCATATAATGAATGTACCTTAGGAATGTCCAGGGCGACCCAGTGGAATCTCTCTCCTTAGTAAAGGCTGCTCTACACGCTCCTCTCTCTGTCGTATCTTCCAATAGATAGAGCCTATTAGAGACTCTACGTCTCACAACCACAGGGTTGCACTGCTTTTTGAAGACACTTTAGCGCCGCTGAACAGTTATTGAGGAACAAGCCGTTTGGAGTGTTCTACTCAGAAGGGATCGTCTCTGAAGGAATGGGTATGCATCATGTTCCTCCAGACACTGTGTAATCACATAACGTTACTCTTTATATTTACTCTTATCATGCCCAATTCTCTGCTACAAGCAGTTCTCAGTTGGCCATAATAAAGTGAAGTCAATGCTATTCTTACCCAATTTGTGGGAGACCTACGTATTGGTTCCAGTGCTAGCAGCACCAGGGTTGTCCGTTTGAATCTTGCATGTGCCACCTATAGTGAATAAATGTATCACTATGAACTGTAAGTCAATTTAGAAGATAAAAATATCCTCTTATTTACCACAGACTACAGTATTAGCTCCTTCATCAGCTGACTAAAGAATGTCCAGAATGGAAGAGGTGCTGCTCTCATCTCCCCTCCAACCCACATCGATCATGGCCGTGGGAAGGTTCGCTGCAATGCTGACAAGTCAATGTCTCTCTCCCATTCCCTCTCTCTATATCTCTCTATCCCCCTCTCTCAATCGTTCTCACCCCTCTCTCTCTCTCTTCCTTTTCCTCTCTCCACTTTTCTCTCTCCATACTGAGTCAGGTCCAACACGCCAGAGAGAGATCACTCCACTGTATATAAATTAAAGGAGATAATTGTCTTGTTGCTTTATTATCTGCTAGCTCTGCTGAGTGGTATTTCAAATATTCTCACGGTGATGTGCCAACGCTCATTTCAGGGGCTAATGATGGAAGATTTGAACTCATTCACATGTGTCATGCAGAGCAGGGGATGAGTAGTGACAATGTGAAGACAGCATCTGTTTTGTTGGGCGGTGTTACAGTAGGTGACACGACTGCTGGTGATTCATTAGGATTACACGTTGGACAGACTTGTTTCATTTTTTCATAAACAATCTTGTGTTGTTGACACTTGGAATATTCTGCACATATACAGTACAGAATGTCTTCTTTTCAATGGTAAACAATGTCTTGATTCTTTATAGCCCACACCCGTCATTAACAATTTCTAAAGATTTTCTTTAAACAATAATAATCAATAGATTTTTGGTAAAGATCAGTCATTATTCAGGCTAGATGTTCCCGTTTTCAGAGCTCTAACATGCTTTTCAATGGCAGCTATCTACACTACTAGGGTGTTACATGTTGTTTACAAGATCCTGTATGTCAGTTCTCCCAGTAATTGGCTGGTATTGGTATTGTCCAATGCCATGTCTTCTCTGGGCCGATGTGTTTAGTGTTATCTGTTCAAACCATTTCGCAGACTGTGTTGGGGTCTTGTTAATCTAAATTGCTTGAGTCTAAACTCATACAGAACTTTAAGATAGAGAATACATCACTATTGACTATTTCACTATCTTAATTGAGTTATAGGGCTGATAATTGTATTCCTTGGTCAAAATTATTGGAAAATGTGTGTGTGAATTTTTCTGTGATAAGGGCAATGAGGTTCCTTAATTGTTTGCTATATTTCAAAAACTAACATACAGTTTTTTTCGATTGCTAAACGACAGTGGGCACAACTGGAGTCACGTGCAAAACTCTAACTACAGTCTGCACTACCAACAGTCACCTGAGCTAAACAGTTCACATCACCTGCAAAACTCATTCCAAGCAACACAACTCTTAACACATGGCTCAAAACACACTCAGTGCAGCCAAACACTATGCACAACCCTCACTGAGATAACACACACTGTCACTCAGAACACACCGAGAGTAAAAACACTAGCATCAAACACCAATACAGAAAATACAAACTTTTCATCTTTACAGTTTGAACAATTTCAGTGACTTCATACAAAATAATATTTTCTTCAAAGAAAAGAGTGACATTCTTTCACATGATTTATTAAATTTTTTAGAACATAACAATTCTTTAAGGTAAATGAAAATTAGCAGTTTGCTTCAATAGTCTGTAGTAATTTACGGAATTACAGTAATGAGAAAAAAAAAGGTAGAAACTAAAAGTACATACTGTAATTCAAACAAATAATTGAGAGGCTAATCTTGCCTCTCTCTAGCATCAGGCCACAGGTTTTCTTCAACATCACATCTAATGTTTTCTCTTGCCATGCACCTGGGGAAGAACCTTCTGGAGTGCCTTATCCATCCCTGGCAGTCCTCTGGACTCGTGTCCTCACATCCGGCACGCATGGCTTCCAAAAGAGACATTTGGTCATGTGGGTGGTGACCAAACACTTTCCACCTCCAGGCAGAGAAAAACTCCTCTATTGGGTTGAGGAAGGGTGAATATGCAGGCAGGTACAAAACCATAAATCTGTGATGTGCTGCAAACCAATCTGTGACAGCTGCAGAGTGGTGAAAAGCACGTTATCGCAAACTATGACAAAAACTTGGGGGTTTCTTACTGGCTCCCCCTGTTCTGCTGGCACTAGCTGAGCATAGAGCTGTTCTAGGAAAGCCATAAGCCTTTCTGTGTTGTATGGGCCAATGAGTGGTGTGTTGAGAAGCAAACCATCATTGGCCATTGCAGCACACATGGTGATATTTCCCCCCCTTTGGCCTGGAACCTCCACAGTGGCCCTTTGACCTATAACATTCCTTCCTCTGCGCCGTGTTTTGGCAAGGTTAAATCCAGCTTCATCGATAAATACAAATGAATGTGGTCTTTCCAGTGCTTCCACCTCCATTACTCTCTGAAAAACAGATAGTGCACAGTTTTACTGTAGAAATGCTAGTGTTTTTTTTACTGTAAATATTTTGTATAGCTGTGTACGTAACCTCAGACGTCTTACCTGGACATATTGGTATCTTTGCTCTTTTACCCGTTCACTGTTTCTCTCGAACGGTACAGTGTATAACTGTTTCATTGTAACTTGGTGTTTCTTTAGGACTCGAGCAATAGTTGTTGTGCTGACAGAATTAACATTTTCAAATATATCATTATCAGCCAGCACTCTATCTTGAATCTCCTGCAGTTTTATTGCATTGTTGACAACAACCATGTCAACAATAGCATTTTCCTGCACATCTGAAAATATTTTTCCTCTTCCCCCTGTTGGGGGCAGCCTTTGGGTCCTGTTGTAAAAATATATTTTACAGTCAAACTTACTGTAATAAATATCTGTGTAAATATTCTATAATTGCAATACAAAATAGATTCCTGTAATGTTTTCATTTACTGTAAGGATGTATCTCTCACCTGTTTGCATGATGGAAAATTCGCATTACAGATGCCACTGTGGATCTTTGCAGATTGGGTTGCACCCTCAACTCTGCCTCTCTCAATGAGAGACCATGGTTCTAACAGCTCTTTGTCTTCTTTGTCTTCCTCCACGCATCCGCCCTCTCCCTGCCACCCTTCTCCCTCCACGAACCCCATCTTCCTTGTTCCATTTCAAAAATGAGTCTTTCTGAGCTCTACCTATATATACTGTAACATGTGTGTGTTCACTAACAAGTCTAAAACAAGACACCTGCTTAGCCTTTCAGCTGAAATTGCAATCAGCAGTGTTTGAAAGGCACAAGGCTGAAATCAATTCCGTTTTGAATGTGTGGTTCACAGTTTTGACAGCAGTGTGTTAGCATTTGAACAAAGTGCTGTAAATCCACAGTGTTGTGCAGGTTGTGGTTAAAGTCATGGGATAAGTGTGTAGAGTTTTGAAAACTGTGTTCAAGCAATGAAAAACGAACTAGAGTTTGGTCCACATGAACTGCTGCTGTGCAGACTGTAGTTAGAGTTTTGCACATGTGACTCCAGTTGTGTCCACTGTCGTTTAGCAATCGAAAAAAAAACTGTAATAAACACATACTAATAATAGACTTTTATCAGAATAATTATTTTTTGTCGCAGTAATGTTGACAATGGCATAAATGTAGGGCATAAGCCAGTACATAGATGTGATTGTGAGTAACTATAACTTGTTACCATACTGTTTCCATAATATTTACACTTTATTCAGTGCTGTAATTTGAAGTTCCATCTAGCTGCACATAGTCTACCAAACAACCGCACATCAATATGGGCCCTGAGCCATGGATGCGGTGCAGAGTGCCAGTTGGAATATAATATTGGGTACTGATCTCATCATCTGTCTGTCAGACTCCCAACGTGCTGCTGTGTGGTGCAACGGAAGCGGCAGTCACTGCTCTGCTTTCTGATGTAGTGTGTGTGTGTGTGTGTGTGTGTGTGTGTGTGTGTGTGTGTGTGTGTGTGTGTGTGTGTGTGTGTGTGTGTGTGTGTGTGTGTGTGTGTGTGTGTGTGTGTGTGTGTGTGTGTGTGTGTGTGTGCATGTGTGGGGTCTCTTTGGCTGATACAGACAGGTCTCTCTTAATTGGCCAGGTTAAGGCTGGCCACTTTCGGGCTTGTCACTGAAGATCGCTGCTCCAGACCCTTTAAAGAGGATTTTCACTCCAAGCTCCTTGACCCCCCGCCACCCCTCATCTCATTTACCACACCAATTTCCTCCACTTGTCTGGAAGGTGTGAAATGTTTAACGTCTTGTCTTGTCCCTGACATGTATGTGAAAGTCAATTTCTTGTCATTTTGAATGCATAGCCTATAGGCCCAATCTATTAATTTGGACAGAAAATTTGGACTGAGAGGCTATAAATAGTTTCCGACCAGCATCTCATCATCAGGCTCTCAGGCCATGAACATAAGTACAGTAAAGTACAGGGCCTTTAAAATGCCTCAAGACCGAGTTTCATAACAATCAAAGTCGCTCTCGTCCCTCCCAGACTTGGAGGAAGTCCCACGTTGCCTAAGGCCTGCGTTTGGCAGGATGAAGGGCCTCAGCTTGTACCAGGGGGTGAGAAGCACTCTGCTCGGCTTCCTCAGCCAGCTTCACAATGTCCTCCTCCCCTCCAGTCTCGCTGTGTTACACCCTCCCATCCAAGAGCCCCCTGCTGTACGGCCACCTGGTTCTTTTGTAGAGAACCCAGTCCCACCCACCCTCCACCGCCCATCCATTTGGGTGCTGTAGATACACCACCCATCCATCGGGGTGCTGTAGATACACCACCCATCCATCGGGGAGCTGTAGATACACCACCCATCCATCAGGGTGCTGTAGATACACCACCCATCCATCAGTGTGCTGTAGATACACCACCCATCCATCAGCGGGCTGTAGAAACAAAACCCATCCATCGGGGTACTGTAGATACACCACCCATCCATCAGGGTGCTGTAGATACACCACCCATCCATCAGGGGGCTGTAGATACACCATCCATCCATCAGGGTGCTGTAGATACACCACCCATCCATCAGTGTGCTGTAGATACATCACCCATCCATCAGCGGGCTGTAGAAACACCACCCATCCGTCAGGGTGCTGTAGATACACCACCCATCCATCAGGGTGCTGTAGATACACCACCCATCCATCAGGGTGCTGTAGATACACCACCCATCCATCAGTGTGCTGTAGATACACCACCCATCCATCAGGGGGCTGTAGAAACACCACCAATCCATCAGGGTGCTGTAGATACACCAACCATCCATCGGGGAGCTGTAGATACACCACCCACCCATCTGGGAGCTGTAGATACACCACGCATCCATCAGGGTGCTGTAGATACACCACCCATCCATCAGGGTGCTGTAGATACACCACCCATCCATCAGGGTGCTGTAGATACACCACCCATCCATCAGGGTGCTGTAAGGACCCACCGCCCATCCATACGGGCCTGGTGGTCTTATGAGGCAGTAGGACTCCCACCACTAGGCCTCAAAGGTGCAAAAACGGACCCTGACAAGACCTCATATGCCATGGCATGACTTCACAGCAATGCAGTGCTGGGAAAAGCTAGGCTAGTGAGAAAACATATTTTAAACAGTGGGGGAGGTACTACCTTAACTTGTCCAGTTAGAACACAGATTAGCATTTTCTGTTGCAAACTGTTTTGCTATGGTGTGCCCTTCCCTGCTTTTTTCTGGTACACTGTAAAAGCAAATTGAAGTAATGAGTGAGAAAATTATTGAACAGGTGTTTACTAGGCATTCCACTGAGTGGCCATTAAAGGGTTTCGTTGACTGGAAGCAATAGCTGGTCTTTACGCCTGTCAACATTCTATCAATAGCTTCTGTTCAATTTAGTAGTGAAAATCTCAGATAATAGCTTTGGATTTAGATATCTCTTGCATTACCTTCTTTTTAGCCAAGAATGTTAGCACTCAGCAGAATGAATTATAAAAGTTGGAGTTTGAGGAGATTTCAGTTGATTTAAAGGATTTAATACTGGAGCCTAAAGTAGCAAAGAACAGTTACGGTATTTCCTCATTCAGTATGAGGAGTGTTGATGTGGATGCTGACCTTTTTAGATGGAAGTTCTCCTAATTGCCAGTGATCAAATGTAAAGTCTTCATCTTGTAAATGTAAACTCGGACATTCAGAGCCCTTCTATCGGTCTCTTTGATTCAGTAAACTTCAAGCACCAGGACCTCGCAAGCAAATCCCCCTTGATAGCTGTGGTCCCCACCATGCCACTTCCCAGCCTCTTCTGGCTCTCATAGATGCAGAATACTACTGATGAGTGGTATTTGTATTTAAACGGCTGTAACATTTCCCTTAGTCAAACAGTCAGAATATTATATTACAGATAGAATATTAGTGTTTGTCATTTGCCCTGCTGTCTGTCGGGCGATTAAAACACATTAGCCTTATGTTACGATGTACCAAGCCTGCTGCCAAGGGCCCCTTGCACAACCCAGCCTAAAATTATATAGCCAACTGTTTCTGATTATAAACTACTCACGCCCAGAAATCCCCCGTTTGCATAGCCGCAATAAGTATGGGTGCTGAGGGTACTTCAGCACCCCCTAAACATTTGAATAAAAAACCTTTTCTCACAAAAGTAGTGCACTGGGCCTTTACTAGTATTAGCGGACCTATGTAGATGTCTGTAGAGCAGGCCCCAAATCTTTTTCAGCATAGAAGCTTTGGCAAAAATGTAATTGTATAATGAAGAACAGTATCTTGCAGGATTCACTTGCTGGAATTGTAAGAGTTGTTGCCCTGTCCATTTCTCTGAGATTGTCATTCTAATGGAATCCAGAAAGAACAAAACCCTGTCCTTAAATATTTACATCAAAAAGTGCAAAGTTATGGGCAAAGACACAAAATATCCACAGCAAATAAAATATTTTTCTTGTTCAAATAACATGAAAAATAACAACTTTATGCAGTATTAATTTACTATCGTTACATACCATTTAATGTACATGTACATTACTGTATTGTACATAGGCTGGTCATCTAGGGTTGTACCTGTAGACTTTCCATCACCATGAAGAAAAACAATACAATAATTTAGTAAATTGAAGCATCAAGTAGTTTGTTGTCATGTGATATGGTGATGTGGCTCAGTTGGTAGAGCATGGTGCTTGCAACACCAGGGCTGTGGGTTTAATTCCCACAGGGGACTAGTACAAAAATGTATACACTCACTACTGTAAGTGGCTCTAGATAAGAGCATCTACTAAAATGGAAAAGGAATGAATAGACCATTTCAGTCTTCATTTAAAAAATGAAGTATTCTAAGAAACTGGAAAACATATATCAAGCAAGTATTATCAAATGAACTGTTTTGTACAGATGATTATCACACTCAATTTACAAATGCTGGTAAACTTACATTACATTACAATTACATTTTGTTAAAAATATCACAAAAGTAGTGCACTGGGCCTTTACAGCGCTGGCAAAACATTTTTCTCCACCCCCCCCCAGCATCTCATCATCATCAGGCTCTCAGGAAATGAACATAAGTACTACTTCGGCAAAAGAATTGCAGTGTCCCCGCTGCCAAACTACTTCCCGCAGCTATGCCTGTTTGATGAGTTTACAATGTCTGGAAATGTTGCAGATTTTCTTACTTTTCCATTTTTTTTATTTGTATAATTTATTTCACTAGTTAATAGTTCATTTTGTAAATGTTTTCTTAATTCTATTTTACTTGAACTGTATTGTTAGTTAAGGGCTTGTAAGAAATAATTTCACGTTAAGGTTGTATTCGGCGCATGTGACAAATCAAATTTGATTTGATTTGAGATGCTCCACTACAGACTAAAACGATGAGATAAAAACAAAATACCAGCTATAATTGCTTTCGAATCAGGATCGATACCAAAACAACCGATTTTGAAATGAAGTCATTTTAAACATCCACCATTATTGGAGATGGTTGATTTATTCATTGGTCTCAGTGCAATGCCTTTCACTGTAAAATATGGTATATTATATGTTTTTTAGTCAGCTTAGCTATTTATTTGACCAGACCTGAGTTGAAATAGGATTTGTTTTCTTAAAAGGGGCATTTGATTGAGTATGTCTGCACTAGAGTGCCTGATGTCTGTCATTCTTACAGGTTATTTTCCTATGTATTATCCCCTCAGTTTGGGAGCAGCTGCGGGAAGTGATGGCAGTACAGTAGTAGTGCTGTCCTCTCTGTACAGTAAAAGTGCCAAGCCACGTTATGAGGTCTGATGAGTTGCACTGCTCCGCGTTGCGTTTAGGGTGTGTGTGTGTGGCGGATGGTGGGTGCAGACTCATGTCAGTGGAGGAGAGAAATATGGGACACACTCAGTTAATTTCCCGTCGGCTGTGTGCCATGGAGGCCAGCTGTACCCGGGAGCTTCTCCTCTCGCTCAGCAGACAGACGGACGGACGGACAGACCTTTAGAGATGGATCTAAGCAGTTAAAACACACTTTAGATTGATGGCCAGTTGGATACTCAATGAAGGAAAGAACCTTAAGAGTTACACTTTCAACCAAGTGCAGTCAATGAAACCATGTGGGATGGAATGAAGTTGGACTAAAGTAGGGTTGGTAACCTGACGACTCAACCTGAAATGTCTCAACCAGTGCCATCGAATTGCTAGCTTTTCAGTAGCACAGCTGGCTAAGATGTTGTCAAGAGGGTGGTCAAGTGTGTTGGCAGGATCCAAGACGACTGGTAAGGACTTGTGAGTTAGGAAGGAAGCTATACTGTTAAGCAAGCAGTGTCACACTGCTTGCTTAATGTCTTATTCCTGCATTTTATGTCCTTGTATAATCTCTTGTAGAGGTGAATGTTATTCATCTAAACAGGTGTCCTATCTTCATTTGATTCATTTCTCACAGCAGGAAAATAGTCCTGCAGCAACAGGAAATGTTCATTAGGGCAAATCAAGTCTGACATTTTTAATATGAAATTGCAAACTTTAGAAGACTTTTAAAACCTTGAATACACGACAAGATTGCATTGTCTGCTGTGCAGGAAAATAAAATTCTGTGCAACAACAGAGTGATCACGATAGCAATTTGCAGGCATACCTCCTCGGTGCTCCTGGAAACCTTTGAGATCTATTTTTACATCCAGCCAATGTGCTCCAATGGGAAACAGACCACACCCACTGGAAATGGCAATTTCACAGAAAACAATAGCTGACAACATCAAAACAATGTTCCTAAAACCATGGCTATATCTTCATGCAGAAAACCAAGCGCCATACATAATGTCTCTGTAGAGTGACGCATGGTGGTCCATCCCAGGTCACCTAATCCTCAGGAAAGGATCACTGTCATGTCTTTGGTATTTTAGCCATGTCAGAACAGAGGGGAACAGAGAGGCATGGGGTGAGCAGAAGGTAACAGAGAGGAGAAGAGAGAGTGGAACAGACAGGGGGAAAATGGGGTGAGCAGAGGGGAACAGAGGGGAACAGAGGGAAACAGGGAGGGAAACAGAGAGGGAAACAGAGGGGCTAACAGAGTGGGGAACCATTCGGGTGAGCAGAGGGGAACATAGGGGGGGGGGAATGGGGTGAGCAGAGAGAAACAGAGGGAACCATTGGGGTGAGTAGAGGGGAACATAGAGTGGAACAGAGGGGAGCATGGGGTGAGGTGATCCAGAGCCAGTACTGTAGCAGCCTAGTCTTTTCATTTTGTTCCAGTACAGGAGTAGTGTGTATAGACACAGACAGAGAGAGAATAGAGTGCCGCTGGTGGTTTCTCTCTGAGTGCCTGGCTGGCTGGTTAGTGTTCTAGCAGCGAAGGGTGCTGTTATTGCAGCGTTGGTCCACAGGCTCTGAAACATCAGTAATTATCTGGTGCTCCTGTCCCTGGAATTATGAGAGGGTAAAAATAGCACAGCGACGGCAGAAGGGGAACCGAGTAGAATATATACTGTATACTCAGACACACTGTATACTCAGACACACTGTATACTCAGACACACAATGTATACTCAGACACACACTGGATATTCAGACGCACACTGTATACTCAGACACACTGTATACTCAGACACACTGTATACTCAGACACACACTGTATACTCAGACACACACTGTATACTCAGACACACTGTATACTCAGACACAACCTGCACAACCTACGCATGGCTGTTTACATTTGGAGATATATGCCGAATGCAGACAGTGTCTGCGGTGTGTGTGTGCTTGTGTCTGCGTGTGATGACGAGTAGAAATGTGAGGGCAGATTTTCTCTCTCCGTCACTACTGGCTATATGCTTTTCAATACACTCTCTGGCTGTTGATGCATTGTGGTGGTGTGTTTGTGATGGATTGCAGGTGGGCTGTGGCTCTGATGGCCACTGGTCTGTAAAGTCAAACTGTCTTTAGTGTCAGCTGTGTTTGCAGAGGTCCTATGAGGCTATTTCAATTACAGACACGCCGCCAATCTCGTCTTCAACAACCCCATTGACCAACCCCATGTTGTCATCAGACTGTTGTTTTGATGTTAGGAGAAAGAAATGTGTCTGACCCATCTGAAGCTTGGATGCATTTCAGTTCTCTAAAGTGGTTTCCTTTCCTCACCTCCTTTCCTCCATCTTCACTGAATTTAAAGTTAAAATTCAGGTAAATTCCTGGTAGGTATTCTTCATATTGCTTTAATAATGCCTATGTGATCACAATAGTGTAGATGAAAGAGAGGAGACGAGGAGGGGGTGGCACAAGTATTGAAATGCACTAATTCAGTGTTTCCATAGCTCTGTTGTCATGGACAGCAAAGATCATATCAGGGTAAAATGGGGTTATAAATTGATGATTGGATAATGATTATAAACAGACAACTTGTTGGGGCTAGGAAGTGGTTGCCATAGCAGCATTCCTAATTTACTCTATCCACCATAGACATTGAGACTGAATGTTTTATGCTCCATTTCATGTTTGTGGAGAGCCTTGACATGTCATGCTAATCACAGCTACTTGACAATCAAAGAGGACACCTGACTTTGATAAAGGCTTGGTTACACAGAAGAAAATACGCGGGCATGCACACACACACAAATACATGCATGCATACACACGCACAAACACACGCTCATGCTCACACACACACACCAGGGTTGTGCTCAATTCAGAATTGAATTGAGAATGCCTCAGAAATTCCAATAAAATTATTGAATTTGAATTCAATTTGAATTTAAGTAGTTAACAAGATACAGTATTGGAATTCAAATTTGATTGAAAAAAAAAAAGATTTAATTCAGTGAAATTCAATGAAATTGAAATGCAAATATTTTTGATAGATGGCACCGTACTGTATGGCTGCTGTCTTGCGAACTCCGACCCAACTTTGCTATTTTGTGACATTGATCTTAACTTTTTTTTAAAGAAAATGTATCCAATATAATTTCTTATGATCGACAATAACTTTTGAACATCAGCTCGGCAGTTATTAACATTAGTTCCAGCTTCAACTTCAACTGCCCTGGGCTCTTTGTGTAATTCCAAACCAATTTGCAGGCTTCCCAAGAGGAACCGCCGGCATTACAGAGGCAGGAGAGGAGGAGTCCTGGTGAGATTAAGGCGAAGGGAGAACCTGACACCTCTTCCTTGCGTTTTGCAATTTTTAAATGTTATTTTTTTCAACAATAACAACCATCTTCCTTCCATTCTATTGGCCAAGTCACTTGATAATAAGATAGATGACCTTCGATCGCTTTGCTATCAACGGGACTCTCATAACTGCAATATTCTCTGCTTTTCTGAAACATGGCTTTCGGACAAGACACCCCCCATGGCTATCCATCTCAATGTATTCTCCATTCACTGCGTGTACAGGACATTGGAATCAGGGAAATCTAGAGGGGGAGGGGTATGCCTCTTCATCAACAACAAATGGCGTGCTGACTAACACACGCGCAGTGGAAGTCTCGACCCATTGTTCACCTGTCTTGGAATACTTGATGGTCAAATGCCGACCCTTCTACGTCTCAAGTTTTCAGCTGTTATCATGACTGCTGTATATATTCCACCTCAGGACACTTAACTAACTGTACGAGGCTATATACAAGCACGAAATCATCCACCCAATGAGGCTGCTCTTCTTGTAGCCAGTTATTTTAATTCTGCATCATTAAGACATGTGATGCCCAACTTCCATCAACTTGTCTCCTTCGTCCCTAAGGGTGATAATGTTCTAGACCACTCTACCCACAATCAGGTAAACAAGGCCCTTCTCCGTCCCCCTTTTGGCAAATCAGACCATGACTCTATCTATACTCCTGCTTCCTGTCTACAAGCAGAAGTCCAACCAGGAAGTACCCCTGACACGCTCCGTCAAGAAATGGTCCTCAGAATCGGAGGCTATGCTACAGGATTGCTTTGCTAGCACTGACAGGAATATGTTCCGGGACTCTGCCGATAGCATTGACAAGCTAACCTCCTCCGTCCACATTTTCATTAGGAAGAGCATCGCCGACGTTGTCCCCACAGTGAAGGTTTGTTTTTTCCCCAATCAAAAGCCCTGTGTTAACACTGAGGTTGGCGCTAAGCTAAAGGACAGGGTTACTGCACATAGAGCTATAGCAGCCAATCCCGAGGCTACGGCTGAGGACATGAAAAAGTGCAAGAAGTCCTGCTCCGACACCAGCAAAGCCATCAAGAAAGCAAAAGCCCAATATAGGAACAAGGTGGAATCCTATAACACCGCCACATGTGAAGCTGCTATAGTCTATTACAAAGGAAGACCCAGCCATGACCTGCCCAACAATGCCTCTCTATCAGACTAACTCAATGCTTTGACAAAAACAACAATATGTGCAAAAATTTCAAAAGTATTTGCTTTGTCATTGTGGGGTATTGTGTTTAGATTGATGAGGGGAAAAAACTATTGAATCCATTTTAGAATAAGGCAGTAATGTAACAAAATGTAGAAACGTCAAGGGGTCTGAATACTTTCCAAATGCACTGTACGCTGCTACTACTCTTTTTATCATATAGCCTAATGCCTAGTCACCTTACCACCATCCATATCTATCTCTATCACACCAGTATCCCTGCACATTGTAAATATGGTATTGGCACTGACCCAGTATATACAGTAGCTTACTTACGTACTCGTTCTTCTTATTTCTGTTTCTCATGTGTTTTTGTTCTACTTTACTTTGTTTTATAGTATTACTGACATCACATGAGGGTTGGTGGGGAGAACGGGCTTGTGGTAATGACTGAAGAGGAATTAGTGGAATGGTATCAAACACATGGTCTCCAGGTGTTTGATACCATTCCATTTGCTCCGTTCCGGCCATTATTATGAGACGTTCTCCCCTCAGCAGCCTCCTGTGACTGACATTGATTACTGCATTGTTGGGAAAGAGCTTGCAAGGAAGACATGTCACTGTACTTGTGCACGTGACAATAAAACTTGAAACTTCATGAATCACTTAAAGCGGCAATATGTAACTTTTTGGGAGACAAGAACAAATTCACATAGAAATTATAGATATAGTTATTGATATGTCACTAATTGAAAGCAAGTCTTGAGGCGTTAGATTCTGTTCTATGTGGACTATTTCTATGCTTCCCATTCTTAAGTTAAGTTTTTGCATCTTTTACTTTCGGTTTTGTACACCAGCTTCAAACAATATTTTTGGTTACAGAAAATATATTTTACAACGGTTTGGTACAATGATTCTCTAAACTAGACTTGCTTGTTTTGTCACAAACTGAATTTAAATTGAAATGTTTTTAAATGTATTTAACTTTTATTTAACTTGACAAGTCAGTTAAGAACAAATTCTTATTTACAATGACGGCCTACCCCGGCCAAGCCCTCCCCTAACCCGGATGATGCAGGGCCAATTGTGGGACTCCTGATTATGGCCGGTTGTGATACAGCCCGGAATCGAACATGGGTCTGTAGTGACGCCTCTAGCACTGCCTTAGACCGCTGTGCCACTCAGGATCCCAAATTAGGCAAACTATTAGTGTCACACCCTGATCTGTTTCACCTGTTTTTGTGATTGTCTCCACCCCCCTACAGGTGTCGCCCATCTTCCCCATTATCCCCTGTGTATTTATACCTGTGTTTTCTGTCTGTGCCAGTTTGTCTTGTTTGTTCAAGTCAACCAGTGGTTTGTGTCTCAGCGCATGCTTTGGCCAGTCTTTCTTTTCTCGCCCCCCCGGTTTTGACCTTTGCCTGTCTTGACTCCGAGCCCAACTGCCTGACAACTCTGCCTGTCCCTGTCCCTGAGCCTGCCTCCCGACCGGTACCTCTGCCCCCCTCTGGATTACCGATCTCTGCCTTACGTTGACCACTGTCTGGTACCATTGCCCCCCTCTGGTTTTCTGACCCAAGAGTGCCTTGGCCTGTCTATTACCTACCCTTGTTTGGAACATTAAACTATTGTTTATTCAACGTGGTCTGCATCTGGGTCTTCCCTTCATACCTGATAATTAGAATTTTTGCAACCAGGAAATGGCGGTGTTATTTCTGAATAGTGTACCTTTTAAATGTTGTTCAACATGGGGAAAATACTACACTTCCCAGAATGCATAAGTTTTAACCCTCAAATTAACCCTAACACCTTTAAAAAGAAGCCAAACAAATACAATTGTTTGAAATATAATTGCATATTCTAAGCACAAAGGTTAAAAGAGTATATGAACATCGTTTCCAGAGAAAAGTTATATATTCTTTGATATCTGGAAGTGTGCACTGAATTAAATTCTACTTCCTGTCACTCAAATTCAAGTTCTACATTGTTTGGCAAATTTTATTTTAATTTCAACTCGTAAATACACACACACACACACCTTGGCTCCTCAATACCCTCAACCTAACTTTTAGAAAACTCTTTAACTTCTTTGATTATTTTTTATTTCACTGCGTATTAAGCTCTTTTATTGCTCTGTTCCAGACTCAAGGATTATCCTTTTTATTTATACATTACTGTTATCTACTAATCATTAATGACTAGTGCTTTGCCTGTTTTCATTCTGGTGGCAAGGGATTATGGCTTGTTTTGCCTCAAGGATCCCTCACATCCCCACTTTCCCATCTCCCTTGTGACTGGGGGATTTGGGGCTGTACGTGTAAAGCAATCAAACATCAGATTTTTTTGGAATGAAGTTGGCAAACACCTGCATGTTGCTATCAGTTCAAGTCATGAGGAAGGGGTGTAAGATTGTAGGTTCCTTTAAAAGAAAATGTAATAGTGCAGATTGTAGTTTTTTTTGTAAATATACACACATACACAGTACCAGTTAAAAGTTTGGACACCTACTCATTTCTTTATTTTTACTATTTTCTACATTGTATAATAATTGTGAAGACATCGAAACTAAGAAATAACACATATGGAATCATGTAGTAACCATCAAAAGTGTTAAACAAATCAAAATATGTTTTACATTTGAGATTCTTCAAAGTAGCCATCCTTTGCCTTGACAGTTTTGCACACACTTGGCATTCTCTCAACCAGCTTCATGAGGTAGTCACCTGGAATGCATTTCAATGAACAGGTGTGCCTTGTTAAAAGTTCATTTGTGGAATTTCTTTCCTTTTTAATGCGTTTGAGCCGATCAGTTGTGTTGTGACAAGGTAGGGTTGGTATACAGAAGATAGCCCTATTTGGTAAAATAGCTAGTCCATATTATGGCAAGAAAAGCTCAAATAAGCATCAGAGCGCACATCAGAACATTGTACGGTCTACACTCAGTTTGTTGTTTATATTAAAACATTTTCATTCAATCGATTTTAATCAGAACTAAAGTTTTGTTGCTAAGGATTCCACGACACGGTTATCCTTTACGACTGGGACTGCAAGTTTGTGTTCCTTTTTTTGAGTGGATTCCGCGAGTGCTATCTGGCTGTACTACAGACACCTGTTGTCGTCGTGGGAAAGACTCATTGTTATCTTTTCGTAAATCAACTGGTTGCAGTAAAGAGCCAACCTGGATACTAAGGAGATTCTGAGGGAAATCAACGAGTACCAACAGCTTTACGCTATGGAGGAACAACATACTCCATCATGAAAAGATCCGACTAACCCAACAAAAAATAGAATAACAGTTTAATATACAGACACGGACAATTTATTTACCGTTGAAGTAGAGGCTAGTGCTCTGGCTGGAATCCATGCAACACTGAAAAAGTTGTGTGAGGAGGTAGCAGGGCTGAGGGGGAGTTTGGAGTTCAGCCAGAGTGAAATTCTCACACTCCAAGGAGAAAACAAGGCACTCACAGCCAAGGTAAAAATCCACGATTCCTACATGGATTGTCTAATCAGGGAAAACAGGGTGATGAAGGAGTCAGTACTAGACATACAAAGTCATAGCATGCGTGAAAATATTTTTTTCTGGGATTCCTGAGGACGCATCCAATTATCCAGAGGGCGCAATCAGAGAATTCATGCAATCCGCCTTGAAACTTCCTATAGAGACTGTAAACAAGGTGGCTTTCCACCGAGTACAGAGACTTCGAGCTCGGAGCGACAAGAACAAGGGTCCCCGACCGATCACCGCAAAATTTGAACACTACCAACAAAAGGAACTGATCAAAAGTAGGGGAAGGGAGCTTGAAGGGACCAAATTCAGTCTCAATGACCAATTTACAAGGGAGATAAACGATCATCGTAAGAGACTGTATCCGGTACAAAGGCAACAAAGGGAGACAGGTAAGCGTGCCTTTCTCATTGTGGACAAAGTCTTTATAGATGAACAGCTATTCCGAGACAGCTCCATAACACCATGGCTGTACTAAATTCTACAGGGACTTCAGATTACAAAAAAAAGTGTGGAGTGGATATGAACACACACGTACTCAATTACATGTTCGCTTACACATACGGACTTATACATACACACACACACACCTGATCTCGCTCTCATCTTTCACTCTCTCTTTCTCTATTTTCTCTTCTCTTCTCTCCCTCTATCTCTATTGTCTGTATTTTTATGTATTTGTCTACAAGTTTATATATGTTTACAACAAGCAAGGGGAAGATATCAGAATAGAGGCATTGGGAAATAATAACATATTGTACGGAATACATTTGTACTGTAGTGAAGCCGTCTCTAGAGTAACGCAAGGTCTCTTTCATGATCATGTGAAACGTCAATTGCTATGGAAATGTAATTATGATGCAACTATGACAGTGATACGATATGGATTACAATTATCATCATGAATATTAAGGCTATACACACTACATGTTACACACACAGACACTCAACCATGCAAATTGGCGGAGTTATTATTTATTTGGACATCACAAATTATAGTCTTACTCTTATACAGACATCGTACACACTCACTAAATCACATCCAATATCATACACATCAACCTACTCAGATTTACTACACACATATATCTTGTCTCAATTTTCTAACATCTGTGGAATTGGCTCACAGGCAAACAGGCAAGGGAATAAAACAAATATTGCTAGAACCTATTTATTGAATTCTAAATATCAGACATTTGAAAGCTCTAATTTTGACTGTCATAAAACCTCTGATGGCAGCAACTTTACAAGCACTAAATTATGGTAAATTTAGACTGAGAATAGTATCTACTTATGGTAAGAGGTGAAATAAGTATAGCCAGTTATAATTGTAACGGTTTAGCAGATTATAAGAAGAACATCTTTATATGGCTAAAAGAGAAGCAGTATAACATATACTGTTTGCAGGAAACTCACGTTACATCCTTAGATTAAGTTGCGTGGAAAAAGGACTGGGGTGGTGAAATAATTTTCTGTCATGGACAAAGGAACTCAAAAGGTGTGATAATATTAATTAACAAAAAAGCAAGGAAGGTGGATCTTTTTGAATATGAAAGTGGACAAAATATAGATTTGGCTCATTAATCTATATGGTCCAAATGAGGATGATTCATACTTCTTCAAAAACATTTATACCAATATATTGAAGTTACAGGCAAGAAATGATCAAATCATGGTAGGAGACTATAAGACAGTGTTAAGTACCTCAGCGGACCGTAAAGGTAATCACTCTACAAACTATCATCACCGTGCCCTTAAGGAAATCACAGATATTATTGACACATTAGAAATAGTGGATATTTAGAAACTAAAAAACAACGACCTATTGAGATATACATGGAGGAGACTTAATCAAGCTAGTTGTTTTGACTACTTTCTTGTCTCTTTCTCTCTTGCATCAAAGGTTAAATTTAAAAAATATATTTAATAGGAGACAGAATGCAATCAGATCATCATCTAATTGGCATTCACATAACTCTTATAGATGATCCACGTGGACGGGGATATTGGAAATTTAATCAAAGTTTACTGGAGGACAACTTATTTTTAACGAAGATAAAATCATTTATATCTGAATTTTTCCAATATAATATAGGTTCGGCAAATCCCCTTCTTGTTTGGGATACCTTTAAATGTACCTTCAGAGGTCATTCAATTCAATATTCATCAATAATAAAAAAGCAGTTTCTGGCTAAATAGGCAAGACTAACAAGGGAAATCCATTAACTAATAGTACAGGTAAATAAAAACGACACTAAAGAGATACAAAATAAGGTAGAGGAAAAACAAAAAGAACTTGAGGAACTTTTTCAAGAACGATCTAATGTAATCTATTACAAAAATAAAGCAAACTGGATGGAATATGGAGAAAAATGCTCAAAATTCTTCCTGAATCTCCAATACAGGAACGCGAACGAAAATAATTTGCAAAAACTCATTACTGAAGACAGAGTCAACTATGATTCTCCAAATTATATTTTAAATGAGGAAGCTAATTAGTTTAGGCAGATGTTCTATTTTCCGTCTCATCCTCTCCCACTGAATGAAGATTACAGTAAGGAATTCTTTCCAAATAATTTAAAAAAAATGAAAATTAACAAATGTACAGAAAGATAAGTGTGAAGGCCAAATTACAGAGGAATAACTTTTTGAGGATATTAAATCCTTTCAGTCTGGAAAAACACCAAAGCTTGATGGCATACCGGTAGAGGTATGTCAAGCCGTTTTTGATATACTTAAAGCTCCATTGTTAGATTGTTTTAACTACTCCTATTGAAATGGTAGTCTGTCTAAGCAGGAAGGTCTGATTTCTCTATTATTAAAACAAGACCCAGATGGCAAATATAAAGACCCAGTCTATCTAAAAAACTAGAGGCCCCCTTACACTTCAATGTTGTGATGCAAAAATACTAGCGAAATGCTTAGCACTCAGAATTAAAAGGGTTTTACCAGGTGTTGTTCATCCTGATCAGTCAAATTTTTTACATGGACGATACATTGGAGATAATATTCGACAACTAATAGAAATAATAGAACATCATGAAACATCTAAGAAGCCAGGCCTGGTATTTATAGTGGATTTCGAAAAGGCATTTGATAAAGTAAGACTGGATTTTATTTATAAATGGCAGGATATTTTCAATTTCGGTAATGCTCTTATAAAATGGGTATAAATAATGTATAGCAAACCCAGGTGTAAAATAATAAATAATGGCTACTTGTCTTAGTTTACTTACTAGTTTTGAATTGTCAAGAGGAGGTAAACAAGGGTGTCCGCTGTCACCATATCTATTCGTTATGGCCATCAAAATGCTAGCTAATGAAATCAGATCCAATAACAACATTAGAGGATTAGAAATCCAAGGCTTAAAAACAAAGGTATCCATGTATGCCGATGGCTCAAGTTTTATATTAAGTCCGCAAGCTAGATCCCTGCAATGTCTCATTGAAGATCTAGATAACTTGTCTGTACTCTCTGGACTAAAACCTAATTATGATAGGTGTACAATATTATGTATTATATCTTTAAAAAATACAACTTTTACATTACCCTGCAGTTTACCTATAAAATGGGCTGATGATGAAGTAGACATACTTGGTATTCATATCACAAAAGATATAAATAAGCTCTCCACAATGAATTTCAATAGAAAACTTGTAAAAATAGACAAGATCCTGCAACCATGGAGAGGTAAATACCTGTCTATTTATGGAAAAATTGCCCTGATTTACCTCCTTAGTCATATATCAGTTTACTCACTTACTTATGGCGATGCCTACTCCTGATGATTCGTTTTTCAAATCATATGAGCAAAAAATATTTCGCTTTATCTGGGACGCTAAACCAGACAAAATAAAACGTGCCTATATATTTAATGAATATGAATTTGGTGGATTGATATTATTAAATATAAAAGCACTAAACCTCTCTCTAAAAGCTTCTCTTATTCAAAAGTTTTACTTGAACCCTAAATGGTTCTCAAGTAGATTATTAAGAAAAGTTCATCCATTGTTTAAAATGGCCTTTTTGCCTTTGTGCAGTTTGCCATGTCTCATTTTCGATGAATTGAAAATAATGCTTTTTTCAAAGTATCTCTCTTTTTCAAACAAGCATTGCAAAGCTGGCCACAATTTCATTTTCATCCCCCTGAAAAGATAGAAAAAATATTACATCAAATATTATAGCTGAAATCAAATGTGCCGGTTGATAAAATACCTGTATTTATGGGAAAGCTGTTTGAAAAGGGTATTTTGTTCTTAAACAATATTGTAAATTGGAATGGTGGAGTTATGTCCTTCATGGAGTTATCAGAATTGTACGGGAAGGTCTGCTCAATCCAAGAGTACAACCAATTGATTACAGCTTTACCCCAAAAATGGAGGAGGCAGATGGCAGCGGGAGGAGGTAGGGAACTGGTCTGTCTGCCTAATATAAAAGATCAAAACTGACAGAGAAATAAAAATAGCATAAATAGAAAATTATACCAGTTTCATTTGAGGATCAGGATGATGACAACTGTGCCATACAGATTGCAAAATAGTTGGGAAGAGATTTTTGATGTACCGATTCTATGGTACAGGGTGTATGAATTGATATATTAAACAACGCAAGATTTAAGACTTTGTGCTTTTCAGCTAAAATTATTATATTGAATTCTTGCCACCAACATTTTTTGAATATTTGGGCATAAAATCATCAAATCTCTGCAGATTTTGTTACAGAGAATACAGAATCAATAGACCATTTATTTTGGTATTACCATCAGGTAGCGTGTTTCTGGTCTCAGGTTCAGGAATGGCTGAAAATGCATAGCATTGATCTAAAATTGACCCTAGAAATAGTACTGTTAGGAGATCTGGAGAGACCTGGTCAGTCAATTACTAGTATACTAATATTGTTAGTAAAAGTATTTATCTTTAACTCGCAATCTGTGGATTCTATTCCATTAGATAGATTGAAATTGTACGTTAAACAGGGAACATGAGTTTACAAATAACAAAAATATATATGCTTAATTTATGTATTTCATTAACAAAGTTTTGCCCCCTTACATTCAATGACTGATTGTTTCACCTTTAGCTGCAATGACTGAGACCAAATGCTTCCTGTAGTTGTTGATTAGTCTCACATCGATGTGGAGGAATTTTGGCCCACTCTTGTATGCAGAACTGCTTTAACTCAGCGACATTTGTGGGTTTTCAAGCATGAACTGCTCTTTTCAAGTCCTGCCACAACATCTCAATTTCGATTAGGTCTGGACTTTGACTAGGACATTCAAAAATGAAAAATGTGTTGCTTTTTAACCATGTTCATGTAGACTTGATTGTGTGTTTTTGGATCATTGTCTTGCTGCATGACCCAGCTGCTTCAGCTTCATCTCACAAATGGATGACCTGACATTCTCCTGTAGAATTCTCTGATACAGGTCCTGAGGTAGAAAAGCATCCCCAAACCATCACCATGCTTGACCTTTGGTATTAGGTTCTTACTGTGGAATGCAGTATTTGGTTTTTGCCAAACAAAATCATCCAATAACATTCAGTATAAAAAATATGAAAAGTAGAGAATATTTGAAAGGCAAATACTTTTTCATAGCACCATAAGCCTTTGTAGCATTACAGTATTCTAGGCTTTTTCAGCGTACAGCAGGGTCATCATGCACCCCAAAAATCTGAGGAGGAACAAAGTATGTGAAAGTATGTACCCCAACTGCGGGTAATTGGATAATTGGAGTTGGATAATTTAGCATTTTTCAAACTCCTGAAAAAGCCTTTTCCTGCAATCTAGAGCTATAATCATTATTCTTAATTCTATGTCTCTTTTTCTGCATATCTAAGCACAGCTCTTGAGCTGTCTGTATCCTCCTGACTGGTGGTTATTTTTTAATTAACGAAATATACTTCTCTGCAACTTCTCTGTGTAACAGTACTCTTCTTGCGTTGTGTTATGAACAATCAGCGAAAAGGACTCCAACATGTAGCACCAGCCATGGGTTTATTATCTGATAGGGAAACTGCATGGTCTGTGATGCAGCCATCACAGATCATTCTACTCTCCATACACGCGCCCTGGTTTAACGCTTGTTGACCTGGGTAAGCATAACTACCAAAAATAATACAAGTTTATCACAACAGGAATACATGAAAATTACAATATACAATATACTAATAAATGCACAATGTACTTGATAGGGAAACAGCATGGATAGCACGTCATGCAATGCAGCCACCACAGATAAATCTACTCTCTGCACGCGCGCTTTACAAAATACATAAAACACCACCAGACACAGTGAATGTAGTATTAGCTGAAATTATATTGGACAAAATGCACCACAAATATTTACAATCTCATGTACAATATTATAGAAATGTTTACAAACAAATTAATGAACCTGTACATTCCATTCTGCACGTAGGAGTATAAAAATCCCTTTAATTTACCGCTGGCTTGGCACTCCTTGATTGGGACGATTCTAACTCAAACACCGCCCCTCGTAAGCAAGCCACTCAAACCAGCCAGTAAGATTCCATGTTGAGTAGGAGTCACCAATAATAACTCTGTTACATCTGCTAAAATCTGAGTAAAAGATTGATTCAGTACATTTAGTCATTGATTGCTTTTCGAATGTCTACTAACCTTGCCAGCAGGCATGCCAGCTAAGTTAGATTTTACAGAACAAATCCTCTATGGGCTTGATGCCTCTGTCATACGAAATATATTTTTGATGTACATAGATTTTTTTATACTGTTGTAGGCAGTGGTTTTGAAGATATCAGGAAATGTACTTTTGTCAGGTGGCAACCAGATGTGCTGCGTCGTGTATCTTTCTGTTATTCCACTATGTAGGCTGACTGACTCCTCCTCAAAGATGAAACTGCTGAGCAGGCAGCTTTACATTTGGTTTGGGATTTTAGCCCAAATTTAACAGATACTGAATGCAGTGGAGATTTAGGAGTTTTTTTCTCTTTCATTCAGTCTAATTGTTTGTTCCAATTTGAAGTAAGCTCACTAGGTGGCATGTGTATTGAAATGGAAACATATTCATCTCCCGCAGTGTTGTCTACACTGAGTGTACAAAACATTAGGAACACCTTCCTAATATTGAGTTGCATCCCCGTTTCCCTCAGAACAGCCTAAATTAGTTTGGCCCATGGACTACAAGGTGTCGAAAGCGTTCCACATGGATGAGGGCCCATGTTGGCCCACAGTTGTGCCAAGTTGTCTGGATGTCCTTTGGGTGGTGGACCATTCTTAATACAGAGGAGAAACTGTTGAGTGCGAAAACCTCAGCAGCGTTGTAGTTCTTGACACAAACCAGTGCGCCTAGTACCTACTACCATACCCTGTTCAAAGGCACTTTATTATTTTGTCTTGCTCATTCACAGTCTGATATCACACACATACACAATCTCAATTGTCTCAATCCTTCATCAATCTGTCTCTTCCCCTTCATCTACGCTGATAGAAGTGGATTTAACTGGTGACAGCAATAAGGAATCATAGCTTTCACCTGGATTCACCTGGTCAGTCTATCTCATGGAAATATGTTTTGTACACTCAGTGTAATGTTTTGTACACTCAGTGTATACCTATTTCTGCAAAACAGGCTACAGTAGCATTTCAACGTGTTCTTGTAAAGGACTAAAGGAAGATAATTAATTTTCCTCTGACAGCTAGACATGAATGAACATATGAGGAGGATAATCACTTTTAAGACTTTTTTTTACATTGAAACGTGGTATTGTTAAATCTCAGTGGGTTACAATGACAACAAAGTAATACATATAATATGTCGTCTTCATCTACTTACTGTAATTTTTATTTTATTTTTTTATTTCACCTTTATTTAACCAGGTAGGCCAGTTGAGAACAAGTTCTCATTTGCAACTGCGACCTGGCCAAGATAAAGCATAGCAGTTGAAGACTAAGAATAATTATCCAGGCATTTTCAATTGTAACCAATCGAAGCCAACAGCAAGCAAGGTAATCAAGGTCAGACAGGCAGCAAGACTTTAAACTACTGCCCTCTGGGCCCAAGTACTGTACAGGGCATCTGCTTGCAGAAAAAACAGGACAATAATTTGTGCCATGAGCAATATCCCTCCTTAACAACTGGGGTTGGTCTTCACATACTGCTTATTCTGTTTATCACTGTTATCGATTTGTATTGTGAATGTTGTTGAATGTACAGTATGTATTGTTCTTTTTTATTTTTAACACCATTTTAAATGTATATACAACCTTTTCCCCACTGGGACAATAAAGTCAGTAAAGTAAATGTTAAGGTTGGGGGAAACAGAGCTACAGGAGGTGAGGCACTTCCGGTATGTACAATGATAGGGGAAACACTGAATATACATCACCTTCTTAGTGTGCGAGGTCGGTAGACAGAGCTGTTACCAAGGCAGAATGTAGAGAGCCATACACCAACCCAGACGTGGAAGGAATATTTGTAGTAATTTCATATCTCAGCGCCTGTTGCCAGCCGTCGTTGAATGTGATTTTGGTGCAACCCTGAGTGGTTGGGAATTGCATTCAGTCGATAAAACTGCACCATAAATCAGCCACTCCATTCAGCAAAGTTAAGATAAAGCCAAGTGGAATATTGACTGAGACCTCCTCAAACACCACAGGTATTAATATACACTTGTCCACTCTAATGTCTCCTTAATGTCTCTTCTGCCATGCAGGGTGGTGTTACGTTTGAACCCTAAATAGAACCAGTCGGTTCTATGAGAAGCAGTTGGTGGTTGGCTCAGCCGACTTGTCAAGAGGAAGTTGAAAAGGTCTGACCATAGTTTGTTTACCCTGGAAACTAGAATAAACAACAACAACAACCTCACAGTGTACAAGGAAAGAGAATGAGCCGTGTTTAGGCCTGTCATTATGAATGCATACAAGATCCTGGGTTACATTCACAGTCAATTTACACTGTTGCTGAGATGTGTCTGTGTGCAAATGGAATACATGGGCAAAATGCATTTAAAAAAATATTTACACTTGGCTTAATGGATGGTGTTTCAAGTTTCAAGTTTAACTAGTCACATGTACAGCACAAGCATGGTATACATCATCCAACTAAATGCTTACTTGCAGGTTCATTCTCGACAATGCAACAACAACAATAAATAGTTTAAAAAAAGAGTACGAACATAAATTAAATGGCTTAGTAGAATACATTTGTATTGGGGAAGGGGGAGGTGCATAAATTGAGCAGATTAATAATAGTCTGGTACCAGCTGGATGGGTGGAAGCACGGTCCCAGCGATGTACTGGGCCATCTTCACCACCCGCTGGAGAGTCTTGTACTTGTGGATGGAGCAATTCCCGTACCAGGCCATGTTGCAACCGGTCAGGACCCTCTCGATGGTGCAGCAGTAGTATTTCTTCAGTATAATTTCTTTAGCCGCCTTAGGAAGTAGAGACGCTGTTGCGCCCTCTTGACAAGAGTGGTGGTGTTACTTGTGCATGACAAGTCCTTGCTGAGGTGGACGTCGAGGAACTTAAAACTCGTCACTCTCTCTTCTACATTGATGTGGATCTGTGCATGTTCCCTCTACATTAATGTGGATTAGGGCATGTTCCCTCTTGCAAAGCCACGCGGTCGCGGGTGAACAGGGAGTACAGCAGAGGACTGAGGACACACGCATGGGGGACCCCTGTGTGAAGTAGGAGTTGTGGAGTAGGTAGGAGTTATGGAGTATAGAGTAGGTGTTGTTGCCAATCCTCAAAGCCTGTGATCTGTCCGTCGGGAAGTCCAGGATCCAGTCGCAGAGGGTGGTGTCCAGATCCAGGGCTCTGAGCTTGGTGTCGAGGTTATAGGGAACAACAGTGTTGAATGCTGAACTGTAGTCAATGTAGTCAACAACATTCACACATAGGTGTTCTTCTTGTCCGGATGTGTTACGGCCATGTGAATAGGAATGGAAATGGCATCGTTTGTGGATCTGTTGGAGAGGTAGGCAAATTGGAATGGGTCCAGTGTGCCTGGCATGCTGGCCTTGATGTGGGCCCTGACCAGCTCATGTTTAGTAATGATGTTTGGATTTTTATAGGTCAGCTCCACCCTAACTTCCCTAATTGCAACAGGCTCAAGTTATCCTGCCTCTCGTCTGTCCATAAAGCAATCTCAGAATCCTGAGAAGCGTGGGAGTGAGCGGATTTCCTCGTCCTTCTCGCCAGCCGTGATTCTGGGCAGTTCCATGGTAAAACATTTGACCGTTCCTGGTCCAAAAACAATATCTTATCCAGGAGCTGGAGTAAATGACATTACTCAGGTGCTCCCGAATGTACTACACCAGGACATGGAAATTGATTCTATCGTAGTCTATGTGGGTTTTAATGACAGTATGAAGGGCAGCTCTGAAAAGTTGAAACTGGATTTCAAGAGTTGATTGACTCTCTGCTAAACACTAACAAAATACCCAACATCTCTGAACGCTTTAGCAGGATTCTTTCTCTTCACACCTGGCTATATGATTATTGCAGCTCAATGGGTGTAACTTTTGTTGACATTTTAAGGAGGATGGGATCCACCCAAATCATTTGGGTTCCTGGATCCTTTCACAGCACTATGAGGATGCGTTGAGACAATGACTTATCAATGACTCAAACCCAGCACAGCTAATCGCTACGATTGTGACACATAGCTGTCATAATGCTTCAGCAATTGTACATTACACCAGGGGCATCAGTAGACACAATACAAGTAACATAATTGATGTCCCTTTAACTGCCCTGAATGACCCTACTGAACCTACAGCTATTGTATTCAGTAATCATGTGCCTATTAAGCAGATTTATACTGTTAGTACTAAGCCGGTGTGCCCTAGGAGGAAGTCCACTGTGTGCAGCTCACCCTGCACTAACATAAATAACATGAGCACATCTACTGCTGTTAAGATTCTCAGGAAAGCAATGAAAGAAAGTAAGCATCCTAGAAGAAACGTGCTCAAAATAGCCCACATTAATTTATGTAGCTTAAGAAACAAGGTTCATGAAATCAATAATTTTCTAGTAACAGATGACATTCATATTCTGACTATCTCTGAAACTCACTTAGATAATACCTTTGACGATACAGTGGTAGCAATACAAGGTTATAACATTTATAGAAAATATAGAAATGCCAATAGTGGAGGTGTTGTGGTTTATATTCAGAACCACATTCCTGTAAAGATTAGAGAGGAGCTCATGTCAAATACTGTTGAAGTAATATGGCTACAAGTTGATCTACCTCACCTAAAGCCCATTCTGGTGGGAAGCTCCTATAGACCATGAAGTGCTAACATCAGTATCTGGATAACGTGTGAAATGCTTGATAATGTATGTGATATCAACAGAGAGGTATATTTTCTGGGTGATTTAAATATTGACTGGTTTTCATTAAGCTGCCCACTCAAGAAAAAGCTTCAAACTGTAACCAGTGCCTGCAACCTGGTTCAGGTTATCAGTCAACCTACCAGGGTAGTTACAAACAGCACAGGAATGAAATCATCAACATGTATTGATCACATCTTTACTAATGCTGTAGAAATTTGCTTGAAAGCAGTAACCAGATCCATCGGATGTAGTGATCACAATATAGAAGCCATATCTAGGAAAACCAAAGTTCCAAAGGCTTGGCCTAATGTAGTGTATAAGAGGTCATACAATACGTTTTGTAGTGATTCCTATGTTATTGATGTAAAGAATATCTGTTGGTTTGTGGTGCAAACCAAGGAGCAAACAGACACTGCACTTGAAACATTTATGAAATTGCTTATTCCAGTTGCTAATAAGCACGCACCCATTAAGAAAATGACTGTAAAAAAGGTTAAATCCCCGTGGATTGACGAGGAATTGAAAAATTGTATGGCTGAGAGGGCTGCACAACCGATTGGCAAACGTGTAGCAAATTGAGAAATCATGTGAATAAATTGAATAAAAATAAGAAGCAACTACACTATGAAACAAAGATAAATGAAATAAAGAATTATAGTAAAAAGCTTTGGAGCACCTTAAATTAAATTCTGGGAAAAAAGCCTATTAAGGCAAACTCAGCTCCATCATTCATTGAAACAGACAGCTCATTCATCACAAACCCAAATTATATTGCCAACTACTTTTCATTGGCAAGATTAGCAAACATAGGCATAACATGCCAGCAACAGATGCTTACACAACACATCCAAGTATATCTGACCAAATTATGAAAGACAAGCATTGTAATTTTACATTCCGTAAAGTTAGTGTGGAGGAGGTGAACAAATGATTGTTGTCCATCAACAATGACAAGCCACCAGGGTCTGACAAGTTGGACAGAAAATTACTGAGGATAATAGCGGACGATATGGCCACATCTTCAATTTAAGCCTACTAGAACGTGTGTCACTCCGCTACCTAAGAATAGTAAAGCCCCCTTTACTGGTTCAAATAGCCGACCAATGAGCCTGTTACTAACCCATAGTAAACTTTTGAAAAAAATTGTGTTTGACCAGATACAATGCTATTTTACAGTAAACAAATTGACAACAAACTTTCACAATGGTCATAGAGAAGGACATTCAATAAGCACAGCACTTACACAAATGACTAATGATTGGCTGATAGAAATGGAGGATAAAAAGATTGTGGGGGCTGTTTTGTTAGACTTCAGTGCAGCTTTTGACATTATCGATCATAGTCTGCTGCTGGCTAAACGTATGTGTTATGGCTTTACACCCCTTGCTATATTGTGGATATTGAGTTACATGTCTAACAGAACACAGAGGGTGTTCTTTAATGGAAGCCTCTCCAACATAATCCAGGTAGAATCAGGAATTCCCCAAGGCAGCTGTCTAGGCCCATTACTTTTTTGAATATTTACTAATGAATTGCCACTGGCTTTGAGGAAAGCCAGAGTGTTTATTTATGCGGATTACTCAACACTATACATGTCAGCTACTACAGCAACTGAAATGACTGCAACACTTAACAAAGAGTTGCAGTTCATTTCAGAGTGGGTGGCAAGGAATAAGTTAGACCTAAATATTTCTAAAACTAAAAGCATTGTATTTGGGACAAATCATTCACTAAACTTTACACCTCAACTGAATCTTGTAATAAATAATGTGGAAATTGAGCAAGTTGAGGTGACTAAACTGCTTGGAGTTACCCTGGATTGTAAACCGTCATGGTCAAAACAACAGTAGCTAAGATGGGGAGAAGTCTGTCCATGATAAGGCGCTGCTCTACCTTCTTGACAGCACTGTCAACAAGGCAGGTCCTACAGGCCCTAGTTTTGTCACACCTGGACTACCTTTCAGTCATGTGGTCAGGTGTCACAAAAAGGACTTAGGAAAATTGCATTTGGTTTAGAACAGGGCAGCACTCGGATGTATACAGAGAGATAATATTAATAATATACATGTCAATCTCTCCTGGTTCAAAGTGGAGGAGAGATTGACTTGATCACTACTTGTATTTATGAGAGGTATTGGCATGTTGAATGCACTGAGCTGTCTGTTTTAACTACTGGCATACAGCTCAGACACACAGGCATACCCCACAAGACATGCCACAAGAGGTCTCTTCACAGCCCCAAGTCCAGAAAAGACAATGGAAGGTGCACAGTACTACATAGAGCCATGGCTACATGGAACTCTATTCCACATCAAGTAACTGATACAAGCAGTAAAAAAATTGATACAAATACACCTTAAGGAACAGCGGGGACTGTGAAACAACACAAACTTAGGCACAGACAGACACACACACACACACACACACACACACACACACACACACACACACACACACACACAAACACACACACACAATAGCATATGCACTATACACACACTTACACATGGATTTTGTACAGTATATACAGTACATGGTGGTGGTGGAGTAGGGGCCTGAGGGCACACAGTCTGTGAATGTATTGTTATGATGTTGTTTTTTAATTCTACATTTTGCTGTTCCCAAGGAAGAGGAGCTACTGCCCTGGCAGTAGATCCATAATAAATACAAAATACAAATTGCATTAGCTACTGTTATTGAATTCACAAGATATGAAATTGAGCACTCAACCACCGCTAACCAAACACAGGTTGACTCACTTAGAGAAGGGAGGATTATGCCTAGTCTTCTTTGTAGAACGGTGGTCAGGTTCAGTCGGAGGGCTAGGGTTTTGACAAGAATGAAACAGTCAAATTCAATCATACTCCACCATAGCATCACTGGAAAGTTAGTTCGTTACCC
Organism: Oncorhynchus mykiss; assembly: GCF_057628025.1. NCBI lineage: Eukaryota > Metazoa > Chordata > Actinopteri > Salmoniformes > Salmonidae > Oncorhynchus > Oncorhynchus mykiss. The sequence goes on from NC_143029.1 coordinate 73,332,984, forward strand.
TCAGAAAACTTTCACAGTGCAAGAGGTTAACTAATTCATTTTTTTTGACACAAGAAGTTAGAAGCAAGTAAGATCACTCAAGGGAGCATGAGAGACAAGCTGAGAGAGTTGATCAGCGTCAGAACTTTCATCTGTTTGAATCTGGGGACTTAAATATGTGGAAAGGTCATACTCCAGACTCTGAGAAAAGACCTGTGAGACCCCCCCCCCCCCCCCCCCCCCACCCCACACACACACACACACACACACACACACACACACACACGCAACCGTAACCACATTGTGTTAAATGTTTAAAGCGTTTATGTTAAAAGCCAACCTGTCTTTTAAGACTGCATCAGAAGCTCTTTGAAGAATTTGCTCTGTTCCCTGCATAGAGTTTAAAGAAAGCAGCTGGTCTCAGACACAATGAAAGAGAGAAAAATAGAAGTTTTGTGCCTATACTGTATTTTGATTTAGCAGCTACGGCATGCAGTGACTTGATTTAGGTACAGTAGTGTGGTATCATTTCAAGTTGCATACAAATAGATTTTTATTCAACCCAAGGCTGATAGTTGCCTGTCATCTGTCTTGTCAACAATGCACCTGCTATTATTACTTAATTTTGCAATTCATGTTCAAATGTTATGCTGTTAATTGATGTTATTTATGTGGTTTAGATGTGGTTGAAATGTCTTACATCACAAGGGACTGATGGGCATCAATTTCTGACATTAGATGGCCCAAAAAAATAAATCAAATTTAAATGTGATTCTCTAATTCAGATGAGTAATCAATAATGATAACTTAAACCTGGTAATTTGACAGAGTAATGACAGCTTTCCAGTAATCATCTGTACACATAAATGAGATTTGCATCTTGGGGGTCTGGTTTGATGTTGGTGTGTTATGTTCGCTATATCATATTCTGGCAGTTACGGTTGTTTGTTCCTCTTCACTCACCAAAGTTGAGTTATCTTAAACATTCTGAGCCACCGTACTATCCTTGACTTTGGCTAATGTAATGATAGTTGTCTTTGTAATGCTAACGTTAACTCACAAATGTGTGGATGTTTGAGTTGGATAAAACCCCAGTCTCGTTCTTTCAACATAACATTGGCAATGATGTATTGTATCTATGTCTCGTTCGTGGTCTCATGTTGTGTGCTAATGACTCAATTGGGTTGTTCTGCTGTCTGTAAAGAAATGGGTGGGCTTTAGGTTGATTCTGCTCCTACGATTGGATAGTGTGCAGCTGTGCAGCATGCTCAGATGATTTGGGTCCCGTGGACATGTGGGCATGATTGAAATCTAAACTCAAACCTAAATTATTCTATGAAATTGGTGACATCCTCGATTCCATCTCTCAAAACACAGTTACTGACTTTATGACCAAACTATATTTTATGTTAATGACTACTATTGATGCCACATACTCCCTGTTCAAGAGAAGTCTTATTTTGTGGGTTCAGCTTCTCTTTAAGATATTTGTCACAAACATGCATCACCAAACCTGTTAATTCTCTCAATTTATTTTGGTCATGGCCACATGAATGGTCTTCAGTACAAAGGCACCAATTGACTCCCCTTCTACTCTACTGTTGCTAATATGAAACTGATGGGCCTCTCAATCTGATTGGCCAATGATTTATCCTTTGTCTATGCAATCGGTTTGCTATTTGTGTTCTGATTTGACAGCATGGGTTCAGAGCCTCAGATTACTCTCTTCCCATTCGCTAAAGCCCTGTGTCATCCCAGCTCAACTCATTTTTTTTTTATCTGAGGAGAACACAGAACAGCGCAGAATCTCAATCTGTTATCTCTGTTTAGCAGGAATGTCTCCTAATCAAGCGGTGTGTAGTCAGGATAGGTCCACATAAATCATCGTAATTCAACTGTTCCACTGAAGCCTGCTGGAACCAGAGCTGAGTAGAGCAGCTCCACTGTTGCGTTGAGATGTGTTATGCATACTCTCCTCTTCCTTAATTTAAAAAAATGGATTGCTATCTTTTTTTACAGGTACCATTCATATTGTTCTCTGGCACAGTTCGGCTGCCACAGTCTGAAAAAAGTTGTATTGTGTTGAATCCTCTCATTTCCTTTCCTTCATTACATTTTTTTTCCTATATTTCATATTGCACAGCACCATTAATATTGTCAATTCTATGTTAGCATGTAACAGTTGTAAAGAAACAACGAAAAGTTTACATGAATCCTTATCAGCAGTTTTTTATTTCACAACAGATTTCTGTTTCTAACTCAAACATCTGCAATCCATGACTCATGTGTTGATATTTTGTCACGTTTGTTTCACACCGACTGTCTTCAAAGTTCTCCCTAAGGGGGGTACAAAGCTAGATATCTGTGGTTCTTCATGGTTCTGGTTTGATTGATGAAGCTACCCTCCTGCTGTGTCTCCATGCTTCTGTGTGTGTGTGACATGTTCACAGTGGTGTTGGAGTGAAAGGGCACCCCTGTGCAGGTTCCCGTTGAAAGCTGATCACAGTGGCTTTCCTACAGTTGTTCCTCTTCCTCACACCCTTTTCCTATCCTCTTTTTGTGTTTTTTTGGTATAAAGGGCCAAATCGTGGGGTCGTTTTAATCAATCCCAATGTATCATATTTCACTCTGTGTTTCTCCTAAGACATAGAAGTATACATCTGGGACACAAAGACAGATGTGCAGTCAGGTCCAGAATTATTGGCACTGTACAGACTGTATAAAGTAATAATCTCAATACTGAGCTATATTGTACACTAATAGATTTGCTCAGAGAAAAATACATTTTGTTTTTGATAGGATAACGACATTTCTAAAATGTTTTGAGATTGGAGAACAGATTTGGAGAGAGCTTAGACCATTCCTCCACATCTTTCCGGATCCTTGATATCAGTCTTCTGCTCTTATGGACTGCCCTCAAATTCAAACCACAGGTTTTTAATGGGGTTCAAGTCCGGACACTGAGATGGCCATTTTAAAATGTTGATTTTGTGGTCAATTAACAATGTTTTTGTTGATTTTGATGTGTGCTTGTAGTTATTGACTTGCTGGAAGACTCACTTGCAGCCAAGTTCTAGCCCACTTGCTGAAGCAACCAGGTTGGTGTGCGTGGCCAAAGAGCTCTATTTTCATGTCATCTGACCACAGCACCGTCTGGAGATTGCTAATCAACATTGTACTTGGATTGGAACTGGTGCTATGGTTATGCACACCAATGGTTTGGTGGGTGGTGTGGGCCTTTCTTTGTATTATTTATTTTATACAGTCATTGCTCATCTTTATCAAGGGTGTCAATTATTTTGGACCCCACTGTAAATGGGGAAATATCCATAGAACATTACACAGAGGTCAATCTCCTGTTGATTCATGTGAATGAATAGGGGTGGCAATTATTACCATTGGACAGATATAATGAACACCACACGGTTTACTGTGGGTTAGTGTAGACCAGCTGTACCTGTACATAGTCTCCTCTGAGCCACTAACAAGCTGGTGGATGTTATGTCTCCTGTCTATGGCACTGAAGCACAGGAATACCTGCTGTTGGCTATTGCTGTAGGAGCTATGCCCTTACAGTGAGGGGTAAGGGGATGCTCCAGTATCATCTGGCACATACGGAAGTGCCTACACAGATGGATCAAAGGCAGGGTCAACATGAAGTACATTGCATAAAGTGTGAATGACTACTGTACATTATGCCCCCATGTTGTGACACAGTAGGGCTGCTTGGATTTCACACTGGCTGTTCAGCATTCTGACATTCTGTATTTCTGATCCCAAAGAAAGCGTTCACATTGTGCAACTACAGCTATTGACAATTCGGGGATGTCATGAAGTCTCAGGGTTCCATGGTTGTAAAGTTAACTGACTGAAAAAGAATGTGTTGTTTTTCATTCTTCATTTACTGTCTCTAGCTGGCGGAACATTGCAATGTGAGGAATGGGAGATAGAACTCACAGACCTAATAGAACAGGATAAAGGGCTTCCGAGCGATTCCGAGAAATGGTAGAACATTGAGTGAAAACCCAACTCTATTATGGAACTTCAAATTCAGATTCATGGTGCAATACACAATGTTCTCTCTCCTTATTTGTATGTGTAATGTATTCCTCCTAGTTATTGTCTAGACCTGTAAACCCGTATTGGGATGCATCATCACACCTGAGAACGCTTTGAATCATTCTCCTCTTCAGCAAATATATTATCCTTCAGAAAATACACTGAGTGTACAAAACATTAAGAACACCTTTATAATATTGAGTTTTGCCCTCAGAACAGCCTAAGTTTGTCGAGGCATGTACTCTACAAGGTATCGAAGGCATTCCACAGGGATGATGGCCCATGTTGACTCCAATGCTTCCCACAGTTATGTCAAGTTGGCTGGATGTCCTTTGGGTGATGGATCGTTCTTGATAGACGCGGGAAACTGTTGAGGGTGAAAAACCCAGCAGTGTTGCAGTTCTTGAAACAAACCGGTGCCTGGCACCTACTACCATACCCCGTTCAAAGGTACTTACATTTTTTGTCTTGCCCATTCACTCTCTGAATGGCACACATACACAATCCATGTCTCAATTGTCTCTAGGCTTAAAAAACTGTTTTTTACCTCACCGTCAACTGTACTGATTGAAATGGATTTAACAAGTGACATCAATAAGGGATAATAGCTTTCTCCTGGATTCACCTGGTCAGTCTATGTCATGGATAAACAGTGGTGTAAAGTACTTAAGTCAAAATATTTTAAAGTGCCACTTAAATAGTTTTTTGGGTATCTGTACTTTACTATTTATATTTTTGACAATATAATCGATTTTGCTCTACGACCCTCACAAGCCCCACGGGACTCGTCTGATGTCGGTAACGCTGATGTGCCAACTTCTGTCTGTAGCGTTCGAACATTTGGGCTACAAACTTTCCACTGTGGAAAGGGGAGAATCTCTCAAACACGATGGTGTTCTACGTTTTGCTCTATGACCCCAACAACGGTCCAGTGGTGTAAAGTGCTTAAGTAAAACTACTTTAAAGTACAATTTAAGTAGTTTTTGGGGGTATCTGTACTTTACTATTTATATTTTTGACAACTTTTGCTTTTACTTCACTACATACCTAAAGAAAATGATGTACTTTTTACTCCATACATTTTCCCTGACATCCAAAAGTACTCGTTATATTTTGAATGCTTTGCAGGACAATTCACACACTTATCAACCGGACATCCCTGGTCAACCATACTGCCTCCGATCTGGTGGACTCACTAAACACACATGCTTCATTTATAAATGATGTCTGAATGTTGGAGTTTGCCCCTGGCATTCCGTTAAAAAAAGAAGAAAAAAAGAAAATGGTGCCATCTGGTTTGCTTAATATAAAGGACTTTGAAATTATTTATACTTTTACTTTTGATACTTAAGTATATTTTAGCAATTACATTTACTTTTGATACTTAAGTATATTTTAAACCACATACTTTCAGACTTTTACTCAAGTAGAATTTTACTGGGTGACTTTTACTTTTACTTGAGTCATTTTCTATTAAGGTATCTTCACTTTTACTCAAGTATGACAGTTGGGTACTTTCGCCACCACTGAGCACTGGGTGTTCAGAATGTTTTGTACACTACATTATATTTTCCTAGTTGATTCTAACTCGTAAACAGACTAAAATGTCTTACAAGTTTAGAGATACAGATATCTATGTTAGCATATGACAAATGAAATGGCCAATCTATTAACACAGTTACCAACAGCTAGGTCTATGTGAGAAATGAATAGACTTTCATGTGACTATATGTTAATCTGAGCTGTTTGTAGAATTGTTCTCTTTTATTACAGTCGTAGGCCTATCAGCCTTCTGCCTGTAGCAGCCTGGTCCTGAAAGCAGCGTATGAACGCTTGTCATGGTCAATCTGGAATCTTTTGAACTCTTTATTTTTCCCCTCATGAGAAATTTGCACACCATCCATTCTTATTGACTTGTGGTTGTACATTAAATCACTTTGTGGAGAGCTTTGCATTTAATTAAGAGAGAGCGAAGGCGGTGGGGAAAAAAAATCCATATGTTTATCTCTGCAGCAAGCTTGAAGGCAAAGGAATTTCCTGGTTTAAGATTTCTGCTCCATTGAAGCACACCTTTTTTCCCTTTTCTCGCCTATATACTCACCTTAAATACACAGCTACAAATGAAATATGTTCCTTACTTTGACTGCGAGTGTAAAATGTTTCATTCAAACATTTAATTACCATAAAGCGATTAAGCCAGTGCTCTCCCTCAATGTCAGGGAGTAAATGGGGGCGCCATATTAGGTTGTATCAGAAAATGAGCTTCTTTTCATTCCCCCACCTTCAATCATGAATGTTGGGTGAACCGTCGTGACGAGACCTGTGTGTATAATGAGGAGCAGCTCCAGAAACCATAACGGTGACATCATTATTCTAAAAAAGACCTTAATAACAATGATGTCACGCTTATTATTTTTCATGAATATGGCCTACATAGGCCTGCTACAAAAAATATATATATACAGTGCCTTGCGAAAGTAAAAAGTGTTGTTTAAAGTTTGCCACAAGCCACCTGGGAGACACACCAAACATGTGGAAGAAGGTGCTCTGGTCAGATGAAACCAAAATTGAACTTTTTGGCAACAATGCAAAACGTTATGTTTGGCGTAAAAGCAACACAGCTCATCACACTGAACACACCATCCCCACTGTCAAACATGGTGGTGGCAGCATCATGGTTTGGGCCTGCTTTTCTTCAGCAGGGTCAGGGAAGATGGTTAAAATTGATGGGAAGATGGATGGAGCCAAATACAGGACCATTCTGGAAGAAAACCTGATGGAGTCTGCAAAAGACCTGAGACTGGGACGGAGATTTGTCTTCCAACAAGACAATGATCCAAAACATAAAGCAAAATCTACAATGGAATGGTTCAAAAATAAACATATCCAGGTGTTAGAATGGCCAAGTCAAAGTCCAGACCTGAATCCAATCGAGAATCTGTGGAAAGAACTGAAAACTGCTGTTCACAAATGCTCTCCATCCAACCTCACTGAGCTCGAGCTGTTTTGCAAGGAGGAATGGGAAAAACTTTCAGTCTCTCGATGTGCAAAACTGATAGAGACATACCCCAAGCGACTTACAGCTGTAATCGCAGCAAAAGGTGGCGCTACAAAGTATTAACTTAAGGGGGCTGAATAATTTTGCACGCCCAATTTTTCAGTTTTTGATTTGTTAAAAAAGTTTGAAATATCCAATAAATGTCGTTCCACTTCATGATTGTGTCCCACTTGTTGTTGATTCTTCACAAAAAAATACAGTTTTATATCTTTATGTTTGAAGCCTGAAATGTGGCAAAAGGTCGCAAAGTTCAAGGGGGCCGAATACTTTCGCAAGGCACTGTATATTCTAATCTGGGTGTATACCTTAAATAGCTGTGTGTAGAGGCCCAAGTTATTACAATTCTGTGTAGATCATGCCTTTGGTCACAGTGCTTGCTTTGGCTCTCAGCTTTTATCATATTATTTTTTACATGGTTTTGTTGATGATAGAGAAGTCCTAGATATTTAATTCACCCAAAGGGTCCTAGGGCATACACTTCATTAATTCTATTGATTGTTGCCTTTGATTGTAGAAAGAAAGCTTTGAATGTTTTTTCTTCCTAGATTCATTTTTTTGTTTATTCAGTTCTCTTATTACAGTTTTTTACGATTGCTTACACGTTAACATTTAACTTTTCCCATAATTAGCAAAACCTTACACTCAAGGAGCAAAACACAAGGCTAGATTTGTAAGCACATTGTCAGCTTCACACTATTTACAAAACATTACACACAGTGATTTGCAAAACACTAAACACACTTGTATACAGCAGACACAGAAGTATATCATGAAATATCCTTAAAAATTCCAAAGCACTGACTGTCAATTAACACACCTATGAGCCAATCTGTTAAACACAGCCATCAGGTGCACAAACACATGATTGCTAAATTGTAGACACACCAATCAGGTTTAAGCACTATAAAAATGCAGCAGGTAGTTTCACCTGCCTTCAACCAAAATGTAAGGAGTTAGAAGAAGAGTGATGGCGAGACGAGGAGTACACAGAGGAGGAGGAGGAGGAGGAGGGGTAGGAGGAGGAGGAGGAGGAGGAGGAGGAGGAGGAGGAGGCAGAGGCAGAGGTAGAGGTAGAGGTAGAGGTAGAGGCAGAGGTAGAGGCAGAGGTAGAGCCAGAGCCTGAGCCAGAGCCCGAGCCCGAGCCAGAGCCCAAGCCAGAGCCCGAGCCCGAGCCAGATCCAGAGCCCAAGCCAGAGCCAGAGGTCGAGGAAGACCTGAAGCAGGAGGAGTGCACAAAGAAGAAGAGGACCAAACTTATCAAATGACATTCGTGCAACACTAGTGGACCATGTTGAGAACCACGGATTGACGCTGAGGGAGGCTGGACTGAGAGTTCCGCCAAATCTTGGCAGATATACAGTGGCATCTGTCATAAGGACTTTTCAACTGGAAAACAGGTAAAAGATCTGTCTACAGTTACAGTGATCAGCCGCCATTCACCATATCAGCACTTGTGATACCCCTTCCTGTGACATTGTACAGTAAGTTACATGTATTATTCTCTACATAGGATTGAGGGTCGGGAACGACAAGGAGGAAGGGGGCCCATATTCACGCAAGAACAAGAGAGAGAGATAATAAACATGGTTTTGGCCAATAATGTTATCAGGCTCAGAGAACTACAAGCCAACATTATCGGTGACCATGCCATTTTCAATCATGTCCATCAGGTCTCTCAGTCAACACTGGGACGCATCCTGAAAAGACATCAGGTTCAAATGAAACAACTTTATCTAGTGCCTTTTGAGCGGAATTCAGAGAGGGTCAAATGGCTGCGGCATGAGTATGTGGAGGTTTGTATTGTTCACTTTAGTACTGTGATGTTGCATACTGCACACATGACCTTTTTACATTGACTGTATACTAGACCTATCCTGAACTACACAATCTTGTCTTTCACTGTATTTCAGGGAGTTTTGCAGATGGATGCTGAGGAAATCCTGCATGAATTCATATATATTGATGAGGCAGGTTTCAACCTCACAAAAGCAAGAAGGAGAGGCAGAAATATCATTGGCCACAGGTCTATAATCAATGTCCCAGGGCAACGTGGGGTTAACGTCACCCTTTGCGCTTCCATTTCACAGGGGTTGTCCTCCGTCATGCCAAAATGGGCCCTTACAACACACCTCACATTCTCACATTTTTGGACCGATTGCACCACATCGTCACAGCAGGTAATGAAATGCACCAGATGCAATACACGGTCATCTGGGACAATGTGTCATTCCACCGCTCTGCTTTGGTCCAGAACTGGTTTCAACACCATTCACAGTTGACAGTACTATACCTTCCACCATACTCTCCATTTCTAAACCTCAATCGAAGAGTTGTTCTCTGCATGGCGGTGGAAGGTTTACAATCTCTAGCCCCAGGCTCAGGTACCCCTCATTCAGGCCATGGAGGACGCCTGTGACCAAGTCGACGCCGCAGCTGTGCAAGGATGGATTCGACATTCAAGACGGTTCTTCCCGCGTTGTCTTACTAATGATGATATTGCTTGTGATGTTGATGAAATTCTCTGGCCAGATCCAGCTAGGCGAAGAGATAATGTATAGTATGTTTACTGTAGTATTTTCTGTACAATATTGCTAATGTTTTTCAGAATATTTTTTATGTTTGTTGTTGTTGTTATTTACTGTAATTGTAACCTGTACTGGATACAGTATTTTACGTTTGTCTGTTTGCTGAGCTAACAGTGTTATGCACACTACTGTAGTAGCATGAAACTGGGACCTGTTTTGTTGACATGTTGACGGATTTGGGTATATGGAGAGAAATACATTATATTTTCCTCAGACTGCAGCATTGGTCTTGTGTAGTGTTTGTATAGTTGCACTTTCTCTGTGTACTTCATTTACAGTACTCTAATCACTGACAATTAGACTTGCTAAACGTGTTTTAGGTTAGCAACAGCAGTGTGTAACTGGTTCAAAGAGATTGAAGTCATATGAAATGTGTGTTTCATATGGTAACAAAATATTATTTTTATGAAGTCTAGTGTATAGTCTAGTGTATAGTTTCGACAAGTGTTCCATTTTGCTAATTATCTGAAGTGTTGTGCTACTTTGGTGTAGGGTTGTGCTAATTGTGTGTAGTGTTTTGACAAACCGGGTCCTGTTTTCAAAATTGTGCTTAAACAATTGAAAAAAACTAGACTGTCGACAAAATGAAAAGTAAAGTACCTCAGCTCTGATAATTGTGTATAAGCTTAATATTATACAGATGCAGCACAGTAATCATGATTGCATTAGACTAGAAAGATGAACGATTACTGCTAGATTACATAGAGAAAGTGTTTCAGCTTCTTGTGACTGTTTGTGTGTGTGTTTGTGTGTGTGTGTGTTTGTGTGTGTGCGCGTGTGTTTTTAACAAATTGACTATTGCTAGATGAGAGAATTACTTTATCCCCGTGGGGAAAGTATGATTGTGGCTCTGTGTATATAAAAACAGACAAGGACATGTACAGATAATACAGGTAGAAAAAGCAGTTCATGAGTGCTCAATGATCGTCTGGACACTACATACACTATACGCAACATAACATTCTGTCATCTACAATGTCAACTGTAGGCCAGCCTGCTTGTCCTGCTAGTAGTTGTCATTATTCAGGAGCCTTACTGCCACTGGGACAAATTATTGTTTGGTTCTATTCTATTTATGCCCTGTTGCCCTGGTAACAACCAAGGGGAATATCTCAAACTCCTGGTAAAGAGCATTTCTGGTGTCCATCAGTACTTTGTGGGCTTTAGTGAGGGTTCTTTAATCATAATTCCAGACTCATCTGCTTGACCCTCAGCACCTTACTTGCAGAGCTAGCAATTTTTCTTAAGACATTTGACATTTTAGTAATTTAGCAGACATTCTTATCCAGAGCAATTGGGGTTACGTGTCTTGCTCAAGGGCACATCAACAGATTTTTGACCTAGTCAGTCAGGCGATTCAAACCAGTAACCTTTCGGTTACTGGGCCAACGCTGTCAACCACCAGGCTACTAGCAGATATGTTAAGACACTCTCAATTAATGACTTGTAGAACAGCTATAATAAAACACGATCAACATTAAAGAGTGTAGATTCCTTAAAAAGTAGAGCCTTTGCTGTTCTTTGTTATAAATCTGCTCTGATTTAACCATTGTAGCTTGTGGTCAAGTATGACACCCAAGTACACTATATTTACAAAAATATGTGGACACCACATAACATTTGTGGATTGGACTATATCAGCCTCACCTGTTGCTGACCAGTACATAAAATCGAACACACAGCCAATGCAATCTCCATAGACTAACATTGGCAGTAGAATGGCCTTGCTGAAGAGTTCAGTGACTTTCAACGTGGCACCGTCATAGGATGTCACCTTTCCAACAAGTCAGTTCATCAAATTTCTGCTCTGCTAGAGCTGCCCCGGTCAACTGTAAGTGCTGTTATTGTGAAGTGGAAATGTCTATGAATAACAACGCCTCAGCCGTGAAGTGGTAGGCCACACAACCTCACAGAATGGCACCACCGAGTGCTGAAGCACGTAGCACGTAAATATTGTCTGTTCTTGATTGCAGCATTCACTACCGACTTCCAAACTGCCTCTGAAAGCAACGTCAGCACAATAACTATTAGTCAGGAGCTTCATGGAATGGGTTTCCATGGCCAAGCAGCCGCACACAAGCCTAAGATCACCATGCTCAATGCCTAACATTGGCTGGAGTGGTGTATAGCTCACCGCCATTGGACCATGTAGCAGTTGAAACGCATTCTCTAGAGTGATGAATTACGCTTGACCATCTGGCAGTCCGACTGACAAATCTGGGTTTGGCGGATGCCAGGAGAACGCTACCTGCCCAAATGCATAGTGCCAACTGTAAAGTTTTGTGGAGGAGGAATAATGGTCTGGGGCTGTTTTTCATGGTTTGGTCTAGGCCCCTTAGTTCCAGTGAAGGGAAATCTTAACACTACAGCATACAATGACATTCTAGACGATTCTGTGCTTCCAACTTTGAGGCAACAGTTGGAGAAGTCCCTTTCCTGTTTCAGCATGACAGTGCCCCCGTGCACAAAGCGAGGTCAATACAGAAATGGTTTGTTGAGATCGGCGTAAAAGAACTTGACTGGGCTGCTAAGAGCCCTGACCTCAACCCCATCAAACACCTTTGGGATGAATTGGAACACCGACAGCGAGCCATGCCTAATCACCCAACATCAGTGCCCGACCTCACTTATGCTCTTGTGGCTGAATGGAAGCAAGTCCCTGCAGCAATATTCCAACATCTAGTGGAAAGCCTTCCTAGAAGAGTGGAGGCTTTTATAGCAGCAAAAGGTGGACCAACTCCATATTAATGGCCATGATTTTGGAATGAGATACGTTTGGTCATATAGTCTATTTATACTCTTTCACTTCCTCTATGTCTCTTAACAACAGTCAGTGGGGGGGGCTGTTACATTTTTTAATTTGCATCTTTTTGGTCTTCTTTGTGTTGATCACTAAGTGAGAGTCTTTACACCACTTAAGAAAGTCCTCCAAGACTGGCCCATGCTCCTCCTCCTCATTCTAGAGTAGACTGGCAAGCGTTGTGTCGTCTGCAAATTTTACCAGGTGTGTACCGGGGTAGAAGCTTTTACAGTCATTGGTGTACACAGAGACGGTTCCAGGCATAAGCGTTAGGGCCCCTGGCCATTAGGGGGAACTCAGTCCGGGTCTCAACTTACAATTGAGAGCAAGAATAGTAGATACACCAGGCGTAATTTAGAAATGTGGTTGTGCATCAGCAGTTTTTTTCTTGTTATATCAGTCACTGACAGTCACTCAATTACCCATGTCAGCTAACAATTTTTAGATTGGTAGTTAATCTAGCCAGCTATCTCAATTTGTAGTGATCATTTAAGTGATAATGCCAAAGAAGCCGGTGTTTGGAGGATATATTGGCACCTGTGTTGTTCGTCGACGGCCGGCAAACCATGCCAATATATCCTACAAACCCCAACTTTGAGGTCATTATCACTTTTATACAATGGGTTGACAACATATTCAAATAATGATTGACATATTTTCATAAAAAAACATTATTTTGATGAATTTATTCATACTATTTCATCCTTCCACAAGATACAGTATAGTCACAAAACAAACCTAGGGTTGCTACCCAAGCCAGTTGGTCGTTCATTCTGTTCTTTCGGTTGCTAGAGACGCAACCCAGTCTTTCAGTCTTTTTGTTCTGTATCTACGGACGCAACCCAGTCGTTCGTTCTGAATGTTCCATTGCCAAACAGTGCTGACAGAATAACAACAGTAGCTGCATTTGTTTAAGCTGTTTTCTAGTGACATTTATTTGGATACATCCATAACAATGAGCTAATGAGGCACGATTTTGCCTTGAAAAAGTGCTCTTTCGTAAGGACACTGTTCAGAGGAGCTAGCCAACAACACAGCTAACACAATCACTTCAAACTGATGCTGGAAAGACAGCAAACTAGCTGCACTTCGCTTTGTTTTAGCTTTTTTCAATTGACATTTCTTTGTGTATATCCATAAAAATTATGCCAGCTGATTCATGATTTCGACTGGATGATTAACGCTGCTTGCCTCTCTCGTCCCTACTCCCGACCCTTACAAGTTCATAACTATGGGACAGTCGGAGATTGAATTTGAATATTGAAACAATGTTGCAAATGTCGGAGAGACAGACAGCAAGGTTTCTACAAATCGCTGTTGAAATGTTAGTCTCAAAGAAATGTGAGATAATATCTAAATGTTTTTATAGTGGAGATCAAGTTTATAACTTCCCTGCCTGGGCTGATGAGACAGAGGATTGCGCAGTCAGATGGAACAGAGTAAATAGGCATGTTTACATCATAGATTTAGCCAGTGGTAACTTGTGGAATAGACACCAGCTGGAATGCCCTTTTTTTGTATCTTTATTTAACGAGTCAAGCTTTGAGGGGTGGCTGTCCTCTTCTTGCTGTGCCGGGTGGAGATTATAAAAGTACATGGCCATTAAGGATAGATTGTTCTTCAAGATGTTAAAATGTTCATAGATAACTAGCAGGGTCAAATAATAAGTGGTTGTAGAGGGTGCAACAGGTCAGCGCATCAGGAGTAACTGTCAGTTGGCTTTTCATAGCCGAGCATGATATATATTAACATGGCAAAAGTCATTACAAAATGTGTAGAATTTCAGAAGCATTGCTTTAAAACTGCAACATTTTCTCTATTGCCCGTGGCAAAATGTGGAGAATTGCAGGAAATTAACCTCCTCCGTCAAGGCCACTAAAATGTTTTGCTGCGAGGCAGTCCACCGGCTAGAGCCGACTCTGGGTGTAAAAGATGTACAACAGAAGAAAAAGCACATACTCTTAAGGAGAGATCATGCTGGTGCGAAATCCACTGTGCCACCTTGAACTCCTGTGTTCTGATACTCAAGAACTTAAGGATCCTCAACACCAGGCTATTTCCAATTAGTCTCTGAGCCAAGGTAGAGTGCGGGATTGTATTAAACGTTGAAGAGAAATCAACAAATAAGTCATGAGCATGGTATTTGTCTCCCTCTAGGTCAGTGGTTCCCAAACTTTTTATATTCCTGTACCCCTTCAAACATTCAGTCTCCAGCTTAGGTACCCCCTCTAGCACCAGGGTCAGCACACTGTCAAATTTATTTTTTTGCCATCATTGTAAGCCTGCCAAACGCACACTATATGATACATTTATTAAACATAAGAATGAGTGTGAGTTTTTGTCACAACCCGGCTCGTGGGAAGTGACAAAGAGCTCTTATAGGACCAGTGCACAAATAATAATGTAATAATAATCAATCATTTGGCTCTTTATTTAACCATCTTACATATAAAACCTTATTTGTTCATCAGAAATTGTGAATTACTCACCACAGGTTAATAGGCGTACCGCTAGCGCCCGGCCTCGACAATATCCGGTGAAATTGCAAAGCGCGAAATCCAAAATTCGTAATATTAAACATTAATGGAAATACAAGTGTCTTACATCGTTTAAAAGCTTAACCTCCTGTTAATCCAGCCGCTTTGTCAGATTTCAAAAAGGCTTTACGGCGAAAGCACACCATGTGATTATCTGAGGACAGCGCCCCGCACATACATTTTCCAACCAAGCAGAGGCGTCACGAAAGTAAGAAATAGCGATAAAATAAATAACTTACCTTTGAAGATCTTCATCTGGTTGCAATCACAATGGTCCCAGGGGGGGGTCCCAGCTATAAAGTCCTCCTTTATATCCCAAATAAGTAAGTTTAGTTGGCGTGCTTGACTCAGTAATACACCGGTTTCCCTCGTTCAGAATGCATACAAATGAATACTGAAAGTTACCAATAAACTTTGTCCATACAAGTCAAACAACGTTTATAATCAATCCTCAGGTACCCTAATATGTAAATAAACGATCAAATTTAAGACGGAGAATAGTATGTTCATTACCGAAGATAAATAACAAAGTGCGCGCCCTCACCTGAGCGCGCAACAAACACTAAAGCCAACATTCTAGCTAATTTTTTGAAAAACAAGCCTGAAACTCTTTCTAAAGACGGTTGACATCTACTGGAAGCCCTGGAACTGCAATCGGGGAGGTATTCCTTTTACATTCCCATAGACAGCCATTATAATTAGTGGTGAGCCCCAAAAAACAAATTCCCAGATGGATTCTCCTTGGGTTTATGCCTGCTAGTTCTGTTATACTCACAGATATTATTTTAACAGTTTTGGAAACTTTTGAGTGTTTCCTATCCAATACTACCAATTATATGCATATCCTAGCTTCTGGGCCTGAGTAACAGGCAGTTTACATTGGGCACCTCATTCATCCAAACTTCTGAATACTGCCCCCTAGCCCGAAGAAGTTAAGGAGAAGGGTTTGTTTGAAAGGATGCACATAACTCTGCAATGTTGGGATATATTGTAGAGAGTTTCAGTCTTAAATCATTTTCCACACGCAGTCTGTGCCTGTATTTAGTTTTCATGCTAGTGAGGGACGAGAATCCACTCTCACATACAGTGGGGCAAAAAAGTATTTAGTCAGCCACCAATTGTGCAAGTTCTCCCACTTAAAAAGATGAGAGAGGCCTGTAATTTTCATCATAGGTACACTTCAACTATGACAGACAAAATGAGAAACAAAATCCAGAAAATCACATTGTAGGATTTATAATGAATTTATTTGCAAATTATGGTGGAAAATAAGTATTTGGTCACCTACAAACAAGCAAGATTTCTGACTCTCACAGACCTGTAACTTCTTCTTTAAGAGGCTCCTATGTCCTCCACTCGTTACCTGTATTAATGGCACCTGTTTGAACTTGTTATCAGTATAAAAGACACCTGTCCACAACCTCAAACAGTCACACTCCAAAATCCACTATGGCCAAGACCAAAGAGCTGTCAAAGGACACCAGAAACAAAATTGTAGACCTGCACCAGGCTGGGAAGACTGAATCTGCAATAGGTAAGCAGCTTGGTTTGAAGAAATCAACTGTGGGAGCAATTATTAGGAAATGGAAGACATACAAGACCACTGATAATCTCCCTCAATCTGGGGTTCCACGCAAGATCTCACCCGGTGTGGTCAAAATGATCACAAGAACGGTGATCAAAAATCCCAGAACCACACGGGGGGACCTAGTGAATGACCTGCAGAGAGCTGGGACCAAAGTAACAAAGCCTACCATCAGTTACACACTACGCCACCAGGGACTCAAATCCTGCAGTGCCAGACGTGTCCCCCTGCTTAAGCCAGTACATGTCCAGGCCCATCTGAAGTTTGCTAGAGAGCATTTGGATGATCCAGAAGAAGATTGGGAGAATGTCATATGGTCAGATGAAACCAAAATATAACTTTTTGGTAAAAACTCAACTCGTCGTGTTTGGAGGACAAAGAATGCTGAGTTGCATCCAAAGAACACCATATCTACTGTGAAGCATGGGGGTGGAAACATCATGCTTTGGGGCTGTTTTTCTGCAAAGGGATGAGGACGACTGATCCGTGTAAAGGAAAGAATGAATGGGGCCATGTATCGTGAGATTTTGAGTGAAAACCTCCTTCCATCAGCAAGGGCATTGAAGATGAAACGTGGCTGGATCTTTCAGCATGCACTATCATTGTATAGTGCAGAAAGTACACAAGAGTTCAGGGGCCTTGATTTAACAAAGTTAACCATTTTCACTGTAGTATCCAAAACGTCTTTCAAGCTGTCATGCATTCCTTTGGCAGCAAGGTCCTCTCGGAGGATTCTGCGGTGTAGGCAAGTGGTGTTGGGAGCAACTGCTTGCACGTGCGTTACCACTCCCCTATTTCTCCCTGTCATGGCTTTTGAGCCATCAGTACAGATAAACACATCTGACCACCAAAGTCCATTTGATATCACAAAGTTGTCCACTACTTGTTGTCCTGGTTTCCAGTGGTTTGCAGAAGAGGATGTATTCCTTAATTGACCCCCCATAAACGTAACAGACACATACCAGGAGCTGTGCCAGGCCCGTCACGTCTGTTGACTCATCCAGCTGTAACGCATAGAATTCACTGGCTTGTATGGGAAGCAGTAATTGTTTCAAAACATCTCCTGCCATGTCACTGATGCGTCGTGAAACAGTGTTGTTTGATGAAGGCTTTGGCTGTATAGTTTTTTGGGCCTTTTCCCCCAGCATTGCCCCAGCCATATCTGGGGAAGCAGGAACAATTAAGTCATCCACAATAGTATGGGGCTTACCTGTCCTAGCCACCCGGTAGCTCACCATATAAGACACTTCTAGCCCCTTCGTATTAATGGTATCTGTTGCTTTTATACATGTCTTACTACTCGAAAGTCGTCTTTATTCTCGCTCAAAAATCTCCCATGGCTTATTTTTAAAATTGGCATGTTTTGTTTCTAAATGTCTGCACAAGAGTGAAGGTTTAATCTAGTTGTGAGATAGTACTTTTGCACATATAACACACTGTGGCTGAGGAAAGGCACTACTGTTATGGTGAGTGAATGAGGACCCAAAAGCGAACTAACTTAAACAGAGCTTCTTTAATAACCAAACATAGGTAGGCTCAGATAGACCGGCAGATTCCGACAGGACAGGACAAGGTTACAGCAAACATGACGATAGTCTGGCTCAGGCATGAAACACAACAAACAAGAATCCGACAAGGACAGGAACAGAAACAGAGAGAGATATAGGGACCTAATCAGAGGGAAAAAGGGAACAGGTGGGAAACGGGGTGAATGGGTAGTTAGAGGAGACAAGGAACAGCTGGGGGAAAGCGGGGGAGAAAAGGTAACCTAACAACGACCAGCAGAGGGAGACAGGGTGAAGGGAAAGGACAGAGACAAGACACAACATGACAGTACATGACAGTACCCCCCCACTCACCGAGCGCCTCCTGGCGCACTCGAGGAGGAAACCTGGCGGCAACGGAGGAAATCCTCGATCAGCGCACGGTCCAGCACGTCCCGAGAGGGAACCCAACTCCTCTCCTCAGGACCGTACCCCTCCCAATCTACGAGGTACTGGTGACCACGGCCCCGAGGACGCATGTCCAAAATTCTACGGACCCTGTAGATGGGTGCGCCCTCGACAAGGATGGGGGGGGGGGGGGAAGACGAGCGGGGGCGCGAAGGACGGGCTTGATGCAGGAGACATGGAAGACCGGGTGGACGCGACGAAGGTATCGCGGAAGAAGAAGTCGAACTGCGACAGGATTAATGACCCGAGAAATACGGAACGGACCAATGAACCGCGGGGTCAACTTGCGAGAAGCCGTCTTAAGGGGAAGGTTCTGAGTGGAGAGCCAAACTCTCTGACCGCGACAATATCTAGGACTCTTAGTTCTACGCTTATTAGCAGCCCTCACAGTCTGCGTCCTATAACGGCAAAGTGCAGACCTGACCCTCTTCCAGGTGCGCTCGCAACGTTGGACAAAAGCCTGAGCGGAGGGGACGCTGGACTCGGCGAACTGAGATGAGAACAGCGGAGGCTGGTACCCGAGGCTACTCTGAAAAGGAGATAGCCCGGTCGCAGACGAAGGAAGCGAGTTGTGGGCGTATTCTGCCCAGGGGAGCTGTTCTGACCAAGACGCAGGGTTACGAAAAGAAAGACTGCGTAAGATGCGACCAATAGTCTGATTGGCCCGTTCTGCTTGACCGTTAGACTGGGGGTGAAAGCCGGAAGAGAGACTGACGGAAGCCCCAATCAAACGGCAAAACTCCCTCCAAAATTGAGACGTGAATTGCGGACCTCTGTCCGAAACGACGTCTGACGGAAGGCCATGAATTCTGAAAACATTCTCGATGATGATTTGTGCCGTCTCTTTAGCAGAAGGAAGCTTAGCAAGGGGAATGAAATGAGCCGCCTTAGAGAACCTATCGACAACCGTAAGAATAACAGTCTTCCCCGCTGACGAAGGCAGTCCGGTGACAAAATCTAAGGCGATGTGAGACCACGGTCGAGAGGGAATAGGAAGCGGCCTGAGACGGCCGGCAGGAGGAGAGTTACCGGACTTAGTCTGCGCGCAGACCGAACAAGCAGCCACGAAACGACGCGTGTCATGCTCCCGGGTGGGCCACCAAAAACGCTGGTGAATGGAAGCAAGCGTACCCCGAACGCCAGGGTGGCCGGCTAACTTGGCAGAGTGAGCCCACTGAAGAACGGCCAGACGAGTAGGAACGGGAACGAAAAGAAGGTTCCTAGGACAAGCGCGCGGCGACGGAGTGTAAGTGAGCGCTTGTTTTACCTGCCTCTCAATTCCCCAGACAGTCAACCCGACAACACGCCCCTCAGGGAGAATCCCCTCGGGGTCAGTGGAGGCTACTGAAGAACTGAAGAGACGAGACAAAGCATCAGGCTTGGTGTTCTTAGAGCCCGGACGATAAGAAATCACGAACTCGAAACGAGCGAAAAACAGCGCCCAACGCGCCTGACGCGCATTAAGTCGTTTGGCAGAACGGATGTACTCAAGGTTCCTATGGTCAGTCCAAACGACAAAAGGAACGGTCGCCCCCTCCAACCACTGTCGCCATTCGCCTAGGGCTAACCGGATGGCGAGCAGTTTGCGGTTACCCACATCATAGTTACGTTCCGACGGCGACAGGCGATGAGAAAAATACGCGCATGGGTGGACCTTGTCGTCAGAGAGGGAGCGCTGAGAAAGGATGGCTCCCACGCCCACCTCTGACGCGTCAACCTCGACAACGAACTGTCTAGAGACGTCAGGTGTAACAAGGATAGGAGCGGATGTAAAACGATTCTTGAGGAGATCAAAAGCTCCCTGGGCGGAAACGGACCACTTAAAGCACGTCTTGACAGAAGTAAGGGCTGTGAGAGGAGCTGCCACCTGACCGAAATTACGGATGAAACGACGATAGAAGTTCGCGAAGCCGAGAAAGCGCTGCAGCTCGACGCGTGACTTAGGGACGGGCCAATCAATGACAGCTTGGACCTTAGCGGGATCCATCTTAATGCCTTCAGCGGAAATAACAGAACCGAGAAATGTGACGGAGGAGGCATGAAAAGTGCACTTCTCAGCCTTCACAAAAAGACAATTCTCTAAAAGGCGCTGGAGGACACGTCGAACGTGCTGAACATGAATCTGGAGTGACGGTGAAAAAATCAGGATATCGTCAAGGTAAACGAAAACAAAGATGTTCAGCATGTCTCTCAGGACATCATTGACTAATGCCTGAAAGACAGCTGGAGCGTTAGCGAGGCCGAAAGGAAGAACCCGGTATTCAAAGTGCCCTAACGGAGTGTTAAACGCCGTCTTCCACTCGTCCCCCTCCCTGATGCGCACAAGATGGTAAGCGTTACGAAGGTCCAACTTAGTGAAAAACCTGGCTCCCTGCAGGATCTCGAAGGCTGAAGACATAAGAGGAAGCAGATAACGATTCTTCACTGTTATGTCATTCAGCCCTCGATAATCTATGCAGGGGCGCAGAGACCCGTCCTTCTTCTTGACAAAAAAAAACCCCGCTCCGGCGGGAGAGGAGGAGGGGACTATGGTACCGGCGTCAAGAGCTACAGACAAATAATCTTCGAGAGCCTTACGTTCGACCGTGCGCAGATCGTGATATTCCTCCGGCACCCCTGTCAAATCACCAGGCTCCTCCTGTGAAGAAGAGACAGAGGAAACAGGAGGGATAGCAGACATTAAACATTTCACATGACAAGAGACGTTCCAGGAGAGGATAGAATTACTAGACCAATTAATGGAAGGATTATGACAAACTAGCCAGGGATGGCCCAAAACAACAGGTGTAAAAGGTGAACGAAAAATTAAAAAAGAAATGGTTTCACTATGATTACCAGAAACAGTGAGGGTTAAAGGTAGCGTCTCACGCTGAATCCTGGGGAGAGGACTACCATCCAGGGCGAACAAGGCCGTGGGCTCCTTTAACTGTCTGAGAGGAATGTCATGTTCCCGAGCCCAGGTCTCGTCCATAAAACAGCCCTCCGCCCCAGAGTCTATTAAGGCACTGCAGGAAGCTGACGAACCGGTCCAGCGTAGATGGACCGACAAGGTAGTGCAGGATCTTGAAGGAGAGACAGGAGTAGTAGCGCTCACCAGTAGCCCTCCGCTTACTGACGAGCTCTGGCCTTTTACTGGACATGAAGTGACAAAATGACCAGCGGAACCGCAATAGAGACAGAGGCGGTTGGTGATTCTCCGTTCCCTCTCCTTAGTCGAGATGCGGATACCTCCCAGCTGCATGGGCTCAGCACCCGAGCCGGCAGAGGAAGATGGTAGTGATGCGGAGAGGGAGGCGACGGAGAGCGCGAGCTCCTTTCCACGAGCTCGGTGACGAAGATCAACCCGTCGCTCAATGCGAATAGCGAGTTCAATCAAGGAATCCACGCTGGAAGGAACCTCCCGGGAGAGAATCTCATCCTTTACCTCTGCGCGGAAACCCTCCAGAAGACGAGCGAGCAAGGCCGGCTCGTTCCAGCCACTGGAGACAGCAAGAGTGCGAAACTCAATAGAGTAGTCTGTTATGGATCGATTGCCTT
Source organism: Oncorhynchus mykiss (assembly GCF_057628025.1). Classification (NCBI taxonomy): domain Eukaryota; kingdom Metazoa; phylum Chordata; class Actinopteri; order Salmoniformes; family Salmonidae; genus Oncorhynchus; species Oncorhynchus mykiss. The sequence goes on from NC_143029.1 coordinate 73,355,076, forward strand.
GACATAGGGAAGACAGGGCCCTGGAAGCCTCCTCCCCAAAAACAGATCGATCAAAAACCCGTATCATCTCCTCCTTAAAGTCCTGATACTGGTTAGTACACTCAGCCCTTGCCTCCCAGATTGCCGTGCCCCACTCACGAGCCCGTCCTATAAGGAGAGATATGACGTAGGCGACACGAGCAGTGCTCCTGGAGTAAGTGTTGGGCTGGAGAGAAAACACAATATCACACTGGGTGAGGAACGAGCGGCATTCAGTGGGCTCCCCAGAGTAACACGGCGGGTTATTGATTCTGGGCTCCGGAGATTCGAAAGCCCTGGAAGTGGCCGGTGGATCGAGGCGGAGATGGTGAACCTGTTCTGTGAGGTTGGAGACTTGGGTGGCCAGGGTCTCAACGGCATGTCGAGCAGCAGACACTTCCTGCTCGTGTCTGCCTAGCATCGCTCCCTGGATCCCGACGGCTGAGTGGAGAGGATCCGAAGTCGCTGGGTCCATTCTTGGTCGGATTCTTCTGTTATGGTGAGTGAATGAGGACCCAAAAGCGAACTAACTTAAACAGAGCTTCTTTAATAACCAAACATAGGTAGGCTCAGATAGACCGGCAGATTCCGACAGGACAGGACAAGGTTACAGCAAACATGACGATAGTCTGGCTCAGGCATGAAACACAACAAACAAGAATCCGACAAGGACAGGAACAGAAACAGAGAGAGATATAGGGACCTAATCAGAGGGAAAAAGGGAACAGGTGGGAAACGGGGTGAATGGGTAGTTAGAGGAGACAAGGAACAGCTGGGGGAAAGCGGGGGAGAAAAGGTAACCTAACAACGACCAGCAGAGGGAGACAGGGTGAAGGGAAAGGACAGAGACAAGACACAACATGACAGTACATGACAACTACTCCCAATGTACGTGAACCCCAAATCAATGTACAGTAGTTCTCATCATAATTGCGCCTCTACGATGGTCCAACGTCTCTGTCTGTTGTTCGGTGCTTTCCCGTGTAAGGGGGCAGTAGCTCTTTGGCTGCATCAGATTCACAACTGTCAGTGCCCATGCTAGCTGGGCTAACAACAAATGTAGAATTACTGATGCTAGCAATGGATGTGCTAATGGAAGCAGAACAACTTGTGTTGTCGACAGGTGCAGGTGTAGTACTGCCAGTAGAGCTGATATGTGTCTCTATGGATGCGGGCCTTACTTTTTTTTAACCATTTTTCTGTTTTCAAGCAAACGGAATGAGCAGCAGCTACGTTTGGCTACATTCAGACCGTTAGTCGAATTCCACTAACGGTTAATGTGATTGGATGTTAATTATTTGACTAGGCTACCTGTATTTCACATTGTGTTGTTATTTTGATGAACACTACATGGTTTAATTTTTGGCAGTGAAACGAGGCTACTCAGGTCAGAAAAAGAACTCACCAAAATGTGTAGCCCCGTTGGAAAATATAAATGGACTGAGTAGCCTCGTACCCCCAACGGCATTGCGCGTACCCCTGGGGGCAAGCAACGCTATCCTTTTGGATCAAGTAGACTGGTTGTTGTTTGTTTGTTGGACTGCTGAGTTAACATATGGAATTGTTCTAACAAAGTCATACCATGGGTCATTTAGCTATTTTATTTTGAATTGTAGGACCCCTTTAGGTATAAAAAAGCACATTACAATGTATTGAATAACACATCCATAAATGGCAAAAATATAAATAAATCATAAGGAATATGATTTTGAAGTCTGTCTTATATCTACGAGATATAGGAGAGCTCAGAAGAAAAAATTGACACATATTTAACCCTTTGTTTTATTTGTTTTATTTGGCACAAAACTACCTCCGCACTCCACATTTCCTCCACACTTCCACTCCACACTTCCACACTTCCATTTGTATGGGTTACCCTCAGACGGGTCCCGTGACAACTGCAGTGGTGGAAAAAGTACACAATTGTCATACTTGAGTAAAAGTAAAGATAACCTTAATATAAAATGACTGAAGTAAAAGTGAAAGTAACCCAGTAAAATACTACTTGAGTAAAATACTAAAAGTATTTGGTTTTAAATATACTTAAGTATCAAAAGTAAATGTAATTGCAAAAAATATACTTAAGTACTAAATCAAAAGTAAAAGTATAATTAATTAGAAATTGCTTGTATTAAGCAAACCAGACGGCACAATTGACTTATTTCTGCATTTTATTTATAGATAGCCAGAGGCCCACTCCAACACTCAGACATGATTTACAAACCAAGCATTTCTGTTTAGTGAGTCCAAAAGATCACAGGCAATAGGGATGACCAGGGATGTTCTCTTGATAAGTGTGTGAATTGGACCATTTTCCTGTCCTGCTAAGCCTTCAAAATATAATGACTACTTTTGGGTGTCAGAGAAAATGTATGGAGTAAAAAGTACATAATTTTCTTTAGGTATGTAGTGAACTAAAAGCAAAAGTTGTCAAAAATATAAATGACAAAGTACAGATACCCCCAAAAACTACTTAAGTTGTACTTTAAAGTAGTTTTACTTAAGCACTTTATACCACTGGACCATTGTTGGGGTCATAGAGCAAATCGTAGAACACCATCGTGTTTGAGAGATTCTCCCCTTTCCACAGTGGAAAGTTTGTAGCCCAAATGTTCGAACGCTACAGACAGAAGTTGGCACATCAGCGTTACCGACATCAGACGAGTCCCGTGGGGCTTGTGAGGGTCGTAGAACAAAATGGAGAACACCATCGTGTTTGTGAGAGGACCGATTTTTGGGATGTCTCATGGTCTGACAAACACCGTAGTAGCTCAGCCATCTTCCACAGCAGATGCGGAACGCCGATATAGGGGGATGTGGCAGATTGAGACGCAGCCCATGCAGATACAGTGCCTTGCGAAAGTATTCGGCCCCCTTGAACTTTGCGACCTTTTGCCACATTTCAGGCTTCAAACATAAAGATATAAAACTGTATTTTTTTGTGAAGAATCAACAACAAGTGGGACACAATCATGAAGTGGAACAACATTTATTGGATATTTCAAACTTTTTTAACAAATCAAAAACTGAAAAATTGGGTGTGCAAAAGTATTCAGCCCCTTTACTTTCAGTGCAGCAAACTCTCTCCAGAAGTTCAGTGAGGATCTCTGAATGATCCAATGTTGACCTAAATGACTAATGATGATAAATACAATCCACCTGTGTGTAATCAAGTCTCCATATAAATGCACCTGCACTGTGATAGTCTCAGAGGTCCGTTAAAAGCGCAGAGCATCATGAAGAACAAGGAACACACCAGGCAGGTCCGAGATACTGTTGTGAAGAAGTTTAAAGCCGGATTTGGATACAAAAAGATTTCCCAAGCTTTAAACATCCCAAGGAGCACTGTGCAAGCGATAATATTGAAATGGAAGGAGTATCAGACCACTGCAAATCTACCAAGACCTGGCCGTCCCTCTAAACTTTCAGCTCATACAAGGAGAAGACTGATCAGAGATGCAGCCAAGAGGCCCATGATCACTCTGGATGAACTGCAGAGATCTACGGCTGAGGTGGGAGACTCTGTCCATAGGACAACAATCAGTCGTATATTGCACAAATCTGGCCTTTATGGAAGAGTGGCAAGAAGAAGCCATTTCTTAAAGATGTCCATAAAAAGTGTTGTTTAAAGTTTTCCACAAGCCACCTGGGAGACACACCAAACATGTGGAAGAAGGTGCTCTGGTCAGATGAAACCAAAATGGAACTTTTTGGCAACAATGCAAAACGTTATGTTTGGCGTAAAAGCAACACAGCTGAACACACCATCCCCACTGTCAAACATGGTGGTGGCAGCATCATGGTTTGGGCCTGCTTTTCTTCAGCAGGGACAGGGAAGATGGTTAAAATTGATGGGAAGATGGATGGAGCCAAATACAGGACCATTCTGGAAAAAAACCTGATGGAGTCGGCAAAAGACCTGAGACTGGGACGGAGATTTGTCTTCCAACAAGACAATGATCCAAAACATAAAGCAAAATCTACAATGGAATGGCTCAAAAATAAACATATCCAGGTGTTAGAATGGCCAAGTCAAAGTCCAGACCTGAATCCAATCGAGAATCTGTGGAAAGAACTGAAAACTGCTGTTCACAAATGCTCTCCATCCAACCTCACTGAGCTCGAGCTGTTTTGCAAGGAGGAATGGGAAAAAAAATTCAGTCTCTCGATGTGCAAAACTGAGAGACATACCCCAAGCGACTTACAGCTGTAATCGCAGCAAAAGGTGGCGCTACAAAGTATTAACTTAAGGGGGCTGAATAATTTTGCGCGCCCAATTTTTCAGTTTTTGATTTGTTAAAAAAGTTTGAAATATCCAATAAATGTCGTTCCACTTCATGATTGTGTCCCACTTGTTGTTGATTCTTCACAAAAAAATACAGTTTTATATCTTTATGTTTGAAGCCTGAAATGTGGCAAAAGGTCGCAAAGTTCAAGGGGGCCGAATACTTTCGCAAGGCACTGTATCTCTAAATAAAATCAAATCAAATTTTATTTGTCACATACACATGGTTAGCAGATGTTAATGCGAGTGTAGCGAAATGCTTGTGCTTCTAGTTCCGACAATGCAGTAATAACCAACAAGTAATCTAACTAACAATTCCAAAACTACTGTCTTGTACACAGTGTGAGGGGATAAAGAATATGTACATAAGGATATATGAATGAGTGATGGTACAGAGCAGCATAGGCAGATACAGTAGATGGTATCGAGTACAGTATATACATATGAGATGAGTATGTAAACAAAGTGGCATAGTTAAAGTGGCTAGTGATACATGTATTACATAAGGATACAGTCGATGATATAGAGTACAGTATATACGTAGGCATATGAGATGAATTAATAGGCTAAATTACACATTCTGTAAAAAATTCTTAAGTGCCACTGTCGTCGAAAGAAGTGGACCAAAGTGCAGCGTACATTTTCCTTTTATTGTGGAATGACGCCAACAAAACAAGAAACAAAATGAACAACCGTGAAGCTTACGAGGGCTGAGGGCTAAGTGCCACTAACACAAGTCAACTTCCCACACTGACAAAAGGGGAAAAGGCTGCCTAAGTATGATTCCCAATCAGAGACAATGAATGACAGCTGTCCCTGACTGAGAACCATACACGGCCAAAACAAAGACATACAAAAACATAGAAAATAGAACATAGAATGCCCATCCAAATCACACCCTGACCAATCCAAAATAGAGACATAAAAGCTCTCTAAGGTCAGGGCGTGACATTAAGAGTCCATAGGCGCACCTGTGCATCAATCTACGTAACATCATAAAAAAATACCCATCAAAATCCATCAGTTTAACACACAAACTATGTTTCAAATGAGAATTAGGCAGGTCTGGTGTCGAGAAAGAAAGCACATTCTTGTCTACTTTACTTCATACTTTATTTTCTTTTTGCAAAAAAATTGGTAGTGCTTTCAGTAGTTAGCTACACCACTACATGGGGAAAAAACTAGTGAAAACACCACCTAGATTTGAACTACCACCAAGCTACGGCAAAATGTAGTTTAATTACTAATTGAACCACGTGCAGTTCACGTAATATCCTATCCCAAAACACTTGAAGAAAACATTCTCAGAGCTCCAGGAATTGAAAACAATGTTATGTTTTGCTCTGACCTTGTCGGAATGCCTCTGGAACATTATGTTTGACTACACCCATTCAAATAGTGTTTCGAGAGCCCCCATTTATTCATTACCTCAATGTAATGAGCTTCATTGTTGCTCAGATCGTTTTCAGATACTACAGTGTCAATGTTGTACTACATACACACGAACAGACACCAAAATATACTGTAACATGGGAATTAAGATTGGCTGCTTTGAGATTGCCATCAGATGCATATTAAACAGGCTCTAACCCGGGTAGTTTCACCTTGATAAGTTATCACAGATAGGAGAAGGTGGACATTTAAAGAGGTTGTTTATGAAAACAATGTTAGCAAAGATGAATGCACGTTGTTTAATTGAGATGAGTGTCAATTTAATGAATCATAAATTCTGCATAATGGCAAAGTTTTGGAGGGATTAGCAGCAGGGAAGTGTTGGGGAATATGGTGTTCTCTGTGTAAAACTAATTGAGCTTTTATTGTGAGGATTAGTAGGTTATAGACTGAATAATTACCGAATATGTTCGAAAAGTGAAATAGGAAATTAAGAAAAGGAACTGGGGATAGGGATGAGCTATTTACTGTTTATTGTCTTGTTATTCTCTGTTCCCAAGTTGGAGATTAGAGTCTTCTTATCACATGTAGTAACCTGTAGCTTAACAAACTATTAGACATTTGAATTATGGTAATAATAACGTAAATGATGACTAAGCAAAATACCTGACTGATTTGCAGCTCCATTCAATGCGGCATCCAACATCAGTTACCACTCTCTCACACATACCTTCTCCTCAATACCTACATTATTCACCACCATACTTTCCATTTACATCTAATATGACTGACGCAGCAGAACTGCTTTCCCCGTCTCCCTCTCCGCAGCAGAAAAATTCCATTGGAACCATGGCATAAATATTAGCTTCAACAAAACGACAAACTAACCTTATGTACCAGACTCATCCATTACTGCTTTGTCAGCATTTTTTCATTCAAACCAGTTGCGTTTGGAGAACACATTCGAGCATTTCCGAAGATTGGCCACTCAAAGACAATCGTCGATAACGGTCTTCTAGCTACTTGCCAATAGAAGATGCTAGATTCATCTTCCTTATCACATTTTAATGTAACAAAGGATAATGTAGGGGAACAAACCAAATGCCACACCTTCGTAATTAATTCTCATGTAGCCAACCTAGTTAGTTAAAAAAGCCTGGCTATGATAACATTTGATCTCCAAGAGCAATCACAATTGAGACGTGTTCAATACCTGTTTGTATTGTATTGATTTGGGGGAAATCAAGAGTTAGGGAGAGGGTAAATACCCACTGACTCATGGGGTATTCACTTCTAGCAGACAAAGCTAACAGAAACTGTTCATTTAACCACTTCCTTAAAGCTGTAACGTAATTATTATTATTTTTTAAACTTTTATTTAACTAGGCAAGTCAGTTAAGAACAAATTCTTATTTTCAATGTCGGCCTAGGAACAGTGGGTTAACTGCCTTGTTCAGGGGCAGAACGACAGATGTTTTACCTTGTCAGCCTGGGGATTCGATCTTGCAACCTCCAACGCTTTAACTACAAGGCTACCTGCCGCCTGTAATTGTATGGGCGATACCTTGAATGCGCGGTGCTCCCCACCTCTGGTTGTCAACAAAACAAAAACAATAACAACATCCGTGAGGCGAACAGTGGTGCTGTTTCCCACTACTGCGGATTCCATCTTTAACCAGCGAAGAGCATTGTGCTAGAGTCAGCTTCCCATAGGAATATGGAAAGTCTGTCCCCATTTAGAGGAAATCCTACACCTACAGTGCCTTGCGAAAGTATTCGGCCCCCTTGAACTTTGCGACCTTTTGCCACATTTCAGGCTTCAAACATAAATATATAAAACTGTATTTTTTTGTGAAGAATCAACAACAAGTGGGACACAATCATGAAGTGGAACGACATTTATTGGATATTTCAAACTTTTTTAACAAATCAAAAACTGAAAAATTGGGCGTGCAAAATTATTCAGCCCATTTACTTTCAGTGCAGCAAACTCTCTCCAGAAGTTCAGTGAGGATCTCTGAATGATCCAATGTTGACCTAAATGACTAATGATGATAAATACAATCCACCTGTGTTTAATCAAGTCTCCGTATAAATGCACCTGCACTGTGATAGTCTCAGAGGTCCGTTAAAAGCGCAGAGAGCATCATGAAGAACAAGGAACACACCAGGCAGGTCCGAGATACTGTTGTGAAGAAGTTTAAAGCCGGATTTGGATACAAAAAGATTTCCCAAGCTTTAAACATCCCAAGGAGCACTGTGCAAGCGATAATATTGAAATGGAAGGAGTATCAGACCACTGCAAATCTACCAGGACCTGGCCGTCCCTCTAAACTTTCAGCTCATACAAGGAGAAGACTGATCAGAGATGCAGCCAAGAGGCCCATGATCACTCTGGATGAACTGCAGAGATCTACGGCTGAGGTGGGAGACTCTGTCCATAGGACAACAATCAGTCGTATATTGCACAAATCTGGCCTTTATGGAAGAGTGGCAAGAAGAAAGCCATTTCTTAAAGATATCCATAAAAAGTGTTGTTTAAAGTTTGCCACAAGCCACCTGGGAGACACACCAAACATGTGGAAGAAGGTGCTCTGGTCAGATGAAACCAAAATTGAACTTTTTGGCAACAATGCAAAACGTTATGTTTGGCGTAAAAGCAACATAGCTCATCACACTGAACACACCATCCCCACTGTCAAACATGGTGGTGGCAGCATCATGGTTTGGGCCTGCTTTTCTTCAGCAGGGACAGGGAAGATGGTTAAAATGGATGGGAAGATGGATGGAGCCAAATACAGGACCATTCTGGAAGAAATCCTGATGGATTCTGCAAAAGACCTGAGACTGGGACGGAGATTTGTCTTCCAACAAGACAATGATCCAAAACATAAAGCAAAATCTACAATGGAATGGCTCAAAAATAAACATATCCAGGTGTTAGAATGGCCAAGTCAATGTCCAGACCTGAATCCAATCGAGAATCTTTTTTTATTTTTTTTTTTATTTCACCTTTATTTAACCAGGTAGGCTAGTTGAGAACAAGTTCTCATTTGCAACTGCGACCTGGCCAAGATAAGGCATAGCAGTGTGAACAGACAACACAGAGTTACACATGGAGTAAACAATTAACAAGTCAATAACACAGTAGAAAAAAAGGGGAGTCTATATATACATTGTGTGCAAAAGGCATGAGAAGGTAGGCAAATAATTACAATTATGCAGATTAACACTGGAGTGATAAATGATCAGATGGTTATGTACAGGTAGAGATTGGTGTGCAAAAGAGCAGAAAAATAAAAATAAATAAATAAAAACAGTATGGGGATGAGGTAGGTGAAAATGGGTGGGCTATTTACCAATAGACTATGTACAGCTGCAGCGATCGGTTAGCTGCTCGGATAGCAGATGTTTGAAGTTGGTGAGGGAGATAAAAGTCTCCAACTTCAGCGATTTTTGCAATTCGTTCCAGTCACAGGCAGCAGAGAACTGGAACGAAAGGCGGCCAAATGAGGTGTTGGCTTTAGGGATGATCAGTGAGATACACCTGCTGGAGCGCGTGCTACGGATGGGTGTTGCCATCGTAACCAGTGAACTGAGATAAGGCGGAGCTTTACCTAGCATGGACTTGTAGATGACCTGGAGCCAGTGGGTCTGGCGACGAATATGTAGCGAGGGCCAGCCGACTAGAGCATACAAGTCGCAGTGGTGGGTGGTATAAGGTGCTTTAGTGACAAAACGGATGGCACTGTGATAAACTGCATCCAGTTTGCTGAGTAGAGTGTTGGAAGCAATTTTGTAGATGACGTCGCCGAAGTCGAGGATCGGTAGGATAGTCAGTTTTACTAGGGTAAGTTTGGCGGCGTGAGTGAAGGAGGCTTTGTTGCGGAATAGAAAGCCGACTCTTGATTTGATTTTCGATTGGAGATGTTTGATATGGGTCTGGAAGGAGAGTTTAGAGTCTAGCCAGACACCTAGGTACTTATAGATGTCCACATATTCAAGGTCGGAACCATCCAGGGTGGTGATGCTGGTCAGGCGTGCGGGTGCAGGCAGCGAACGGTTGAAAAGCATGCATTTGGTTTTACTAGCGTTTAAGAGCAGTTGGAGGCCACGGAAGGAGTGCTGTATGGCATTGAAGCTCGTTTGGAGGTTAGATAGCACAGTGTCCAAGGACGGGCCGGAAGTATATAGAATGGTGTCGTCTGCGTAGAGGTGGATCAGGGAATCGCCCGCAGCATGAGAAACATCATTGATATATACAGAGAAAAGAGTCTGTGGAAAGAACTGAAAACTGCTGTTCACAAATGCTCTCCATCCAACCTCACTGAGCTCGAGCTGTTTTGCAAGGAGGAATGGAAAAAATTTCAGTCTCTCGATGTGCAAAACTGATAGAGACATACCCCAAGCGACTTACAGCTGTAATCGCAGAAAAAGGTGGCACTACAAAGTATTAACTTAAGGGGGCTGAATAATTTTGCACGCCCAATTTTTCCTTTTTTGATTTGTTAAAAAAGTTTGAAATATCCAATAAATGTCGTTCCACTTCATGATTGTGTCCCACTTGTTGTTGATTCTTCACAAAAAAATACAGTTTTATATCTTTATGTTTGAAGCCTGAAATGTGGCAAAAGGTCGCAAAGTTCAAGGGGGCCGAATACTTTCGCAAGGCACTGTATTTTATCACTGAAACACTGACATGTTTGGAAGCTTCAAGATCACCAGTATGGGTGTTTCATTTATATCATTAAAACTGTCAAAAGGACTTCAGATTGGAAGCTATCATTCATTTGAATACATTGTCAATGTATCAACAACCATCCTGTCTCCACTGGCAGGCAGTTCTATTGAATCCTAATCCGCAGGCTATGGCTTACATCTATGTGAGTAGGTGGTGTGTTTTAGTTAGAGCGCTTCAGCACACAATACCCATAGGTGTTATTATGATGATTTGGGTGGGTGCTACACATTGATAGTGGATGAGGTGAGATACCCTCATACAATGTAGCCTACACTAAAGCACTTCAAACTCATGAAAAAAAATGCTGCTGTGTGAATCAAATCCATTATGCCAATGATTGCCCTACTGGGGACGATAGTGTGACTCAGAAATGCCCATGATAAGTTATGCAGAGTAAAGTAAACTCAATTTAGTCATGCTAACACATTTCCTTAGGTGTTGAGCAAGCCTGAATGACGCACCATTTAAAGAGTGCAACAGGAAGGAAAGAGACTGGAGGTTACAGCACCACACGTCTATTTTTACCCCTCCAGGCAAATCCAGCTCAGATGTGTACCACTGTTTACGTATATGCATCTACTTGACATAGTGACTGCAGCACTAAATAAGACCCCGGTTCAACACTTAAAGCCCACACACTTCGCTGCAAGCGTAGGAGTGGGATCCAATGACAAAACAGGATAAATCAGCTTGGACTTCTTAGAAAATCTAGTTGGTTGGCTGGTAGTCTTCCTCTGCAATGTTTACACTCACATTTGTACAGCATTAATAAACTATGTATGTGCATAGAATATGTTATATGAATGTATAGAATGTCGTTATATTGTGTGTTGGAATTGTTTAGTGGTCTGAAACCAAGGAATGAATAGCTGCTAGGTAGAAGGTAGATCAGGGGCTTTACTTCTGTTGCGTTACTTTAATCTCTCTCTCTTCTCCAGAGCCACAAACAAGAGAGCGTTCTCCGTTAAAGATCTCGCACAAATTAAAAAGCTTCAGCCCTGAAACCAAATCCATCCAACCTCTCATCCATCAGTGCTTGGTCCATCAGTGGTCCATCTTTATTAAAGGTAAACTCCTTGTTTGGAAAAAGGACAGCCCCACCATGCTATTGTTATTTTATTGCTGCTCTTTAATTACTTGTTACAATTTTTTTTAACTCCATTGTTGGTTAGGGGCTCGTAAGTAAGCATTTCACTGTTGTATTTGGCGCATTTGACTAATACAATTTGACTTGATTTGCTATAAAGCTGAGGAATAGGGCTGGAGAAATGGAGACAATCTCAAATTCATAGATGGAACTATGTATCTAATGATGGGTACATATCATTCATTTGAATGATCCAAAATGGTTATGAATATCACAGATTGGGCCTTTAAAACAGGGATAGTCTTTAAAACAGGGCTAGTCTCTATCTGACAACCAACAGCTGCAGCCTCACACATGATTGGTGTAAAGACAAAGAGATCAAAAGGCCAATTGATCATGAACTTGAACAGGCATGGTTGAAAATGTATGTCATATTTGACATTTACAGTGTGTATATGATGAAAGGCTCTATTTATATATGCACATACACTATGGAGCGACCAAGATATTGATATTACATTCTATTCTCTCTCCTTGACAGTGACATGGACATAAGAGTAGATGATGATAGCCCCTCAAATTGCCTGCAGTGTTTATGTGGAGGCAGTAAATGGCTTTTCTGTCAGACAGACAGGCACATTCACAGTTTTTCCCTGATAGCATTTATCAATGCTGGACAGGCTTGTTTTCCAGGCTTTCTGGTATTGGTCATGGAGGCTTGAGAGCAGGTGGGGTATGCATGGCGAAGGTGAACTTCTAATGTAATGCATCTTTTATGCATCTACACCTCAAAATTGGACCCTTTGTTTTAATACTAACATACAGGGAAAATGCATTGCGAGTAAGACTGGGGGAAAATAGAGCATCTACACACTTGTTTGTTCTGACATGGGCATATCCTGTGTTGGGAGGATAGATAGCTTGTTTGTGAATGCTAACAGAATGATTTGTGGCTCAATAGTTGCACAATGATGGAATACTTTGGTATTTGTCCTAGAGCCACGGTTTATTCGTGAATAAAGTCGGATCTGGCATCATGTCCATCCAGCCCCTGCATTTGTTATCTATTGCTTGTGTAATGTTTTAGATGTGTGCATTTCCATTATGAATTCAAAAACACCATATTTTTATAAACGTCATCTACTTCACCTAAATCAAGGATAAGACCACCTGTGAGGTGTTTAAAGCTTATTATAAACTGGGTGGTTCGAGCACTGAATGCTGATTGGCTCAGAGCCATGGTACATGTTACACAGCCAAAACATGTCTTTATACTGCTCTAATTACATTGGTAACCAGTTTATAATAGAAATAAGTCACCTCAGGGGTTTGTGGTATATGGCCAATATACCACGGCTAAGAGATTTATCCAGGAACTCTGCATTGCGTTGTGCTTAATTAAGAACAGCCCTTAGCCATGGTATATTGGCCATATACCACACCCCCTATTGCTTAAACAAGGCAACTCTTGAGATTCAGACCAGCCTAGATGGAAGATGGAAAGGCCGGCCGCTGTCGAATCAATCAGCATACAATTTAAAATGGACTACTTATAGGACACCTTGTGGGTGTGGGAAATGTCACTGTCATCTTGACTTGAATAGCCTTCTACAGCTGCAGTGTTTCCAATGTCGATAACGTTGATCTGACAAAATATGCCAAATGTTCTGATTTTATATACATTTTTATATCAATTAGTCATAGCACGACTCCTGTAGGAGTGTCTCAATGTCTGTCTATTCATCAAGCCAGAAACAAAGCAAGGACAGTTCCACTGTCTGCGTCCCCTCACTAAATAAACATTGCCACCTGCTGCCAGACTCTATTAATTCAGGTTTGGCCACAAAATAATTGCTTTTCGATTCTGCTACAGAGAGATGTAGTGAACGACATCCATCCTCTCTCTTCCCATCGTCCATGGATTAACTCGACAGGCTTATTCAGAGGATACAAATGTCAAGCCACTAACCCTGCTAATGCTCATGTAAATCCTATTAATGTATGTGTGTATAAAGAATGGTAAAGATTTAGTAACTTAGCCCCAGGACATATGAGTTGTACATATCATGCTAAATGCACTACACTGTAATGTGTTTGAATGCTAATAGTATCCGCCCCTGTAGGAGACTTAGGGTTGGAGTGGGTGAGTGTTGAGAATGTTAGGCTAGTTACTGGGGAGTAGAGAAGGAGCGTGTGTGTTTGTGTGTGTCTGTGTGTCAGTGTGTGTGCGTGCGTGTCTTAGGTCTTGTGTGGAAGACAGAATTGGATTGAGATACTGTCAGTATGTACTTGGTGGATGTTCAGTGAAGAAGCAGGATATCTGTTAGGCTCACTAGAGAGCTTGTTAAGGAGGCAGCTCTTGGAAGGAGAACGAGTTGATGCCTTTCTCTGCACTGTCTGTCTTCTGAGGGGTCCAGCACAACACAGCTGATCAGCCAAATGCACCCAATACAACGAAGACCGGTGTGAACTAAGGTCAACCAAGCAACGCCAAAAATGTTTTCCTGAACAGTAATGAGTTGCCTTTGTGTTCGCAACTGTCCTCAGTGACGTTACAGCACCTGGACTGTGATGAGAGAAAAGTTGTGGGTCAACAAGAAGGGAAACGTCTGATAGTAGGACACTTTGTGGGTGTGGGAGAAGTCATTTGAAAGGGAAAAAAATTATGAGAATGGAATCTACCTATATGTCTATTTATCCTACTGTTTTTACCAAAATAATGTCAATTTTTTTTGGGGGGGGCAGGGATTGAAATCTTTCAATCCACAACAGAGAACAACATTTTCAGATTATGGTTTTACTATTTTACTAATATAAACGCAACATGTAAAGCATTGGTCCCATGTTTCATGAGCTCAAATAAAAGATCCCAAAAAAGCTTATTTCTCTCAAATTTTGTGCACAAATTTGTTTACATCCTTGTTAGCGAGCATTTCTCCTTTGCCAAGATAATCCATCCTCCTGACAGGTGTGGCATATCAAGAAACTGATTAAACAGCATGATAATTACATAGGTGCACCTTGTGGTGGGGACAATAAAAGGCCACTCTAAAATATGTAGTTTTGTCACACAACACATTGCCACAGGAATATCTGACTGCAGGAATCCCCCAGAACTGTTGCCAGATCATTTAATGTTCATTTCTTTACCATAAGAGAATTTTAGAGAATTTGATGGTACGCACAACCACAGACCACTTGTAACCAGTCCAGCCCAGGATCTCCACATTTTTTCTGATGAAACTGTGGGTTTGCACAACCTAATAGTTTCTGCACAAACTGTCAGAAACCGTCTCAGGGAAGCTCATCTGCATGCTCGTTGGCCTCACCAGGTTCTTCACCTGACTGCAGTTTGTTGTCATAACCAACTTCAATGGGCAAATGCTCACCTTTGATGGCCACTGGCAAGCTGGAGAAGTGTGCTCTTCACAGATGAATCCCGGTTTCATCGGTAAGGGCAGATGGCAGACAGGGTGTCATGGGTGAGCAGTTTGCCCCATGGTGGCGGTGGGATTATGGTGGGTGGGATTATGGTATAGGTAGGCAAAAGCTATGGACAACGAACACAATTGCATTTTATCGAGGGCAATTTGAATGCGCAGAGATACCATGATGAGATCCTGAGGCCTTTTGTCGTGCCATTCGTCCACTGCCATCACCTCATGTTTCAGCCTGATAATACGCAGCCTCATGTCGCAAGGATCTGTACACAATTCCTGGAAGCTGAAAATGCCCCAGTTCTTCCATGGTCTGTATACTGACCAGACATGTCACCCATTGAATCTGTTTAGGATACTCTAGATTGATGTGTACGACAGCATGTTCCAGTTCCCAACCAATACCCAGAAACTTCCCACAGCCATTGAAGAGGAGTGGGACAACATTCCACAGGCCACAATCAACAGTCTGATCAAACCTATGTGAAGGAGTTGTGTCGTGCCGAATGAGGCAAATGGTTGCACTGAATGGTTTTGTAATCCACGCCCCTACCTTTTTTTAAAGGTGTCTGTGACCAACAGATGCATATCTGTATTCCCACTCATGTGAAATCCATAGATTAGGGCCTAATTCACTTATTTCAATTGACTGATTTCCTCATATGAACTGTAACTCAGTCAAATCTTTGAAATTGTGGCATGTTGCATTTATTTTTTTGTTCTGTGTATATTTACATGGTTTCAATGTACTGTAGTTGTTATTGCAAGATATACTGTAGATAAGCCCATAATCCTGATGATACCAACACTCTAAACCACTGACCAACCGGAACCACAGTAAGTAATGTAGTTAGCTAAAATAGTGACTTTTGTAATTGGAAGGGGGAATAAGAGAAGCAAGATCTATCAGTGTCCACATGAGTGGATGTCAAAGGTTGTAGGAGAGGATGTTTACTGGGGCTCTTTAATTTAATTGCTCATGCATTTGAACACGCCCATTACAGAGTGAAGTGGGCCTAATAAGTTAACTGAAGTCTGTAGCAGTAGCCTGATGACAGTTACACCAAGCCAATTTACTATGTAATTGGAAAAGAGTCCCCCGGACAGTCAGTATAAAAACACTGCTTTCAATACCATTGATTGGGAGGGTGATGTAATGTGAAAGGAAAGAGTCAAGGTTTATGAGCTCTTCTTCCAATTCTAATTTTGTCAGAATATAACACTGTATCATCCCCTTAAGTGGGGATGAAAAGTCACCTTTAATTTTCATATTACGCTTGCTGTCTGTGTACTAGCTAATTGGTTTCTCCGACTGGGAGGAATTTATTTTGGAGAGGGACCTTTGAAGTAACCACATTGAAGCCTTTGCTTGCCTTTGTATTATGTTTGAGTACTTTAGCAGCTTTATGAAGTCTCCTGTGGCCCTCTGATGAATGATTTCCAATGCAGATTTAAAGCATTACATCATTCTGGGCAAGGAATGCTCTTATTACTATAATGTACTAACACAGAGGGATGGTGGAATCAAGCAACTGTAGCTCCTAGTAAAGCAAATCTATATAAAGATACACACACTCACACTTATCTCAGTCTCTTCTATGGACATACTGTAGTAGGATAATGAGTCAATTTGTGTTTATTTTCCCATCCAACCTCAAGATATACTACTAGCTACAGTGCCTTCAGAAAGTTTTCACACTCATTGAGTTTTTCCACGTTTTGCTGTGTTACAGCCTGAATTTAAAATACAATACGCTGAGATTTTGTAATTGGCCTACACACAATACCACATCATATCAAAATATCATTTTTACAAATTCGTTACAAATGAATGGCTGAAAGGTCTTGAGTTAATAAGTATTCAACCCCTTTGTTATGGCAAGCCTAAACAAGTTCAGGAGTGAAAATGTGCTTAACAAGTCACATAATAAGTTGCATGGACTCACTCTGTGTGCAATAATAGTGTTCAACATGCTTTTTTTAATGACTACCTCATCTCTGTACCCCACACATACAATTATCTGTAGGTTCCCTTAGTCGAGCAGTGAATTTCAATCACAGATTCAACCACAAATACCAGGGAGATTTTCCAATGCACACATGAAAAAAAACATACATTAAATATCCCTTAGAGCATGGTGAAGTTATTAATTACACTTTGGATGGTATATCAATACACCCAGTCACTACAAAGATACAGACGTCCTTCCTAACTCAGTTGTCGGAGAGGAAGGAATCCTCTCAGGGATTTCGCCATGAGGCCATGGCTGTGATAGAAGAAAACTGAGGAAGGATCAACAACATTGTAGTTACTTGACAATACTAACCTAATTGACAGAGTGAAAAGAAGGAAGCCTGTACAGACAACAACAAAAAATCTTAAACAAGCATCGTGTTTGCAACAAGGGCCTAAAGTAATACTGCAAACAATGTGGTAAAGCAATTCACTTTTTGTCCTCAATACAAAGTGTTATGTTGTGGCAAATCCAATACAACACATTACTGAGTACTATTCTCCATGTTTTCATTCATAGTGGTGGCGGCATCATGTTATGGGTATGCTTGTAATAGTTAAGGACTGGGGAGTTTTCAGGATAAAACATCACCCGTATAGAGCTAAGCCCAGGCAAAATCCTAGAGGAAAACCTGGTTCAGCTGCTTTCTACCAGACACTGGGAGATTAATTCACCTTTCAGTAGGATAATAACCTATAACACAAGGCCAAATCTACACTGGAGTTGCTTATCAAGAAGACAGTGAATGTTCCTGAGTGGCCGAGTTACAGTTTAAATCTGCTTGAAAATCTATGGCATGACATGAAAATGGTTGTCTAGCAATGATCAACAACCAATTTGACAGAGATTGAAGAATTTTGAAAACAAAAATTGGCAAATGTTGCACAATCCAGGTGTGGAAAGCTCTTAGAGGCTTACCCAGAAAGACTCTCAGCTGTAATCGCTGCCAAAGGTGATTCTAACATGTATTGGCTCAGGGGGTTGAATACTTACTCTATGTAATACACTTGTCTTCCACTGACATTACAAAGTGTTTTGTGTAGATCGTTGACAACAAATTACAATTAAATACATTTTAATCCCACTTTGTAACACAATAAAATGTGGGAAAAGTAAAGGGGTGTGAATACTTTCTGAAGGCACTGTATCTTCCATCCTCCTACACTGAAATCCCAAAGGCCCTGCTGTTGCAGGTGTGATCACAAATAATTGCCATTTAGAGTCCTGACAGTAGAGGTGTCATCGGAACATGAAAGAAGGGGATAAAGGCAGATGCTTGCTGACATAGTCCAGTGGGAGGGTCGAACACTTGCTGAGCTCTGTCTTTATTTTCATCTTGTGTTATAGGCTCTTCTTCTAATTTGTTGTTTTGCATATTTGTTCATACATTTCTCAGTAGGATTCAAGGGTGTGAAAAGTGTATTATCATATTTTTCAGCGCTTTTTAATTGAGCTAATTTACCCTGCTTCGACTTTAGCAGCGCATCTGAAAACAGGGTTCTTATACTGTCGGTGAGTTGTTCATGAAGTTAGGATGACATGTTTTTTAAAATGCATACTCAAGGTTTTTAGACAGTAAACTCTTAGAAAAAAGGGTTCCAGAAGGGTTCTTTGGTTCTCCCCATAGGATGACCTTTTTTGGTTCAAGATAGAACTCTTTATGGTTCCAGGCAGAACCCTTTTGGGTTCCATGTAGAAACCCCTGTATAAACAGCGCTACATGGAACCCAAAAGGGTTCGACCTGGAACCGAAAAGGGTTTTTCAAATGGTTCTCCGGTGGGGACAGCTGGAGAAACCTTTTAGATCAAATCAAATCAAATTGTATTAGTCACATGCGCCGAATACAACAGGTGTACAGTACACCTTTAGTGAAATGCTTACTTACGAGCTCCTAACCAAATCAAATCAAATCAAATTTCATTTGTCACATACACATTGTTAGCAGATGTTAACGCGAGTGTAGCGAAATGCTTGTGCTTCTAGTTCCGACAATGCAGTAATAACCAACGAGTAATTTAACTAACAATTCCAAAACTACTACCTTATACACACAAGTGTAAAGGGATAAAGAATGTGTACATAAAGATATGTGAATGAGTGATGGTAAAGAACGGCATAGGCAAGATGCAGTAGATGGTATCGAGTACAGTATATACATATGAGATGAGTATGTAAACAAAGTGGCATAGTTTAAAGTGGCTAGTGATACATGTATTACATAAAGATGCAGTAGATGATATAGAGTACAGTATATACGTAGACATATGAGATGAATAATGTAGGGTATGTAAACATTATATTAAGTAGCATTGTTTAAAGTGGCCAGTGATATATTTTACATCAATTCCCATTATTAAAGTGGCTGGAGTTGAGTCAGTGTGTTGGCAGCCGACAGTGCAGTTTCAAAAAATCCGGACAGGAATAAGAGGTAAAAGTAACAAGTAACAGGAAGAGCAGTAAAAAATAACAATATACACAGGGAAGTGCCGGTACAGAGTCAATGTGTGGGGGTACTGGTTAGTTGAGGTAGTATGCACATGTAGGTAGAGTTAATTAAAGTGACTATGCATAGATGACAACAGAGAGTGGCAGTGGTGAGGGGAGGGGGGGAAATGTGAATAGTCTGGGTAGCCATTTGACTAGATGTTCAGGAGTCTTATGGCTTGGGGTTAGAAGCTGTTTAGAAGCCTCTTGGACCTAGACTTGGCGCTCCGGTACCGCTCGCCGTGTGGTAGCAGAGAGAACAGTCTATGACTAGGGTGGATGGAATCTTTGACAATTCTTAGGGCCTTCCTCTGACACCGCCTGATATAGAGGTCCTGGATGGCAGGAAGCTTGGCCCCAGTGATGTACTGGGCCGATCGCACTACCCTCTGTAGTTCCTTGCGGTCGGAGACCGAGCAGTTACCATACCAGGCAGTGATGCAAACAGTCAGGATGCTCTTGATGGTGTAGCTGTAGAAGCTTCTGAGGATCTGAGGACCCATGCCAAATCTTATCAGTCTCCTGATGGTGAATAGGTTTTGTCGTGCCCACTTCATGACTGTCATGGTGTGCTAACCATGTTAGTTTGTTGGTGATGTGGACACCAAGGAACTTGAAGCTCTCAACCTGCTCCACTACAGCCCCGTCGATGAGAATGGGGACCTGCTCGGTCCTCTTTTTCCTGTAGTCCACAATCATCTCCTTTGTCTTTATCACGTTGAGGGAGAGGTTGTTGTCCTGGCACCACATGGCCAGGTCTCTGACCTCCTCCCTATAGGCTGTCTCGTTGTTGTAGGTGATCAGGCCTACCACTGTTGTGTCATCTGAAAATGTAATGATGGTGTTGGAGTCGTGCCTGGCTGTGCAGTCATGAGTGAACAGGGAGTACAGGAGGGGGCTGAGCATGCACCCCTGAGGGGCCCTTGTTTTGAGGATCAACGTGGCCGATGTGTTGCTACCTACCATTATCACCTGGGGGTGGCCCGTCTGTAAGTCCAGGATCCAGTTGCAGAGGGAGGTGTTTAGTCCCAGGGTCCTTAGCTTATTGATGAGCTTTGAGGGCACTATGGTGTTGAACGCTGAGCTGAAGTCAATGAATAGCATTCTCACATAGGTGTTCCTTCTGTCCAGGTGGGAAAGAGCAGTGCGGAGTGCAATAGAGACTGCATCATCTGTGGATCTGTTGAGGCATTATGCAAATTGGAGTGGGTCTAATGTTTCTGGGATGATGGTGTTGATGTGAGCCATGACCAGCCTTTCAAAGCACTTCATGGCTACAGACATGAGTCCTACAGGTCGGTAGTCATTTAGGCAGATTACCTTAGTGTTCTTGGGCACAGGCACTATGTGGTCTGCTTAAAACATGTTGATATTACAGACTCGGACAGGGAGGGGTTGAACATGTCAGTGAAGACACGAGTTGGTCAGCGCATGCTTGCAGTACATGTCCTGGTAATCCGTCTGTGTCACGGCTGGCTGAAGGACTGGACCGAGGTGCAGCATGGTAAGCGTACATTTGAACTTTATTTAAAAATGACGCCGACAAAACGAAGAACAAAAAAACAACCGTGAAGCTTTGGGCTATGTGCCCTGAACAACTAAAAAGTTAACTTCCCACAAAACAGGTGGGGGAAAAGGATACCTAAGTGTGGTTCTCAATCAGAGACAACGATAGACAGCAGTCTCTGATTGAGAACCATACCAGGCCGAGACATAGAAATACAAAACATAGAAAAAATGATATAGAATGCCCACCCTAGTCACACCCTGGCCAAACCAAAATAGAGAATAATAGGGACAGTCTGGCCGTGCCGCCTTGTGAATGTCGACCTGCCCTAACCCATCTGGACAAGAGGAATACCTATGTGAGAATGCTGTTCATCGACTACAGCTCAGCATTTAACATCATAGTGCCCTCCAAGCTCGTCATCAAGCTCGAGACCCTGGGTCTCGACCCCGCCCTGTGCAACTGGGTACTGGACTTCCTGACGGGCCGCCCCCAGGTGGTGAGGGTAGGCAACAACATGATCCTCAACACTGGGGCCCCACAAGGGTGCGTTCTGAGCCCTCTCCTGTACTCCCTGTTCACCCACGACTGTGTGGCCATGCACACCTCCAACTCAATCATCAAGTTTGCGGACGACACAACAGTGGTAGGCTTGATTACCAACAACGACGAGACGGCCTACAGGGAGGAGGTGAGGGCCCTCGGAGTGTGGTGTCAGGAAAATAACCTCACACTCAACGTCAACAAAACTAAGGAGATGATTGTGGACTTCAGGAAACAGCAGAGGGAACACCCCCCTATCCACATCGATGGAACAGTAGTGGAGAGGGTAGTAAGTTTTAAGTTCCTCGGCGTACACATCACAGATAAACTGAATTGGTCCACCCACACAGACAGCATCGTGAAGAAGGCGCAGCAGCGCCTCTTCAACCTCAGGAGGCTGAAGAAATTCGGCTTGTCACCAAAAGCACTCACAAACTTCTACAGATGCACAATCGAGAGCATCCTGTCGGGCTGTATCACCGCCTGGTATGTCAACTGCTCCGCCCACAACCGTAAGGCTCTCCAGAGGGTAGTGAGGTCTGCACAACGCATCACCGGGGGCAAACTACCTGCCCTCCAGGACACCTACACCACCCAATGTCACAGGAAAGCCATAAAGATCATCAAGGACAACAACCACCCGAGCCACTGCCTGTTCACCCCACTATCACCCAGAAGGCGAGGTCAGTACAGGTGCATCAAAGCTGGGACCGAGAGACTGAAAAACAGCTTCTATCTCAAGGCCATCAGACAGTTAAACAGCCACCACTAACATTGAGTGGCTGCTGCCAACACACTGACTCAACTCCAGCCACTTTAATAATGGGAATTGATGGGAAATGATGTAAAATATATCACTAGCCACTTTAAACAATGCTACCTAATATAATGTTTACATACCCTGCATTATTAATCTCGTATGTATACGTATATACTGTACTCTATATCATCTACTGCATCTTTATGTAATACATGTATCACTAGCCACTTTAACTATGCCACTTTGTTTACATACTCATCTCATATGTATATACTGTACTCAATACCATCTACTGTATCTTGCCTATGCCGCTCTGTACCATCACTCATTCATATATCTTTATGTACACATTCTTTATCCCCTTACACTTATGTCTATAAGGTAGTAGTTTTGGAATTTTTAGCTAGATTACTTGTTGGTTATTACTGCATTGTCGGAACTAGAAGCACAAGCATTTCTCTACACTCGCATTAACATCTGCTAACCATGTGTATGTGACAAATAAAATTGGATTTGATTTGATTTGATTTGACATCAGCTGCGGAGAGCATAATCACTGAGTCTTCCGGTACAGCTGGTGCTCATGCATGTTTCAGTGTTATTTGCCTCAAAGCGAGCGTAGAAGTAGTTTTGCTCGTCCGGTAAGCTCGTGTCACTGGGCAGCTCTCGGCTGTACTTCCCTTTGTAGTCTGTAATGGTTTACAGGCCCTGTCACATCCGACGAGTGTCAGAGCCGGTGTAGTACGACTCGATCTTAGTCCTGTATTGACTCTTTGCCTGTTTGATGAAGCCAATGACTGATGTGGTGTACTCCTCAATGCTATTGGAGGAATCCCGGAACATATTCCAGTCTTTGCTTGAAAAACAGTCCTGTAGCTTAGCATCTGCTTCATCTGACCACTTTTTTATTGATCTAGTCACTGGTGCTTCCTGATCTTTCTATATATCTCTGTGTGTGGAGTATAGGTGGTCCAGAGTTATTTTCCCTCTGGTTGCACATTTAACATTTTGATAGAAATTAGGTCAAACTGATTTAAGTTTCTCTGCATTAAAGTCCCCGGCTACTAGGAGCGCCAGCTCTGGGTGAGCGTTTTCTTGTTTGCTTATGGAGGAATACAGCTCATTCAATGCTATCTTGGTGCCAGCTTCTTACTGTGGTGGTATGTAAACAGCTACAAAGAATATAGATGAGAACTCTCTCGGTAGGTAATGTGGTCTGCAGCTTATCATGAGAAACTCAGGCGAGCAATGGCTCGAGACTTCCTTAGATATCGTGCACCAGCTGTGCCGCCCCTTCTTCCCAGACGCCGCTGTTCTATCCTGCCGGTTCATTGTATAACCAGCCAGCTGTATGTTGATATTGTCGTCGTTCAGCTACGACTCCGTGAAGCATAAAATGTTATAGTTTTTAATGTTCCGTTGGTAGTTAAATCTTCCCAACAACTTGTCAATTATATTGTCCAAAGATTGCAAGTTTGGAGCAGAACTGAGGGGAGCGGGGGTTTATTCGATCGCCTCTGACTCCTCAAAAGGCAGCCCGCCCTCCGTCCTCTTTTTCTCCACCTCCTCTTCACGCAGATCCCTTGGTCGGGGCCTGTTCCCGGGGGAGCCGTATACCCTCCACCTCGGGCTCGTCAGAGTCGTAAAAGAAGAAAAAGGATTCTTCTAGTCCATGGTGAGTAATCACAGTCCTGATGTCTAGAAGTTATTTTAGGTCATAAGAGATGGTAGTGGCAACATTATGTACAAAAATAGTAAAGAAATAAGTTACAAACATCGCAGATAAATGAACAAAAAAACAATCAGTTGGGGGCACAGTTGGGGGCACGTAGTTTCTAAGGTGTTTCTCCAGATGATGATGATGATGGGGTCTTGTAAAAAACAGGTGAGAAAGTAATTATCATGTAAAGAATAGAGAGAAAGAACATCTCCCTCAATGCTGCTTATTCAAATGCCCTTTCAGCATCATGAAAATAGCAGCCTTGTAGTTTGCTGATAGCATGTGCTCAGCCAGTTATAGATACACTACACTAGGTCTGCCTGACATTCCCATCGCATGGCTGGGCCGGGATACAAAGTGGATGATGAGAAGGGGCACTTAGTCTCCGAAGAGATCAGTAATCTCCACACGTGTGAATGCAGCTTCTCTCGCCCCACTGTAGGGAAGAAAATAAAAAGAGTTTGGCCAGCCAGCCCTGCTGCAAAAAAGTCCTACTCTACTGATGTGATGATGTTTGGAGGCAGGGTATTAACCATGCACCTAAAGCTAACTTCCAGCGTGTGAAAAACTCTTGGTGCCCTATCGATCACAGAGTCCCAGGGACTTGTACTCCACTCAGGGTGCAGAGGTTAATTACTGAAATATGCTTTCACATCACCACAAACTCAAGATTAGGTCTCCCATGGGTGACGTTTGCTCTCATAATTGCAAATATAATATTCTGGATACACACAGTAGTGTTGTCCCATTTGGAGTAAGCATGTGGTGTGTGTTTGCTGTTTAAACGGATCTACACTGGACAGAAAATATAAACGCATGCAACATGCAACAATTTCAACGATTTTACAGAGTTACAGTTCATATAAGGAAAACAGTCCATTGAAAAAAAATAATTAGGCCCTAATCTATTGATTTCACATACAGGTGAAGTCATACATTTACATACACTTAGGTTGGAGTCATTGAAACCCGTTTTTCAACCACTCCACACATTTCTTGTTAACAAACTATAGTTTTGGCAAGTCGGTTAGGACATCTACTTTGTGCATGCCACAAGTAATTTTTCCAACAATTGTTTACAGACAAATTATTTATCTTACAATTCATTGTATCACAATTTCAGTGGGTCAGAAGTTTAAAACGTTTAAATACAAGTTGATTGTGCCTTTAAAAAGCTTGGAAAAGCTGAAAATGATTCCAGAAAATTATGTCATGGCTTTTGAAGCTTCTGATAGGCTACATCATTTGAGTCAATTGGAGGTGCACCAGTGGATTTGTAGACCTCCACAAATCTGGTTCATCCTTGGGAGCAATTTCCAAACGCCTGAATGTTCCACGTTCATCTGTACAAACAATAGTACGCAAGTATAAACACCATGGGACCGCGCAGCCGTCATACGCTCAGAAAGGAGACGAGTTCTGTCTCCTAGACATGAACGTACTAAGGTGCGAAAAGTGCAAATCAATCCCAGAACAACAGCAAGGGACCTTGTGAAGATGCTGGAGGAAACAGGTACAAAAGTATCTATATCCATAATAAAACAAGTCCTATATCGACCTAACCTGAAAGGCCGCTCAGCAAGGAAGAAGCCACTGCTCCAAAACTGCCATAAAAAAGCCAGACTACGGTTTGCAACTGCACATGGGGACAAAGATTGAACTTTTTGGAGAAATGTCCTCTGGTCTGATGAAACAAAAGTAGAACTGTTTGGCCATAATGACCATCATTATGTTTGGAGGAAAAAGGGGGAGGCTTGCAAGCCGAAGAACACCATCCCAACCATGAAGCACGGGGTGGCAGCATCATGTTGTGGGGGTGCTTTGCTGCAGGAGGGACTGGTGCACTTCACAAAATAGATGGCATCATGAGGATGGACAATGATGTGGATATTTTGAAGCAACATCCCAAGACATCAGTCAGGATGTTAAAGCTTGGTCGCAAATGGGTTTTCCAAATTAACAATGACCCTAAGCATACTTCCAAAGTTGTGGCAAAATGTCTTAAGGACAACAAAGTCAAGGTATTGGAGTGGCCATCACAAAGCCCTGACCTCAATCCCATAGAAAATGTGTGGGCAGAACTGAAAAAGCATGTGCGAGCCTACAAACCTGACTCAGTTACACTCTGTTACACTCAGTTCCACGTATTGTGGAAAGCTTGTGGAAGGCTACCCAAAACGTTTGACCCAAGTTAAACAATTTGAAGGCAATGCTACCAAATACTAATTGAGTTTATGTTTACTTCTGACCCACTGGGAATGTGATGAAAGAAATTAAAGCTGAAATAAATAATTCTTGCTACTATTATTCTGACATTTCACATTCTTAAAATAAAGTGGAGATCCTAACTGGCCTAAACCAGGGAATCTTTACTGGGATTAAATGTATTTGGCTAAGGTGTATGTAAACTCTCGTCTTCAACTGCAACTGGAAATACAGACATGCACTTGTCGGTCAAAGACAATTAAAAAAAAAAAGGTAGGAGCGTGGATCAGAAAACCAGTCAGTATCTGGTGTGACCACCACTGGCCTCATGCAGCGCGACACATCTCCTTCGCATAGAATTGATCAGGCTGTTGATTGTGACCTGTTCATTGTTGTCCCACTCCTCTTCAATGGCTGTGGGAAGTTGCTGGAAATTCATAGGAACTGTACATGTCAATCCAGAGCATGCCAAAAAATGCTCAATGGGTGACATGTCTGGTGAGTATGCAGGCCATGGAAGAACTGGGACATTTTCAGGTTCCAGGAATTGTGTGCAGGTCCTTGCGACATAGAGCCGTGCGTTATCATGCTGAATCATGAGGAGTTTGTGGCGGATGAATGGCACGACAATGGGCCTCAAGATCTCGTCACGGTAACTCTGTACATTCAAATTACCATCGATAAAATGCAATTGTGTTCATTGCCTGCCCAAACCATAACCCCACCTCCACCATGTGGCACTCTGTTTACAACGTTGACATCAGCAAACTGCTTGCCCACATGACGCCATCTTCCATCTGCCACGTACAGTTGAAACCAGGATTAATCCGTGAAGGGCACACTTCTCCAGCATGCCAGTGGCCATCAAAAGTGAGCATTTGCCCACTGAAGTTGGTTATGACGCCAAACTGCGGTCAGGTCAAGACCCTTGTGAGAACAACAAGCACTCAGATGAGCTTCCCTGAGACTGTTTCTGACAGTTTGTGCAGAAAATATTTGGTTGTGCAAACCCAGAGTTTCATCAGCTATCTGGGTGGCTGGCCTCAGGTGATCCCACAGGTGAAGAAGCTGGATGTGGAGGTCCTGGGCTGGCGTGGTTACACATGGTCTGCGGTTATGTGCCCGGTTGGACGTACTACCAAATTCTCTAAAACAAAGTTTGTAGAGAAATTAATATTGCATTCTCTGGCAACAGCTCTGGTAGACATTCCTGCAGTTTTTATGCCAATTGCACGATCCCTCATAACTTGTGACTTCTGTGGCATTGCTCTGTGTGACAAAACTGCACATTTTATAGTGGCCTTTTATTGTCCCCAGAACAACGTGCACATGTGTAATGATCATGCTGTTTAATCAGCTTCTTCATATGCCACACCTGTCAGGTGGATGTAAATGCTCACTAAAAGGGATGTACAGATGTGTGCACAACATTTGAGAGAAACTAGCTTTGTGTGCATATGGAACATGTCTGGGATCTTTTATTTCAACCAATGAAACATGTGACCAACACTTTACATGTTGCATTTATATTTTTGTTCATTTTACTTACTGTTTTATAGGCCATCTTCACTGTTATGTTTTTACTAGAGTATTTACAGTGTTATTACATAGGCATAAGAGCAACTCAGTGTAAACATGTCACTCAAAATCATATACTATAATTTCTGGGTTCACAACAGCGTTGTGATTGGAACCCTGATAACCCTCACCTAAACCTTAATTCAGTTACAACCACTTTTCTTACAAACTCTATGGTCTGTGCTGCCAGCCCAAGGTGGAATGGGATTTATTTTCTGACTATTGTAAAGATAGTGTTCACAGCCACCCTCCTGCACAGTCCTGTCTGTTCCCTGCGTTGGGACAAAGGGAACAGAGATCATTCTAAGCCCTTCCCCACTGTTGAAATTCTCCACAGGAAATTCACTTCCCAACAGTGGCTGTAAAACCAACTCAAACATTGGCTCTTCAAATACAAGAGTATATTTGATATAGTTCACCTAGCTCTTTGACCAAATTCTCTTGCCCACCTATGATCTACATCACACTGAATTACAATTCTAAACATAATAATAATAATAAAGATTGAACACGTCTATATATAGTTATGTTTGCTAAAACATAAAGCTCATAAACAATTTGATAGCGCTCTTCAGTAACCTAGACATTTCTTTAACCTGAAAATCTGCCCTAGCATGTCTGCACCAGATCAAATTTTGAATGGGAACAGATGCCTATGATAATGGCCTTGGCCAGGCTTGCATCACATCGGCCTAGTCCCCATAATACCTTAGTCCTCATTAATTATGTATGTTGTAGGGAGGCTGCAGAATAAGACACACTGTAAACTGCTGAGCAAAGTTAAGGGTCCAGCTCCCTCTAGTTGACGTTTTGGTTTTGGAAAAGCATACAGGCGATGCAGACATGTTTTTTCATTAGATTGTGGAACAGCCTTAAAGTCATTGGATGGAACTGGTTTGCTAGATGAGTCAGGCCAGACAGAATCATTGAAGAAACAAAACAATCTAAAAATATTTTAATGATACATTTATACAAATATTGATACCTAACTTCTCCTGTATTCTGTAGCATAGTACCGTTATGCTGCCAGTGAAAATATGAATTCCAGTGTCTGTCTATTCAATAACATTATAACTACATGCTGATCATGACCTTGTAGCCACATCATGCAGAGAACATTGAGATCCAAAGACGTTTCTTTACATTTCTTCTAGGCATATAGCACTTTCTTATATGTGCCGCCTGTGAATTTCTAGTCCCGTATCTCCTATAATTCAATTCAATGTGCGTCATTGCTGTGGTGTCTGTGTCTCTGATTGAACCCTCTGCCCCACCCAGCCCTATGTCTCATATCCTAATGAAACACTATATCCTGCTCTTCAATGTGCCCTCTAAGATCTCGCAAAGGATTGGTTGATTCAGCAATCCATTTCTCCTTTCCTGCTTCTGATGATAACCCACCCCTTGTTCTCCCTTGGGTGCTGGGGAAACTGGACCCTTCCTGGTTCTATTGCCTTCGCCCCTTTTACTTTTGGACAACCTCCCTGCCACCAACGGTCTCTCTGAGCTTCACAGGAGCACCAGGAGTTTGTGTACATTAGCAGAAGTTGGAGTTGAATGGAACTGTCTTTTAGAGCTTTCCCAGGCCAACAGAGCAGACATTGTGGTTGTGAAGGAACTCCTACATTCAAATCAAAAATCAAATCAAATTCGCTACTTGATTTAGGAGGATGGGTTCCCCGACAGAGGAAGAAGAGCAGCCCCGGGGGCCCTCTGACATCACGGTGTTCGGGGCCAACTGCACTCTCCACGGCCTCAGCCACATCTTCCTTCCCGGTGGGGTGACCATCCGGCGTCTTCTCTGGTCCATCGCGTTCACCAGCTCCCTGTCTTCCTTCCTCTACCAGGTGGCAGGAATGGTGATGCTGTACTACCAGTACCCCCACGTCACCATCCTGGACGAGATGGACAGCCCTGTCATGCCCTTCCCAGCCATTACTCTCTGTAACTATAACAGCTTCCGTAAGTCCCAGATGACGAGGAACGACCTGTTCTGGATGGCCGGGATGCTCGGCGTGGAGCAGGGAGACTTTGATGACTTCCTGGCTGCACTGGGGACGCCCACAGACAACAGTAAGTTCTTCCCCAGCAAGACATTCAACATGCTGGAGTTTGTGCAGCGGACAAGTCACAACATAGACGAGATGCTGCTCGACTGCAAATACAGAGGGAGGGAGTGCGGTCCGGAGAACTTTACAACGGTAAGAACGGATGGATGGGGCAGTCTCAGAGGCAGTCTATGGGTATCAGCAGCTTCAACTGAAGGGGATCTGTCAGAGTAAAGTAGTAAGCACTGATCCACGGAGGACTATTGATCTTTCCGATACTCCAGAATTCCAGACAGAAAGAGCTACGAGCTATGACATTTCCAACAATGTTATAATATATCTAAATCAGGGATCTAATTGGGTACACTCAGTTATGAAATATATTAAAACCAGACAGATGCTGTCAATGAGTTGAAGAACTAAAGCCTTACCGAGCCTATGCACCCAGGCGATGGATTGTAATTAATTTTTTGAAAGAGGATCCTGTCTCTTGCTTAAGTTATGAATACATTTGAATATAAGGTAATATAATTGTGTTGGCACTTTTAAAGTCTGTAGGGGGTCTTTCTGTTTATTGTAGTAATTCAAGTAGTTTGTTGCTTCAAGAGATGGTTTTGAAGATATACCAGATGGTGAGTTTAATTCTAATTTAATTTATGTTTATGAATGATGTTTATGAATGTCAGGAGATTTAAATGAGGAGATTTATTGTGGCCAAGATTAATTTGGTTCTACGTCATTCCAGCTGTGTCCAAGGCAGTCATGAGAAGAGATACCCACCACACCTTAAGTTCAAGTTCAAGTTTTTTCTCGCACAGGATGCATATGGTATACACAGTGCAACGAAGTGTTTACTTGTGGGTTCCCTCTCAATAATGCTTCTACAATAAGAAAACACAAGAATAAAAAAAGTTAATGAGCTCAGTAGATGCAGACTACGTATTTGACAGTACAGTAATACCCTTTGGGGTAAATATGACTTAAACATTCAAAATATGTTAACAAATATGTTAAATATGTCTTCCTTTTCAAATTGTGGAGTAGATGATTAAAATTCACAAGCTGCTCATTAGGACTAAGCATTTGGCATTGTTGGAAAGCAATCCTGGCATGTTGATTAAAGGAATGTTGTACGTAGCTCTGGGGTGATTAAAATTCAGGTACAAGACAAAGTGTGAATTTTTCTGTCTCAGGCGTGAATATAAGGCGGGATTTGTATCTATCCCTAGTAGGCAATGCCAGTTCCTACGGTGTGATGCCAATCCCTATACGGTGCAATGCCAAACCACTTTCTTAAACAGTTGCCACAAGTTTTTGTCCCTCATTTTATTAACAAGGGTCATTTTTTCTTAGCAGTTGGGAATACTAGCCATTTCTAAAATTGTATCTGCTCTGAAATGTAAACTGTTAAGGTGTCAGATGGCCGGACCAAATCTCTTCTGAGCCCATTCATCATGCATTATGAAGCAAACATATGCTGATTTCCAGTACAGTAGAGGTTTCAATATATCACTGTTATTCTTTTGAAAAAGCCCATGGAAATCTTTTAATCATCTCGAAGGCTTTTTCAGCAGTAACTAAGACAAACACTCAGATATTTAAACAACTGTATCTTCGGAACGTAAAACATTTCAGGTACATTTTATGTTCACAAGTCTTTTACAACACAGCATTTTGATTTACAGTAAGCTGAGGAACATTTCTTTTCTCCAACATTTCACCTGTCATTTCTGTCTGGTTCAGTCTTTTTCTTTACCCACAACCCCCTGCAGAGGAGATAAAATCATGTCAGCAGAATTTGAATGGAACTTAATCGTCCTGCTGCGGAGACAGGGGAAGGATTGTATTTCGATGAAATGGGCCATTGATTTGAGTAATGAAAGCCTAGAACCAGGAGGAGTTTGTCATGCAGCGCAGTGTCTTTGTACAGCAGCAGAAGTGAAACTGAGAGGCAAATGACTTATCATAATTACATAGACGCCTCACCGTGGCCATTAAGGTTCTGTGTGGGGAGACAAAGGTCTAAATTGAAAAATGATGCCCCACTGTTAAACGTGTGCCGACACAGACTCCTCTAGTGTTCCATGCATTGTCACCATTCACATAGAAATAATAGGCAAGTATTTGAATCCATGTATAGTAAGTCCATTAAGACAGAGAATAAAAAATTGGGTTTTGTATGTATTGTAATGGAGCATTATTCTTTTCACTCCAAAAATAACTATAATGCTGTTTGTTGTTGCGCTAAATTAATTGAGATGAATACAGCACTTACCGTACTAAGCTAACTGAGGCATAGGGCCAGAAGTAGCAGGTTTTTATGTGTCTGTGGTTAGTCAGTGTGCTGACCTTGGCTTATCACATCCTCACAATATGAAGAGCAGATTTCATCTAAATGTCTGAAATTGGAGAAGCTGAGAAGGCCTAAGTATAGAGGAGCCTGATTAAAGATTCATGAAGATCTCTTCTCTCTGTCTCCGCCAGGTTCTGGCTGCATGAATCCTCTCCTCCTCCTCCTCCTCTCCTTCTCCTCCTTCTCCCACTTCTCCTCTCCTTCCTCCTTCTCTTCTCCTCTCCCCCTCTGCTCTTCCTTCTCCTCTCCACCTACTCCTCTTTCTCCTCCATCTAATCTCCTACTCATTTTTCCTCCTCTCCTCTATCTCATCTCACCTCCTTCTCCTCCTTCTCATCCTTCCATCCTCTCCTACTCCTTTCTCATCCTCTCCTTGTCCTTCTCCTCCTCTCCTTCTCATTTCTCGTCCTCTCCTCCTCCTCTTCCTCCTCCTCTCCTCTGCCTGATGATCTGACAGTAGTGGGGAGATACAGTAAGAGGTGATTGAATTCAGATGACTCCTCTAACGTGCATCATGGAGCTAAGGTTAAAGGGACAATTCATCTTAGCTCTGCCACTGTATACAGTCATTATTATATAAACAACATTATGTTTTGTCCTAAACATTAGAAATCTCCTCAACCCAACCTAGAACAAGCGCATTTCACTGGTAGAATCAGGAAGTTTCAACTACCTATTTATTTGTCTGCTCATAGTAACACAAGGTTCCGTCAATCATTGTGAATGGACAATGCACGATGAGGCCAGAGGAGGAATCACCACCCAACATGTCACCTTTAGGCCAATATGATTTTAAGACTGAAACCGAGCTCATTATTTATCTTATGTGCGTATCTGTTGTATGGTTGTCACTTTTTTTAATATTGATTTTGTTGTTGAAACGTGACTGCACAACAAAGTTCCCAATTGGGACAATAAAGATATTGATTGATTGATATACATATCCAGTCAAAAGTTTGGACACCTACTCATTCAAGGTTTTTTTTGTGTGACTATTTTCTACATTGTAGAATAATAGTGAAGACATAAAAAGTGTTAAACAAATCTAAATATATTTCATATTTGAGATTCTTCAAAGTTCCCACCCTTTGCCTTGATGACAGCTTTGCACACTCTTTGCATTCTCTCAACCAACTTCCCCTGGAATGCTTTTCCAGCAGTCTTGAAGGAGTTCGCACATGTGCTGAACACTTGTTGGCTGCTTCCCTTCACTCTGTGGTCCAACACATCCCAAACCATCTCAATTGGGTTGAGGTCGGGTGATTGTGGAAGCCAGGTCATCTTATGCAGCACTCCATCACTCTCCTTCTTGGTCAAATAGCCCTTACACAGCCAGGAGGTGTGTTGGATAATTGTCCTGTTGAAAAACAAATGATAGTCCAACTAAGTGCAAACCAGATTGGATGGCTTATTGCCGCAGCATGCTGTGGTAGCCATGCTGGTTCTGTGTGCCTTGAATTCTAAATAAATCAGACATTCTCACCAGCAAAGCACCCCCACACCATCACACCTCCTCCTCTATGCTTCACGGTGGGAACCACACACGAGGAAATCAAAAGTTCACCTACTCTGCGTCTCACAAAGACACTCAAAAATCTTACATTTACTGTCCATTGTTTGTGTTTCTTGGCCTAAGCAAGTCTCTTCTTCTTATTGGTACCATTTAGTAGTGGTTTCTCTGCAGTAATTTCACCATGAAGGCCTGATTCATGCAGTCTCATCTGAACAGTTGATGTTGAGATGTGTCTGTTACTTGAACTCTGTGAAGCATGACCAGGTCCTGCCGTATAGATCCCTCACCTTCCTCATGATCATTGATGCCCCACAAGGTGAGATCTTTCATGGAGCCCCAGACCGAGGGTGATTGACCGTCATCTTGAACTTCTTCCAATTTCTAATATTTGCGCCAACAGTTGTTGCCTTCTCACCAAGCTGCTTGCCTATTGTCCTGTAGCCCATCCCAGCCTTGTGCAGGTCTACAATTTTATCCCTGATGTCCTTACACAGCTCACTGGTCTTGGCCATTGTGGAGAGGTTGGCGTCTGTTTGATTGAGTGTGTGGACAGGTGTCTTTTATACAGGTAACGAGTTCAAACAGGTGCAGTTACAGTTTTTTTCGATTGCTAAACGACAGTGGGCACAACTGGAGTCACATGTGCAAAACTCTAACTACAGTCTGCACTACCAACAGTCACCTGAGCTAAACAGTTCACATCACCTGCAAAACTCATTCCAAGCAACACAACTCTTAACACATGGCTCAAAACACGCTCAGTGCAGCCAAACACTATGCACAACCCTCACTGAGATAACACACACTGTCACTCAGAACACACTGAGAGTAAAAACACTAGCATCAAACACCAATACAGAAAATACAAACTTTTCATCTTTACAGTTTGAACAATTTCAGACTTCATACAAAGTAATATTTTCTTCAAAGAAAAGAGTGACATTCTTTCACATGATTTATTAAAATTTTTAGAACATAACAATTCTTTAAGGTAAATGAAAATTAGCAGTTTGCTTCAATAGTCTGTAGTAATTTACGGAATTACAGTAATGAGAAAAAAAAGGTAGAAACTAAAAGTACATACTGTAATTAGAACAAATAATTGAGGGGCTAATACTGCCTCTCTCTAGCATCAGGCCACAGGTTTTCTTCAACATCACATCTAATGTTTTCTCTTGCCATGCACCTGGGGAAGAACCTTCTGGGGTGCCTTATCCATCTCTGGCAGTCCTCTGGACTCGTGTCCTCACATCCGGCACGCATGGCTTCCAAAAGAGACATTTGGTCATGTGGGTGGTGACCAAACACTTTCCACCTCCAGGCAGAGAAAAACTCCTCTATTGGGTTGAGGAAAGGTGAATATGCAGGCAGGTACAAAACCATAAATCTGTGATGTGCTGCAAACCAATCTGTGACAGCTGCAGAGTGGTGAAAAGCAACGTTATCGCAAACTATGACAAAAACTTGTGGGTTTCTTACTGGCTCCCCCTGATCTGCTGGCACTAGCTGAGCATAGAGCTGTTCTAGGAAAGCTATAAGCCTTTCTGTGTTGTATGGGCCAATGAGTGGTGTGTTGAGAAGCAAACCATCATTGGCCATTGCAGCACACATGGTGATATTTCCCCCCCTTTGGGCTGGAACCTCCACAGTGGCCCTATAACATTCCTTCCTCTGCGCCGTGTTTTGGCAAAGTTAAATCCAGCTTCATCGATAAATACAAAATGAATGTGGTCTTTCCAGTGCTTCCACCTCCATTACTCTCTGAAAAACAGTAAGTGCACAGTTTTACTGTAGAAATGCTAGTGTTTTTTTTACTGTAAATATTTTGTATAGCTGTGTACGTAACCT
This sequence comes from Oncorhynchus mykiss, assembly GCF_057628025.1. NCBI lineage: Eukaryota > Metazoa > Chordata > Actinopteri > Salmoniformes > Salmonidae > Oncorhynchus > Oncorhynchus mykiss. Next base: position 73,390,611 of record NC_143029.1, read on the forward strand.
CAGACGTCTTACCTGGACATATTGGTATCTTTGCTCTTTTACCCGTTCACTGTTTCTCTCGAACGGTACAGTGTATAACTGTTTCATTGTAACTTGGTGTTTCTTTAGGACTCGAGCAATAGTTGTTGTGCTGACAGAATTAACATTTTCAAATATATCATTATCAGCCAGCACTCTATCTTGAATAGAGTTTTATTGCATTGCATTGTTGACAACAACCATGTCAACAATAGCATTTTCCTGCGCATCTGAAAATATTTTTCCTCTTCCCACTGTTGGGGGCAGCCTTTGGGTCCTGTTGTAAAAATATATTTTACAGTCAAACTTACTGTAATATATATATGTGTAAATATTCTATAATTGCAATACAAAATAGATTCCTGTAATGTTTTCATTTACTGTAAGGATGTAACTCTCACCTGTTTGCATGATGGAAAATTCGCATTACAGATGCCACTGTGGATCTTTGCAGATTGGGTTGCACCCTCAACCCTGCCTCTCTCAATGAGAGACCATGGTTCACGACATGGTCTATAAGTGTAGCCCTTATTTAATCTGAAATAACAGCTCTTTGTCTTCTTTGTCTTCCTCCACACATCCGCCCTCTCCCTGCCACCTTTCTCCCTCCACGAACCCATCTTCCTTGTTCCATTTCCAAAATGAGTCTTTCTGAGCTCTCTCTCTCTATATATATAAATATATATATATATATACTGTATATGTGTGTGTTCACTAACAAGTCTAAAACAAGACACCTGCTTAGCCTTTCAGCTGAAATTGCAATCAGCAGTGTTTGAAAGGCACAAGGCTGAAATCTATTCCGTTTTGAATGTGTGGTTCACAGTTTTGACAGCAGTGTGTTAGCATTTGAACAAAGTGCTGTAAATCCACAGTGTTGTGCAGGTTGTGGTTAAAGTCATGGGATAAGTGTGTAGAGTTTTGAAAACTGTGTTCAAGCAATGAAAAACGAACTAGAGTTTGGTCCACATGAACTGCTGCTGTGCAGACTGTAGTTAGAGTTTTGCACATGTGACTCCAGTTGTGTCCACTGTCGTTTAGCAATAAAAAAAAACTGTAATACAGGTAATGAGTGGAGAACATGAGGGCTTCTTAAAGAAAAACTAACAGGTCTGTGAGAGACGGAATTCTTACTGGTTGGTAAGTGATCAAATACTAATGTCATGCAATAAAATGCAAATGAATTACTTAAAAATCATACAATGTGATTATCTGGATTTTTGTTTTAGATTCTGTTTCTCACAGTTGAAGTGTACCTATTATAAAAATTACAGACCTCTACATGCTTTGGAAGTAGGAAAACCTGCAAAATCGGCAGTGTATCAAATACTTGTTCTCCCCATTGTGTATATACTGTATATATATATATATATATATATATATATATATATATATATATATATATATATATATATACAGTTGTCCCAGTTGTCCTAATATTGCTATATTTCTTTATTCCATTCTTTTACTTTTAGATTTGTGTGTATTTTTGTGTATTGTTTGATATTACTGTACTGTTGGAGCTAGGCACACAAGTATTTCTCGACATCAGCAATAACATATGCTAAATATGTGTATGCAACCAATAAAATGTGATAAAAATGTGCATGCATACATTTTCACATTATTAAAAAAACATGTTTTTTTTTAGCTTTAACTCTGCGTTGTGGGAAAAGAACCTGTAAGTAAACATTTCACTGTTGTTTACGAAGCATGTGACAAATACATTTGATATGGGTGTGTGTGTGTGTGTGTGTGTGTGTGTGTGTGTGTGTGTGAGTGTGTGTGTGTATGTGTGTGTATGTGTATGTGTATGTGTATGTGTGTGTGTGTGTGTGTGTGTGTGTGTGTGTGTGTGTGTGTGTGTGTGTGTGTGTGTGTGTGTGTGAGAGAGAGAGAAAGAAAGAGAGAGAGAGGAAGCATGAGCCATGTCACAGCATGACTACAGCAGTTGGGGAAACGGCAGATGTTTCCGTTAATGAGTTAGATGTTGGTGCGATAATATTGAGGAGTCTGGGAGAGAAATATCAGGGCACCAGGAATAATTATTTCCTCTGCAAGTAGTGAAGGAATGTTTCTGGGTGCAGGAATTCACTGGAGAAGAAACAGTATCAAGTAGAAAGATGCTGGCAGATGGCAGATATGTATCTCAGCCAAGAGCTAAATATACATGTGTTACCGTATTAAGTACAAACACTTCAATGGGATTGTCTCTCCCTGGACTTTGTTGTAGTCATTATTAGAGAAACTAAAATATATCCTACTGCCTGGTTTTACAAATGTGAATCTGTGACTTATTTTTGGTGTCATGTACATTTTCCTGTAATGCCACAGTAAGCATTTTATATCTGCAGCAAAGGTGTGTTTGTGTTTTGTATAGTACGTGTGCGTGCGCGCGTTCAGGTGTGTACATATCCTTTCCGATAGGTCTTATTAAGCATTCCATCTTAAATTAAGCAAAAAGATTGCATGAGTCTCCAAACATTTAAACAGAGACGTTTGTAGATCGGCCCAAAGTAAATTTCATAACCCCTTATTTAATTATCAAAGTGAACCTATCTCACGCTGCCCACTCATTGTATCACATAGCGGCTGTCTTCCAGACCTGGGTTCAAATACTATTTGAAGCATTTTCAAATACTTTATCAGGGCATGATTTACTTGGCTGGCACAATGGATCCAATAGAATATTCACAACACAATAAATCCCTCCAATCTGGCCCTCTAGGCAGGCTAAAGCGAACATTAACAGTATTTAAAAGACTTCAAATAGTATTTAAACTCAGATCTGCTATCTTCTGAGGTGGAGTTTGATGGATAGGCTCATTAATACTCAGAGACATCTGTATTCGGCTCAACCTGACTCACAAGTCTGAAGCAGGGAGCGAGAACCCTGATCACATAAATCAGCCTGGCTGTCAGTGAATACATGCTGTGCTCAGGCTGAAGTTGGCGTTGCGTAATGTCATCGCTATCAAACGTTGGGTTTGCACATCAGTGTACCAACAATGTGCCAAGATGGTGGGTAAATACACTAATGCATTTTTCTGTAATCGATTATTTTGTGTGGTCTGATGGATGTTTCCAAACCGTCGACGTCTCAAGTTGTCACTTTCTTGAGGATAAGGATAACTTTTAAAATGCCTTCGGGTGGATTTTTTGCAGCGTTGCAGCGTCTGTGTCCCCCAGACGGTCCTTGTGCCCCAGCAACTCCAAATATGCTATTCATTCACTTCTTGCAATATAGCGAGCTACCTTCATTTACTGTTGGGCTGCCTCGGGGAGGAGGAGGGGGGGGGGGGGGGGACACCAGGGTGGCAGACAGAGAGAAATCACAGTCTACTTGAACAGAGCAATACTAAATTGAGGCATGAAAGCCAAAGGAACTGAATAATATCAAGAAATGCTATAGATGGAAGGAAAGTAGTGTGGAAACCACCAAAAACAATTAGGCAGCAACAAATTCAACCCCTTTCAGACAACTTCGTGGACGAAACGTTTCACTGTAATAGTGAAGCTGTAAACTTGGCAGTAGAAAACCTAAAAACAGTATATTTGAATTCTCAACTTCCCTATAAAATCAAAAAATGTCAAGCAGAAACTTAAGAAAAATGAACAACAATGACAAATGGTTTGATGAAGAATGCAAAAACCTAAGAAAGAAATTGAGAAACCTATCCAACCAAAAACATAGAGACCCAGAAAACCTGAGCCTATGCCTTTTTTATGGTGAATCACTAAAACAATACAGAAATACACTACAGAAATCAGCTGAAGAAGAAGAATCCATAGACTCTAACCACTTCTGGGAAAGAGTTAGCTATCCAAAATGGAGATGTATGGATAAACCACTTCTCCAATCTTTTTGGCCCTAGAACAAAGAACAAACTGCAAAAACATAAACATGATCAAATACAAATCTTAGAATGAACTATTTAAGACTACCAGAACCCACTGGATTCTCCAATTACGTTGAATGAACTACAAGACAAAATGCAAAAACTACAACCCAAAAAGGCCTGTGGTGTTGAAGGTATCCTAAATGAAATGATAAAATATACAGACCTCAAATTCCAATTGGCTACACTTAAGCTCTTTTACATCATCCTCAGATCTGGCATCTTCCCCAATAATTGGAACTAAGGACTGATCACCCCAACACACAAAAGTGGAGACAAATTTGACCCCAATAACTACCTTGGATATGCGTCAACAGCAACCTTGGGAAAATCCTCTGCATTATCATTAGCGTGCTCATACACTCAAACAATGTACTGAGCAAATGTCAAATTGGCATTTTACCAAATTACCGTACGACAGACCACGTATTCACCCTGCACACCCTAATTGACAAACAAACAAACCAAAACAAAGGCAGTCTTCTCATGCTTTGCTTATTTCAAAAAGCTTTTGACTAAATTTGGCATGAGTGTCTACTATACAAATGGATGCAAAGTGGTGTTGGGGAAAAACATTATAAAATCCATATACACAAATCAAATCAAATTTTATTGGTCACATACACGTTTAGCAGATGTTACTGTGTGTGTAACAAAATGCTTGTGATTCTAGCTCTGATAGTGCAGTGAAATCTAACAAATAATATCTAACAATTTCACAACATATACCCAGAGCATTGGGCCAGTAACTAAAAGGCTACTGGACCGAATCCTGAGCCAATAAGGTAAAAATCTGTCATTCTGCCCCTGAGCAAGGCACTGTTCCCAGGAACCCAACGATGTGGATGTTGATTAAGGCAGCCCCCCACACCTCTCTGATTCAGTGTGGTTGGGTTAAATGTGGAAGACACATTTCAGTTGAAGGCATTCAGTTATACAACTGACTAGGTATCCCCCTTTCCCTTTCCCTTCAAATACACACAAATCTAAGTAAAGGAATGGAATTAAGAATATATAAATATATGGACGAGCAATGTCAGAGCGGCATAGACTAAGATACAGTTGAATTGAATAGATTACAGTATATGAGGTGAGTAACGCAAAATATGTAAACATAATTAAAGTGACTAGTGTTTAATTTAAAGTGGCCAGTGATTTCAAGTCTATGTACAGTATATAGGCTATTTAACAGTCTGATGGCCTTGAGATAGAAGCTGTTTTTCAGTCTCTCTGTCCTAGCTTTGATGCACCTCTAATGACCTTGCTTTCTGGTTGATAGAGGGGTGAACAGGCAGTGGCTCGGGTGGTTGTTGTCCTTGATGATCTTTTTGGCCTTCCTGTGACATCGGGTGGTGTAGGTGTCCTGGAGGGCAGGTAGTTTGCCCCCGGTGATGTGTTGTGCAAAGTCCAATGAAGTTCTTGGAGTGCCATCGTTGTATCTACTTGAGGGGGGATATACACGGCTGTAACTATAACTGAAGAGAATTCTCTTGGGAGATAATACAGTAGGCATTTGATTGTGAGGTATTCTATGTCGGGTGAATAAAAGGACTTGAGTTCCTGTATGTTATCACAATCACACCATGAGTCGTTAATCATGAAACATACACCCCCGGCCTTCCTCTTCCTGGAGAGATATTTATTCCTGTCTGTGCGATAAACTGAGAACCGAACTGGCTGGACGTACTCAGACAGTATATCCTGAGAGAGCCATGTTTCCGTGAAACAGAGTATGTTACAATCCCTGATGTCGCTCTGGAAAGAAATCCTTGCCCTAAGCTTGTCAACTTTATTATCCAGAGGCTGAACATTAGCAAGTAATATACTCGAAAGTGGTGGGTGGTGTGCACGCCTCCTATGTCGGACCAGAAGACCACTCTGAGTACCTTACACACAAATGTGCAGTTAAAATGTGCAAAAAACACACACGTTTCTTTCCACAGGTCCAGCTTAAGCCCCACTCCCTTCAACATATATGTCAACAAATTGGCGAGGACACTAGAACAGTCTGCAGCACCCGGCCTCACCCTACTAGAATCTGAAGTCAAATGTCTACTGTTTGCTGATGACCTGGTGCTTCAAGGAGGGCCTACAGCAGCATCTAGATCTTCTGCACAGATTCTGTCAGACCTGGGTCCTGTCAGTAATTCTCAGTAAGACAAAACTAATGGTGTTCCAAAAAAGGTCCAGTTGTCAGGACCACAAATACAAATTCCATCTAGACACCGTTGCCCTAGAGCACACAAAAAACTATACATACCTCAGCCTAAACATCGGGGCACAGGTAACATGCACAAAGATGTGAACGATCTGAGAGACAAAGCAGAAGGCCCTTCTATGCCATCAAAAGGAACATAAAATTCAACATACTAATTAGGATCTGGCAAAAAATACTTGAATCAGTTATAGAACCCTATAACAGTTATTGCCCTTTATGGTTGTGAGGTCTGGGGCAAACACCAAATTGTACAATGTAAAACACCAAATAATGCATGCAGAGTAGAATTAGGCCAATATCCGCTAATTATCAAAATCCAGAAATTAACCGTTAAATTCTACAACCACCTAAAAGAAAGCAATTCCCAAACATTCCATAACAAAGCCATCACCTACAGAGACATGAACCTGGAGAAGAGTCCTCTAAGCAAGCTGGTCCTGGGAATCTGTTCACAAACACAAAAAGACCGCACAGAGCCACAGGACAACAACACAATTAGACACAACCAAATCATGAGATAACAAAAAGATAATAACTTGACACATTGGAAAGAATCAACAACAAAAATAGCGCAAACTAGAAGCTATTTGGCCCTGAACAGAGAGTACACAGTGGCAGAATACCTGACCACTGTGACTGACCCAAACTTTAAGGAAAGCTTTGACTATGTACAGACTCAGCGAGCATAGCCTTGCTATTGAGAAAGGCCGTCGTAGGCAGACCTGGCTCTCAAGAGAAGGCAGGCTATGTGCACACTGCCCACAAAATGAGGTGGAAACTGAGCTGCACTTCCCAACCTCCTGCCAAATGTATGACCATATTAGAGAAACATATTTCCATCAGATTACACAGACCCACAAAGAATACGAAAACGTTTGATAAACTCCCATATCTATTGGTGAAATACCACAGTGTGCCATCACAGCAGAAAGATTTATTTTCCCTTTTGTATTTTAACTATTTGCACATAATCTGATTTTTTTAAATGTGAGAGAGAGAGAGAGAGAGAGAGAAAGAGAGAGAGAGAGAGAGAGAGAGAGAGAGAGAGATACAGTAGTAGTCCCAGTAAGAGAAGTGGGACGGAGGCTTAGGCCTGACAGGCACATGGTGACTCAGCAATGCTGGGAGCTCAGCCAGCAGCCCAGCCGTCCAGGAAACTACAAACTACAAACTACAACTGGAAACAGGCATTAAGTGAGATGAAGGACAGAATAGAGTGAAGGAGTCTAAGGATTATAAGGCTGTGATGTCAACAGCATACGAGAAGGAGAAGGGATGGGTACAAGCAGACAGGACTCAAGAGAGATAGAATGAAGACAAGGCCATAGAACTAGCGAGCTATGGTTACTCTAAGTGTAAGTGCAATGACTATGTGAGTGTGAGAGAGAGACAGAGACATCGAACACAGGTCAGAATGTGGAAGAGCTAGGTGACCAGACCATTTAACCTCATTATTTTGTAAGGTTAGACCCAAGGGTGAGTACATTCATCCATAACAAATAGCAGTCACACCGCTATTTTATCATATTAGATAGATTATAGTTTTTATGAAGTTGGCTCAATATCCACTGTCTACCTTGTACATAATGTTTTCCTCAGATTATCATTGGGCAGAATCATCATTTGATATCAAATCACCTTTGATATAGAGTTACCTCTGTTATCTCTTCAGGTCAATATTTGGCTTTGGTTTCCCTCTAATGGAATCTCCGATCCATGCACAGCCTTGTAGCACCTTCCGTGGTATTGTGTATCTACTTCCCCGTAAATTGAGATTCCCCAAGGGGTTCCATGGCCTTGTACTGTGGGGAAGTGGGAGATCAGACAATGACCAGAAAGTTCACATTATTCCAAACCCACTTCCCCTAGTTTGGTCGCGTTGACTGATGAGGTACTTATAGTAACTTATGCTCTTTCAAATGCTTTACATTTAGATTAGGCAATGAAATAGTGTTAATGCACAGGTTTTGTGGTTACAAGTGCCTGTCGAATCATAACGGTATATTATTGGATTTTAAATAGCTACAGCATACTATGCACAAGGCAAGTGCTTAGTCCACTTGATTTTGTGTAGAATGAGCAAACTAGTTTTCAAAGTCAGATCTCAAGAAGAAACCTCATAAGTTGAATGTGAACAACCCAAACCCAATGCATTGGGATATATGAATGCACTACCGCACTACCACACCAGAAGGGGCTTGATCCATGTAATAGAGGATGTGTTGGAGAGGATGAGAGAATTCAAGGAATGAGGAATCTTTCAAAGTGTGACTGCAAGCTATGGACTAGTCTTTGACAGACAGAACATTTTCCACTGGTGAAACAAACCCTGGTTGAATCAATGTTGTGATGCCGTTGAATCAACATGTCTTTTTTTTTTTAACCCAACTTTTAACCTAAATCCAATGACATGGTGAAATGTTTTGTTGATTTCACGTTGAATTCAGGTTTGTTGACAACTCAATCAATTGTAAATCAAAACCAGATGTTGAACTGATGTCTGTGCCCAGTGGGTTATGTTTCCTTTAGATGAATGCTGCCTGCTGGGTGTGTGAAGGCAACTGCATCTGGTATGTATTGATATAGACTGCCTCTCCTCTGCTCTGCTCTGCTCGGGGCTCAGGCTCAGTTCACCCAGGGAATACACACAACACCCACTCAGGCAGAGATGTTGGCAATTTGATTTCAAAGAAGTAACGCTGCTGGCTGCTGACTCCTGGCCTCTTCTTACCTGAAAAAACCTCTCTCTGTCTGGGAGAGAGATCATTTTAGACTTGAGAGCAACGTAGTAATTATTTTGAATTGAGACCGCATTCCCCACTGAATAACTAAATAGGAGCTTTTTAAAAGATGACAGTTTTTGTTAAGTCTTCAAGAAGCTTTTAACAAATATGTTCTGCAGTGTAGATAGCTTCAAGTTAATCTTTCAAATAGCAACGGTTCCAAAAGAATGTTCTGTACGGTTGCATAAAATCCGCAACAATGTGAAATGTCCTCTTCCTTGAAATGTACTTGATTTTTCTGAGGTAGGATAGTTCAATATTCACCCTAACTGTACATTTTACATGAATAACATTACAGCAGGAAGTAGTCTTTGATGTGAATTTATTCTTGGTTTCCCTGCGTTCCATCTGTAGAATGTAGAGTGGATGTGTTGATCCCTCTCTTGGCCAGAGGAGGTTAGGTTAATTTAAAAACAGGCCACAAGATGTCCCTCTTCGACAAAAGAAGAGGCCAGAGTCACAATCTGCTAGGATGAATTGATGGGTTGATGGTAAATGATGGTACATGATGCACTTTCACAGTTTTTTGTTGTCTCTTTTTAATTGTTAGAACCCTATAAAACCCAGTAGTTAGGACAACATGTGAGATGTTTTTCTTTCTAGGTTTGCAGATTCATTTCCAATAAAATTTGTATTGAGGTTCAGACGGCAGACTATCATCAGAGAATGAATGAGTCCTAAACCACTTCTAGCAACATGACTGTATTATCCACACTTCACCTCCTCCATCTCCTTCCCTCCTTTCTCCATCCCCCCTCCCTCCCCCTCTCTCTCTCTCTCTCTCCCTCTCTCTCTCTCTCTCTCTCTCTCTCTCTCTCTCTTTCTCTATTTCTCTCTACCCTCCCCCTCCCTCTCTGTATTTTTGAGGTGTGTCTAATTGGTGCCAGCTAGGGAAGGATGTGATGTGTGAAGCAACTAGCATTCCTTCTCACTGGCCCTTGAAGGAGCTAGCTCTCTCCATACAGTCCAAACCATGTTCTGCTCCTCTGGCCTTTTAATGAGTCCTCTGGGTCTTCAAACCAACTGTACATGATCAGGGAGGATTCTGTCTGACACACGGCACAGGTATAGCTGAGGTTGAGTTACTCTCAAGGTGTGGACACAGTCCTGGAATTGAAATCACGCTGCTACTGAAGATGAAATGGTGTTAGATAGAACAAAGAAGGGTTCTATGGCTTGATTGGCTTCATATATGGCCCTAAATGCACCCTTACCTTTAGCATTGCAGACTTCAATGGAGTTTAATTTCTAACGTGAATCGGTTTACAAGGTAGTCTTCAAATTATGCATACTGTGTAAATGTTTAATTAAATGGTAATTTATTGTTAGATCCATTTGAAAAATGATAATGCAAATGTTTAGGCGATAGAAATGTATTTTCAATAGCTGGGGTAGCGGTTCCAATTTTAAAGAGCAGAAAAGTCATTAATGATTGCCCTTGAGCTGGTAATATTCATGAATAAAATTAACGCTGCCTTTGAGAAGATCTCATAACAGAAAAATCTCAGTTTGGATGACAGTCTCATCCGTAAAAAATATTTTTGAACATAAACACAGAATACAGTAAGTGTTTGGACCAATCTTTGACCAATCCACTTGCCAGCTATGGATAACAAACTCTTAACACATGATTTATAGTTAGAGAGAGAGAGAGATTAAGCTATGAAGACAATAGTCAATTGTTGACTGGAGAAAATGCAGAAATGAAAGTTGTGAAATCTTTATGGTATTTCAAGCATGTGGGAAAGACAGATATAAACATTTTGCAGATTATTAATGAAAGCAGTTGTTCACTGTTCATTTTTTTTAAAGATTCACCATAAAAACTGCAACTTGTAAAAGAAAATGCATCATGCAGGGTGGGAGCACCCTGTGAATCGCTCCATCTTTCACATTCAGTTTTATGCTACAGCCTGGATGTCTTTTCCCACAGTGAGGCTGAGGCAAGTGTCATTAAATGATATCACTGGGAAAAAAGACCCTTCTGGAAATGTCCAAGAGAGTTTGCTGAGAGTTTGCTTGTAGCTTGAGATATGGAAAGTTAAAATCCACTTGAATATCTGTACAAATTTTGAGATGCCACTTTGCTTATTAAGAAGTGCCTTGGCTTTGTGTGTTGGACTGAGCTGCAGGTATTTCACAACAATTGACTGTCTCATTCGTGCTTGTCCCCTCCTATACTCCCTGTTCACCCACGACTGCATGGCCAAGCAAGACTCCAACACCATTATTAAGTTTACTGACGACACAACGGTGGCCACCGACAATGATGAGACAGCCTGTAGGGAGGAGGTCAGAGACCTGGCAATGTGGTGCCAGAACAACAACCTCTCCCTTAATGTGAGTAAGACAAAGAAGATAATTGTGGACTACAGGAAAAGGAGGTTCGAATACGCCCCCATTCACATCGACAGGACTGTAGTGGAGCGGGTCGAGAGTTTCTTGATGTCCACATCACCAACGAACTATCATTGTCCAAACACACCAAGAAAGTCGTGACGAGGGCACGACAACGCCTTTTCCACCTCGGGATACTGAAAAGATTTGGCATGGGTCCCCAGATCTGCAAAAAGTTCTACAGCTGCCCCATTGAGAGCATCCTTAATGGTTGCATCACCGCCTGGTATGGCAACTGCACGGCATCTTTTTTATAGATTTTTCTATTGTATTATTGACTGTATGTTTGTTTATCCCATGTGTAACTCTGTGTTGTTTGTGTTACACTGCTTTGCTTTATCTTAGCCAGGTCACAGTGTAAATGAGAACTTGTTCTCAACTGTCCTACCTGGTTAAATAAAGGTGAAATAAAAAATAAATTAAAGTCTGACCGTAAGGCGCTACAGAGGGTAGCGCGTACGGCCTAGTACATCACTGGGACCAAGCTTCCTGCCATCATGGACCTATACACTAGACAGTGTCAAAGGAAGGGCCAAAAAAAATGGTCAAAGACTCCAGTCACCCAAGTCATAGACTGTTCTCTCTGCTACCACACGGCAAGCGGTACCGGAGGCGCCAAGTCTAGGTCCAAAAGGCTCCTTAACAGCTTCTACCCCTATGCCAAATGACTGCTGAACAATTAATTAAATGGCCACATGGACTATTTGCATTTACCCCCCCCCCCCCCCCCCTGTTTTTGCACTGCTGCTGCTCGCTGTTTATTATCCACAGTTTATTTAGTAAATAGTTTCTTAATTCCTTTCTTAAAACTGGGGCTTGGTTAAGGTCTTGTAAGTAAGTTATATTCGCCGAGTGTGACAAATAAAATTAGATTTGACTTGATCAGCGCAGGAAATTATTGAAAGATCTGATTATAGACATTTATAAGTAGATGAGTGGGAATGTTGGAATAGATTAACTAGATATAATCCTTCTCTTTGTAAAGTGTATTGGTACCATGAGTACCCACTTGGATAGTGAAGCACTTGGATTTTAAGCTTGTTTTACTACAATATTAGTTAACAAAGTCAAGCAAACACTGTAAAGCCTCTTGTAAAGCCTCTAATGAATAAAACTATAATATTGATATCATAGATAGTCAACCTTTGCATCTATAGTTCTGTCAGTGAATTTGAGTGATTACATTTCTCCAGTCCCATCCATCAGCTTTTTACCAAACCAGAGGTGGAGTGACTGCTTCATTCGTGTTTCAATTAAAGCTGAAATATGTAACTTTCTGGGCGACCCGACCAAATTCACATCGAAAATGTGTGTTATAGATCTGTGATTCTCATTGAAAGTAGGTCTAAGAAGCAGTAGATCTGTTTGATCTTTGCTATTTTTACATGCTTCCTCTTCTTAAGTTTCCTGCATCTTTTACTTTCAGCTTTGTACACTAGCTTCAAACAGTTAAAAATACAATATTTTGGGTTATGGAAAATCTATTTCACAGCGGTTTAGATGGTACAATGATTCTCTACACTATACTTGCTTGTTTTGTCACATAAACTGAAATTAGGCGAACTATTAGAATTTTGTCAACCAGGAAATGTCAGGGAGAGGCCTGTATAGTGCATATTTAAGGGGTCTATCTTTAATAAAACACATGTAACATCTCCTCGCTTCCACACATAGCCTACAAGCCATTTTATAAAGTCTAATAAATCCATGTAATATAGCCTACACAATAAATCCCTGATTTATTTAAGACTGGTCTAAAGGAGCATGATATGAAGAAGATGTAGTCTATTTCAGTAGAACATAATAGTACCATGATACTCTGAGTTGTTCTGATGTTAGGTCCCGACGTGGCTATGCCAGATGGCTGTGGGCTACACTAGTTCATTTAACAGAGAAGATTTGCTTAGAATTCCGAGGTATTATTTGATGTAATTTTACAGTATGAAGAATACAAAATATTTTCTCCAAATGATTTGAGGGAGTGCGCACATGCAGCTATTCGGTGTTGAGCGGTTAACAAATAAATAGGTTCTCCTATATGCTTAATTTAAAGGTATTAATGTCATTTTAGTTGTTCTACAAACACTGGGCTACATGTTTTGATTTTTAGTACATTGTATGGCTGCATGATGTGACTAATGATGATTTGAAAAAAATAGCTTGAAAGGCATGAGCTCTGCTTAGTTTTTTTGCGTAGGCTGTACACACTCCAGTAGTCTCTCATTCAAAATTTGACAAGCACTTGATATTGCCTCGAATTTCACACCGGCATCCCCTTTGTGGCCGTAATGCACCCTAAAAAAATCCATGCCTAAACAAATCCATACCTTTTCCGGCTGGAGTGCTGCATTGTGCACTTCTCCCTGAGTGTGTGCAATCCGAAGCACCTCTCACTCTCTGTCAAATGATCAGATATTTTTCACAGGCTACAAGTTAAGACAGACACATCGGGACTAGCCTATGTCGATCTACTATCCCCCATAGTACAAAAGTCAACCTGTTCTATTCTGTGCGAGAAATACATTTTCCAAACAGTCTGGGACAGTTGAAGGATGCGATAGGTCCCATAGTATTACAACCACTAGCATCAAAAAACTTTTTCATGTAATGTGGCTGATGCAACAGATTAGAACATTGATAACATTGATAAACTATTAGGCTGTTCCATTAGCAGAAAAAAACATTACCACAAGTGACTGCAAATGCAATTATACATGTAATGCTTTTATTATAAAGGTGCATTTTTATGGTGACAGTTATCTTCCCCTAACTTGAAACTCACACCCTGTTTATATATGCCAGTTAGGCTCTGCACCCCTTGTAAAGCAGATTAATGTGCCTAATTTTATGAAGTTATTTGGCCACCTTAGTTGTGATACAAAACTCATTAAGACATATGGGCTAGGCTACATGATGTTTGTGACTATGATTCGAACAAGTCGCAAAAAAATATTGTATCTTGTGCTATTTCATTTATGCACTTAAGTAGCGAATGGAGGACGCTTTCCCAGTGGTTAATTTTCATGCCAGCCAGGTAGGCTACACTCCTGTTGTAAAGAGAAGCAATGTGCTTAATATTAGGAAAGCTGAGATATAAATATAGTAGGCCTAGCCTATAGAAAGCTGATGGGATCCTCTTCTTTTTATTACCGGCTTCACTCTGTTTTCTCCCGCAATTGCATAGCCCAGTGATTCCCAAACGTTTTATAGTCCCGTAACCCTTCAAACATTCAACCTCCAGCTGCGTAGACCCTCTAGCACAAGGGCCAGTGCACTCTCAAATGTTGTTTTTTGCCATCATTGTAAGCCTACACACTATACGATACATTTATTAAACATAAGAATGAGTGACAGTTTTTGTCACAACCCGGCTCGTGGGAAGTGATACAGAGCCCTTATAAGACCACGGCACAAATAATAATATCATTATAATCAATAATTTTGCTCTTTATTTTGCCATCTTACATATAAAACCTAATTTGTTCATCGAAAATTGTGAATAACTCACCACAGGTTAATGAGAAAGGTGTTCTTGAAAGGATGCACATAACTCTGCAATGTTGTATTGTATTGGAGAGAGCATCAGTCTTAAATCATTTTCCACACACAGTCTGTGCTTGTATTTAATTTTTATGCTAGTGAGGGCCGAGAATCCACTCTCACATAGGTACGTGGTTGCAAAGGGCATCGGTGTCTTAACAGCATGATTTGCCAAGGCAGGAAACTCTGAGCGCAGCCCTATCCAGAAATCTGGCAGTGGCTTCTGATTAAATTAAATTTTCACAGAGGCAGGTTAAGAAACGAATAACGAATCCAGTTGTTTGTATTGTCCCAGCCATATCCGTGGCAGCAGGAATAATTAAGTCCTTCACAATAGCATGGGGCTTGCCTGTCCTAGCCACTCAGTAGCTCACCATAAGACGCTTCTGGACCCTTCTTATATCTGTTGCTTTTATACATGTCTTAATACTCCAAAGTCATCTTAATTCTTGCTAAAAAAAACTCCTGTGGCTTATTTTTAGAATTGGCATGTTTCGTTTCTAAATGTCTGCGCAAGAGTGATGGTTTCGGGCGAGTTGTGAGAAAGTACTTTTGCACATTTAACACACTGTGGCTGAGGAAAGGCACTACTCCCAATATAAGTGAACATATTTGAGCCTCTTCAATGGTCCAATGTTGTTCGGTGCTTTCCCGGGTAAGTGGGCAGTAGCTCTTCAGCTGCATCAGATTCACAACTGTCAGTGCCCATGCTAGCTGGGCTAGCAACAAATGTAGAATTACTCATGCTGGCATTGGATGTGCTCGTGGAAGCAGAACAATTTGTGTCGTCGACAGGTGCATGTGTAGTAGTACTGGTTGTAGCAGTACTACCTGTAGAGCTGGTATGTTTCTCTATGAACGCGGGCCTTACTTTATTTCCATATTTATCCATTTTCGAGCAAACGGAATGAGCAGCAGCTACGTTTGGCTACATTTGGACAATTAGTGGAATTCCCGTGAGAGTGTAACGGTTAATGTGATTGGATGTTAATTATTTGACTAGGCTACCTGTATTTAACATTTTGTTGTTATTTGGCTGAACACTAGATGGTTTAATTTTATTTTAGGCAGTAAAATGAGGCTACTCAGGTGATTTTTGAATCATGAATCACATTGCGCGTGTCTCAGTTTGGGAATAGCCGGCATAGCCTATAGAAATGTTGAGAAGCTCATGAGCCCTCATGAAGTATTTGATTAAATTTTCAAATACATTTCCATTGATGTCAGAGTGATTAGAGGGGCCAGGCAGTTAGCAAGTTTGGTGGGCTACTAATGACCAGCAGCAGCATCAGAGCTTGGAGAAGCCAAATTACTGTGACTAAAAGGTCATGTTGAATTTGACTGCCTTCATGACTTGCGACCACGGGGTGGCGGTAATACGGTCACTGCATCAGCCCTAGTCAGTAGTCAACCTTCAGTCTACAGATGTTTTCATGCCATACATTTTTATTCAAATTGTTTTTAGACAAAATTATCAGAGAAAAAAATGTAATCTGGGCTCGTTAAATATTCAAGTGTACTTTTTTCTTGTAGCAAAAAGAACGGGGAGGGAAAGCGTAATTAAAAAGCTGGTTAGACAAGACCACAGGCAGGCATTTAATGATCAGATAAGAACTTGTGTTTGTTAAGAACTCTATTGGACTGTGCAAGAAAAAGGTAATTGAAGCTAAAGATTTAGGCAGTGCTTCAAATCGCTTATGGTTTTATAGCTCCAACAAATATTTATTGTAAGCCCTCAAACTCGAGTCAACTCTTCACCCAGTCTTCCCCTCCTAACCGGGAGAGATTTTATCATATCCTGTTTAGTATTCAGGACTATGGATTGACACAGCCTTTTTGATTAATGAGATTTGGGGAATCCACAAAGTACGGTTTAAAGAATTAGTCTTGCCTGTTTATGAATATAGGAGATGGGCATCTTTTACTATTAAATGGATGCTTTATTTCAGTATCACACTCACCACAGGGAGGATCAGCTCAAAATTACAAACACAGACAGACACCTGGTTCCAAGGAGAAAGTCACAGAAGTATATCTAAGGATTATTTGCTGTGGGGTATGTTGAGCCATTTTTACATTCAGCATCACTACATCAAGGAAAATATAGTATTTTTTCTAACAGATATACCTACATATATTTCAGGATAATGTGTATCTCTGGAAATAAACATAATTCATGTAAATGTAACAGTTTTGAAAACATACACTCATAGAAAGAAAGGTGCTATCTAGAAAGGTGCTATCTAGATCCCCATAGGAAAACCTTCTGAAAAACCTGTTATGGTTCCAGGTAGAACCCGTCCTTGGTTCCACGTAGGACCCTTTCCACAGAGGGTTCTACATGAAACTGAAAAGGCCACTACGTGGAACCAAAAGGGGTTCTCCTATGGGTACAACCAAAGAACCGTTTTGGAACCATTTTTTGTTAGACTGTAGCTTGTTGGTACCATTTACCCTGGGAATGGGGTAAGTTGAGCATAGGGACAGGGTAAGTTGAGTCGCCTTGGGGTATGTGGGGGATGGTGTCCTGCAACAGTGGGTGATGATGCTGGTAAATCAAAGTTATATTCATAGAATGGGAGTGTGGTATATTGTACTGTATATCTTAAATGTATGCCTACATTCAGATATACAGTTGAAGTCAGAAGTTTACATACACTTTAGCCAAATATATTTAAACTCAGTTTTTCACAATTACTGACGTTTAATCCCAGTAAAATGTCCCTGTCTTAGGTCAGTTAGGATCACCACTTTATTTTAAGAATGTGAAATGTCAGAATAATAGTAGAGAGAAATATTTATTTAAGCTTTTATGTCTTTCATCACATTCTCAGTGGGTCAGAAGTTTACATACACTCAATTAGTATTTGCTAGCATTGCCTTCAAATTGTTTAACTTGGGTGATACGTTTTGGGTAGCCTTCCACAAGCTTCGCACAATAAGTTGGGTGAATTTTGGCCCATTCCTCCTGACAAAGCTGGTGTAACTCAGTCAGGTTTGTAGGCCTCCTTGCTCGCACATGCTTTTTCAGTTCTGCCCACAAATTGTCTATAGGACTGAGGTCAGGGCTTTGTGATGGCCACTCCAATACCTTGACTTTGTTGTCCTTAAGCCATTTTGCCACAACTTTGGAAGTTTGCTTGGGGTCAATGTCCATTTGGAAGACCCATTTGCGACCAAGCTTTAACTTCCTGACTGATGATGTCTTGAGATGCTGCTTCAATATATCCACATCATTGTCCATCCTCATGATGCCATCTATTTTGTGAAGTGCACCAGTCCCTCCTGCAGCAAAGCACCACCACAACATGACGTTGCCACGGTTGGGATGGTGTTATTCGGCTTGCAAACCTCCCCCTTTTTCCTCCAAACATAACGATGGTCATCATGGCCAAACATTTTTATTTTTGTTTCATCAGACCAGAGGACATTTCTCCAAAACGTACAATCTTTGTCCCCATGTGCAGTTGCAAACCGTAGTCTGGCTTTGTTATGGCGGTTTTGGAGCAGTGGCTTCTTCCTTGCTGAGCGGCCTTTCAGGTTAGGTTGACATAGGACTCGTTTTACTGTGGATATAGATAATTTTGTACCTGTTTCCTCCAGCATCTTCACAGGGTCCTTTGCTGTTGTTCTGGGATTGATTTGCACTTTTCACAACAAAGTACGTACATCTCTCGGAGACAGAATGTGTCTCTTTCCTCAGCGGTATGACGACAGTGTGGTCCCATGGTGTTTATACTTGCGCACTATTGTTTGTACAGATGAACGTGGTACCTTCAGTCATTTGGAAATTGCTCCCAAGGTTGAACCAGACTTGTGTAGGTCTGCAAATTTTTTTCTGAGGTCTTGGCTGATTTCTTTTGATTTTCCCATTATGTCAAGCAAAGAGCCACTGAGTTTGAAGGAAGGTCTTGAAATACATCAACAGGTACACCTCCAATTGACTCAAATCATGTCAATTAGCCTATCAGAAGCTTCTAAAGCCATGACATCATTTTATGGAATTTTCCAAGCTGTTTAAAGGCACAGTCAACTTAGTGTATGTAAACTTCTGACCCACTGGAATAGTGATACAGTGAATTATAAGTGAAATAACCTGTCTTTAAACAGTTGTTGGAAAAATTACTTGTGTCATGCACAAAGCAGATGTCCTAACCGATTTGCCAAAACTATACTTTGTTAACAAGAAATTTGTAGAGTGGTTGAAAAACAAGTTTTAATCACTCCAACCTAAGTGTATGTAAACTTCCGACTTCAACTGTAGATATCTCTGTTCAATATCACTTCCATTTCTTGACCATATGTCATTTGTGTGGTGGTACGGTGGCGTTTGTCTCAAATTACCCTAAGGCCAACAGTTTGACTATATTAGCCTACACAGCTACAAGGATGCACTTTCATGCTAGTTTTAGGGCCTCATATTGTGAATTATAGTGAGCCCAAATTATGTATAAAACTACAGTGTGTTTACTTTGGTTTCGAAACAAGCATCATGAAACCTTTAAAAAACTAAATTCATTTGACTTTGTGAAAATTCGTTTTTTGGACCTAAATTGAGTATCACTTTGTCCATATGGTTTCTTCCTTCACAGACTCCATATAATGGTCACATGATTGATTTTGTGTATGGTTTCCTAGAAACAAGGTGTGGCTCAACTAACCCTTTGACTCACTCTCCACCACCCTAAACTTGATTTAAAATGTATTAAAATATGTTTGCTCCATTGCAGTAACACATTTTTTATTTTACCAGGCAAGTCAGTTAAGAACAAATTCTTATTTTCAACGACGGCCTAGGAACAGTGGGTTAACTGCCTTGTTCAGGGGCAGAACGACAGATTTGTACCTTGTCAGCTCGGGGGTTTGAATTTGCAACCTTCCAGCTACAAGTCCAATGCTCTAACCACTAGGCTACCCTACCCATGACATGCTCCCAACTTGTAACCACTTAGATACAGGTGACTGGGTAGTTCAAGAGAGTTTTTTCTGCAGTCTTTGAACATCTGTCTCAGTGTTTTAAGCCCTCAAAAAATATTTGCTACAAATACTGTAGGACTTTTCCCAATTAACAGAATAGTATGTCTATTATACTCCAGTGGGGAAAAACTTGTACCACGCATGCAAAAGTGTTGTGCTGATTATGTCGTAAAATGACATGGCTCTCAATACTCTTGGGTCCAATTTCCTCTGCCTGGCTGGCTCTCGAGGTTCTGAGAGGCTCTGATTCAATGAAAAGAAAGCTGCTTCTTTCGTATCTGTTAATTGTGTAGGAGCTCCTTGGCAGCATTGCACTTTATTGGTGAAACTAACATGTAGAACTGTCTAAGACCCAAAGAATCAAAAACAAGTAGTAAAAGTGACATTTGATACTGCCTGATTACGGTAAAAGCCCTTGTGACTGATATATCAAAGTTTATAAATGCATTTGATTGATTTTCAACTAGAATTCTGAGGGTGTAATTTGAGTTCATGTCTATTGGCTAGTATCTGATTTACTGTTCTCTGGTTTATCAATAATACAGTTGTCATGGATCCCAGTAAATAAGCTGCTACTGTTGCAGCACTACTGTAGCAGAGTGTAGGTAGCAGTAGATGGAAATGGAACCAAGGCATTCCCTGTTGCAATAGGACTTTTTGCTGTATTCTTGCTTGTATTTTCGAAATACCGTTCCCCTTCCCCTCCTCGCATCTGTGCCTATTCTATCACTGGAGGAAAACAATTTCACTCAGTGGCTCCACCTCATTCCCATTCGACTGTAGAGAAAAGAGAGTGAGGGGGGAAAGTAGCTATATATTCCTGCTGCAAGTCCACAGACAAAAGCATATCTTCCAGCTGAGCAGAAGGGAGGAGTTGATAGCTTTCTAGGCAGCTTGCGCACAAAAGGCACAAACCACTGGAAACTGGGAGAACTATTGTCTCATTGTGGAGATGAAGAGGAAGGTGAAGAAGAAAAAGAGAGACAACATCTGAGCAACAGGGATACGTGTTTACAGATTTCCTAAGTGACTGATTGCTTCAGGAATTGAACTACATGCCTGCACCTGCAACATAGTATTATCACACCCATCTGTTGATGAGAGACTGGTGTTGGTTATCTTCTCTTTAAAATGTAATTACATTTTTTTTTTTTTTATTAAATCGTGAAGTTATCAAACCTAAGAACTGGACAGCTGAGTCTATCTGGAGCATCGAAAAGGATATTCTTTTTTCACTTTTTCCTGGAATTGATGACACCAGTTCAACCAGAAAACCCATTATGATTTTCCAGGAAGCCACTGTATGCAAAATGAAAACCCTAAAGCTTGCCTAAGAAGACTGTATTTTGGCTTGAACCTTACAGGTTGCCTTTGGACAGACATCATGATGTTAACTGCCCCCACATCAGAATTAAACAGCCTGGGGTCTCTACCTAACGATGCCCAGGAAACCACTATCCAGAACAAAACAGGAAGGAGGAAGAAGAGCATGCTGAAACAGTCATGGATGGAGATCACCATAGCCTTCATGAGGAGGACCAAGGTCCACGGGCTGAAGTTTGTCTTCTCCCCAGACAAGACCTTACCCCAGCGGGTCCTCTGGCTCCTGGCCTTCTTTGTGTGCATGGGTCTCCTGTTCACCTGGTCCTGGAACCGCATCCTCTACCTGATGTCCTACCCGGCCGTCACCAAGATCAAGATGGTGTGGGCTCACAACATGTCCTTCCCGGCCGTGACCTTCTGCAACCACAACCTATTCCGGGTGTCCAGTCTGACCAAGGCTGACCTATACCACAGCGGCTACTGGATGGACCTGATGCATCAGAACCACACGGTCATGGAGAGGAGCCTGGCTCTTCTGAGGGACAACCACAAGTACAGCCTCCTCAACCTGTTGGACTTCAATGGCTACACCCCGTCTCCACATTACCATGTCAACACAACTGAGATGATTGGCAGGCTGGGCCACCAACTGGAGGACATGTTGCTGGAATGCAGGTTTCGGGGGGGGAACTGCACCCATCAGAACTTCACCACTGTATGTAAAGTAACATAGTCTAGAGATATAGAGACCAATGTTTGAGAGGTGTTGTTGATGGCATTTTGTGTACATGGTAATAATAATTAATTCAAGGGTGTGTTTGAATGATATTCACTCGAGCAGGTACTCTCTAGGCAGGAGGATTGAAGGTATTGCAGTTTTAAGGCTAGCTGCTGGTATCAAGTCAGATGATTTGTCTGGTCCTTGGTAAACATGCCATGTCTTTTTGGTAACACTTATTTGAAGCGTCCGTTATAAAACATTTATAAGGCATTTATAAAGTGTGTGTTCACTATTTATTAAGCATTAGTAAAGTATTTTTGCAGCCCCTAGTCTAAAGTGAGCGCTATTTATGCTTTATAAATACTTTATAAATGTTTGGAGTGTCCAGTGTTATTTCTCAAAAGAAGATTGTCATGCCATTGGTAGACATTCCAGCAGTACCTGGTAAAAGAATAGGCACACAATAGAGGATATTTAAGGAAATATATATATACATTTGTGAATAATTAGCTTACTAAGATTTTCAAATGTGGGAGTAATGATTAATAAATGATGCGCAAACTGTTTGGAAATGTTTTAGAAATGCCTTATAAAACATTTATTATGGACCCTTCACATAAAGTATTGCAGTCTTTTCTTTAGCCTATTAAACATAATAGTTGTTCAGTGAATTGTAAGAATCCAAATAATCCAAATACAGTTTAGAGAAGGTTATTGATCCATTTCTTTACATATTGTTAACACGCTAGATGATTTTAGAGCCGCAGTGGTACGGTATAAGAAAGTGAATCCTACCACATTCACATTGTCTCCATCTCCAAACATGATCCTTTTAGTAACTGCTATTCAAACCACAGTGGCAGCTTCAGGGAAGACTAATGAAGGCATCAATAATTCAACCATTATAAATGTACAAAATTAAAGTTTACGCATCTCATATTAAATATCTGGAAGTTTATTGACTGTGTGCATCCATTTCATGAGCTTATTCCTCGGAGAGGTGGATTGCTTTAGGCTTATCAGTGAAAATAAGCCCCTGAATGCACCAGTCTATAATTATAACAGTCAGCTACTCTCAATCATTTCACCTCAAAGCTATTAGCACTCTTCAAACAGATTGCTGCTAAATTTGACATGAAAAGAAATGTCATTGTTAGTCACATTCAAGTGCTTAGTAGACATGACCAATTTATCAAGAGCACAGGTTTAGAAAAAATATGAATAGACAATTTGGGATTTGCGTTTAAGTAGCTGACAGGTCCAGAGATTTTTATCGTCTGTCATTTCAAGTTTTATCGGATTAAATGAGATTCCATCTAAAGGAGGACTTTTCTCTTTAGGTTCCGTCTTTTGACAGCTTTGACAAAGAGATTTTCCACAAAGATTTGGTACTTCATTGTGAGGCATTGTAAAGCTTCATCCTAGGGATTATTTTATATTAAACCAGCACATTTTCAAAGGTCAAACCAACAACAACAAAAAATTGAATTCCAGCTGCCATTTTGTGCAGGGGCCAGTTGCTCCGAGGGCCTCATTATGGACAGGAGGAGAGAGGAAACTGAAGCCTTGTCATGTCCGTCTGAGCCGATGTTGGTCTATCTAAGACAGGACATGGAAGCCTGACTGATATCTATAGAGAGGCTTTGTTACGCTGTCAGAGTCATCTCTCTCTTCCCCATCATCACTCTCCCTAAAACGTTCACCATAATGGATATTGAAAGGGAAATCTGTAGCCCATGGCCACAGAGTACTGGGCTACCTGTTTATCTTCTAATGTATATATGTGGGACCAGAGTATTAAGCCAGGTGGTGATTAATTCAGCAACAAGGCTTGTCTTGACCATGTTAGTGTCTGTTAGTGGCTATTAAATACTGGCATATAATGCCCCAGCTCAAATCAAATGGTAGTTGGCAGTGTGAAGGGATTAAAAAGTGGTGATTTATCCATCATAAGGCCTTATTAGTTTGATGAGACAAAATACTCCCAACAAACAGGTTTACCTTTTATATGGTAGTTGAGAGAGCAGGCAGAGGCAAGCGGGTCTCGTGCCATGATCTTGGATGTGTAATATTCCCATGTGTATGAACACTGTCATGGATAATTGTGCCCATACAGTACCTTACTGATGTATCACCTGTCCTGTGGTTATGAATATACAGTGGGGCAAAAAAGTATTTAGTCAGCCACCAATTGTGCAAGTTCTCCCACTTAAAAAGAGGAGAGGCCTGTAATTTTCATCATAGGTACACTTCAACTATGACAGACAAAATGAGAAAAAAAATCCAGAAAATCACATTGTAGGATATTTAATTAATTAATTTATTTGCAATTTATTTGAATTTATTTGAAAATAAGTATTTAGTCACCTACAAACAAGCAAGATTTCTGGCTCTCACAGACCTGTAACTTCTTCTTTAAGAGGCTCCTCTGTCCTCCACTCGTTACCTGTATTAATGGCACCTGTTTGAACTTGTTATCAGTATAAAAGACACCTGTCCACAACCTCAAACAGTCACACTCCAAACTCCACTATGGCCAAGACCAAAGAGCTGTCAGAGGACACCAGAAACAAAATTGTAGACCTGCACCAGGCTGGGAAGACTGAATCTGCAATAGGTGAGCAGCTTGGTTTGAAGAAATCAACTGTGGGAGCAATTATTAGGAAATGGAAGACATACAAGACCACTGATAATCTCCCTCGATCTGGGGCTCCACGCAAGATCTCTCCCCGTGGGGTCAAAATGATCACAAGAACGTTGAGCAAAAATCCCAGAACCACATGGGGGGACCTAGTGAATGACCTGCAGAGAGCTGGGACCAAAGTAACAAAGCCTACCATCAGTAACACACTACGCCGCCAGGGACTCAAATCCTGCAGTGCCAGACGTGTCCCCCTGCTTAAGCCAGTACATGTCCAGGCCCGTCTGAAGTTTGCTAGAGAGCATTTGGATGATCCAGAAGAAAATTGGGAGAATGTCAT
This sequence comes from Oncorhynchus mykiss, assembly GCF_057628025.1. Taxonomy (NCBI): domain Eukaryota; kingdom Metazoa; phylum Chordata; class Actinopteri; order Salmoniformes; family Salmonidae; genus Oncorhynchus; species Oncorhynchus mykiss. Next base: position 73,415,468 of record NC_143029.1, read on the forward strand.
ATGGTCAGATGAAACCAAAATATAACTTTTTGGTAAAAACTCAACTCGTCGTGTTTGGAGGACAAAGAATGCTGAGTTGCAGCCAAAGAACACCATACCTACTGTGAAGCATGGGGGTGGAAACATCATGCTTTGGGGCTGTATTTCTGCAAAGGGACCAGGACGACTGATCCGTGTAAAGGAAAGAATGAATGGGGTCATGTATCGTGAGATTTTGAGTGAAAACCTCCTTCCATCAGCAAGGGCATTGAAGATGAAACGTGGCTGGGTCTTTCAGCATGACAATGATCCCAAACACACCGCCCGGGCAACGAAGGAGTGGCTTTGTAAGAAGCATTTCAAGGTCCTGGAGTGGCCTAGCCAGTCTCCAGATCTCAACCCCATGGAAAATCTTTGGAGGGAGTTGAAAGTCCGTGTTGCCCAGCAACAGCCCCAAAACATCACTGCTCTAGAGGAGATCTGCATGGAGGAATGGGCCAAAATACCAGCAACAGTGTGTGAAAACCTTGTGAAGACTTACAGAAAACGTTTGACCTCTGTCATTGCCAACAAAGGGTATATAACAAAGTATTGAGATAAACTTTTGTTATTGACCAAATACTTTTTTTCCACCATAATTTGCAAATAAATTCATTAAAAATCCTACAATGTGATTTTCTGGATTTTTTTCCCTCATTTTGTCTGTCATAGTTGAAGTGTACCTATGATGAAAATTACAGGCCTCTCATCTTTTTAAGTGGGAGAACTTGCACATTTCGTGGCTGACTAAATACTTTTTTGCTCCGCTGTACATGTTGGTGATAACTGTATGACAGTATCGATAAAACCCTTAGAGAACTGCATGACCAATCAATTCCACCTCGGTGAAATTAAATCACTTACACAGCAAAATGCATAGAGAATTTAAAGCCATTATCGCCTTTATCTATTTTAACTTTTAGTTTTAAGTTATAGCTCACCAGCCATGTGTGTCAGTTGTGCAAAATCAGATGCAGCATTCTAAGAGGCTCCTAATGATTATTTTTGCTCTGCTGGCACACATGAAAGCAAAGTCGCCCATCTTAGAGAATTTGTAAAAAAATAAAATAATGAAACGTCAATATGAAATGTGTGAGAGATGGTGCTAAAAGAACATGGTGGTGCAATACTGGAATATCAGCACTGTATATCTCTGAATCAGTTAAACCAGCTGGCTATTTGCTGCAGGCAAAATTTTGTCTGTACCAATACTTAATAGTACAGATGTAGGATCTTAATTTGAGCCAGTTTGCTACAGCAATCTGAAGCAGTGGAATTTCTGCTGACTTCTGTGCTGCTCTTGGGAGCCAATTCTTAATAAACCTAAATCACGGCTGGCAATTCACAAAGCTTAATTATTTATTTTGTTCTCTCTTACTCAGAGTCTGCTACCATTGCCTTTCTGTTACACCACAAAATATTATTTTCACACTCAAAGGAAATGGATTTACTTTTATACAAAAGGAATTTGTCAACAGCTTGCCATTGTTCTTTGTATTTTTTGAAAAGCCAACCAGTCAATGTCATTTTTCTCACTACATGTTATTATGCATTACTGAATGCAATTTATGTACAGATGTAGAATCTTTATTTGAGCCAGTTTGTACAGCAGGAAAACAATCCTGCAGCAACAGGAAATGTGAATTATTATGTGGATTATAATATTTTGTAGAGGTTGATACATTTTCTTAAGGGAAAGTCAAGTCTGAAATTTCAAAGTTAAAATGACATGCTTCAGAAGCCTTTTAAAACATTAACTCTACTGCAAGTTGTACATTTCCTGGAAATGTTATCCTGCAAAAGGGTGATCCAATTAAGATTCTACATCTATAGATTACCATTGAGCTGCATTGGTACAAGTTAATGCTTTCAAAGGGGTCTATAAGACACTTCCTAATATAAATTGTATTTGAACAATCTAATTTAGTGTTTTGTGGGATGGAAGAGGTTGGGTTTTGGCTATATTGCTTTGGATTAACTAGAACTTTCAGTTTTAATGGAAAATACATCCTAAAGAAGTATCTAAATTACTCAGGGGAAATAAAAAAAAATGGGTCTGGGTAAAGATTGCCAGTTGCCACAGTAGAGGTGTTAATTTATTTATTCATTCATCATTCTAGTATCTTGTTTGGTTCAGTGTTTTCTAAGATAATTACCTGCAAAGCTTTCCTGCCCAGCAACCCTATCCCCAACCGCAGTTTAAATTGGTCTACACAGAGAGCAACCATTGCTCAAAGTGACTGTGCTGTTTACTGTCTGTGTTGTCGCTATGTCAAAACAATGTTGTTGCATTGAGTTAATGTCATGTACCTTCTTCTTCTTCTTGCAGATTTACACGCGGTACGGAAAATGCTACACGTTCAACTCTGGTTTGGATGGCAACCCGATGTTGACAACGTTGAAAGGCGGGACAGGAAATGGGCTGGAGATCATGTTAGATATCCAACAAGATGAATACTTACCTGTTTGGGGAGAGACAGGTGAGTACCCAGTGGTATGACACCACTTAATTAGTACCACAATAACTGATCTGTCCATAAATACAATAATAACTTTGGATTTTGGGACATTGGTCGAATGAACTTTACACATCAACCAGCCGACTGACATGCATTCATTCAAGGTTCCTTCCTAGTGCTGAATTTGACCTGTACACTATTACAACAACATATAGTTTAACAACTTATCCAACACAACATTTATTGTCTCCGTCCTGGGAAAAATAGTTCATTCTTAGCACTGCATTTTCAACACGTGACTTTATCACAACAGATGTCCAATATCCAGTAAAAACACATATCTCATTCCCAACACAACAAGCAATGTCTCTGACCAGGGAACAGCGATCAGCAGAGGTTTCTGTTGTTACATTCTCTAGCCTGCTGTTGTATGTATCCACAGATGAGACCTCGTACGAAGCAGGCATCAAGGTTCAGATTCACAGCCAGGATGAACCTCCCTTCATTGACCAGCTGGGATTTGGTGTGGCCCCTGGTTTTCAAACTTTTGTGTCATGTCAGCAGCAACTGGTACATACTGCTTAGCCTTTTGCACAAACACCTTTCCCTTCCTTCCTTCCTTTTTTTCTACTTCAATCCTCCTCTCGCTCTGCTTTTGTCTGTGTTTTTTCCAAAGCCCCAACCCTTCTTCCTTCTCCTGTCATTGGCTATACATCTGTGTCTCAGACCCTGGAGAAAAATATATTCTATTTATCTTATTGTATAATGCACGTAATAACATGCGACCAGCACAATCGCTAAATCTGAACAGAAACCGTCTAATGATTCTGAACTGAAGTAGTAACAATATAATATTTGCTACCTAGTATGTATCCAACAAGGAATACAGAAGGAGAGACAGATTGGATGTACAAAGCAGAAATTGCCGGTAAATGTATTTACACTGTTATTGGTGGCCAGAGCTACAGTACCCCAGGCAGTTCACATGCAATCTCTGACGGCTCAAAGGTATATTTTCCATATAATCTTGCTGTTGCTGATACCAGTTGGATAGAGAACAATAGCATAATATATGCTACAGATGTAAGATCTTAATTTGTTCACCCTGTTGCATGAAGACATCCTGCAATGCAGGCTTCTGAGGTTTGTCATTTTTTATTTTCCCTTATGAAAAACGTATCAATTAATTATAATCCACATAATAATTCACATTTCCTGTTGATGCAGGATTATTTTCCTGCTGTAGTGAACTGGCTCAAATTAAGATCCTACTTGTGTACATAAATTGGATTTAGTCATGCATAATAACACCATGTAGAGAGAAAAATAACATTCGGGAGACTTTGGTTTGCTTTTCATAAAATACAAAGAACGATAGAGTTACATTTTGTGGTGTAACGAAAAGGCAATGGTACCACAATGATCATGGCTTTGAGTAAGAGAGGACCAACAAAATCATTAAGCTTTGTGAATTACAGGCTGTGACTGAAGTGTAGTCAGAAATGCCTCCCAAGATTAGCACAGAATACAGCAGAAATGTCATTGCTTCAGATGCTCTCTCTCTCGTTCAAATCAATTCCACATGCTAAATAAAGACAAATCATGAATGATGGAGCATCTGGTACATCTGATCAAAAATCAAAAATATCAGAATCAAAAATAAAAGAATCAAAAATATTTCCAGAGGATTTAATTTACATTGTATGGATACATTTCAGATGGAAAAAAAGACCTAGCTATAGGCTACAGACAGTGCCTGTAACCACAGTCCTATACAGTAGCCTATTGGGCACTGTGAACAGTCGTAACGGAGCAGCAACATCTACACTGAACAAAAATATAAACACCACAAGTATTGTGTTGGTGTTGGTACAATGTTTCATGAGCTGAAATAAAAGATCCTACAAATTTCCCATAAGCGCAAAAAGCTTATTTCTCTCAAATTTCTAGCACAAATTCGTTTACATCTCTGATAGTGAGCATTTTTCCTTTGCAAAGATAGTACATCTCCCTGACAGGTGTGGCATATCAAGCAGCTAATCATATTAAACAGCATGATCATTACACATGTGCACCTTCTGCGGGGAAAAATAATAGGCCACTCTAAAATGTGCAATTTTGTCACACAACTCAATGCCACAGATTTCAAAGGATTTGAGGGAGCGTGCAATTGGCACGTTTTAATTTTTAAAATATTTATAACTAGGCAAGTCAGTTAAGAACAAATTATTATTTACAATAACGGCCTACCCCGGCGACACTGGGCAAATTGTGCGCCACCCCCTATGGGACTCCCAATCACTCCCAAGCCTCTTGCACTGAGATGCAGTGCCTTAGACCACTGCGCCACTCGGGAGCACTGCAGGAATGTTAACTGCAGGAATGTCCTCCAGTGCAGTTTCCAGAGATATTCATGTTCATTTCTCTACAATAAGCCGCCTCCGTTGTTTTAGAGAATTTGGCAGTATGTACAACCGGTCTCACAACCGTAGACCACGTGTATGGTGTTGTGTGGGCAAGCGGTTTGCTGATGTCAACATTGTGAAAGAAGTGCCCCAAGGTGGCAGTGAGGTTATGGTATAGGCAGGAATAAGCTAAGGACAATGAACACAATTACATTTTATCGATGGCAATTTGAATGCACAGAGACACTGTGACGAGATCCTGAGGCCCATTATCTTGCCATTCATTCGCCACCATCACCTCATGGCCTTATGTAGCAAGGATCTGTACACAATTCCTGGAAGCTGAAAATGCCTGCATACTCACCAGACATGTCACTCATTGAGCCTGTTGGGATGCTCTGGACCGACATGTATGACAGTGTGTTCCAGTTCCCGCCAATATCCAACAACTTCGCACAGCCATTGAAAAGGAGTTGGGCAGCATTCCACAGGCCACAATCGACAGAATGATCAACTCTGATCAACTATCTGAAGGAGATGTGTCGCGCTGCATGAGGCAAATGGTGGTCGCACCAGATACTTACTAGTTTTCTGATCCACGCCCCTACCTTTTTTAAAGTTATCTGTGACTAACAGATACGTATCTGTATTCCCATTCATGTGAAATCCATAGATTAGGGCCTAATTCATATATTTAAATTGACTGATTTCCTTATATGAACTGTAACTCTTATATGAACTGTAAAATCTTTGAAGTTGTTGCATGTTGCGTTTATATTTTTGTTCAGTATAGTATCCATTATCCAGTTGTCAGACACGAATATTAAAATCAATGTAGTCTTCCATTAGGGCAGATGTCAGGACCACGGGAGTCATTTTAATACTGAACTAAAATGTCTCTAATAAGTCTGTATTCCATGTGGTCACAATGGTCTGTTTGCCAGATCCATAGGTCATCTATTTCACAGTCCTGTCATTGTCACTAACTGTAACCATATCCAGGGTTAAATCAGTGAACATCAAACATACGTTAATAGACTCTCTTCGCAGTGTTCTTTCGAGTTGAGCACCCAATACTTCCTTCAATAATAGAACAGGTGCATGTCCATAATACCCACATTGTTTTTCACATCAAAACCCAGACAAATCAAAATGTGTCGAAGGAATGTTTTCTACTACTGCATAATCATTTAAAGAGGATAGAAAATAGTATTACAAACCGTGCACCAGCGCCGGTTCCACGCATAAGTGACATAGACGGTCTCAATTGACTCTATTGAGAGTAAGAATAGTAGATACACCAGGTGTAACTTCAGAATTTGTTTGTGCATCAGCAGTTTTTCTCTTGTTATGTCTGTCACTGACAGTCACTCAATTAGCCATGTTTGCGAACAACTTTTAGATTGGTAGTTAGTCTAGCCAGCTGTAATCATGGCCAAATACTGACCGGGCACACAGGGCTATTCATTCTCACTCAGATATCATATTAACATGGCATAAGAAATTACAAAATGTGTTGTATTGCAGGAAATGTGCTTTAAAACGGCAAATATTCCGCTCACGCCCATTTCAAAATGGGTAGAATTGCAGGAAATTTGCTCTAAAACTGCAAAAATGTCTCTCAAACCCATGTCAAAATCGGTAGAAATTCAGGAAATTTGCTCTAAAACTGCAAAATAATTTTCTCTGCCCCATGGCATAATGAGTAGAATTGAATGAAATGTTATAATATTGCAGTTTTCTCTCCCCATTGCAAAATGTAGAGAATAGCAGAACACTTGCTTTAAAACTACAACATTTTCTCTATGGCCCATGGCAAAATGTGGAGAATTGAAATTTTCTCAAGAGGGGGCCACTAAAATGTTTTTCCGCAAGGTGGGGGCCCCCCAACGAAACCTGCTTAGGGCCCCCAAAAGGCTAGAGCCAGCCCTGCATTGCACATGGTTTTTTTGTCCATAAAATAAAATCTAATAAAATCTATTGCAATAACATGCCACTCAGGCTGCAGCTCGTGAAATCCGGTGGTTTGAAAACAGTGACAGGACAGTGAAATACAGCTGTGATCTTTTGATAGATATTTTCTTTGGCAACCACTTTATTGTAAAGGACCTCAGCAAAGTGTCACTGATGTCACAATGTCACGTTTTATACACCCATTGAAGATACAAATCTCATTAGGTGTCAGAACTCAGTTTCTCTTGAGTAGGGGTTTGTGGCACTTTTCCTACTGAATGAGTTACAAACTCATCAGAAATTAATTATAATACCTAGAATTACACCTTGAACCACAAGTTATTCAAAAAATCCTTTGATTCCAGAGAAGATATTATTTGGTACAAGTCACAAGTCTCTTCAAAATCCCTCACGCCATATTCAACAGAATAACATAGGGTTATCGGTGCAGTGCATCTCTAAAACAGACAATTGGACACAACAATCCAAACAACACTGAATTCTGAATTCAATCGACTTCCCTTGTAAAGTAGCTATGAGTAGATATATAAGGTGATATGTAAATTAATCTGCTCTTATGACTAGAGCAATTCATTTATAATAATTGTACTGAATTGATTAGTGTGCCATTTAAATCTGATAGGAATCATCTATCATAGGCTCTTGAGTGGCGCAGCGGTCTAAGGCACTGCATCTCAGTGCTAGGGGCATCACTACAGGTTCAATCCCTGGTTCAATCTCGGGCTGTATCACAACCGGCCATGATCAAGAGTCCTATAGAGCGGCGCACAATTGACCCAGCCTTGTCCGGATTAGGGCAGGGTTTGGCCCGGGTAGGCCGTCATTGTAAATAAGATTTTTTCACGTAACTGACTTGCCTAGTTAAATAAAGGTTCAAAAAAATATTATAATAATCTTACTAGTAACACCATCTCAAATGAATCCAAATTGATTGCTAAAAATGTTTAACCCCATATCCTTTTGATTATTTAATGCTTTTCAAACCCTTTTCGGAGGGATTGATCAATATATCAATATATGATTATACTCCCATTCACCAGAACCACTCAAATCTGCCTCACTTCAACCACATGATACAAACAGGTCTCCCAATGTCAGTGGAAGAAATGTCTGAACTAAATCCAGTCTTTAAAGGACAACTTCATTCTGCAGCAAGCAAATACAGTATAATAACTTGGGGTGGAAATTTGGAACACTATTTTTACCAACAATCGAGCTTCAAGTGGCCGAGAACAATTATTGAAAGATGGCTGAATGACAAGAAATGTATGTTTCTGAACCAGTTTTGGGTTTGTGTCCTCAGACATGGGCTCAGCTGTTTTGGGGCTCAGTAAGATGAACACCTATAGGTTGACTGGCTGGCTGCTTACTGTGTATCTGAGAGCCAAACAAAGGGCTTTGACAGATGTTGTCCGTGTCAAGATCGGTAGTTGGTGACGTGTTCACTGGTCCTTCCCCTAAATGAGAAGTCCTATGAGGCCTGAGTAAAGGTTCAGATTCACTAGTCAGAGCCTCCTCTCCCACACTAGATAGGTTTCGGGGTGGAAGCCCTCGGCCAACTGTAACCCCAGGCTTCCAAACGTTAGTTTCCTCCCAAGTGCAGCGGTTGGCATACCATAGCATACCGTAGTGTACCATAGCATACCGTAGTGTACTGTAGCTTAACATAGCGTACTGTAGCATACCATATGTACAGTAGCGTACATAGCAAACCTCCCAATCTCATTACCGATCAAGTCTTCATGATGGAATGGACCAATCACCTCCCTCCATGTGGCTGTCGTGACCTCATTTCAACGACTGTTTCTTCCTGGTTCATCTCTGTCTTATGTCTCTTCATAACTACCATCACTATAGAATATCAGCACATAATGTTATCCTTTCCAGCTAGCACATTAAACACTCATTATCCAGTCTTTGTCTTCATAAAAGCTGTTGTATATGGTGCAACCAATATTATTGTGCAGTTATGTTTAGTTTGTTTTGTTGTTTTTGGGCTTTGCATTTGAATGTTGTACATTGCTGGGATAATCTACATCTGGCTAATGTCTTCTGTTAGCCAATCGTTGTGTTTAATGTGGTTCTATTACCCTCCCAGAGTAAAGTCCTAGGAGACATTAACCAGATTCAGAGGATCCCAGGAGTATGCAACATTCAAATGCAAAGCACAAAAACAACAAAACAAATAAACATACTGTAACTGCAAAATAATATTGGTTGCACCATATTCAACAGCTTGTATGAAGACAAAGACTGGATAATGAGTGTTTAATGTCTAGAGGGCCTGTTATTTTCTCTGGGTTTTTATTTCCTACATGGATAATGTTTATGAGAGGCTGTAGCCTGGAAATCAAGTTCCATAAAGAATAAATCAAGTATTCCATTTCAAGTCACTTCATGACTTACTGGCACTCTGTATCTGTCACACTCAGTCTTCCAATGCATGCAGATGCAAGAGACGGTCAAGGGTAGATTTGGGGAAAATGATTGAGAAGTTCGGAAAATCTCTAAGCCACACCAAGGTCTTTTCAGTTATCTGTTATGTCCAATGGGCTATGTGCTTCTCTGAATGTTGGTACATACACAAATACAGTTGAAGTGGGAAGTTTACATACACCTTAGCCAAATACATTTAAACTCAGTTTTTCACAATTCCTGACATTTAATCCTAGTAGAATTCCCTGTCTTAGGCCAGTTAGGATCACCACTTTATTTTAAGAATGTGAAATGTCAGAATAATGATTTATTTCAGCTTTTATTTCTTTCATCACATTCCCAGTGGGTCAGAAGTTTACATATACTCAATTAGTATCGGGTAGCATTGCCTTCAAATTGTTTAACTTGGGTCAAACGTTTCGTGTAGCCTTCCACAAACTTCCCACAATAAGTTGAGTGAATTTTGGCCCATTCCTCCTGACAGAGCTCAGAGTCAGGTTTGTAGGCCTCCTTGCTCGCACACGCTTTTTCAGTTTTGCCCACAAATGTTCTATGTGATTGAAGTCAGGGCTTTGTGATGGCCACTCAAATACCCTGACTTTGTTGTCCTTAAGCCATTTGCCACAACTTTGGAAGTATCCTTGGGGTCATTGTCCATTTGGAAGATCCATTTGCGACCAAGCTTTAACTTCCTGACTGATGTCTTGAGATGTTGCTTCAATATATCCACATCATTGTCCATCCTCATGATGCCATCTATTTTGTGACGTGAACCAGTCCCTCATGCAGCAAAGCACAACCCACAGCATGATGCTGCCAACCCCGTGCTTCACGATTGGGATGGTGTTCTTTGGCTTGCAAAGCCTCCCCCTTTTTCCTCCAAACATAAAGATGGTTGTTATGGCCAAACAGTTCTATTTTTGTTTCATCAGACCACAGGACATTTCTCCAAAAAGTACGATCTTTGTCCCCATCAAGTTTTAATGACTCCAACCTAAGTGTATGTAAACTTTCAGGACTAGACCTGACCTGCATCACTGATTTTCTGCATGGTGTCTGCTTGTTGCTTTCTGTGAGCTGTGTTTCTCAGTTACACCGTAGTCTGAGTGGAATATTCTTATAGATGTGAACAGAAGCCAGAAAACATGTCATTATTTCATTATGTTCCCTTATTAAATGTTCAATACATATGTTTGTTTTTTTGTCTGCTTGTGTGCACTTTTATTTTGGATTTCCTGCTGGGCTTGACTAGATGTTGTTGAAAGTGGCCAATATACTGAGGGGAAATCTATGCTCTGTTCTGTCGCAGCTTCAGTACCTCCCTCCCCCATGGGGAGACTGCAAGTCCACTCCCATCGACTCTGAGTTCTTCTCCACGTACAGCATCACAGCCTGCCGTATCGACTGCGAGACACGCTACCTGGTGGAGAACTGTAACTGCAGGATGGTCCACATGCCTGGTACTCACACACGTCTTGGCTTGACCATCACATAGTTCCTCAATGGAATATGATTAATAATGTTTTCTGTGTTGTTGTTGTCATTCATAGGAATATGTACAGTGGGGCAAAAACGTATTTAGTCAGCCACCAATTGTGCAAGTTCTCCCACTTAAAAAGATGAGAGAGGCCTGTAATTTTCATCATAGGTACACTTCAAGTATGACAGACAAAATGAGAAACAAAATCCAGAAAATCCCATTGTAGGATATTTAATGAATTTACTTGCAAATGATGGTGGAAAATTAGTAGACTGGGAAGACTGAATCTGTAATAGGTTAGCAGCTTGGTTTGGAGAAATCAACTGTGGGAGCAATTGTTAGGAAATGGAAGACATACAAGACCACTGATAATCTCCCTCGATCTGGGGCTCCACGCAAGATCTCACCCCGTGGGGTCAAAATGATCACAAGAACAGTGAGCAAAAATCCCAGAACCACACGGGGGGACCTAGTGAATGACGTGCAGAGAGCTGGGACCAAAATAACAAAGCCTACCATCAGTAACACACTACGCCGCCAGGGACTCAAATCCTGCAGTGCCAGATGTGTCCCCCTGCTTAAGCCAGTACATGTCCAGGCCCGTCTGAAGTTTGCTAGAGAGCATTTGGATGATCCAGAAGAAGATTGGGAGAATGTCATATGGTCAGATGAAACCAAAATATAACTTTTTGGTAAAAACTCAACTCGTCGTGTTTGGAGGACAAAGAATGCTGAGTTGCATCCAAAGAACACCATACCTACTGTGAAGCATGGGGGTGGAAACATCATGCTTTGGGGCTGTTTTTCTGAAAAGGGACCAGGACGCCTGATCCGTGTAAAGGAAAGAATGAATGGGGCCATGTATCGTGAGATTTTGAGTGAAAACCTCCTTCCATCAGCAAGGGCATTGAAGATGAAACGTGGCTTGGTCTTTCAGCATGACAATGATCCAAACACACCGCCCGGGCAACGAAGGAGTGGCTTCGTAAGAAGCATTTCAAGGTCCTGGAGTGGCCTAGCCAGTCTCCAGATCTCAACCCCATGGAAAATCTTTGGAGGGAGTTGAAAGTCCGTGTTGCCCAGCAACAGCCCCAAAACATCACTGCTCTAGAGGAGATCTGCATGGAGGAATGGGCCAAAATACCAGCAACAGTGTGTGAAAACCTTGTGAAGACTTACAGAAAACGTTTGACCTCTGTCTTTGCCAACAAAGGGTATATAACAAACTATTGAGATAAACTGTTGTTATTGACCAAATACTTTTTTTCCACCATAATTTGCAAATAAATTCATTCAAAATCCTACAATGTGATTTTCTGGATTTTGTTTCTCATTTTGTCTGTCATAGTTGAAGTGTACCTATGATGAAAATTACAGGCCTCTCTCATCTTTTTAAGTGGGAGAACTTGCACAATTGGTGGCTGACTAAATACCTTTTTGCCCCACTGTGGTTATGTTAACATTACATTTTTGTTTTGCTCTCTCTCTCTCTCTCTCTCTCTCTCTCTCTCTCTCTCTCTCTCTCTCTCTCTCTCTCCCGCTCTCTCTCTCTCTGACGTGTTGAATAGGGACCTCAACAGTATGCACACCAGAGCAGTACAAAGACTGTGCAGACCCAGCTTTAGGTAAGGCAGAAACAATGGTAATGATATAAGGATTAGGAATATGAACCAGTTATCACTGATCAGTAGATACACCAAACAATATTTTTAGATATGAGTACGAAAGCGTTTATACAATACAGCATTTTGAAATAAGGAACTGCTGAGCAGCAAAGGTTGTTTTGCAGCTTCTTTTGAATTGTACTACCTTTTATCATGGGGCCTGTAGTGAATTGGGCCCAGGACTCCCATTCTATTGTCATCCCCCACAGACTTCTTGGTAGAGAAAGACAACGACTACTGTGTGTGTGAGACACCCTGCAGCATGACACGCTATGGCAAAGAGCTGTCCATGGTGAAAATACCCAGTAAAGCCTCTGCCAAATATCTGGCCAAGAAATTCAACAAAACTGAACAGTACATCGGGTAAGTATCTGGATAGTTACAGTGAGTTAACAACTTCAAATTAATTTAGTCTCAAATAGCCGCCTGTCCCTTTTAATAGTCGGCAATGGTACACATTTCAGCAAATAAATGACTGTTTCAAATAAACGCTGGGTCTAAATGAATTGTTTCCAATTTTACCATGAATTGTTTACTAGGTTTAACGTGAGATTTGTTGCATTAAATAATTAAGTAATGACTCTGAAAAAATATGGCAATCATCTGTTTTTATTGCCATTAAGAAATTGGCAGCCATTGGCTACTATAGTTTTGCCAAGTCGGTTAGGACATCGACTTTGTGCATGACACAGGTCATTTTTCCAACAATTGTTTACAGACAGATTATTTCACTTACAACTCACTGTATCACAATTCCAGTGGGTCAGAAGTTTACATGCACTAAGTTGACTGTGCCTTCAATCAGCTTGGAAAATTTCAGAAAATGATATCATGGCTTTAGAAGCTTCTGATAGGCTAATTGACATGATTTGAGTCAATTGGAGGTGTACCTGTGTATGTATTTCAAGGCCTACCTTCAAACTCAGTGCCTCTTTGCTTGACATCATGGGAAAATCACAACAAATCAGCCAAGACCTAAGAAGAAAAATTGTAGACCTCCACAAGTCTGGTTAATCCTTGGGAGCAATTTCCAAACGCCTGAAGGTACCATGTTCCTCTGTACAAACAATAGTACGTAAGTTTAAACACCATGGGACCACGCAGCCGTCATACCATTCAGGAAGGAGACGCGTTCAGTCTCCTAGAGATGAACGTACTTTAGTGTGAAAAGTGCAAATCAATCCCAGAACAACAGCAATGGACCTTGTGAAAATGCTGGAGGAAACAGTAAAACAAGTCCTATATCGACATGACCTGATAGGCCGCTCAGCAAGGAAGAAGCCACTGCTCCAAAAATGCCATAACAAAGCCAGACTACGGTTTACAACTGCACATGGGGACAAAGATCGTACTTTTTGGAGAAATGCCCTGTGGAACAAAAATAGAACTGTTTGGCCATAATGACCATCGTTATGTTTGGAGAAAAAAGGGGGAGGCTTGCAAGCCGAAGAACAATATCCCAAACGTGAAGCACGGGGTTGGCAGCATCATGTTGTGGGGGTGCTTTGCTGCAGGAGAGACTGGTTCACTTCACAAAATAGATTGCATCATGAGGAGGGAAAATTATGTGGATATATTGAAGCAACATCTCAAGACATCAGTCAGGAAGTTAAAACTTGGTCGCAAATGGGTCTTCCAAATGGTCAATGACCCCAAGCAAACTTCCAAAGTTGTGGCAAAATGGCTTAAGGACAACAAAGTCAGGGAATTGGAGTGGCCATCACAAAGCCCTGACCTCAGTCCTATAGAACATGTGTGGGCAGAGCTGAAAAAGCATGTGTGAGCAAGGAGGCCTACAAACCTGACTCAGTTACACCAGCTCTGTCAGGAGGAATGGGCCAAAATTCACTCAATTTATTGTGGAAAGCTTGTGGAAGGCTACCAAAAACGTTTGACCCAAGTTAAACAATTTGAAGGCAATGCTACCAAATACTAATGGAGTGTATGTAAACTTCTGACCCACTGGGAATGTGATGAAATAAATAAAAGCTGAAGGAAATCATTCTCTCTACTATTATTCTGAAATTTCACATTCTTAAAATGAAGTGGTGATCCTAACTGACCTAAGACAGGGAATTTTTACTAGGATTAAATGTCAGGAATTGTGAAAAACTGAGTTTAAATGTATTTAGTGTATGTTAACTTCCGATTTCAACTGTATGCAAATGAGCAAAAGCTGTGTACATTAAGGAAATAGAAGTCTCTATCTATTAAGCGCTTGTTGTGTTCAGTGATTTAAGCAAATAATCACCCGGGCTATTAATTGAAGTTTTACGGTAAGTGACGTAACGATCAGAGGTTTGCATTTTGATTAAAATAAATCATAATAAAAGTATGATATTGGTCTCCACCGTTCACCTTTATTGTAAATTAATGCAAAATGTCTCAGAATTAGTAAATTAAATCAATCAATTGTATCTCTAAGATAGATGTACGTTATAAAGTAACACCTTTTCGATGTATTTGTTTTTGTCTCTAGAGAAAACTTACTAGTCCTGGACATCTTCTTTGAGGCATTGAATTATGAGAAGATTGAACAGAAGAAGGCGTATGAAATTGCAGGGTTGCTTGGTGAGCGATTGTTTCAAGTTTTCCCATCAGGTTCATGATCTGTTTTTACAGACTGAGAGGAAACGCACTAGGCCTGAAGATCACATCCTCAGCAAGCACTACACGTTGTCCCATTGTGTGATCATGCCTGCTGGTCTAAACTCCTTTTGAGACTATTTTCTTTGAACCTGTAAGACTCGGTCGAATGCATTATTAGAATGTACTTGAAAAGAGCACTCAGTCAGGAGAGGCATATGAAAAGCAAAGTCTGGATGGACAGTTTCTGGTCTGAGTCTGACAGCTCTCCTCACCTTGCTGAGAGACAGAGCTTAAGTTAATGTTTCAGGAATCGTTTTGTGCACTGTGTTTTTAATTATTTTTATTTCACCTTTATTTAACCAGGTAGGCCAGTTGAGAACAAGTTCTCATTTACATCTGCGACCTGGCCAAGATAAAGCAAAGCAGAGCGACACAAACAACAACACAGAGTTACACATGGAATAAACAAACATACAGTCAATAACACAATATAAAAATATATATATATAGTGTGTGCAAATGATGTAAGATTAGAGAGGTTAGGCAATGAATAGGCCGTAGTGGCAAAGTAATTACAATTTAGCAATTAAACACTGGAGTGATAGATGTGCAGAAGATGAATGTGCAAGTAGAGATACTGAGGTGCAAAGGAGCAAAAAATGTTTTTAAAATAACAATATGGGGATGAGGTAGTTGGATGGGCTATTTAAAGATGGGCTATGTACAGGTGCAATGATCTGTGAGCTGCTCTGACAGCTGATGCTTAAAGTTAGTGAGGTAGACATGAGTCTCCAGCTTCAGTGATTTTTGTAATTCGTTCCAGTCATTGGCAGCAGAGAACTGGAAGGAAATGCGGCCAAAGGAGGAATAGGCTTTGGGGGTGACCAGTGAAATATACCTGCTGGAGCTCGTGCAAGGGTGGGTGCTGCTATCGTGACCAGTGAACTGAGATAAGGCGGGGCTTTACCTAGCAAAGACTTATAGATGACCTAGAGCCAGTAGATTTGGCGACGAATATGAAGCGAGGGCCAGCCAACGAGAGCATACAGGTCGCAGTGGTGGGTAGTATATGGGGCTTTGGTGACAAAACAGATGGCACTGTGATAGCCTGCATCCAATTTGCTGAGCAGAGTGTGGAGGCTATTTTGTTAATGATATCGCCGAAGTCAAGGATCGGTAGGATGGTCAGTTCTACGAGGGTATGTTTGACAGCATGAGTGAAGGATGCTTTGTTGCTGAATAGGAAGCCGATTCTAGATTTAATTTTGGATTGGAGATGCTTAATGTGAGTCTGGAAGGAGAGTTTACAGTCTAACCAGACACCTAGGTATTTGTAATTGTCCACATATCAGAACCGTCCAGAGTAGTGATGCTGGATGGGCGGGCAGGTGCGAACAGAGATCGGTTGAAGAGCATGCATTTAGTTTCACTTGCATTTAAGAGCATTTGGAGGCCAAGGAAGGAGAGTTGTACGGCATTGAAGCTCGTCTGGAGATTAGTTATCACAGTGTCCAAAGAAGGGCCAGAAGTATACAGAATGGTGTCGTCTGCATAGAGGTGAATTAGAGAATCGCCAGCAGCAAGAGCGACATCATTGATATATACAGAGAAAAGAGTCAGCCCAAGAATTTAACCCTGTGGTACCCCCGTAGAGACTGCCAGAGATCCGGACAACAGGCCCTTCGATTTGATAAGAATACAGTGATTGACAGAGTCGAAAGCCTTGGCCAGGTCGATGAATACAGCTGCACAGTATTGTTTTTTATCGATGGCGGTTATGATATCATTTATAGGACCTTGAGCGTGGCTGAGGTGCACCCATGACCAGCTCGGAAACCAGATTGCATAGCGGCGAAGGTACGGTGGGATTCGAAATGGTCGGTGATCTGTTTGTTAACTTGGCTTTCGAAGACCTTAGAAAGGCAGGATAGGATAGATATAGGTCTGTAACATTCTGTGTCTAGAGTGTCTCCCCCTTTGAAGAGGGGGATGACCGCAGCAGCTTTCCAATCTTTGGGGATCTCAGAAAGAGAGGTTGAACAGGCTAGTAATAGGGGTTGCATCAATTGCTGTGGGTAATTTTAGAAAGACAGGGTCCAGATTGTCTAGCCCAGCTGATTTGTAAGGGGTCCAGATTTTGCAACTCTTTCAGAACATCAGTTATCTGGATTTGTGTGAATGAGAAATGGGGGAGGTTTGGGCAAGTTGTTGTGGGGGGTGCAGGGCTGTTTACCGGGGTAAGGGTAGCCAGGTGGAAAGCATGGCCAGCCGTGGAAAAATGCTTATTGAAATGCTCAATTATCATGGATTTATTGGTGGTGACAGTGTTTCCTAGCATCAGTGCAGTGGGCAGCTGGGAGGAGGGGCTCTTATTCTCCATGGACTTTACAGTGTCCCATAACTTTTTGCAGCTTGTGCTACAGGATGAAAAATTATATTTGAAAAAGCTAGCCTTTGCTTTCCTAACTGCCTGTGTATATTGGTTCCTAATTTCCCTGAAAATGTGCATATCACAGGGACTATTCGATGCTAATGCAGTACACCACAGGATGTTTTTGTGCTGGTCAAGGGGAGTCAGGTCTGGAGTGAAACAATTGCTATATCTGTTCCTGGTTCAAAATGTTTTGAATGGGGCATGCTTATTTAAGATGGTGAGGAAAGCACTTTTAAAGAATAACCAGGCATCCTCTACTGAAGGAATGAGGTCAATATCCTACCAGCATACCCGGGCCAGGTCGATTAGAAAGGCCTTCGCGCTGAAGTGTTTTAGGGAGTGTTTGATAGTGATGATGGGTTATTATCTGTCTGACTGTGGTATTGCCTGTTTACGTCTTTTCATCTGTCATCCTCTTTTCAGGTGACATTGGTGGGCAGATGGGTCTGTTCATTGGAGCCAGTGTTTTAACGATACTGGAAATATTTGACTACTTATATGAGGTAAAGTGGAGGCATTCACATTTGTTTAATCACTTAAAAGTATTCTCAAGTAGTAGAGTTGGGGTTATATGTTGAAAGTACACAATTCATTCATGATGATGAAGTATTTAAATGAAATCAAAAATACGAGAAACCCTTGTCCTAATGATGTTGTCTGTCTGTATGGTTTTAAGTGTTTTCAACTGTTTGCACTGTCTGGTTTGTTGTGATGTTAACTAGATACTCTTGTATTTAGGTATTTAAGGATAAAGTTTTGGGTTACTTCATGCGCAAGAAACGACCGCAGCGTTGTCCAAGCGACAATCTGGTAATTTGAGTCTCCCACAATGCACTGGTTTGTAGTTCTGCACTGCACTACAAACAAAGTAAAGCACTGTAATGTGTCAGAATCTCAAGCCTTTTTCATGACCAATCAATGACAGATGTGGAACGCAAATCAAAGTGAGCACCTTTTCTTAAGTTATATACAGTGCCTTCAGAAAGTATTCATACCCCTTGACTTATTCCGTATTTTGTTGTGTTATAGCCTGAATTCAAAATGGACTAAATACATTTATTTTCATCAATCTACACACAATATTGACAAAGTGAAAACATTTTTTTAGAAAATGTAGCACATTGATTGAAAATGAAATACAGAATTATCTCATTTACATACAGTACCAGTCAACATTTTGGGCACACCTACTCATTCAAGGGTTTTAAAAATGTATTATGTGACTTGTTAAGCAACATTTTACTCCTGAACTTATTTGGGCTTACCATAACAAAGGGGTTGAATACTTATTGACTGAAGACATTTCAGGTTTTCATTTTGTTTTCATTTGTAAAAATGTCTAAAAACATAATTCTACTTTGACATTGTGTGTTGTGTGTAGAACAGTGACAATAACATCTAAATGTAATCCATTTTAAATTTAGGCTGTGAAACAAAAAAATGTGGAACAACTCAAGGGGTGTGAATACTTTCTGAAGGCACTGTATATGCCCATAGTCTGGTTCCAAGGTAGTGAAAAAGCCCTGAGTTTCTGTTTCTGCATGAACTATCTGCATGCACGGTTGCTTCAATCTTGGAGTTTTTCCAGTAAACTGATGTGGTGGAAAAGGTTAGATAAAGATGTCCTGGCTCCCCTACTGAGATAACTGCAGCTGCATGTGCCAAGGAGGTATGTCTCCTACTGATATTTTTGTTAAAAAAAATGTAAACCAAATAATACATTTAAAAAACTCTAAGACTGAATGACCAGGAAGTCTTTAAAATACACTTCTGTTGTTACTTGGCTTTCAGCTCTTTTTGCATTATGTGTAAAATAGAAAGTCCAGTTGGATTCAGCCTACAGATTTGGACATGTTGACACTTGGATACAGTTTGACTTACAGTATCCTACAAAAAGGAGTTTAAACAGTCTATTGTAATTTAAACAGTCAAAAGGTATATAGTAATTTAAACAGTCGAAAAGGCAAGAGATGTTTGACAATTAATATCATAGATATGGTTCTGTATGTTTATTTGTTTGTTAAAATGGAAATAACAAGTTTATTCAGAGCATTCTACATGACAAAGAGGAGAGAGAAGTAAACAATTTCAACTGGATGTACCCTATGAGAGATCCGCTCCAGGCATAGAATCGTTTCTTTAGTATCACATTGTGTCAGCACTATCACTCTCAGCTTGATACTGGTAGAACCCATCATATCTGAACAGCTAAATCTGGACACATGGAGAGAAACACTTCTCCCAAACCTGTTTTCATGCCTGTTGACTTAACTGTTTCTTCGTGAATCAACAATACCAGGCATGCCAGTCTCTCTTGGCTAAGAGTTAAGGAAATACACTTCATCACTTATTGCTTTAATAAGAAACATGAATGTGTTGGAAATTCAATTTTCTTTGCATAGTCAACTTACACACAGCACTGATACACACACTTACCCCGCCAGAACCCACCAGGGGTCTTTTCACAGTCCCCAGGTCCAGTACAAATTCAAGGAAACATACAGTATTATACAGAGCCATGATTGCATGGACCTCCCTTCCATCTCATATAGCGCAAATGAACATCAAACCTGGTTTAAAAAACATCTAATAAAGAAACACCTCACGGCACAAAGCCTCTCCCCCGTGTGACCTACTTTTTATGTGTATGTACTGACATGTATGTGTAACTGATAGATGCCCACACACACTACATGCAAATGTTTTTAAATATATGTCAATTGTAAAGTATGTTGTCTGTAATGTCTTTTTCGTTGTGTGTCGGAGCCCAGTAAGACTAGCTGTCGCCACTGGTGTCGGCTAATGGGGATCCTAGTAAAATCAAAACAGAGTAGAGCAGAAAAAAGACCTTTGTGGCATCACAACAGTTTTTCCTCAGGCTTCAGCATTATAGATGCTTTTCATCAGCAGGAACCAACAATGTTATGTAACATACCCTGACTAGAGGCACATACTGCAACATGAAACAAGGACATGGAGCGTTAGGTGGATGTAATGCTGTTTTACTATAACATTGTTTCTCCACCCATGTCATGTAATCATCCATTATTGGAGGCTTTCTTTGCATTGAAACATAATGATAAGCCATCTTTAATAGCTTTTACTGTCATGTTCCCCAATCCTCTTCTCCTTTACTTCCAACTCCATTCACCTCCTCTCCTCTCTAACCACCCAATGAATCAACCTAGATGAGATCAAGACAAGTGCTATATGAAAACAGTCAAATAAGTAATGCAGATGAATGTTAAACATAGTGGTATGATAGTTCTAAGACTACTGACTTTACATAGTACATTAGATGGCATGTAAGACGAATGGCGCCAATAGCAACCCTTCCATATCAAGATACAGTATATTAGTGATTTCTATTTCAATTAATGTCTACAATCTTTGAAACATTACGAAAAACATACATGGGCAGAGATTAAGAATGGTCTCTTGCTTTCTCAAATGTCTCAAATTTTGAGACTTTCATTAAAATTAAATGGCTGAATGGAGGTAGCTCTCTGTAACATTTATGTATTGGTGTGCAGCATTCTTCTCTGTAACTAGTCAATTACACAGGGCTGTAGCCTAGCCATTGTGCACAGACAGACTTGCTTGGTGGGGCCACTTGTTTACTTACTTATCAGCTCTGCATTGTATTTTAATTTCATTTCAGTCACCCTCATCTTTCTTTTCATCATGTCTATTCCAGGAGTTTCCAGAGAACCCAACCAGCCCTGGTGTCACGCCTAATCATGCCCCCAGGTAGCAAACCCCATTGATAATAGCTCCTCCCACCCATACTGTCCTTCCTTTTCAGACATTCTGGGAACCATTTCATACATCATTTCCATTCTGGTTAATGAGATGTTGGTTCACCTGAAGCTGGTTTGGTGGGTGATTTTGTAGAGATGTTGGTTCACCTAAAGCTGGTTTGGTGGGTGATTTTGTAGAGATGTTGGTTCACCTAAAGCTGGTTTGGTGGGTGATTTTGTAGAGATGTTGGTTCACCTAAAGCTGGTTTGGTGGGTGATTTTGTAGAGATGTTGGTTCACCTAAAGCTGGTTTGGTGGGTGATTTTGTAGAGATGTTGGTTCACCTAAAGCTGGTTTGGTGGGTGATTTTGTAGAGATGTTGGTTCACCTAAAGCTGGTTTGGTGGGTGATTTTGTAGAGATTTTGGTTCACCTGAAGCTGGTTTGGTGGGTGATTTTGTAGAGATGTTGGTTCACCTGAAGCTGGTTTGGTGGGTGATTTTGTAGAGATGTTGGTTCACCTGAAGCTGGTTTGGTGGGTGATTTTGTAGAGATGTTGGTTCACCTGAAGCTGGTTTGGTGGGTGATTTTGCAGAGATGTAAAACATACTAGTAGTGATCACTTTATACATTTGTTTTTCCAACATTGCGTTAGGTTAATCTTCCTAAATACAATACAATGTATTTTCTGTGGAGTCTATTCTGAAATCAATGACTCTTAATGCCGTAAATAGGTTTGCTGTGTGGATTTTTCATTCTGAGATTATTATCGGTTTATTATAAACAATGAATTGTTTGTATTCTCCATCTGTTAAGACAATTTGGGACTTGGCTATAAGAAAATTAGCTTCTTTCTTATTGTTTTCACTGAATAATAAAGATGCTTTCCTTCCCTTAGGATAAAATGCAGTTTCCTGAGAAAAATATAAATGTGTATACATACATAATTTGTTGTAGATGGCACAACAAAAGCTGATCCGCAGGGGATCATCTACATATTGCTTCCCTGCAGCACCAAGGTCCATTTAAGCGGACCATTTTACTGGAATCTGTGTTCAATAACATCACTAGATGCATTCCTTTGTGATGCTATCACAGGTCTGCATGCAATGCAGTTTGCATCAAATTAAATGGTTCTTTGTCTGCTGAAATAGCTATCTACATCTACAGTATGGCTAATGCTTCTTTTGAACCCACATATCAGCAATATTAACTGAAACAGCCGCAGTTGCACTAAACGTATGCAGATATCATGTGGATGTCGATGAACATGTAGGAATCAAGATACTAACATAGAGACAAGGACTAAAAAACTGTTTTGTTTTCTCTTTCCCTTCTTCATCCATACCATACCCCTCTTCTCTTTCTTCTCTCTACCCATACCCTGAAACATAACTGACCTACTTTAAATGTCCCCTACACTACCAATTTAATGTTCACCCATTTGTATTGTATTATTTTGTCAATGTGTGTACTATGCTTTCAACCCTCTCCCTCTGTCTGATGTATCAATGATGGTTAACGTCATGTTATCTACATCTATTCTGTTTCCACTTGGTTCTGGTTATGTTAAATTGTCCCACTTTATTCCTATTTATGTCACATCCCCTCCTATTTTTACTGTGACCTGTGTGCCTCTCGATCTCCTCTTCTCCTCCCTCCCTCATCACCCCTCCCTTAATACGGTTGAACTCCTCTTCCCTCCCTCCCTTCCCTTGTCTTACAGAGCACCTGTGACACCCTCCGGAGTCACTCGGACAGTCTCGGATTCACGCCGAACATGTTACCTCGTCACCCGACTCTAGGCAACTTTGAGGAGTTTGCTTGTTGACGACATAAAGCAGGGGGGGGGGGGGGGGGGGGGCTCTTGGGATATTCGGGGTTTGACAGAAAACTGTGAAATAACATGTATTATTACAAACATGGTTAGTGTAGAGTAGTAGGATCTAGCGATTGCCTGAATAGAAATAGAACACTATCATAAGAATAAAACCATTTCCAAAGCAGAACTCAGGTGACGGACATATCAAGGCGTCGACGACACTATTTATTTGATGTTCCATTCATGTTGCATTCTATTAAACAGGGTGACATTAGTGTGACATTAGTGTGTCAGCCTAGTAATGTATAAGACTAGTAATGTATAAGACTTGTAATGTAGATGGAAAGGACTTCAGAGTGGTCTCAGTTCATGTCAACTTATTTAAACCATTGTAAAATACTCAACAAAAATATAAACGCAACATGCAGCAATTTCATTGGTTTTTCCTGAGTTACAGTTCATAGGAAATCAGTCAATTGGAATATATGAATTAGGCCCTAATCTATGGATATCACATGACTGGGAATACAGATATGCACTTGTTGGTCACAGATACCCTTTAAAAAAAAAGTTGGGGTGTGGATTAGGAAACCAGTCAGTATCTGGTGTGACCACCATTTGCCTCATGCAGCGCTAAACATTTCCTTCGCGTAGAGTTGATCAGGCTGTTGATTGTGGCCTGTGGAATGTTGTCCCACTCCTCTTTAATGGCTGTGTGAAGTTGGTGGGAACTGGAACGCGCTGTCGTACACGTTGATTCAGAGCATCCCAAACATACTCAATGGGTAACATGTCTGGTGAGTATACATGCCATGGATGAAATGGGAAATGTTCAGCTTCCAGGAACTGTGTACAGATCCTTGCAACATGGGGCCATGCATTACCATACTGAAACATGAGTTGATGGAGGCGGATGAATGGCACGACAATGGGCCTTAGGATCTTGTCACTGCATCTCTGTGCATTCAAATTGCCATTGTGCTCGTTGTCCTTATGCCTACCCATACCATAACCCCACCACCACCACCATGGGGCACTCTGCTCACAACGTCATCAGAAAACAGCTCACCCACACAACGCCATACACGTGGTCTGCGGTTGTGAGGCTGGTTGGATGTACAGCCAAATTCTCTGAAACAACGCTTATGGTAGAGAAATTAACATTCAGTTCTCTGGCAACAGCTCTGGTGAGCATTCCAGTAGTCAGTATGCCAATTGCATGCTGCCTCAAAACTTGAGACATCTGTGGCATTGTGTTGTGTGACAAAACTGCACATTTTAGAGTGGCCTTTTATTGTCCCCAGCAGAAGATGCACCTGTGTAATGATCATGCTGTTTAGTCAGATAACTGATATGCTACACCTGTCAGGGGGATGGATTATCTTGGCAAAAGAGAAACGCTCACTAACAGGGATATAAACAAATTTGTGCACACAATTTGAGGGAAATAAGCTTTTTGTGTGTATGGAACATTTATTGGATATTTTATTTCAGCTCTTGAAACTTGGGACCAACACTTTACATGATGCATTCATATTTTTGTTCAGTGTAGCAGTCAGTTCTGGTGTGCTGAATATCAAATTGAGAGGCTAGCCATGGTTAGCATGTGTAGCATCAGCATAGCCAGGTCCATTCATTAGTATAATCAAGAGGGGTTTTAAAGACATATTCATGTTACCACTCTTTCATTTATAACTAATTGAGAGTAAGAGAATGCAGATTTCAGTGATGCCCACTCAACTATGATCACAATGCTCAAAGGAGAACAGCAGACCTAACTTGAACCCCCCAGTAATAGACAGTTCGCAGTAATTGTGCTGCCTTCGTACTCAAATGATTCTGTTCAGAGATTGATCCTATCACTGATTTGAAACTATAAACCATCAAGTAATGAAAGCCTCTCGCGTTAGGTCCCCGGAAGATAAACTATTGCAAGATAATTGAATGCAATTCTTTGTTTACAAGTGACATATTGGAAAGTAGAAAAAAAGTGTTTATGTTTTCACATATGAACAATCACAACTTTTCCATGAGATTTGGGGAAAATAGGAACATTTCCGTTGTTATATATAGTGCTCCACATACTTTCTATCTGCTTACTGCTGAAAAAATGTACATCAATGACAACATTTTCTTCTGTCGTGTTTTCCCATTTTTTCTGGGAAAAGAGTTGTCGTACTGACCGTACTGTCACTGGAAATGGACACTCTTCACAGGAGTCTGCTGTAACTCAGCCCCCCTCTTAATCACCACTTTCAATAGAATAGACAAACAAGCAAGACGATCCACCAAACTTAAAGTTACTTTATGTGGGTGTTGTTCAATTTTGTTCCATGACCATGGCTTTTAACTGCTACAAAAACACTCATTAGCACAAGTCCCCTGTGATCGTAAACTATTCTCTATTGGAAACTAGTGGAGTACAAACATTGTCAAGGTGGTGTTCTAAATATTGATTGAAAAGTGTAAATACCAGATCAAAATGCCATTAAGAAATTCAATCTCGCTCATATGTTGATATGTTTATAGTATGTAAAAAAAAAAAAAGACAAAAAAATGTATCCATTACTGCTGTTGCACCATAAGGGAATTGGAGGACAAGGGAGCTGCAGACTTACCATACGAGCACACAATGGCCTACCCCAAGAGTTGTCCATTAGTTTGTGTTGTTATCCAAGTGGACCTCAAGTGTCTTCCAGCTTCTATTTAATTTTAGGACCGGACACAAGAGTAGAATTTGTTAGATACCAGAGGCAGTTTAATACAGTGCTTCAAAAACATACATGTCCCAGGTTCCCTACTTTACTCAGTTCAGTTGGTTTAAAACACTAAAATGCATTGTATAATTGCATTGTTATATACTATTGTTATTGGAATTCCAGTACATGTAATAAGACTAACTTAACAGTCAGTTTGTGATGTGTAAATTATCAAATATAATAAACTATATATTTAACCATCTTCCTATGTACATACTTTTCTTTTGTAAATCTTTTGTGTCTATTTTCTCTTATGCTACTATTCATGTTGATCTTTGCATTAATTAGCTAACAACATAGTTTGTTTTATTTATGTGAAATTAGTTCTAGTCATGTTAAACTTTGTTATGTGGTCATTTTAGAGAAAAGAAACCAGAACACTTCAAAGGGACATTCAAAGGGACATCTGTAGCTTTACCTTTTTTCCTATGGAAAATGTCTAATTCTAGAAGTTATATTTCTATGCTTTTGTCTGTTTATTAGATGACTGTTGATGAGAAGCACAAAGACCTTGAGATCAGCCTTGGTTCCTGAGCCAATTACCTCCCTCTCTGATCAAGACTGGCTACCTTATTGGCACATCTTATATACAACTATGTATCCTGGGATAAGCCTTGTCTTGGGTGAGACTAGAACCAAGCCAAACATCATTCAGTAAGGGTCTCTTTTTTGTAGTTGTAAACTTTAAGATATGGTTAATCAGTGTTTTGTTATGAGCAATAAATGCATTGGTCCAAAAATAATGTAATTGTCAAATCAATGCTATTAACACTATTTTCAAGTCTGGTCACAGCTCCCCTACTAATGGAATTTGTGGATTTGGCATAAAGGAATTCATTTTTGTACTGGGTTACCACAACTGATGATGTGACATTGTCTTGGTGTTATCTGTGTGTCCCATTGTGGTCTGGTCTTTCATGACAATGTGGAGGTTAGTTATAAAACTCACCACCAAGGGGGTGTCCTTCCTGAAAAAAATACAGTACGTACTTAACAGAAATCAGAATACATTGCAACTATTTGCTTATGCTTTGTAAGCATCAATCTAATTTACATTCAATTCATTATAAATCCGATTGAAAGTGAAACAGGTAGCAAATTTAAGGGGTTAAAGTTTTATGAATACTTTGTACTACGTGCCATACTGTGTCCCATACTAGAATCCTTATCTACCCCTGCCATAATGCCAATCAAAGAATAGCAGAGCAGAAGCAACACAATAGTCTGAAACAGAATATGGACATGGTCCTGTCATATTTGAATAATACCTCAATACTGGTTGTGCTTATTGATTCAAGTCTTTTAATGGGTATTTTATAGCATTATAAATTACAGCCAAGTAGATGACAGTGTTGTATATTTATGTCAACTAATAGTCTAAAGACCTTCATTCTTGCAGCTTAATGATGTGTATTGTTATTGCACCTCACCTCTTTTCCTCCTTGCATGATCATTGTGTACTCCTCCTTGTGTATAATCAGCCGCCATGTTACTTTACTATTTTGTTGGGAGCGAGATGGTTAATATCCATGTTGTGTGGTAGGGTACTGTTCAATCGTTAGAATGAAAAAATCTTCATGAAAAACTAGGCTTAGGGTTGTGCAATATTCAGTGACCATGAAGTATTGAACATGGGGCTGAGAAGCCGGGATATGTTTCCTGACAACAACAAAAATATATATATTGTACGTACAGCATGTGGCCACTGGCTTGTAAGGAATGTTATACTTCTGTAAGACTGGATCTTACAGAGAGTAGATTATAGTATGTCTCGCACTGTTGGAGGCCTACAGACAGCTGTGGAACTGAACTAGGATCAACTGGCACTATGTACTGTATGTATATGATACTTCCACCATGTGATTGACCTTAAATATCCATTAAATAATGAATACCCTCTCCTAACCAAGTGTAACATTCTCAATCTTACGTGAAACATCACGTGCAGACATTTCTGGAAATGTAATCAGCATTGTTTGGTCTTCTATGCATCATCATTCATGTAATTACATGTAGATCATGTAACACCATCTTTATCTACCCTTAAACAATCAATCAATCAAATGTATTTATAAAGCCCTTCTTACATCAACTGATGTCACAAAGTGCTGTACAGAAACCCAGCCTAAAACCCCAAACAGCAAGCAATGCAGGTGTAGAAGCACAGTGGCTAGGAAAAACTCCCTAGAAAGGCCAGAACCTAGGAAGAAACCTAGAGAGGAACCAGGCTATAAGGTGTGGCCAGTCCTCTTCTGGCTGTGCCGGGTGGAGTTTATAACAGAACATGGCCAAGATGTTTAAATGTTTATAGATGACCAGCAGGGCCACTATAATACTAATCACAGTGGTTGTCGAGGGTGCAACAGATCAGCACCTCAGGAGTAAATGTCAGTGGGCTTTTGATAGCCGATCATTCAGAGCATCTCTACCGCTCCTACTATAGAGAGTTGAAAACAGTAGGTCTGGGACAGGTAGCACGACCGGTGAACAGGTCAGGGTTCCATAGCCGCAGGCAGAACAGTTGAAACTGGAGCAGCAACACGACCAGGTGGACTGGGAACAGCAAGGAGTCATCAGGCCAGGTAGTCCTGAGGCATGGTCCTAGGGCTCAGGTCCTCCGAGAGAAAGAGAAAATTAGAGAGAGCATTCTTAAATTCACACAGGACACCAGATAAGACAGGAGAAATACTCCAGATGTAACAGACTGACCCTAGCCCCCTGACACAAACTACTGCAGCATAAATACTGGAGGCTGAGACAGGAGGGGTCAGGAGACACATGGTATGACATATCTCTCCAGGATATAAGTTCCTTCAACTATTTGAACCATTTGTGTAACTGAGGTATTCTATTTGGCAATATTTGGATCAAAAAGTTACTTTAAAATCCTGGGTGATGGACCATGGTAACATCTTAACGGAAATTCACTCACACCAGCTGGTGCATAGGGCAGAAAGTTGGAAAAGGCTCTCCACTTCTGGTGGTTGTTGACCATCTTTTCCACTGTGCCCCTGCTCTGAAATTCATGGAGCTTTGTCTTCATTTTACTGAAAAGGAAATCATTTTCCAACAACAAAAAAAAATGTTGAGTCCACTTTATTGAATACTGAACCATTGTGTTTTAAAATGTACACAAAAAGACCACTGCTGACAGCAATTGCCTAAATACTTGACCCAAGTTTTACAATAAAACAATGATAATAATAAAAGTGCAAAGTCCACTCTTCTTTCAAAATAGAAATGAGTCATATTTAAACTAATAATCTACAGCAGTCTTGTCTAAAAAATAAGCACTGGAATTGCTTGTCTTTACAGATGTAGGATCTTAATTTTATCACCCTATTGCAAACTTGTAGTGTATTTGAGGTTTAAAAGGATTCTAAAGTTTGCAATTTTCACTTTAAAATGTCAGACTTGATTTGCACCATCTAAAAATGTATCAAACTCTACAAAAATGTCTTAATTATAATCCACACACAAATTCACATTTTCTGCTGTGAGAAACTGGTCAAATTAAGATCCAACATATCTGCATGTGATAATGGAATTGAATCTCAACTCAGATGCAAACATCAATGCACACTATAAAGAGCAGTAAAAATGACATGGAACTAAGTGTCACAAACGTTATTATTTGAATAAGAAGAGCAAATACAACTCCTGAAAGTAATTTGTTTGATAGAAAAAAAGACAATGCACACATAAGCAGACATTCAATGATCAATAAATACATGCATTCTGCTTGTCATCTTACATCATCAAAACACACATTTCCCCTATCCATGCAAACCAATGTTTTGGTAGATTACTTATAATTGTGGCTTTTGTGGGATAAGTAGCTGGAGTAAAATAACACTGAAAAATGTGCTAGTTCCTTGCCAAAATTAAGTTACCCATCTGAGTGAACACAGTCAAAGTCAGAGTGGTGCAAAACAATCATAATGTGGTAATACAGGTATCAGTGGATTTCCTCCTCTCTTCACTTTCTCTTAAGCTATAAGAGATTAGGTCAATTATGAAAGATTGTACAAAGTTACAAAAATGTAACTATAAAATAAAAGCAATGACTCAAGCTCGTATTGAGCTGTTCATAAAATATATCAGTTGGCCCCAGCTTTGACAATACCGACTTTGTGTTCAACTTTACTTTATAGAGTAGGTGAGATCTAAACTATTAAAAAAGCAACTGCCATTTACAAAGTGCACAAAAAAACTCAAACACAAAAAGCTAAACAGCAAGCCTGAGAAGTAACTGATAAATATGCCTCCCCTCCATTTTACAATCTCCTATTGTAAGTGGAATATTGTTATAACTATGATGAAGAACAAGGGAAATATGCAAGTCTGTCTCCAATCTTATGACCAATTAATGCAATATTGACAACAGCAGTAGCACATTAAACCTATTTGAACAATGTATCCAAATACCTACATTTTGCCAGTACATTATGCAGCACACAACTTCAATTGTTCAAACCTCTTACTCTGCTGCGCAGCTATTGGCTCAGAAGGATTCACGGTTTCTCTGGGTCCAGATTTGTTATTCGCTACATGTTATATGTTTCCATATCAGTGCGCTTCACAGACAAAAGCAGACAGGTTTGCTAACAAAATCTAAAATATTGCAGAGCCCACAAGGACTTGATTCCATTTGGAGGCACAACAGGATGAAGTGAAGGGAAGTGTCTTAGTCAAAACAGGTGCTGCTGAAGGATGAGCCTTGTAGGGAGTCGGGATAGACAGATCCTGGTGAGAAGATGGGAGTGAAAGAGGATTGATTCTGATGGAGGAGGTTCAGTTGAGTGACGTGTTTGGGCACCTCATCTACGGTGGGCAGAAATCAGCAAAGTAAGGGTGTTGTAATGCCTCCTCTGCAGAGATCCTCTGGACAGGATTACACTTCAACAGATTCTAAAAGAGAGAAAAAATAAATAATGCAAGTCAGATGTGTGTTGTTTGTAAGGCAACATTTCTTAAGTATTCAAGTGGCATTTGGGAAAAAGCTTTGCACTGACTCCACCTAGTGACAACGTGACATTCCTGTCTAAGCTGTCTGCCAGGTACACTACACACAACTAGTTTGTTGTAACTCCACAGCGTGGGTTTGCTCATATGAAACATATGAATTCAGAGTATTACAGTGAAGGACATTGCATTGTAAGTTTATGTTAACGTCAAGGAATGATATAGCATGATAATACATTGTATACTGATTAATATATTGGTTATGGGGGGAGGAATACTAACCTGCAGGAGATCCCGTCCTGTGCTACTGAGTTTGGGGACAACATTCACCAGTGAGGTCGTGGCTGGATACATGGGGTACGGCTGTAGGTAAAAACAACGATAGAGAAAATGGATGTACAGTAAACAGACAGCAGCGCAGAAAATATTTGTTCCATCTCTTATCGATGAATCTGATCTACAAAAGTCAATTACTCTCATACCTTGTAAATCATATATTCTTATTTTCCTGAAGGCAGTAGAAAACATGAGTTTCTGTATGGTCATCAGTAATTGACAACATCAGTGGGATAGCCTACCTTATAGTCTGGAAGCTTTGTCATTGTCTGCCACTGTTCTTCAGTTGGTGTACCCAACAATGTGCCACAGCATTAAGGAAAGACTTTCACCAGTAAATAGGACTGGTAAAGTTTAGTCATTGCAATAGATGAATCTCAACAAAGTGGACCAACTTTAGTTTCCGTCTTTGTTTCTACATACCATACAACACAGACAGTATATTGAACCTGGTTACCATCTAAACATCTCTGAAAGGATATCGGAAGATCCTCTTCAGCTGGTCGTCAACGTCATTACCCGGAAACAGGGGCCTTCCAGCATTTGCCAACTCTAAATGAAAAAAAGCAAAAGTTATAGAAGATCAACAAAAGGTAGAGGCCCTAACTTATTTACTTACTTTATTGTCCCCATGGGGAAATATTGTTGCAGTGTCATGTACACGTTTAAAGTGGCGTTTAAATACAAAACAAAATTGGCAATACAACTTTCCTAACAGTTACATACCAATATAAAACATTTATATATATATATATATATATATATATATATATATATATATATATATATATATATATATATATATATATATATATATATATATATATATATATATATATATATATATATATTTTTTTTTTTAAATATGTTTTAAAGACTAGCCTGCTGGCCTTACTGAGTCAATAGGAAAATTAGCCGGAGCTATTTAGGAGGGATATCACACCTGGCACAAATGATTGTCTAGTTCTGTTTTTCCTGCTGAGGGGTGCCCTATACCTGCGCCCAGAGGGGAGCAGTTCAAAGTCCGGGTACAAGGGGTGGCTTGGGTCTAAAATGATTTTGTGAGCCCTGACCTTAAATATCTTAAATATCTCATCCAGGCCTTTCTGTTTGACTCCAAGTACCTTGCTTGCTTTGGTGATAATCCTTCTCAGCAGATTTCTCTGGCTGACAGTGTCATTGCCAAACCAACAAACAATTCAAAAAGTTAAAATACTTTCAATTAAAGATTTGTAAAACAGAGTCAGTATAGTATAGCCTACATTAAAAGATCCCAGCTTTTTGAGAAAATAGTCTCTGTTGGCTCTTTTTGTAGGTCAGGTCTGTACATTTACTCCACTGAAGTTAATTGTCCAATAGGACACCAAGGTATTTGTATTCCTCTACAATCTTTATATTCTGACAGATGTTAGAGGTAGGTGTTGTACACTTCCTGAAGTCTATGCACATCTCTTTGGTCTTGAGGACCAAGTGTGATTCCTCACACCACTCTACAAAGTCATCTAGGACCGGGAGATGATGTTCCTCGTCATCATGCAGCAGGCTGACCAAGGCAGTGTCATCAGCTAACTTAACAAGGTGTCTGTCAGGATGGTGTACAATATGTACAGGAGTGGGGACAAAACACATCCCTGAGGAGAGCCTGTGTTGGTATTGCGTATGTCTGACACTTGGGGACCTATTTTGACTCGCTATGAGCGTTGGGTCAGGAAGTCCAACAGCCACAAAACCAGCCCCCCCATCTAAAGAGCAGTCCCGAATGAGTCTCTGTGCCAGAATGTAGGGCTGGATTATGTTGAAGGCAGAAGAAAAATCAACAAACAGAACCCTAACATGGGATTTGGCACCCTCTAGATGTCTATAGACCATGTTAAGGAGGGTAAGAATGGCATCATCAACTCCTCTGCTAGGCAAAATGAAATGGGTCGAGAAGCTTCTGGGTGACTCAGAGAATATAACACAGGTAAGTAGAGTGTACAATCATCCCCTTGAACTTGCTGTGCAATTTTGACCTCAAGGTTATACATACCTGCAAATATGCATCCAGCAGACCACATGTCAATAGAGGTAGAATAAAGCTTAGCACCGAAGAGCACATCTGGGGGCCTATACCACAACGTCACAACCTACAGAGAGAGAGAGAGAAGCTTGAATGACACCAGTAATTTAGGCATTCATTTTCTTTGCTCGTATCCAAATTAATACAATAATTGTCATATCACCTCTGCTGAGTAACATCTCACTGGGATTCCAAAGGCTCGAGCCAAGCCAAAGTCAGCCAGCTTCAATTCCCCATTCTAAAAGGAGCAAATCATTCCACATTGTAGACTATGGAAAAGGTAAATTATTTTCTCACTAACCAAGCAAGATCATTTCTGTTTAAGTTAAGACACTTACAGCACAGTATATCCTCTAACTTTCAAGAACTAGAACTTAACCAGTCAAAGCCTAACTTTCCACTGACTTACCCTATTGATGAGGAGGTTCTGTGGCTTCAGGTCTCTGTGGAGAACATTACGACTGTGGCAGAAGGCAAGCCCCTTCAACAGCTGGTACATGAACGACTGCACATACAGAAAGTAGGAAAAGACTGAGTTAAGCACAGAGATACAGAAAGACAACAAAGCAGTAATACTTCATTCTCATTATTAATGAGAGAGGACATTGGTGGTAGTCTTCGGAGTTACACAATAATTTGTGTCACACAGTGGAGGAAGGGGAGGACCATCCTCAGTGAATTTTATAAAAATAAAAAGGTCTAAACATTTAAAAAGTTATAATTTTTAAATGAAACTAAGCTAAATATAATCACGTCAACAAATAATTTATTAAAACTTAAAAATGTATTTGGAAAGAATATAGTAGCCTTCAACAGGACTCTGTAGGGTAGCACAATGGTATAGCCGGAGGACAGCTAGCTTCGTTCTCCTCTGGCTATATTGACTTGACAATACCTAGGAAGCTAATATTTGAACAGTTCTGAACAAATTAATTTCTTCCAAAATGAAGGAAAAGCAAGAGTCTTTTTTTTCCACTTTCAGTTTCACTTAGCTAGCAATTGCAGCTAGACATTGAAACACCCTGCTCAAACAGAGGGATGCTATGTTAGCTAGCTGGCTATGACTTTAACACAACACTGGAACTCTTCCAAGTCATGGTAAGCTTTTGGTATTACTAATTTATTGCCACCGGGGCCCGCCCGTGTAACTGCTTACTGACTGTACACTAACGTTACTGTATGATTGTAGTGGGTTTACTAACGCGTTAGTTCTATTAGCTACATTGACTATGACATTATTGCAAGTAAAACTAAATGCATGCTCTTCAACCGATCACTGCCCGCACCTGCCCGCCTGTCCAGCATCACTACTCTGGATTGTTCTGACTTAGAATATGTGGACAACTACAAATACCTAGATGTCTGGTTAGACTGTAAACTCTTACTCCAGACTCACATTAAGCATCTCCAATCCAAAATTAAATTGGCTTCCTATTCCGCAACAAAGCGTCCTTCACTCATGCTGCCAAACATACCCTGGAAAAACTGACCATCCAACCGATCTTCGACTTTGGCGATGTCATTATAAAATAGCCTCTAACACTCTACTCAACAAATTGGATGCAGTCTATCACAGTGCCATCCGTTTTGTCACCAAAGCCCCATATACTATCCACCACTGCGACCTGTACGCTCTCGTTGGCTGGCCCTCGCTTCATACCCGTCGCCAAACCCACTGGCTCCAGGTCATCTACAAGTCGCTGCTAGGTAAAGCCCCGCCTTATCTCAGCTCACTGGTCACCATAGCAGCACCCACCCGTAACATGCGATCCAGCAGGTATATCTCACTGGTCACCCCCAAAGCCAATTCTTCCTTTGGCCACCTCTCCTTCCAGTTCTCTGCTGCCAATGACTGGAACAAACTGCAAAAATCACTAAAGCTGGAGACTCTTACCTCCCTCACCAGCTGTCAGATCACTGCACCTGTACATAGCCCATCTGTAAATAGCCCTTGCAACTACCTCATCCCCATACTGTATTCATTTATTTATCTTGCTCCGTGGCACCCCAGTATCTCTACTTGCACAAGCATCTTCTGCACATCTACCATTGCAGTGTTTAATTGCTATATTATAATTACTTCGCCACCATGGTTTATTTATTGCCTTACCTCCCTTATCTTACCTCATTTGCACTCACTGTATATAGACTTTTATTTGTTTTTTTCTACTGTATGTTTGTTTATTCCATGTGTAACTCTGTTGTTGTATGTGTCGTACTGCTGTGCTTTATCTTGGCCAGGTCGCAGTTGTAAATGAGAACTTGTTCTCAACTAGCCTACAAAAAATACATTACATAATATGGTGACAACGATGTAGGCTGTGTGTAGTGGTTTGGCTTGGAAAGTTTTTTTTGTTGCCTGGTCACATACAGCTGATGTGTTGTGCTTTGAAGTCCACAAGTGAAGGGAAGAGGTGAGAGGAGGAGAGCGCATTGATACGAGAAGGAATACAACGTGGCTGCTATGAAAGTGAACTATGTTTAAGCGTGATCAGTGGTGTATTAATTGTGCCGATTCTGTTCAAAAACGTTTCTTAAACAGAAACAAAACGAGGACCAAAACCTGAATTTGTCCAATAGAAACTCGTTTGCAATTGTTGGACTAATGATTACACCCAATATCAGCTAGATGCAAGCAAGTGTGCAAGGCGGTATTGAATATCACTGTCTGTCACCTCAAACTTGTTTCTCGACCTGTGTGCACCTACTTTCATTCATTGGATAGATTGTAGCGACCTCATGATCGATTTAGGGAAAATTTGAGTAACATGTCTCATCCAATATGCTGTAATAGAAATAGGGCTATGCTCTTAAAAAAAAAAAAAATCCTCCCTCATCTTAAACGGCACTGACCCCCACTGGTGTGACATTACATGCATTTGACTTAGTTAGTCATGGGACATCAGGGTGTGGTTACACAAACATGTTTCTCAGAGCCATATTCTGCACCTTATTTGAATCTCAATGACTCACCTTGACAGTTTCTGGATCTAGGTCTCCATTGCAGCTGTCAAAGTATTTCTTTAGATCCTGTGGTTGTAAGAGTCAAGTTAAATCACTGCACCCCAGCAAAAAGAAAATCAGACATCAAATCAAACAAGTGAATCACTGAGGAGAAAACTTGTATCTTGTGGGCGGGCACTTCTACTTTAAATTGGTTTTGGTAAATTGTCATAGCTAAAGCAACAAACTACTCTTCATACAAAAACGGCATTCACATACATCTGGCAGCACTCACCTGATCACAAAATTCAAACACCAATGTTAACTTCTTGTCACTGTGCAGAACATCATGCAATCTAGGAAAAGCAAAATTAAATGTGAATTAAACTCTTTGCATAGCTAGATATTTAATATAGTGCTAGAAATTACACTGTTGAAAAGTTATTTACTAGTCACTTAAGTTCTGATTCGGGAAGATGTATGCCATACAATAGTTGGACATAGCTAATTTATGCATTTTCAGAAT
Source organism: Oncorhynchus mykiss (assembly GCF_057628025.1). Classification (NCBI taxonomy): domain Eukaryota; kingdom Metazoa; phylum Chordata; class Actinopteri; order Salmoniformes; family Salmonidae; genus Oncorhynchus; species Oncorhynchus mykiss. Next base: position 73,452,076 of record NC_143029.1, read on the forward strand.
TTGATAAATTTCACATCAGACATACCTCACAATGTTTTTATGCTTCAGTTCTTTCAGGAGGCAAATTTCTCGCAGGGCAGAACTTGGGACCCCCTTCAAGAAACCAGCAAGCAAATTGAGCCGTCAACAAATATGCCATAACCTTAGCAAACTAACCAATTGACTAGCTTTAGCATAGCTATATTTGTAGTCTCAATAATTCCTACCTCATCGTCGTCATCCAATCTCACTCTTTTTAAAGCCACGATTTCATGCGTTTCTCTATTTTTTGCTTTGAAAACAGTTCCATATGTGCCTGCAGAAAGAAATCAAATGTTACTAGATGGCTAGCTAGCTTGGCTGAATGGGTTATGTTAGCTTGCTTAGCTACATTGCTAGCTAACTTGCCCATGACTGGAATAATGACACGCTAGCTAGCTCAAGATAACTAACTTTAATTAAATTAACTGACTAAAATTTCATTGTGGCTTAATCTTGCTGCTAGGTAGGAAAGACATTGTCAAATTAGCTAAATATTAAAAAACGTGTGTAACATATCAATGTCAATGACTTGTCATTCAAAATCGCTAGCTGGCTAACGTTAGCGATGTAGCAATGCTAACAGAAAACAACATTATTAGATAACATTAGAGATTATCTGGGAAAGAAACAGGCACACTTACCCTCTCCAATCTTCTCAAGTTTTTCATACTTCTGCATATTTTGTCAATAAAGCTAGCCTTTAGCTAGCTAATAGTAGTGGAATGCAGCCTCAGTGGAAATGTTGTTAACGTTCGCTAGCCAGCTGTTATTCACAGCTACAATGTTGCTGCTACACCGGCATCTAAAGCGGTCAAATTATGAACTGCAACATGCGGGTGAATCACCACCCATTCCCTCAGTGAAACAGCATTCATGTGGATAATGAACCTGTAATGACAATCTTAGAAATATTTACAAAAAATTGAACATCTCTAATGTTACCTTCTAACGAAATCCTCAGATATTGGTCCAATTAGACAGCCTGTAGGCGTACAATCTTGTTAAATATGTTAATAGTTTAGCTAGAACCACCATCTTCACACAGTATAATCTATTTTACACAATGATTATCGCACGCACGCACGCACGCACACGCACACACACACACACACACACACACACACACACACACACACACACACACACACACACACACACACACACACACACACACACACACACATGGGAAATATGTTTACATTGCCTGAGTAAGTGAAATAGATAATAAACAAAAGTAAAATAAACAATCAAAAATTAACAGTAGACATTACACTCACAAGTTTCAAAGGAATAGGCACATTTAAAATGTCATATTATGAATATGTACATAGTTAAAATGATGTGCAAATAGTTAAAGTACAGAAAGGAAAATAAATAAACATAAATATGAGTTATATTTACAATGCTGTGTGTTCTCCATGGGTTACCTTTTTCTTGTGGCAACAGGTCACACATCTTGCTGCTGTTATGGCACACTGTGCAATTTCACTCAATAGATATGGGAGTTTATCAAAATTTGATTTGTTTTGTTATTCCTTGTGGGTCTGTGTAATCAGAGGGAAATATGTGTCTCTAATTTGGCAGGAGGTTAGGAAGGGCAGCTCAGTTTCTACCTCATTTTTTGGGTTGTGTGCATATTTTCACACAACCCAAGTTTTCATCAACACCACAGGCCTTTTTGGGGTGGAGGGATTGTATTTTGTCCTGTAGTTCATTCAATGTAATTGGAGAATCCAGTGGGTTCTGGTAGTCTTTAATAGCTGATTCTAAGATTTGTAATTGATCATGTATATGTTTTTGCTGTTTGTTCTTTGTTATAGAGCCAAAAAGATTGGAGAAGTGGTTTATCCATCTCTATTTTGGATAGATAAGTCTTCATCTTGTTGTTTGTTTAGTGTGTTTACATTTTCCCAGAAGTCGTTAGATTCCTTCCATCTATAGCATTCCTTAATATTGTGCAGTACCTTTAGGCTGACACATCATGATTGAGTATTGCTCTGTTCAAATAGACTGTGATTTTGCTTTGATCTGATAAGGGTGTTAGGGGACTGACTGTGAACACTCTGAGAGACTCTGGGTTGAGGTCAGTGATAAATTAATCTAAAGTACTACTGCCAAGGGATGAGCTGTACCTACCATAGGAGTCTCCTCGAAGCCTACCATTGACTATGTACAGACCCAGCGTGCGAAAGAGCTGCAGGAGTTGTGACATGTTTTTATTGGTTGTTTTGTCATGGTTGTGTCTAGGGGGGAACGTTTGGGAGGGAATACTGTCACCTCCAAGTAGGTGTTTGTCCCGCTGTGTGTTGAGTGTCAGGTTCGTGTCCATTTCTGGCATTTCAGTCGACACACAGACACACATGTCCCTGGGCCTGGAAATGGTTGATCTCCTCCTCTAGGATGGAGAAGCTGTCATTGTTAAAGTATGGGGATTCTATTGGGGGGATATACAGTGCATTTGGAAAGTATTCAGAACCCTTCACTTTTTCCACATTTTGTTACGTTACAGCTTCATTAAAAAAAAATAACTCTCTCCAATCTACACACAATACCCCATAATGACAAAGTGAAAACAGATTTTATTTTATTTTTGCAAATGTATAAAAAATAAATAAACGTATTTACATAAGTATTCAGACCCTTTGCAATGAGACTTGAAATTGAGCTCAGGTGCACCCTGATTCTATTGATCATCCTTGTGATGTTTCTACAACTTAATTGAAGTCCACGTGGTAAATTCAATTGATTGGATTTGATTTGGAGAGGCACACATCTGTCTATAAAAGGTCGCACAGTTGACAGCGCATTTCGAAACAAAAACCAAGCCATGAGGTTGAAGGAATTTTCCGTAGAGCTCCGAGACAGGATTGTGTCAAGGCACAGATCTTGGGAAGGGTACCAAAAGCATTGAAGGTCCCCAAGAACAGTGGCCTCCATCATTCTTAAATTGAAAAAGTTTGGAACCACCAAGACTCTTCCTAGAGCAATGAGGAATGAGGGAGGGGGGTCTTGGTCAGTGAGGTGACCAGGAACCTGATGGTCACCCTAACAGAGCTCCAAAGTTCCTCTGTGGAGATGGGTGAACCATCTCTGCAGCACTCCACCAATCAGGCCTTTATGGTAGAGTGGCCAGACGGAAGCCACTCCTCAGTAAAAGGCACATGACAGGTCTCTTGGAGTTTGCCAAAAGGCACCTAAAGGACTCTGACCATGAGAAACAAGATTCTCTGATCTAATTAAACCACGATTGAACTCTTTGGCTTGAATGCAAAGCGTCACGCCTGGAGGAAACCTGGCACCATCCCTACGGTGAAGCATGGTGGTGGCAGCATCATGCTGTGGAGATGTTTTTCAGTGTAAGGGACTGGGAGACTAGTCAGGATCGCTGGAAAGATGAACGGGACGAAGTACAGAGAGATCCTTGATGAAAACCTGCTCCCGAGCACTCAGGCCCTCGGACTGGGATGAAGGTTCACCTACCAACAGGACAACGACACTAAGCACACAGCCAAGACAACACAGGAGTGGCTTCAGGACAAGTCTCTGAATGTCCTTGAAGGGCCCAGCGAGAGCCCGATCTAGCATCTCTGGAGAAACCTGAAAATAGCTGTGCAGCGACGCTCCCCATCCAACCTGACAGAGCTTGAGATAATTTGCAGAGAAGAATGGGAGAAACTCCCCAAATACAGGTGTGCCAAGCTTGTAGCATCATACCCAAGAAGACTCGAGGCTGTAATCACTGCCAAAGGTGCTTCAACAAAGTACTGAGTAAAGGGTCTGAATCCTTATGTAAATGGTTTATAATACATTTTTAAAATCATCCTCCCTCATCTTAAACGGCACAGACCACCACTGATCTACCGGTGGGTTAAAAGTCATCCTCAGTTGGTTCTGTTTTTTCTCCTGCAGAAATTCCAGTTGAAAAACTAGGGATGGTTGGAGGAATTTGTCACACTTATTCCCTCTTGATTCCAGAAAATCTGTCATTATGTCAATCATTATGGGGTATTGTGTGTGGACGAGGGAAAAAATATTTGATCCATTTTAGAAGTGGTCTGTAAGGTAACAAAATGTGGAAAAAGTAAAGGGGTCTTGTGACGACCCTCCCACTCTGTCTGCCGTATTCTCTCTTTGTTCTTGTTTCCTTATTAGGATGCCGGTGGGCGGAGTTGGGAGGGTCGTCAGCTACATGGGAAACACCTGGGCCCGGTGTGTCCCAGGATAAATAGACCTCTTCCACATTCATGGAAGAGACTCTCTCCATGCAGACACCTTTATAGATTTTTGTTGTGTTTCTTGGTGGCTTTTTGGTTGTTTGCTTTAGCATCTTTCAACACCCTGCATTATCACATTCATGCATGCAAAACACTCACACTACTGATTACACACACACCAGTCTATTTTATACTTAGTTACTTATTTAATAAATATATATTTTGTTACTCCTTATCTCCACGTTGTCTCCCTTTTGTTCCGGGCTTTGAGCCGGTTCGTGGCAGTCTGAATACTTTCCGAATGCACTGTAGGTAGCACACAAGGACATTTTTTTGTTTCTAGCCAGATGTATAATGTTCCTGTTTTGACTAATTTAATAGTGGGTTAGGTCTGCTCTGTACCAAATTAGCATTCTCTCGCTCTCTCTGAAAACAGATTAGTGGATGAATAGAATTTAATGATTAAAAGTCTTGCAAAATGTACAGACACAGGACAGGGCCAAGTAACCCTGCTAAAACCACATTCACATCCTGTACAGTTAGTATTCTCTTCCTATAAACACATGATAAACACTTGCAATTTCAGCAGCCTTACTTGGGCCACAAAATATAATCCAATTGGTCCAACCATACATTTGGCTTTAAAAAAAAATGGAATTGGACCATTAAACTAAATCAACTTTACACCAACAAAACAAGTGATAATACCTATGCATCTTTAATTTCTTATGAAAAGGCTGTCCCTAGTTCATGATATAGGCCTACAGTTCTGTGCCATATCAAAGTAGTGTTCACTTCTCTCCCTCTGATCTCTGCCTGCGTATCAGGTCAGCATACAGCCCTCCTTTGCTCAGCAATTCCGTGTGAGTTCCAGCCTAGGAAGAGACAAGACAAAAACTATACAACCAAGCATTTGTAGTTAAATTGACATACATCATTACGTGTTGTGATGCTCTTTAAAAAAACTTTACGATTATTACTTTAATGACAAGAAAACGTGTCTGGAAAAAAACACCAATGGGACAGAGGACAATAGACATCCCTCTCTTCCTTCAGTGCTTTAGCCGCTCCCTCACCTCTACAATGCGTCCATTGCTCATGACACAGATGAGGTCTGCCCTCTGGATGGTGCTGAGTCTGTGGGCGATGATGAGCACAGTGCGTCCTGTGGTGGCCCGGTCCAGAGCCTCTTGCACCACCCGCTCTGACTCTGCGTCCAGTGCACTGGTGGCCTCGTCCAGGACCAGGATGCTGGGGTTCTTGATCAGGGCACGGGCAATGGCAATACGCTGCTTCTGGCCCCCTGACATAGTCACTCCTCGCTCACCTGTGTGTCCACAAAGGTACAATATTCAGTAAAAGCACTTATTGTAATGCAATTAGTACTACTTATGTTAAAAAGTATTTAAGTACATTTGATTTGAATATGTGTGTCTGGGATTTATTAGAGTGGAATAGACTAGTAATAAATCAGAGGATGTTAGAACTGGGCCATTCACAAAAAAATATGTTTTTTTCTCAAATATGTGCTGTCACTTACCAACCACAGTGTTGTATCCATCTGGAAAGCCTGTGATAAAGCGGTGGGCGTTGGCCTGCTTGGCAGCATTGATGACCTCAGCATCAGTGGCCTCCGGCTTTCCAAAGCGAATGTTCTCCATCACGGAGGAGCCAAACAGCACAGGCTCCTACACGCAGGGGTGGGTTCTGAATTGTTAATAACAAAGTAACATTGCTATCACTGTTATTATGGCAAAAATCACACAAGAAGGCTGTTTCTTACGGAGGACAATAACCAAATCTGAAGCAGTTCTGAAAGAAGATCCTAGAACATCCTTATGCACTAGAAAACAGAATGATTATTCTAGAACATTTACCTGATTGATAAATCCAATGACTTGTCCTCTGAGCCAGGATGGATCCAGTGTCCGGATATCCAGACCATCCAACATGATCACACCACTGCTGGGGTCATAGAAACGCTCCAACAAGGAGGCCACTGTGGACTTCCCTGCAGTGCAGGAGAACCATAACTGACACATCATTTTCATAAAGATTTCATTATGTTTATGTAATCAGACTAATTGAGAACTTGTATCCATGGGAACGCATGGGACATTACCTCCTCCGGACTCTCCAACGATTGCGACAGTCTTACAGGGGGGGATGATGAGGTTGAAGTTCTTTAGGATCCGTTGGCCAGGTCTCGTTGGGTAACTGTGGAAAAACAAATAGAAAAAATGTCACTTACTGATATATATCATTTGTATGTGTTTGTGTGTGTCTTTTTGTTAATTTTGTCTTTCTGATGTGGTCATGCCTGAAAGTAATGTTCATGAAGTCCACCCGTCCTGTCAGAGATTTGTAAGGAATGCGGCCTCCTCCCGAAAGTGGAATGGTAGGCTCCAAAGACAGGTACTCAAAAACACGGGCCCCAGAGCTGAGGCCTCTGACCATCTGCAAAACATGGTAGGTTCTAATTTATTATTGCCATATCAACTGATCACCTTGTGAAACCTGAAACTCTACATTGATAGCAATGTATTTCTGACTTCTTCTATACGTCAAGTCTTTACTCACTTGGCCAAACAGGATAGAGATGCTGGCCAAAGACCTAAGAAAAATAACCGAAGGAAAGGTCAAATCCAATTTGTTATTCACCTAACGTTCATTGAACACTTCCATTTGACAATGCAAGCATTTGGCACGTTACAGTGTGAGAGATTAGCTTAAGTGTTATCTTTGCTAACAACAAATATTTTACCTCTGCACCGTCTGTGAAGCCACCAGGAAAGACATGAGGTCACCTGGAGACATTTCATCACCTGCCATCAATGACCCACCAGCAAAGATGGTGCCTAAAACAATGCCTGCAAGAAAAGAAACCATGTAACAGATAAGCAATGGCATACTTAAATAAATAGCAAGTTCAATCCACTATTCATGATAAAAGGAACTCACAGTTCAGGACGATATTTGACATTCCTTGGAAAACAGCTATCCCTGAGCCTAGAGATTCATTCATCTCGCATGATTTGTCCACTTCCCAGGCATATAACCTGCAAAACACAGACAAATAGTTACATTCTTTCACACAATCCCTCTAATAAGGGGTGAAATTAGGAATGCTTTGAAAGACAATTGTGACTTTATTATAAGGCAGGTCTGATAATATTGTCTGATCTGGACTATAATAGACTGTCACTCACTGCATCTCTCGCTCCTCCATGGCGAAGGCTTTCACTGTCCTCACATTGCCAAGGGCCTCGTCTGCCACCCCTGTTGCTTTCGACACCTACACAACCACAACAATACACATACTGTATATCAGTCTAGACACAGACAGACACCAATGCTCAGCACACACCATTCTCCATGCTGTAGTTCTGATAAACTCAGTAGAATGCTTTCTCAGTTGATACTTTTATCTATTTCTCTAATGTGTTTCAGATAGTGAATGAGTCAGAATGAGTGATGATGTCACCTGTTCCTGAGCCAATCGGGACAGCCTGCGAAGGAATGAGCCAATCAGAGCTCCTGCCCCCACCAGACAGGGAAGTATCACCACTGTCATACCAGTGAGTTTAGGGGAGATGACATAGAGGGACACGAAACAGCCAACCGTCTGTGTTACACTCCGCAGGCCCTGTAGATATGAGTAATTGAGGCAATATCATTAGATTTCGATCTTGTGAACTGTCTCTAGATGGGAGCAACAGCTAATTAATAAATTATACTGAAAAGTTATGGCAATATGTAATAGGGAAGTGCATAGGGAACCACAATGGAAATAAGCTTTATTGTGTTTTTATCCTAGATAATTTTGAATGTATGTTGTCTTCGGCTGGAGCAGCCTACTACTTTTAATTATCCAATAAATCATATGTACACAGCCATACCTGAGAGACGACCAGTTTGAAGGAAGACTTGAACTCCTGAATATCAGCAGTCAAACGGTTCACCAGCATGCCAGTTTTGTTGGAATCAAAGAAGGCTACATCTTGCCTGAAACAAAAATGCCAAGTCTTGTGTTAGCAAGAGTAAAAGTTGGACAGTGGATAGCAGGTCTAGTGACATCTAGTCAGTCACTCTACTCTCTGTCTTGGAACTGGTCTATTCTACCTCTTGTTGCTTTCAATATATATTACTGCAACTGGGTGTATACCTGAGTAAAGATTGGAAAAGAGTCTTTCTCATGTCTGCTGCTACTCGCTCCCCTACCCTGGAAAGCAGGATGATGTAACCAGTCGTGAGCAGACCCTGAAGCCAGGAAAGAGATTTCATGACCATATTGTTTTTCTATATATTCCACAGAAGTAGATTTTTCAATCTACATTTAAATTAAATCATTGACAATGACTTTTTTGACAAACAACTTACTTGGAGACCATACAATCCCAGCAACTTCAGAGCAGGTCCCCTCATCTCTCTCATGTAATTCCCAGTATGTTCTCTCATGTAGCGTGCCACTATGTTCACCAGATCGCCCAACATCAGGGGAATTTGAATATTCAAGATGGCAGCACCAAAAGCAAGCTGCAAAAAAAACATGATTGGTCTGAAATATCTCAGCATTCCAATACTATTAAAACACCACTGGAGTTTAGCCAACATGTTACTGTCTAAACAGTAGATTGTCCAGTAGTGTTAAGTTATGTTGCTCACCACAACAGCACCAAGAAGGGCAAAAAGCTGGGGTTTGACAAACTCCCACAGGATATGCCAGTCGAACTCAGGCTCAGTTTCTTTGGCTTGAAGCTCTAGTAGAACATTGTTATTCACATCTGCCTGGCAATATGCTACACTACCAAGTACTCGAGCAGAGATGGTGAGAACCACTGGCCCCAAGATGAACTTCAGGGCACCCCCTGGTGGTTTTGACATCCAGCAGGCAGATTGGCGAACTGCTGCTTGAGCCAGACCCCAGATACGCCCAGCAGCATTACTTGGCTGTCCAGAGGAGTTGCCTGCATTGGCCAATTGTGTTGTGTATAGCCGTGATCTGAAACGAAAACAAAACAAACAAACAATATAACAAGCTGTACTGTTTGTAGTGTGATCTGTGTTATACAAGTTTGAGAGACATGGACAACATGAGCTTAACAACTAATAATAACTATGTGGTGGGCTTTTCACTCAATGTATTGTTAAAATTGTGACAAAAAAAGTTACAAAAGGCATGACACTTCTGGATGGTCCATTCCATTAAAATCACTTTACTGAACAGTGAACAACACAACTTACAACTTTGGGACAGAGCTGAACTAATATTGTTTTCATAAGGAATCATATTAGCTAGTGCAAAGCCTAAGGTCTGTAACTATAGTAGCTGTCTGATCAGCTGACTACCGGTATTAGCCAACTAGAACGTTGTCCTACCGTGGCTGTCTCCATAAACCTTGTGTTCTATTCAAATGCGAGTAGAGGGGGCGCAACGGTGCAGTTGTGCTGACTCTATTACAAAGTAAGTGAAACATATTTAGACGTTTTCACGGAAATCTAACAAAATTCAAAGAATCTGAGCGCTTAACTCAGAAGGGTACAAGGAACAACATGTAGGCTGCCATGTTGACACTATCCCAGAATGCATCTCATTGGCACAGTAAATGGGATCATGTTTAATGTCAATAACAAAACACGCATTTTGATCGCTAAAAACAATGTTAAAAGGCTACAACATGAATCTGTATTCATTATCATTGGCAAGGATTACCTCTGTCATTGGGAAAAAGAAGAAAAAAAAGACACTCGTCTCGCGGAAGTGACGATCGTTAAAATTAAGTGACGTCAAATTGTGTTTTGTTGACATATGTTTGTGAAAGACAAAACAGTGGAAGCCCACGAATGATCTCTAGCTATTTAGCTGGCCAGCTACTGTTTGTTAGGAACCATTAATATCTATTAGTTAAATATATAATATTGGTTATTCCAATAGCTCGACAAATAACGTTGAAGTCCAGGCCATTTGAATATAGAATTCTGCGAATGGACCGTGAAGGGAACAATAACGTTAATAGCAGTACATCAAGGCAAGGATAAACGAGTAACGTTAACTGACTGGCAAGCAAGAAAATAAGCTGATCGAGGTAAGAACAGTTAGCTACCTTGCTAGATAGTTAGCTACTTGGTAGTTTGTTGCTGCCTTTGTTGGTGTTGGGTAACGTTAACCATTCAACGTCACATTGTAATGCTACGTATCTAACTAACGTTAACTAGCATAATAGCTACAGTAGCAAGCTGTCCCCAGCTGTCTGATTTCGCTTTAGCGAATGTTAGCTAACTAACGTTAGTTATCTGTAAAATGACTGGTTGGTTGTTGACAACAAGTAACCAACATAACACAATATTTAGTCAATCTAACTAACGTTAGCTATGTAACGTTATGCCTATTTCTGTTAGCTAGCCAACGTTACCTGTCACACAGTCGTGAACACGACTGCTAGCTACCGGTAGCAAGTTAGATTCCAAGAAAGGCAAGAATGCATAGAAAATCAAATAGACCAGATATTTTAAATCTAACGTTACACTTACTTGGTTATCTAACTCTCCAGTTGAATGTTGTTGACAGCTCATCTTGCTGTGAATTGTCTCACACTGCTGACATCATCTATGTAGTGTGTGTTCACTGTGTCTGACACTCGTCGTTGATGAATGCTGCTCTTTCCAATACTTAACACTGTGTGTGTTCCCAACTTGCCTACTGGAGGAGGAACAGTGGAGAATGTGAAGGACAATGGCGAACTTTGAAGCTTACCAGGAGTACCAGCGGATTGATGACTTTGAGGAGGACTCACCTCCCGGGGAGGAGGACCTATTAGTGCATGTGCCAGAGGGCCTGAGTGGTACTGTACTGGTTATATTATAACGTAATATATATTGATCTATTAGGGATAGACATAAAGGCTATGTTATGGTATAATATGATTTGGTGTGATAATGTGATTCCTTGTATTGAATGACACAGTACTACTATTTCCTTTAAGCCCAGGCTCTAGATTCACTGAAAGTTGTTGTTTTCTTCAAATCATACCTGATTACTACTGTTATTGCTGTTTTGTTGAACAAAAGTAATGGTTTCATTAAGTCTCAGTGTTACTTTTATTCCCACCCCTAATTTGCAGACTCATGGCACCATATCAAGAATCTGGACAACTTCTTTACAAGAATATCCTTTTAAGATAAACATGATAAACATGTTTCTCTGGCAATATACAGTACCAGTCAAAAGTTTGGACACCTACTCATTCAAGGGTTTTTCTTTGTTTCAAAAATGTTTTACATTGTAGAATAATAGTGAAGAGATCAAAACTATGAAATGACACATGGAATACTGTAGTAAACAAAAAAGTGCTAAACAAATCCAAATATATTTTAGATTCTTCAAAGTAGCCACCCTTTACTTTGATGACAGCTTTTCACACTCTTGGTATTCTCTCAGCCTGCTTCACCTGGAATGCTTTTCCAACGGTCTTGAAGGAGTTCCCACATACTTGTTGGCTGTTTTTCATTCACTCTGCAGTCCAACTCATCCCAAACCATCTTAGTTGGGTTGAGGTCAGGTGATTCTGGAGGCCAGGTCATCTGATGCAGTGTAACAGTTTAGCTTCTGTCCCTCTCCTTGCTCCTACCTGGGCTCGAACCAGGGACCCTCTGCACACATCGACAACAGCCACCCTCGAAGCATCATTACCCATCGCTCCACAAAAGCCGCGGCCCTTGCAGAGCAAGGAGAACAACTACTTCAAGGTCTCAGTGCAAGTGACATCACCAATCGAAACACTATTAGCACACACCCCACTAACTAGCTAGCCATTTCACATCGGTTACACTCATCCCCCTTTTGACCTCCTCCTTTTCTGCAGCAACTAGTGATCCGGGTCAACAGCATCAATGAAACAGTTTTGCTTCCGTCCCTCTCCTCGCCCCTACCTGGGCTCAAACCAGGGACCCTCTGCACACATCAACAACTGCCTCACACAAAGCATCATTACCCATCACTCCACAAAAGCAGCGGTCCTTGCGGAGCAAGGGGAACAACTACTTCAAGGTCTCAATGCGAGTGATGTCACCGATTGAAACGCTATTAGCGCACTCCCTGCTAACTAGCTAGCCATTTCACATCGGTTACAGCAGCACTCCATCAATCTCCTTCTTGGTCAAATAGCCCTTACACAGCGTGAATATGTATTGGGTCATTGTCCTGTTGAAAAACAAATGATAGTCCTACTATGTGTAAACTAGATGGGATGGTGTATCGCAGCAGAATGCTGTGGTAGCCATGCTGGTTACGTGTGCCTTGAATTCTAAATAAGTTACAGACAGTGTCACCTGCAAAGCACCATCACACCTCCTCCTCCATGCTTCACGGTGGTAACCACACATGTGGAGATCGTCCGTTCACCTACTCTGCATCTCACAAAGACATGGCGGTTGCAACCAAAATTCTCAAATTTGGACCCATCAGACAAAAGGACAGATTTCCAACGGTCTAATGTCCATTGCTTGTGTTTCTTGGCCCAAGCACGTCTCTTCTTCTTATTGGTGTCCTTTAGTAGTGGTTTCTTCACAGCAATTCGACCATGAAGGCCTGATTCATGCAGTCTCCTCTGAACAGCTGATGTTGAGATGTGTCTGTTACTTGAACTTTGTCAAGCATTTATTTGGGCTGCAATTTCGGAGGCTGGTAACTCTAATGAACTTATCTTCCGTAGCAGAGGTAACTCTGGGTGTTCCTTTCCTGTGGCGGTCCTCATGAGAGCCAGTTTCACAGCGCTTGATGGTTTTTGCGACTGCACTTGAGAAACTTTCAAAGTTCTTGACATCCCTTCATGTCTTAAAGTAATGATGGACTGTCATGTCTCTTTGATTATTTGAGCTGTTCTTGCCATAATATGGACTTGGTCTTTTACCAAATAGGGCTATCTTCTGTATACCACCCCTACCTTGTCACAATACAACTGATTGGCTCAAACCCATTAAGAAGGAAAGAAATTCCACAAACTAACTTTTAACAAGGCACAGCTGTTAATTGAAACACATTCCAGGTGACTACCTCATGAAGCTGGTTGAGAGAATGCCAAGAGTGCAAGCTGTCATCAAGTCAAAGGGTACTTTGAAGAATCTTAAATATAAAATATATTTAGAATTGTTTGGTTACTACATGATTCCATATATGTTAAGTCATAGTTTTGATGTCTTCACTATTATTCTACAATGTAGAATAGTCAAATTAAAGAAAAGCCCTTGAATGATTAGGTGTATCCAAAGTTTTGACTGGTATTGTGTATTGTAGCTTATTGTCATGTAAATAAGCATTACTTTCAGTATGATGTTTAAAATTGCAGCTTTATCATGTATGTTATCATTATTATCACCCAACAATCTAATTTAGGCAGGAGCCATTTTAAACACCGCTTTGACATGAATATGATTCTGACAGTATGATGTGGCTGTAAATAAATGCAACTCGTGATGCACAGTGACTTTAAATAAGAGACTTGCCTCAGGAGAACGACTTTCAATTATGTGTGTCCTTCCAGAATGTCCTCTGTACTTTAATGATATTGATGCCATACTGGTTCACTTTACGTTGCTTTGTTGTGGTTTTGTTTCTCTGTAATGGATGTATTAAGTCTACTTAAAAAAACCTACATCATGGTTATTATTTGATTAGCCATCAACGATTACTTAGAGTGGTTGTTTTGTAGGCTATGACAAAACAAAAACACTTGACTCTGTTTTTCTTAACTCAAATATCCACATCTATCAGTTTCATCAGAAAAATGGCTTTGCTTGTATGATGTTATCAGAGTTCTTTGAACTTTTGTAAGTACATCCATTTATTTACCAACCTTATGTTAATCTAAGATTGTTTCAACTTTTAAGACAATATTCAAAGTTTATATCAGCTAATGTTTAACCCGAACATCTCAAACTCCTTATTGCAGTCAGTTCCTGTTTGTGGTCACTTTCACAACATTCCTCTTCAACTGTGTGGAGTATGATATACTGTTTGCCAACCGGGCAGTGAACCACACAGGACCTGGCCAGAACCCCCTGGACAGGAACAAGGTCTCTCTGCCTGATGCCATCCTACCAAGCCAGCAGTGCACTGAGAGGTAGGTCAATCAGCATTGGCTTAATAGATGGATTGGTAGCCTATATAGGCATGGATGGCTATAAGAATATGTAGTTGAGGTAGAAATAGTTGTCCTTGTTGCCAGTTCAGGTTTATTGTTTTTGTACATGATCCCTCAGAAACAAATCTGCTTGACTGCATAGATAAATTGAGTGGTTTTCTTACCACTTCAACGCCTCTCCACCCATGTGACCTACTTGTTATGTGTAACTGATAGATGCCCACACACACTACTTGTTAATGTTTTTACATGTATGTCAATTGTAAAGTATTTTGTCTGTAATGTCTTTATTTGTTATATGTCGGACCTCAGTAAGACTAGCTGTCACTAATGGGGATCCCAAAATCACTGCCAATGCCAGAATGTAAATCCTTCTTCATGACATTGGGTATTTTATTCTCTTGTGACTAGACATAATTATACCAGGGTATACGTCTCAGAGCCTGCAGAACTTCATCAGGCCTGAAAAGGGGATTTCCAGCTAAATGTAATGATGACCAGTAATTCTGAGGCTAACGTTTGCTTATTGGGTTGTGTCAGATGAGGTTTTACTGTAAGACATGCTCACATTCATAGAGATACACTGTGGAGCGCAGAGCTCTGGCCTACTTTCACATTGCCTGTGGGTTATACTTTCACTCAGAACATTATGATGAAGAAATCATTTTCTTGTTTATCAGAGATGCTAATTGCGATATGAGCTCTTTTGAGTGGTGAAGTCTTATCATTGTCATTTTCTATTATCTAATTGGAAGTTGACATTAATTTAATTAATTTGGAGTGCTATTGGCATGTAAGTCTAATTGTGTTCAATGGACTGAGGGAGGGCTGCTGTTTTAATTAAATTTGATCCAAAGTTATTTTAGTTAGCCTTGTGTGCTGTGAATTAGGTTAACCCTTGTGTTGAAGAGCTTAGTTAGTTAGACCTACCGAGCAAAGGCTTTGGTAGACATGACTTCTCTGTCAAAGACAAATCTGAAATATATAAATTAAGTTCCCTGCAACTACATTTGAATAGTTTATTTCAAAATACTAAATCATCCGCATAGCCTCGGCCTAAAACACTTGGAAACACGAGGCAGGTTGCAACACCGTCAGCCTGTAGTTGATGACAGGTTCTTGAAGCAGGTTATTTGTGTATCAGTGCACTGTGTTCAGAGTAATACCAGGGAAAACAATGTAATGGATAGCCCCTACATGGTAAGTCTCACACAGGGACAGCTCACTGAGTAGCTGAAAGGAGTCACTCTTGAGGTCTGGGCAGGCAGTCTGTGGACCCCATGACACACCCAATCTCTGCTGCTAGACCCAGTCCCCTCCACCCCCACCACAGCCACATTTGTTTCCAAGATGGATAAACAAGCTTTCCTGTTTTCATATCATTAATCTGGTTCTGCACAAAAACACAATCTTAGGCTGCCCCCCCCCCCCCCCCCCCCGAATCCCTTTTCTAAGAACCCTCCATGACTGAATGGGTGTTTAGACGGAAGATGATGACACACCACTGCTAGGAATTCTAATCGAGGAACAGTATGTCCCATCATTTAAAACCACAGACGTTGCCTGCTCTCTTTTTTAACATTTGAATTGGTCTGGCAATGAAAAGGATGTCACACAAATTCGGAAGTAGCCTAACTTTGTCACGTTGTTTGTTTTAGTTTTTTAAACTTCCAAATTAAACTCCTGAATGTATGTTTATGTTCATTGTTCATTCTCCTGAATATGTTTACCAGGGTGGTTACCTAGATCAGGGGTTTCCAAACTTCCAGCATTAGGGAATATAAGGCTCCTTTACTCTCATTTGTAGATAGTTAGTTAGTTAGTTATGGTCATACATCAATGGTGCAAATAAATAATTTTCACCTTATATGCATGGCCTGCATCATCATTCAAAGGGGTATAGTAGTAGGAGCCAGGTGCACCTGTTTGACTGTGTCAAGAACTGCAACGCTGCTGGGTTTTTCACGCTCAACAGTTTCCCTTGTGTATCAGGAATGGTCCATCACCCAAAGGACATCCAGCCAACTTGACACAACTGTGAGAAGCATTGGAGTCAACATGGGCCAGCATCCCTGTGGGACGCTTTCAACACCTTGTAGAGTCCACGCCTCGACGAATTGAGGCTGTTCTGAGGGCAAAAGAGGGGTGCAACTCAATATTAGGAAGGTGTTCCTAATGTTTTATACCCTCTATACACATGCATTTTCCATTAATTGAAATGAACCTTTAATGTCAAACAGAGACTAAAAATATGAATTATTTCATCCCTTCTTTTCCAAAGGATCCAGGAGAATAGTTGGATCATCTTCCTGCTCATCATGGCGACCATCTTCTGGGTCTACCGGATGATCAAGGTCTTCTGCAACATCCTCAGCTATTGGGAGATACGCCAGTTCTACATCAAAGCACTGAAGATCAGCATGGTAAGGCTTTTTTTTATGTCCACTGGACATAAGGAGTTGACATTTTATGTCAACCCCTTAAAGGTTTCAGTGACCAGGAATAACACATTAAGGGATAATTGTATTTTACGTTTGATCCTAGAGTCTCATGAAACAGTGGTATGCTGATTTTTCAGACCGTTTTAGCTTACTGTAGTTGTCAGTTTCCTTGGAATCCATTGGTTTCAAAAGATATAAAGAAAAATGTTTGTTATACCCACCCAGCTTACCTGCAAATAGGTGTCCCTCATATCAGGGTACAAAGTCTGAACACCTTTGACCTCTCCCCTTTCCAGGACGAGCTGTGTAACTTCACATGGCAGGAGGTCCAGGACCGTCTGATCAGCCTGCAGCGGGAGCAGCAGATGTGTATCCACAAGAAGGAGCTAACTGAGCTGGACATCTACCACCGCATCCTGCGATTCAAGAACTACATGGTGGCCATGGTCAATAAGTCACTGTTACCTGTACAGCTTCAGCTCCCCCTTCTGGGAAACCTGGTGTTCCTCACCCAGGGCCTCAAGTACAACTTTGAGCTGATTCTCTTCTGGGGTCCGGGGTCGCTGTTCCAGAACAAATGGAACCTGCACCCCAAGTACAAGCGAGCAGGGAACCGTCTGGAGCTGGCCCAGCAGCTGAGCCGGGTCATTCTTCTACTAGGCGTGGCCAACCTGCTCCTCTGCCCCTTCATCCTGGTGTGGCAGGTGCTCTATGCCTTCTTCAGCTACACCGAGGTCATCAGGAGGGAGCCAGGGAGTCTGGGAGCACGCCGCTGGTCTATGTTCGGCCGCCTCTACCTGCGCCACTTCAATGAGCTGGACCACGAGCTGCACGGCAGGCTAGGCCGCGGCTACAAGCCCATCTCCAAGTACATGAACTCGTTCACCTCGCCGCTCCTCACCGTGCTGGCCAAGAACGTGGCGTTCTTCTCGGGCTCGGTGCTGGCCGTGCTCATCGCACTGACCGTGTATGATGAGGATGTCTTGACTGTGCAGCACATCCTGACCGCCATCACCGTGCTGGGAGTGGTTATCACCATCACCAGGTAAGCCAGGGGACAGGGGGAATGGTGACCTCTCGGGATGATCTTGCAGTGATTTGTGGCTGTGTATCATTTGAAAAATGCATTCCTTACCCCTTCCCATTGCAGAGTTGGTATGCAACACCTCCACCTTGATTCCACCATATTGTTGTCACCACACCAGTTCTAACAGACAGTAATGAGCGAGGGAGCAGAAGGAAACTTCTTTGTTAGAGAATATTTCAGCCTATGTTAAACCCCCAGACATACCAGTCTGTCCATAATCCATATAATATGTCGTGTTAAATGTTGTGTGAAATGGAGAGATGATGTCTGTGAATACGACCTCCTCCTAGGTCCTTCATCCCAGACGAACACATGGTGTGGTGCCCGGAGCAGTTGCTGCAGTGTGTGCTTGCTCACATCCACTACATGCCAGACCACTGGAGGGGCAACGCCAACAAGAGCGAGACCCGGGACGAGGTGGCACAGCTGTTCCAGTACAAAGCGGTGGGTGAGAAGGGCCAGACAGTAAATAGAGACTGCTCATTGGCTGCAGCTTAAATAGAATGGAACTACTGAACTATTCAGAGTGTTCAAAACATTAGGAACATTCCTAATATTAAGTTGCACCCCTTTTGCCCTCAGAACATCCTCAATTCGTCGAGGCATGGACTACAAGATGTCGAAAGCATTCCACAGGGATGCTGGCCCATGTTGACTCCAATGCTTCCCACTATTGTCAAGATGGCTGGATGTCCTTTGGGTGGTGGACCATTTTTGATTCACACGGGAAACTGTTGAGCGTGAAAAACCCAGCAGCGTTAAAGTTCTTGACACAAACAGGTGCCTGGCACCGACTACCATACACTGTTCAAAGGCACTTACATTTTTTGTCTTACCCATTCACCTTCTGAATGGCACTAATACACAATCCATGTCTCAATGCTTAAAAATCCTTCTTTAACCCGTCTTAATCCGTCTCCTACCCTTCATATACACTGATTGAAGTGGATTTAATAAGTGACATCTATAAGGAATCGTAGCTTTCACCTGGATTCAGCTGGTCAGTGTATGACTTTATGACATACGATCTGAAATTGAAATGCTCTTGTAACTAGGGCTGTTGCGGTGGCCGTATTATCGCCACACTGGTGGTCATGAGTCATGAAGGCAGTCAAATTCCACATGACCGTTTAGTCACGGTAATTAGGCTTCTCCAAGCTCTGATTCTGCTGCTGGTCATTAGTAGCCTACCAAACTTGGTAACTGTCACTCTGACATCAATGCAAATGTGATCAAAAATCGAATCAAACACTTCATGAGAGCTCATGTTGCGCAACATTTCTATAGGCTATGCAATTGTGGAAGAAAACAGTGATGGCCACTAATAAAAATAGGAGGATCCTATTAGCTTTCTATAGGCTTTCTATAGGCTAAGCCTACTATATTTCTCAACTCTCCTAATTAAGCTCATTGCTTCTCTTTAAAACTGGAGTATAGCCTACCTGGCTGGCATGAAAATGAACTATGGGAAAAAGCATCCTCCATTCGCTATTTAAGTATGTAGATGAAATGTCTTTTTTCCCTCTGCCCCTGTTTGGATACAGGTGCATGATAATGGTCTCTTCTAAATCAAAACAAATGTCACATATATATTATTTAGTATACACTACTTGTCAACCATTTTAGAACACCCACTCATTCAAGGGTTTTTCTTTTCTTTTTACTATTTTCTATATTGTAGAATAATTGTGAAGACATCAAAACTATGAAATAACACATGGAATCATGTAGTAATCAAAAAAAGTGTTAAACAAATCAAAATATATTTAATATTTGAGATTATTTTAGCCACCCTTTGCCTTTGACAGCTTTGCACACTTGGCATTCTCTCAACCAGCTTCACCTGGAATGCTTTTCCAACAGTCTTGAAGGTGTTCCCACATATGCTGAGCACTTGTTGGCTGCTTTTCCTTCACTCTGCAGTCCCACTCATCCCAAACCATTTCAATTTGGTTGAGGTCGGGTGATTGTGGAGGCCAGGTCATCTGATGCAGCACTCCATCATTCTTCTTCTTGCTAAAAT
Organism: Oncorhynchus mykiss; assembly: GCF_057628025.1. Classification (NCBI taxonomy): domain Eukaryota; kingdom Metazoa; phylum Chordata; class Actinopteri; order Salmoniformes; family Salmonidae; genus Oncorhynchus; species Oncorhynchus mykiss. The sequence continues at coordinate 73,472,001 of NC_143029.1, forward strand.
AGACTTTAGACAGCCTGGAGGTGTGTTGGGTCATGGTCCCGTTGAAAAACAAATGATAGTCCCACTAAGCCCAAACCAGATGGGATGGTGTATCGCTGCAGAATGCTGTGGTAGCCATGCTGGTTAACTGCCTTGAATGCTAAATAAATCAGACAGTGTCACCAGCAAAGCACCACCACCTCCTCCATGCTTTACAGTGAGAAATATACATGCAGAGATTGTCCACCTACTCTGTGTCTCTCAAAGACACGGCGGTTGGAACCAACATTCTCAAATTTGGCACAAGCAAGTCTCTTTTTATTATTGGTGTCCTTAAGTAGTGATTTCTTTGCAGCAATTTGACCATGAAGGCCTGATTCATACAGTCTCCTCTGAACAGTTGATGTTGAGATATCTATTTTTATTTAACCTTTATTTAACTAGGCAAGTCCAGTTAAGAACAAACTCTTATTTATAGTGATGGCCTACAGCGGCCAAACTCAGATGACGCTGGGCCAATTGTGCTCCGCCATATGGGACTCCCAATTACGGCTGGACTCCCAATTACAGCCTGGATTCGAACCAGTGACGCCTCTAGCACTGAGGTGCAGTGCCTTAGACCGCTGCGCCACTCGGGAGCTGTTACTTGTACTCTGTGAACCACTTATTGGGCTGCAATTTCTGAGGCTGGTAACTCTAATGAACTTATCCTCTGCAGCAGAGGTAACTCTGGATCCATTCCTGTGGCGGTCCTCATGAGAGACAGTTTCATCATAACGCTTGATGGTTTATGCAACTGCACTTGAGAAAACTTTTAAAATTCTTGAAATTTTCCCTATTGACCTTCATGTCTTAAAGTAATGTTGGACTGTGGTTTCTCTTTGCATATTTGAGCTGTTCTTGCCATAATATGGACTTGGTCTTTTATCAATATACCCCCCCCCCCTACCTTGTCACAACACAACTGATTGGCTCAAACACATTAAGAAGGAATGAAATTCCACAAATGAACTTTTAACAAGGAACACCTGTTAATTGAAATGCATTCCAGGTGACTACCTCATGAAGCTGGTTGAGAGAATGCCAAGCATGTGCAAAGCTGTCATCAAGGCAAAGGGTGGTAACTTTGAAGAATCTTAAATATAAAATAGATTTTGATTTGTTTAACACTTTTTTGGTTACTACATGATTCCATATGTGTTATTTCATAGTTTTGATGTCTTCACTATTATTCTACAAGGTAGAAAATAGTAAAAATAAAGAAACACCACCGGTCATTTTAGAACAGGGTTTATGTAAAGATGAGAATAAATGAAGAATAGTCTGATGGGTGACAATATTAGCCTATCACTTGTGAATTATATAATATCACTTGTTAATGATGCCCAGCATCAGAAACAATGTTGTTGTTTTTTGCAACTTTTTGATTCATAGTCGCACATCTCATGTAGCCTAGCCCATAGGCCGATGTGTGTGTTTTAATGAGGTTTGTATCTCAACTAAAGTGGCCAAATAAATTCTTAAAATGAATCACATTTGTATGTATTATGGATCCCCATTAGCTGCTGCCAAAGCAGTAGTTACTCTTCCTGGGGTCCAGCAAAATTAAGGCAGTTGATACAATTTTAAAACATTACAATACATTCTCAGATTTCACAACACACTGTGTGCCCTAAAAACCCCTACTCCACTACTACCACATATCTATAGTACTAAATCCATGTGTATGTAGTGTGTGTATGCATGTGTCTGTGCCTATGTTTGTGTTGCTTCACAGTCCCCGCTGTTCCATAAGATGTTTTTTTTTATCCGTTTTTTAAAATCAAAATCAAATCACACTGCTTGTGTCAGTTACTTGATGGGGAATAGAGTTCCATGTAGTCATGGCTCTAGGTAGTACTGTGTGCCTCCCATAGTCTGTTCTGCACTTGGGGTCTGTGAAGAGACCCCAAGATGTCTTGTGGGGTATGCATGGGTGTCCGAGCTGTGTGCCTGTAGTTTAGACAGACAGCTCGGGGCATTCAACATGTCAATACCTCTCATAAATACAAGTAGTGATGAAGTCAATCTCTCCTCCACTTTCGGACAGGAGAGATTGACATGCATGTTATTAATATTAGCACTCTGTGTACATCCAAGGGCCAGCCGTGCTGCCCTGTTCTGAGCCAATTGCAATGTCCTTTTTTGTGGCACCTGACCACACGACTGAACAGTAGTCAAGGTGCGACAAAACTAGGGCCTGTAGGACCTGCCTTGTTGATAGTGTTGTTAAGGCAGAGCATCACTTTATTATAGACAGACTTCTCCCCATCTTAGCTACTACTGCATCAATATGTTTTGACCATGACCGTTTACAATCTTGTGTTACTCCACGTAGTTTAGTCATCTCAACTTGCTCAATTTCCACATTATTTATTACAAGGTTTAGTTGAGGTTTAGGGTTTAGTGAGTGTTTTGTTCCAAATACAATGCTTTTAGTTTTAGAAATATTTAGGGCTAACCTATTCCTTGCCACCCACTCTGAAACTAAGTGCAGCTCTTTGTTGAGCGTTGCAGTCATTTCAGTCGCTGTAGTAGCTGACGTGTATAGCGTTGAGTCATCTGCATACATGGAAACTCTGTCTTTACTCAAAGTCAGTGACATGTCGTTAGTAATCATTTTAAAAAGTAAGGGACCTAAACAGCTACCCTGGGGAATTCCTGATTCTAACTGGATTATATTTGATAGGCTTCCATTAAAGAACACCCTCTGTGTTCTGTTAGACAAGCAATACTTTATCCACATTATAGCAAGGGGTGTAAAGCCATAACACAAGTTTTTCCAGCAGCAAATTATGATCAATAATGTCAAAAGTTGCACTGAAGTCTAACAAGACAGCCCCCACAATCAGTTTATCATAAATTTCTCTCAGCCAATCATCAGTCATTTGTGTAAGTGCTGTGCTTGTTGAGTGTCCTTCCCAATAAGGATGCTGAAATTCTGTGAGAATAAACCAATCGTGACGGAGAGCAATGCGAGTGAGAGACGCTTCGGATTGCGCAGCACACTCAGGGAGAAAGGCACAATGCAGCACTCCGGGCCACAAAAGACATGAATTTGTTTAGGGTCCATTATCGTCACAAAGAGGATGCTTGTCAAAATGTGAATGAGAGACTAATTGGAGTGTATACAGCCTGCGCAAAAAACAAAGCACAGCTCGTGCCTTTCAAGCATGTTTTTTCAAATCATCATTAGCGTCTCATCATGCAACCTTACAATGTATTAAAAATAAAAACATATGGCCCAGTGTTTGTAGAACAACTAAAGTTACATTAATAACTATAAATGAAGCATATAGGAATTCCTATTTCTTTGTTAATACCTATTTCTTTGTTAACATCACAGAATAACCACGTGTGCACTCCCTCAAATCGTTTGGAAACCATATTTATATTATGTTCCATTGTATTCTTCATACTATAAAATAATGCCACGGAATTATAAGCAAATCTTGTCTGCTAAATGAACTAGTGTAGCCCATAGCCATTTGGCATAGCCACATCAGGACCTAACTTTTTATTTTTATTTAAACTTTATTTAACCAGGAAGGGCTCATTGAGATTTAAAATCTCTTTTTCAAGAGCGTCCTGGTCAAGATAGGCAGCACCAAGTCATTACAAAAATTACAGACAAACAACATGAAAAACTACAAGTAATCTAGTAAAAACCATAGAATTCACAAGAGTATATCAAAATCAAAAACAGCATTATTGAGGATAAGTTTCAATTGACGCAATGTATGTTGAACAGTATAAAAAGCAATTTGCAAGTTCTGGAAAGCTTTTGTAAGAGACGAGGCACAACAGGAAATAACAGTATCATCAGCATAAAAATGAAGTTGCGCATTTTGTACATTTTTGTCTAAATCATTTATATAAATAGTGAATAAGAGAGGACCAAGTACAGAGCCTTGGGGCACACCATTAAAGACAGACAATTTAACAGACATAAGCCCATCAAATTGAGTGCACTGAGTTTTATCAGACAGATAGTTAGCAAACCATGCAACTGCATGCTCTGAAAGACCTATACTCGACAATCTCTGCCTTAGTATAGCATGATCAACTGTATCAAAAGCCTTAGAGGGATCAATAAAAAGTGAGACACAGTGCTGCTTTTTGTCAATGGCTTCAGTGATATCATTTAAATCCTTCATGGCTGATGTAATTGTGCTATGCTTCTTCCTGAAGCCCGATTGGTACATTGATAAAATAGAGTTAGTAAATGAAAACTCTTTTAGCTGTTCACTCACAAGGGACTCACACTCACAAGTATTTTCACCAGGGGTGACAGCTTTGAGATTGGCCAATAATTATTTAAAAGAGTTGGATCTCCCCCTTTTAAAAGTGGTAGGACAAATGCTGATTTCCAGATTTTCGGAAGTTCATTACATTCCAGGGTTAGATTGAACAGTTATGTAAGTGGTTCAGCTATGAAATCAGCTGCCAGATTTCTCTTATGAATAAAATGTGGGTTTGTCTTAGGAACCTTAGTATTTCTAACAGCAACAAATGCACAATGGTCACTTAAACCATTACAAAAAACACCAACCGCAGAATATTTATGTGGAACATTTGTCAATATCAAGTCAATCAGGGTAGATTTATCTGGGCATTTAAGATTTGGGCGAGTGGTTGAGTTAATCAACTGGGTAAGATTCATAGAATTACAAAACATTTTTAAATCATCAGACACCGGCTTTAATCAACACCAGTTGAGATCACCAATCAAGATAATTTCACTGCAAAGAAGTTTAGACATAAGGTGCGTCAAAGAAGAAAATTCATCACCGAGAGCAGAGGGGGGTCTATAACAGCCAATCACAGTTATAGAGAGACCCTTTGAAACCTCAAGATTCAAAGCAAGAAATTCCAACTGTTTACAAATAGTTTCAGACTTTGCCACACTTACAGGGAATTTAGATTTTACATATATAGCCACACCCCCACCTTTCTTAACTTGATCAGTGCGATAAACATTGTAACCACTTGTACAAATATCCTTATCAAAAACAGACTTGCTGAGCCAGGTTTCAGAAAACACAATTACATCAGCATCAGTTGATTTAGCCCAAATCCTAACCCCATCAATTTTTGACAACAGGCTGCGTACATTTAAATGAAAAATACCAAAACCCGATCTTGATTTAAAATCCGAGGGGGTTTGGAGACATTGCATATCAGGGCCAGGGTTAGGTTGCACGTTACCCTATATCAACAAAAGAAGAATAACTAGGCACCTCTGTTTAATAACCTTGCACGGCTTCTCTTTTTTAAGAGACCTAATCCAAGCGAATTCTACAAGTGAGTTTCCAGACAATACAAAACAGTCATTTAAAACCATTAGACTTTGGTAGTGACACACATTCGTACTGTTCACATCATGCCACAAATACATAGGCACTTGGACGAGTGGACTGAGTGAAAAAGAGCGAGTTCCTGCAGACAAAATGTCTAATGGACAGGAGAGCACATTGTCAGATGTACTCACCCAGCGACAATGTTCGTTTTCTCCAGAGTTCAGTAAAGTCAGTGCACAAAGCAATACCACGAAAATTGTCATTTTCTCTGACAAATGTAAAAAATAGAGGCCAACAAAGGTAAGGGGAGAGAGGGACAGCGTGTATGTATGAGTCTGAATGTGAGTAGATTGGGTGTTGAGGTCGATTGAGAGAACGGGTTGGGGATTGTTGAGCTGCTACTGACATCCAGGCGAAGAGCAAAAAAGGAGCAGCTTGGACGAGACACTCCGCGGATGAAGGAGGAACTCAGGCCAGCCAGAGACAGGGTTACTTTGGTCAACTTCAAGTAATGAAGTGCCGAGTTGAGGGAGACCCGTAATCTTTACACCAGCAAAAACAAAAAAGTTTGCACTACACAACAAGGAAGTTACTCAACCATAAATAAATAGGTTATTAGTAGGTTAAAATGTACTAGTCACAGACAAACGACTTGACATGCTGCCATCTTGGATTTGCTGCAAAACATAAGGACAACTCAGAGTATGCTCTGCTTTTCTTCTGAAATATACTTTATTTTTGAAATATCATGTTTTCTTTAGACCTGTCTAAAATAAATAATATATTTATTGTGAAGGTGTAGACTGTATTACATGGATTTATTATACTTTTTTTAATGGTGTGTGGAAGCCAGGAAATGCTAAATATGTTAATTTATGGTCAATTACCGTGAGACCAACAGTTATTTGCTTGACAATCACCGGCTGACGAAATTTCGTGACCGCCACAGCCCTACTTGTAACACACATGTAAGGATTTGCTCAAGATTTGATCAATGCCTAAACAAGTGCTTTAATTGTATTAAGTTATTCTTGTACACTCCAATTCATATGACCTCACCATAATATTGTATGTCACTTTCCACACAGGTAGTAATTCATCTTATGCCACTTTAATCATTCGTTTGGGGGACACAATGGAAAGTATTCAGACTTGATCAAAGTACTTAACTTTACTCGCAACTCTCTCATTAACAATCAGTGAATGACATAGGCTATGTAAAAAGTTCAAGTTAAGGGTGCAGATCTCAAGTCTGAATAGCGCCAAATCCTCATCCAGTATTGTCTGTCTTTGTGTCTGTGTGTGTCTGTCTGTCTGTTTAGCTGTTTATCCTGGAGGAGCTGCTGAGCCCCATCGTCACGCCCTTCATTCTCATCTTCCTCCTGAGGAACAAGTCCCTGGACATCATCGACTTCTTCAGGAACTTCACTGTGGAGGTAGTTGGGGTCGGAGACATCTGCTCCTTCGCACAGATGGACATCCGTCGTCATGGAAACCCTCTGGTTAGTGCCTGTAATTTAGGGTATGGGAAAGGGACTTTGATATGGAAAGTATTGTCATTACTTTGTTGAAATGAAGATTCTCACTGCTGTTTTTAGGTCAGTGATCACCAGGTCATCATTATTGCATCAGAAATGAATGTGAATGCGTCCTCTCCTGATATTAGTCACTTATGCATAGTTATTTTTTTAAATATATTTTTTGTTATTTACCCTCTTTTTCTCCATAATTCTGTGATATCCAATTGCCATCCAATTACTATCTTGTCTCATCACTGCAACTCCCCAACGGGCATAAGAGAGGCGAAGGTCGAGTTATGCTTCCTTCAAAACATGAGCCGCCAAGCTGCACTTCTTAACACCCGCTCGCTTAACCCAGAAGCCAGCTACACCAATGTGTCAGAGAAAACACCTTTCAACTGACGACTGAAGTAAAACTGCAGGTGCCAGGCACGCACAAGGAGTCACTCGAGCGCAATGAGCCAAGTAAAGCCCAACGACCAAACCCTCCCCTAACCCGGACGACGCTGGGCCAGTTGTGCGCCGTCCTATGGGACTCCCGATCACGGCCGGTTGTGACACAACCTGGAATGGAACCCCAGGCTATAGTGATGCCACAACACTGCGATGCAAAGGCTTAGGCCGCTGCACCACGTGGGAGGCCGCATAGTTAATTTTTTTCAATATTGCATTGTTCCAGTGAGTAATTGTCACACGTTGTCTGTTTCAGTGGATGTCTGAGGGCCAGACGGAGGCGTCTGTGTACCAGCAGGCTGAGAACGGCAAGACTGAGCTGTCTCTGATGCACTTCACCATCAAGAACCCCCGTTGGCAGCCCCCCCAGGAGAGCTCCGTGTTCATCAGCCATCTGAAGGAGAAGGTGCACCAGGATGCCCAGGGAGGACCCCCCACCCAGCTGCTGCTCTCTGAGGCCCCGCTCTGCTCCTCACTGCTCTCCAACGGGTCCGGCAATGAAGTTAGTAACTACAGTAACTCCCCACTACACCCACATCCCCATCCAGCTAATTCATTGTCAGTCACAGTTAGGACACAGGTAGATTTTTGCCTCAACACTATAACGGCAACCAGACTCTGCTAGTCATTCAACTGTTTCATCCAACAATGATGTCAATGTATTGCAATTTGTCTAAGGTTTGTTATTGGATTACAGTATGTTGAGTTATATCTTGACAATTTGCTTGTATACTGCCCTCTGGGTTATGTTTTCCTGTCCAGCCTGACAACCTATTGGCAAGTGTCCTGGCCCACCCTGTGCTGACCGCGTCAGGCCTACCAGGCCGAGACCGCCGCTTTGTTCCTCCCAGCACGGCTGCCTCTGCAGCCGCCAGCGTCCTGGCCTCGCTATCCAACTCCCACTCTCAGCTCCCCCACGCCAGCCGCTCCCGCTCGCATGTCCATCTGCCTTCCACCCACCCCGACAGCACCATGTACTGCAGTGACCGCACCATCATCGACAGGTAGGTAGACCGACACCATGCTCTGCAAACACACACTGCAAACACAACACTGTTGTCTAGGTTCATCCATAATGCAAAAGTGTTGATTGATTTGATACAGTACCTGCTTGTCGAAGGTGCATTATTGATTGAATATGAGGTTAGTTCATAGTCTGTGAATTAAGTGATTAATAGCAATGTACTTAGATGTTTTTTTTAGACTTGCTGATAATGGCTTGTTTTTATTTCCTCAGCATGTCAGCCAGTGATTCTCGAATGAAGAGCACTACATTGCTATCAGAGTTTGCCTCGGCTGAGATGAGTCTCCATGCTATTTACATGCATGAGGTAGGTTACCTCGAAGAGGTGGCCTCAGGGTCCTTCTTTTCATTTACCTTTCTACACGCACGCACACACACACACACCGAGTGTGTGACGTGTGTTCCACTCTGTCCCCAGGTCCACCAACAGAACTCGCTCCCCCACCAGAGGACATTCGGCCAGTGGCAGAACCCAGTGCCAATGAGAGAGCTAAGCAGCAACGCTGGTACGAAACAGTCATTCATCTGTTTTTACTTACATAAGATCTTGGCTAACGTCAGATGGAGCGTGTTTGGTAGTTGATAGTTTTTAGCTTATGACATCCAGTTGTCCAACTGTCTATGCTCTGACCCTCTATCTACGCAATCAGGTTCTCAGACGCACAGCGTCCACACAGCAGTCAGCCTGTCTAATATGCCCACCCCGCTGCGTCTGGGAGGCTGGACGGAGGAAGAGGAGGGGGATGCAGAGGAAGAGGAAATCCTCAACAGTGGGTCGACTCCTAAACAGGACTCTAGGAGTAGCTATTGAAGTGCCTTAAATAAATGGGTTTGTTCCATCACATCTCTATTTCCTACACACGGACACTCCTCCATAATCTATAGGCTAATATTGACAGAAAATGATATTTTATCTAGTACTACTCTTTTTGCTTTTCTTAAATGTGCAATATGTAGAAATAGCCCTGCCTTTTCCTGTTTTCTAAAATTCTAAAATGTTTTCCAGATTTCAGTTTGTGACATCAAGCAAATGTAGAGAATTGTTGTACCATCTAAACCACTGTGAAATATCTTTAAAGCCAAAAATATTAAATATCTTTATAGCCAAAAATATGAAATGGCTTTATAACCAAAAATATTTTTCAGCTGTTTGAAGCTGATGTACAAAACCGAAAGTAAAAGAAGCAAAAATTAAACTTGTGGAGGGGAAACAGAAATATTGCACATATAATGGATCTACTGCTTATCAGACTTGCTTTCAATGACTAAAATGTCTGTCTGAAAACAGTCGGGTCATACACAATTCCATTATGGAACTTAAAAAAAAATATATCCCACAAGGGATGTGTGGCTGACTGTCTTTTCTCTTCTTTTGCAGTGTTTACACTTTCCTTTCTGGATGAACATTGTGGCCTTAGATGATCTTTTTGGAGTATAGGATAGATAGGACCTTTATGACGTCACACAGCACAGGCAGCTGGGGAACTCATTGGATAACCACTGTCTCCATGCCTCTCCTCCTATCACATCAGGAGGTTTTGTCGTCAGGGAAACCAACTGTATGTCTTCCGTCCCTCTCCATGTCATTGTTTTGTTATAGAATGTATTTACATCGCTCATAGAGGTGTGTGTGTGTGTGTGTGTGTGTGTGTGTGTGTGTGTGTGTGTGTGTGTGTGTGTGCGCGCACGCTTTGGGACTCTGGGAAAGAGTGGCATGCACAGCTAGGACACTTGCAAGGCAGGCTTGAGCATGGTACGCAGCAAAACCTGTCACACTTTTGTTGCATATTCATGTTTTTTTTAATATAATATAAGTTTGATTTGTGCATTTGGGAGGTTTACAATATGGGTCTGGGTTCACTTTCTCATGGTGGAAATGGTGTCTTTCCTGGTGCTGAAGAGACTGGAGTGAAGGTGTATCATACTAGCTGCCTGACCATTTTCACTATATGATGAAAGTTAAGTGCAAAATTCTACATTGGCATATTTGGCCCTTACTTATTGCTTGACATTTGTAAATACACTTTAGCGTCTTACATCTATATGAATATTTAAGATTTGTTGTTTTTAGTCCTTGGGGCAGTTTTAATCATTGGGGAAGATGGAAAAGTACTGAAAACAGTGACATGAAGCAGGCTGCAACTATACTACTGCTACTACAGATAGGACCCCACTAGAAAATATGACAAAAGCCTACAGATGCGCTAGATTAATTAACCACAATTGTAAACAGGATAAAATCTCATTAAAAGCTGCTGTCTGATTTAAATGGGCCTAATATTATTCTCTTTCTTTAAAATCCTGGGTGACTCTAAGACAGGATTCAACATATAATAACTTGATTATTTTGTATCAAAGTATCTTCCATGTACAGTCTCCACTGGCAACAGGGGTGTTATACTTGACAAAGGTACATACATCAAGATTACATATTTGCAGAGGCAGTAACTACATTGTTGTGGGTAGGTATGAGAATAAGCTATGGAGGGTTGCATATTATGTACAGTAAATTAAGAAGTGTTGTTGAATACATTGATTTTGCATGTACTGCTCAACATTTTGTTTACAAAACACTTTCCCCTATGTACACACAAGTGAACTTTATTATTATTTTGCAATTACAGCAATCAGATGTTGAGGCTTAAACCGGTTGGTTTTCTGTTCTACCTGATAGTTAATTGCACTCACTTGGTGTCCACGGTCTAAATTAGTCCCTGATTAGAGGGTACAATGAAAAAATGCAGTGGAACTAACTTCGAAATCCAGAGTTGAGATTGAGGGTTATAGAGGATGATGTGAGCTGGCCAATCAGCGGTCTACTCACATTAATATTTTTAATGACCGGTATACACCATTCTGTTTTTGGGGTATGCCCACACCATTCTGTTGTTGGGGTATGCCCACACCATTCTGTTGTATTGGGTATGCCCACACCATTCCAACACAGAATAGCATTCTTTTTATAAAAATAATTGTACATTCTTCATTCAAAAACTGTGGAAGGAAAACAACTATTTCACTCATATTGGTATTCATTATATGTCATATTTCATAGAAATCTGGTAACTGGATAGTTACTTTAATATATTTCATTTAGTATTTATTGTTGAAAAATCATCTTTATAGTAAATACATTCATACCAAATATGATTGGGATCTAATGTTAATAACTGAACGTCTTAACAGAAATCTTGAAGGCACCCATGTAAATCTAACTTGTTTTCCTTAATGTATGTCTCATACAACATTGAACAAAACTGATTTTAAAAAAAATATATTTTTGTTGAATTGCCTTTGACAAAACATAAAGTAACTATCCATATGCAACTTTGAAATGAAACAATCCTTCATGTTGCTGGTGTCATCAGTACAGTACAACTCAAAGGAGGGCACACTTGTCTGCATGTAAATGCTGAATGTAACCCAGCCATCATCCCATGAAATACGTGGCATGATGTATCATTGGTACTGTAGCCAGAACAGTTTATTGAAACATTATACTAAAGCTCCATTACTGCTACTGTATCCATGTCCCACTGATACAATAACCTAGTCCACACCTATACGTATATCTCTGTATCCTCTACAACATTTTAGTCATTTAGCAGCTGCTCTTATCTAGAGCGACTTACAGTAGTGAGTGTATACATTTTTGTTTTGGTCCCCCGGTGGGAATCAAACCCACAACCCTGGCATTGCAAGCACCATGCTCTACCAACTCAGCCAAACAGGACCACTATTGTAAGACTAGAGAGTATATGTGTTTGACGACTTTTTCCCTTCATTTAGTTTTTTTCATTTGTGTTTTGAAGTGGTGTGGATGTAGACATCAACCTAACTATGCTAAGCTAACGTTGACTCAAAAGTTTTGCACTGATTGAAAATAAAAATTATATTGCTAGAGACCTGCATCAAACTATATTTTCGATCCAGCCGAGGTCTCAAAGGAACAGTGAGTGGAACTCCCTTCCTGAATGGCCTCTCACTATATATAATAACCATATGTAGGATTGTTATCATCCATACCGTGGGCCTATCACAGACCTGGTTGTTGTTACCTCTGGTCAGCAAAAGTTCACCAATTAGTGGGGAATGTCTGTCAATGTTTTAAGTAACATTATAGGCCTAGTCAATGCCACATATGGTATTGCTGTTGGTGTTCCATTTGTTTTACTGATGTAATAAGTTTTAGGGGAGATGTGGTAGTTCATGAGTCTTGTCAGTTTCCATAGCCTAGATTGCACTGCCTCTCCCTATCTTTTTTTATTTGATTATTTTGCTTTATTTTGAGCAGTGCCTTAGGGTTAGCTTTAGTTCATATTAGAAACCATTGAAACCGTCAGAGCTCATTTTACTTTGTATTTTAGCAGCACATAATGTACAGTATTTCTTTTGGCAGGATTGTCATGTTTTGGCACCAAGTATACAGTGGGACTTGTATTCTAATATTGTTGATGAGTCCTGAGTAACATGAACTACAACAGACTGATATTTGACATAAAAGTAGTCAAATCACTTTCACCTGATGACAGAATTAATCTGATCAAAGTGTTTCGTTCTGTACTGTCTGCCTCCCCAGTCCAAAATAATCAGTTGGGGAGGGGAAATGTTCTATACCCTTTTCATTTATGTTTAATTATTATTTAATTCCATCCTTGAGGCTCCCCATTCAATATCATTGCTTCTTATCCACTACAAACCAGTCTCCCCCCAAAAAAACATGTTGACTGGTACAAGGTGCTACGTTTTCATATTCTTAGTGTTGAATAGATTTTGAGCCATCTATTCTTTGTTGCTTAGGTTTGTTCTTTTTGTTTGTTTTGTTTAATTTAAGAAACACTAGCTGAGAATGAACAATGCCAAAATAACTTGTTTTCAGCAAAGCTTTATCATACACATTTTATTTGTTTTCTGTAACTGAATAGGCAAAGTCATTCTTATTGTGTGTATTTAATCATTAAAGTGTGTCCCAAATTCTAATGTACTTGATTTGAAATAAAACATGTAATATACATTCTGTTCTATGCATTTCTTGAGTTTCCTTGGCAATGTTTGCATTGGAACAAACTTTTCAAATACTGTAGTATTCCTGAACTGCCATGAAACATTTAATAAATAATGCATTGCCCAGCCATTCTCTTTTAAAAAATGTATTTTTCAGTTTATTAGTGTGATAAACAAACTGGACGTAACTAGTAATAATTAACATTCAACAATTGGCATATAAAAATATGTGTATCAACAATTTTTTATTAAAACGAATTGCAAACAATTCAGAAGGTAAGAAAACAAAGCTATTGGCAGCATTTTAGAAAAAGAGCTAAATAAAAGTTGTTCAACCACCATAACTTGAAGTTCTTTAACAGATCGGACGAGTCATGGCGGTGCGATGGAGACACTTCTAGGGAGAAGAACTCTGCTGCCCCCCCTGGAACCTTTGCTGCCCACCTTTAACCCTCAATTACTGCTTCTTATCTGAATCTGCTGTTGCAATCATGAAAAATATGATTAAAATGTGTATAAAATATAATTAGATAATTACAAGAAGTGCATGTTCACTTCATCAAGAAACATGAACTTCAAACAAATAATTAACATATGCATTTTTTGATAGAAGAGCAACTCTTCTGTCACTCACTTCATCGTTGTGTCTTATAAACTTCCAGTGCTCAGTAGCATCCCAACTAGTTGTTTCCATGTCATTTCAATTAAATTATGTTGAACCAACGTGGAATAGATATTGAATTTATGTCTGTGCCCAATGGGCCACCTGCATAGCATGATATCCTACCTAGACACTTTAGACAGGTTGTGTGATTTGTTTTGTTTGGGTGTCGTCAGATACAGTTCAGGGAAATAAATATTCAAACGTATAACATCTATTATGATTTTTTATTTTTTATACTCTGAAATCAAAGATAACCCTTTTGGTTAGACCGCAAGTGGCAGTCTAACCAAAAGGGTTATCTTTCAGGATTTCTGAGTATTTTACAGTACAGTATTTTAAGCTACACTTGGAGCACCTGTATTTGGGGATATTCTCCCATTCTTCTCTGTAGCTCCTCTCAAGCTCTGTCTCAGGTTGGATGAGGAGCGTTTCTGCGCAGCTATTTTCAGGTCTCTCCAGAGATGTTCGATTGGGTTCAAGTCCGGGCTCTGGCTGGGAAACTCAAGGACATTCAGAGACTTGTCCTGAAGCCACTCCTGCGTTGTCTTGGCTGTGTGCTTAAGGATCTCTATGCACTTTTCACTTTTCTCATTCATCTTTGCCTTGATCCTGACTAGTCTCCCAGTCCCTGCTGCTGAAAAACATCCCCGCTGCATGATTCTGCCACCAACATGCTTCACCGTAGGGATGGTGCCAGGTTTCCTCCTGACGTGACATTCAAGCCAAAGAGTTCAATCTTGGTTTCATCAGACCAGAGAATCTTGTTTCTCATTGTCTGAGAGTGCTTTAGGTGCCTTTTAGCAAACTCCCAAGTGGGCTGTCATGTGCCTTTTTGTGAGGAGTGGCTTCCGTCTGGCCACTCTACGATAAACACCTGATTGGTGGAGTGCTGCAGAAATGGTTGTCCTTCTGGAATGTTCTAACATCTCCACAGAGGAAATCTAGAGCTCTGTCAGAGTGACCATCGGGTACTTCGTCACCTCCCTGACAAGGCCCTTCTCTGCGATTGCTCAGTTTGGTGGGGGGGACAGCTCTAGGAAGAGTCTTGGTGGTTCCAAACTTCTTCCATTTATGAATGATAGAGGCCACTGTGTTCTTGGGGACCTTCAATGCTGCAGAAATGTTTTGGTACTCTTCCCAAGATCTCTGGCTCAAAACAATCCTGTCTACGGACAATTCCTTCGACCTCATGGCTTGGATTTTGCTCTGACATGCACTGTCAACTGTGGGACCTTTCCAAATGATGTCCAATCAATTGAATTTACCGCAGGTGGACTCCAATCAAGTTGTAGAAACATCTCAAGAATGATCAATGGAAATAGGATGCACCACGAGTTTCATAGCAAAGGGTCTGAAAACTTATGTAAATAAGGCATTGCTGTTTTTTTATTTTTTATAAATTTGCTAACATTTCATTTTTTTTTACATTTGTCATTATGGGGTATTGTGTGTAGAAAAGGGCTGTAATGTAACAAAATGTGGAAAAGTCATGGGGTCTGAATACTTTCCGAAGGCACTGTATGTCTGCCATTCAGAAGGTGAATGGGCAAGGCAAAAGATTTAAGTGCCTTTGAGCAGGTTATGGTAGTAGGTGCCAGGCACACCAGATTTAGTGTTTCAAGAAGGTGAACCTGTAGCCTGTGAACCATTTAGTAAAAATATAGGCAGGATATGAATTAATGCAAATACTGCCATAGCCTTGCGAGAGAGAATATACTGTATATCTACATCTGAAACTGCTAACAAACTCTTTCTTTTTATCTCTCTGTATACCCCATGTTTCACAGATGTCAGATGATATTACATGTAACAGACAAAAACACCTAATATGATAATAATTGAGAAACCTCTTTCTTACAAGCGTTTTCAATGACCTGGGGCCGGCAAGCCCAAGCAGGGCCTGAACCAGCACTGGCATCAAAGATGATCAGGCCGAAGAGCTACAGCGCCTTGCCGGTCTTCAGCGTCCAGAACACCATCCTCACCATGCCCACCAACAGGCACAGGACGATGGACAGCACCAATCAACCAGAGCTAGGAGAGCCCACTGGCCTACCGAGTGTGAAGTGAAGTGAGGAACAGCTGGTGAAATGGAGAGAGAGGGAAGAGAGAGAGAGAGGGGGCAAGGAGGAGAAAGAGAGGGGAGAAATAGAGAGGGAAGAGAGAGGGGAGAGGGGGTAGTGAAAGAGAGTTTAACTGAATTCTAAATATGACTTGTGCAACTTTTGTGACTGTAGTTTTTCTTCAGAGGGCATGGTTGGCCTTGCTGCCCCTGTGCCTTACTGCAGAGCGTCTCCTGCAGGGGGAAGCTCAACCTTACAGACACCTCAGACTGGTCCACATCCTCTGTATTCAACTGGGATCATTTTCATGAAAATGTGTACATGTTGTTACATATTAAACAGACAATTATTGCTTGACTTGAATGAAAGAAAACTATTTAACAAACCATGACACGTAAACGTTGTTGTGCCCATCAGCACTGTGTAAATAAGGAGGGAAACTTTCATACTGTCAGAATACTCAGTCTCGACTTCCAGCTGGTTCAGAAACGACCGAAAGCCTGCTCTTCCACAGGAAGCAGCTGATTTGAAGCAGCTGTGATGACGTCTTCATACCTAGTCTCAGTCTGGGTCTGACCTCTGACCAGCAAGCAGGCCACATTGAGCAAGAGGAGAGATCTCACCAAAACCTTCATCTTCATGTCTGATTCCTACCTTGAGATCCACTTCTGTTTTATAGTCTGTCTTGTGTTTATAGGAAACCCCAGTAATAAGCCATTTTGGGAAACCACGTCCCTTTTGTCAAACCACTGCCTGCGGGGTAATCCCTGTTTACTGTCTGTGCCAGAAAGGTAAACGTACAAAGCAACGTGATGGCTCAGGCAGCATTCTCAACTTGTTTTCTTTTCCCAGCCTGGCCAATTAGAGATAGGCCAGGCTGGTTTACCAGACACATAAAGTCCTGGACTGAAAAGTATTTTGTATTAAGATTATTTGTCCAGGACTAGGCTTCATCTGCATCTGGAAAGTGGGTCTTACATGTTTCAACAAAGCCAAAATTGTCTGCCAAATAGATCAATCATAGCATTGACCATTTATATATATATGCATATATAATAACCTGTAACTGAACCCACAAATGCTGATGCTCCAGATACTCAACTAGTCTAAAGAAGGACAGTTGTATTGCTTCTTTATCAGCACAACAGTTTTTAGCTGTGCTAACAAAATTGCAAAAGGGTTTTCTAATGATCAGTTAGCCTTTTAAAATGATAAATCTGGATTAGCTAACACAATGTGCCATTGGAACACAGGAGTGAGGGTTGCTGAAAATGGGCCTATATAGATATTCCATAACAAATCAGCCATTTCCAGCAACAATGGTCATTAACAACCTTAACAATGTCTACACTGTATTTCTGATCAATTTGATGTTATTTTAATGGACTAAAAATGTGCTTTACTTTCAAAAACAAGGACATTTCTAAGTGACCCCAAACTTTTGAACAGTAGTGTATATATACAGTCGTGGCCAAAGGTTTGAGAATGACACAAATATTAATTTTCACAATGTCTGCTGCCTCAGTTTGTATGATGGCAATTTGCATATTCTCCAGAATGCTATGAAGAGTGATCAGATGAATTGCAATGAAATGCAAAGTCCCTCTTTGCCATGCAAATGAACTGAATTCCCAAAAAACATTTCCACTGCATTTCAGCCCTGCCACAAAAGGATCAGCTGACATCATGTCAATGATTCTCTCATTAACACAGATGTGAGTGTTGATGAGGACAAGGCTGGAGATCTCTCTGTCATGCTGATTGAGTTTGAATAACACACTGGAATCTTCAAAGGGAGGGTGGTGCTTGGAATCATTGTTCTTCCTCTGTCAACCATGGTTACCTGCAAGGAAACATGTGGAGTCATCATTGCTTTGCACAAAAAGGGCTTCAGGCAAGGATATTGCTGCCAGTAAGATTGCACCTAAATCAACCATTTATCAGCTCATCAAGAACTTCAAGGAGAGCAGTTCAATTGTTGTGAAGAAGGCTTCAAGGCACCCAAGAAAGTCCAGCAAGTGCCAGTACCATCTCTTAAAGTTGATTCAGCTGCGGGATCGGGGCACCAACAGTACAGACCTTGCTTAGGAATGCCAGCATGCAGGTGTGAGTACATCTGCACGCACAGTGAGGCGAAGACTTTTGAAGGATGGCCTGGTGTCAAGAAGAGCAGCAAAGAAGCCACTTCTCTCCAGGAAGAGCATCAGGGACGGACTGATATTCTGCAAAAGGTACAGGGATTGGACTGCTGAGGACTGGGGTAAAATCATTTTTTGGGACATCCGGAAAAAAGCTTGTCCGGAGAAGACAAGGTGAGCGCTACCATCATTCAAGTGTCATGCCAACAGTAAAGCATCCTGGAACCATTCATGTGTGGGGTTGCTTCTCAGCCAAGGGAGTGGGCTCACTTACAATTTTGTCTAAGAACACAGCCATGAAAAAAGAATGGTACCAACACATCCTCCGAGAGCAACTTCTCCCAACCATCCAGGAACAGTTTGGTGACAAACAATGCCTTTTCCAGCATAATGTAGCACTTTGCCATAATGCACAAACAATATTTAAAAAAATATAACCAATATAATTACAGAGATAAACTCAAAATACAGTGCCTTGCGAAAGTATCCGGCCCCCTTGAACTTTGCGACCTTTTGCCACATTTCAGGCTTCAAACATAAAGATATAAAACTGTATTTTTTTGTGAAGAATCAACAACAAGTGGGACACAATCATGAAGTGGAACGACATTTATTGGATATTTCAAACTTTTTTAACAAATCAAAAACTGAAAAATTGGGCGTGCAAAATTATTCAGCCCCTTTTACTTTCAGTGCAGCAAACTCTCTCCAGAAGTTCAGTGAGGATCTCTGAATGATCCAATGTTGACCTAAATGACTAATGATGATAAATACAATCCACCTGTGTGTAATCAAGTCTCCGTGTAAATGCACCTGCACTGTGATAGTCTCAGAGGTCCTTTAAAAGCGCAGAGAGCATCATGAAGAACAAGGAACACACCAGGCAGGTCCGAGATACTGTTGTGAAGAAGTTTAAAGCCGGATTTGGATACAAAAAGATTTCCCTAGCTTTAAACATCCCAAGGAGCACTGTGCAAGCGATAATATTGAAATGAAAGGAGTATCAGACCACTGCAAATCTACCAAGACCTGGCCGTCCCTCTAAACTTTCAGCTCATACAAGGAGAAGACTGATCAGAAATGCAGCCAAGAGGCCCATGATCACTCTGGATGAACTGCAGAGATCTACAGCTGAGGTGGGAGACTCTGTCCATAGGACAACAATCAGTCAGTATATTGCACAAACCTGGCCTTTATGGAAGAGTGGCAAGAAGAAAGCCATTTCTTAAAGATATCCATAAAAAGTGTCGTTTAAAGTTTGCCACAAGCCACCTGGGAGACACACCAAACATGTGGAAGAAGGTGCTCTGGTCAGATGAAACCAAAATTGAACTTTTTGGCAACAATGCAAAATGTTATGTTTGGCGTAAAAGCAACACAGCTGAACACACCATCCCCACTGTCAAACATGGTTGTGGCAGCATCATGGTTTGGGCCTGCTTTTCTTCAGCAGGGACAGGGAAGATGGTTAAAATTGATGGGAAGATGGATGGAGCCAAATACAGGACCATTCTGGAAGAAACCTGATGGAGTCTGCAAAATACCTGAGACTGGGACGGAGATTTGTCTTCCAACAAGACAATGATCCAAAACATTAAGCAAAATCTACAATGGAATGGTTCAAAAATAAACATCCAGGTGTTAGAATGGCCAAGTCCAGACCTGAATCCAATCGAGAATCTGTGGAAAGAACTGAAAACTGCTGTTCACAAATGCTCTCCATCCAACCTCACTGAGCTCGAGCTGTTTTGCAAGGAGGAATGGGAAAAAATTTCAGTCTCTCGATGTGCAAAACTGTTAGAGACATACCCCAAGTGACTTACAGCTGTAATCGCAGCAAAAGGTGGCGCTACAAAGTATTAACTTAAGGGGGCTGAATAATTTTGCACGCCTAATTTTTCAGTTTTTGATTTGTTAAAAAAGTTTGAAATATCCAATAAATGTCGTTCCACTTCATGATTGTGTCCCACTTGTTGTTGATTCTTCACAAAAAAATACAGTTTTATATCTTTATGTTTGAAGCCTGAAATGTGGCAAAAGGTCGCAAAGTTCAAGGGGGCCGAATACTTTCGCAAGGCACTGTACCAACATGTGAGAAATACTGTACTTTATTAATGACCAATGGAATCCACCAAAATCATACAACAAATTAATACAAAACACATTTCACCAAAATCAAGGTTTCATAATTATTGTCACTCACCATTTAGTTATATTTTACTTTAATATATTAACTAGGCAAGTCAATTAAGAACAAACGATGGCCTGATGGCCTAGGAACAGTGGGTTAACTGCCTTGTTCAGTGGCAGAATTACAGATTTTTACCTTGTCAGCTCGGGCATTTGATCTTGCAACCTTTCGGTTACTAGTCCAACGCTCTAACCACTAGGCTACTTGCCGCCCCATTTAGTACATAGTGCAACCACCTCTGGCAAGGATAACAGCATGGAGTCTTTTCCTGCATTGTTTGACAAGATTAAGGAACACATCTGGAGGAATTTTGGACCATTCCTCTATGCAGATCCTTTCAAGATCCTTCACATTCTTGGGTTTGCGCTTATCAACTGCTCTCTTTAACTCAGCTCTCAGGTTTTCTATTGGATTGAGGTCCTGCAACTGAGATGGCCATGGCAGAACATTGATTTTGTTTGTCGCAGATCCATTTCTGTGTGGATCTTGAGGTATGTTTTGGGTCATTATCTTGTTGGAAAGTTCATATACGGCCAAGTCCCAGCCTTCTGGCAGTGGATTGTCAGACAAAATTGCCTGATACTTGGTGGAATTCATTATGCCATCAATCTTAACCAGTGCCCCTGGACCTCTGGAATTAAAACAGCCCCAAAACATTACTGACCCACTACCATTATTTCACCATGGGCATGAGGTGCCTCTCCTTGTATGCATCTCTGTTTCGATGCCAATCATGCCAATGTTTCAATTTTGGTCTCATCTGACCAGAGCACCTTCTTCCAGTCATAATTTAAATTACGTTTTGCAAACTCCAAGCACTTGCATCTATTTCTTGGGGTCAGAAAGGGTTTCTTCTGGCAACCCTTCCAAAGAGCCTTTGGTTGTGGATGTGGTGTCTGAGGGTGCTTTTTGAAACCTGGTGACCCCAAGATACCACCACGGCCTGCAATTCTTTTACAGTGATTCTTGGGGGTTTTGTTGCTTCTCTCACAATCGTCCTCCCTATCCCGGGGGACAAAATGCATTTGCGTCCTCTACTTGTGAGGGTTTCAACTGTTCCATATCTTTGGATTTTTTTAAATAATTGCCCTGACAGTGCTCAGTGGTATATTCAATCATTTGTGGATCTTCTTGTTATGATTATGATTATGATTATTAGAAAGCAAATTACGGACTCCTTTTTAAATCTGCGTATTCCTTCAAAGCTCGGTTGTCCTGAGTCTGCACAACTCTGCCAGGACCTACGATCAAGAGAGACGCTCAAGTGTTTTAGTACTATATCTCTTGACACAATTATGAAAATAATCATGGCCTCTAAACCTTCAAGCTGCATACTGGACCCTATTCCAACTAAACTACTGAAAGAGCTGCTACCTGTGCTTGGCCCTCCTATGTTGAACATAATAAACGGCTCTCTATCCACCGGATGTGTACCAAACTCACTAAAAGTGGCAGTAATAAAGCCTCTCTTGAAAAAGCCAAACCTTGACCCAGAAAA
Source organism: Oncorhynchus mykiss (assembly GCF_057628025.1). Lineage (NCBI taxonomy): Eukaryota > Metazoa > Chordata > Actinopteri > Salmoniformes > Salmonidae > Oncorhynchus > Oncorhynchus mykiss. The sequence goes on from NC_143029.1 coordinate 73,493,874, forward strand.
TATTTAAAAAACTATCGGCCTGTATCGAATCTTCCATTCCTCTCAAAATTTTTAGAAAAGGCTGTTGCGCAGCAACTCACTGCCTTCCTGAAGACAAACAATGTATACGAAATGCTTCAGTCTGGTTTTAGACCCCATCATAGCACTGAGACGGCACTTGTGAAGGTGGTAAATTACATTTTAATGGCATCGGACCGAGGCTCTGCATCTGTCCTCGTGCTCCTAGACCTTAGTGCTGCTTTTGATACCATCGATCACCACATTCTTTTGGAGAGATTGGAAACCCAAATTGGTCTACACGGACAAGTTCTGGCCTGGTTTAGATCTTATCTGTCAGAAAGATATCAGTTTGTCTCTGTGAATGGTTTGTCCTCTGACAAATCAACTGTAAATTTCGGTGTTCCTCAGGTTCCGTTTTAGGACCACTATTGTTTTCACTATATATTTTACCTCTTGGGGATGTTATTCGAAAACATAATGTTAACTTTCACTGCTATGCGGATGACACACAGCTGTACATTTCAATGAAACATGGTGAAGCCCCAAAATTGCCCTTGCTAGAAGCATGTGTTTCAGACATAAGGAAGTGGATGGCTGCAAACTTTCTACTTTTAAACTCGGACAAAACAGAGATGCTTGTTCTAGGTCCCAAAAAACAAAGAGATCTTCTGTTGAATCTGACAATTAATCTTAATGATTGTACAGTCGTCTCAAATAAAACTGTGAAGGACCTCGGCGTTACTCTGGACCCGATCTCTCTTTTGAAGAACATATCAAGACCATTTCAAGGACAGCTTTTTTCCATCTACGTAACATTGCAAAAATCAGAAACTTTCTGTCCAAAAATGATGCAGAAAAATTCATCCATGCTTTTGTCACTTCTGGGTTAGACTACTGCAATGCTCTACTTTCCGGCTACCCGGATAAAGCACTAAATAAACTTCAGTTAGTGCTAAATACGGCTGCTAGAATCCTGACTAGAACCAAAAAATTTGATCATATTACTCCAGTGCTAGCCTCCCTACACTGGCTTCCTGTCAAAGCAAGGGCTGATTTCAAGGTTTTACTGCTAACCTACAAAGCATTACAAGGGCTTGCTCCTACCTATCTCTCTGATTTGGTCCTGCCGTACATACCTACATGTACGCTACGGTCACAAGACGCAGGCCTCCTAATTGTCCCTAGAATTTCTAAGCAAACAGCTGGAGGCAGGGCTTTCTCCTATAGAGCTCCATTTTTATGGAACGGTCTGCCTACCCATGTCAGAAACGCAAACTCGGTCTCAACCTTTAAGTCTTTACTGAAGACTCATCTCTTCAGTGGGTCATATGATTGAGTGTAGTCTGGCCCAGGAGTGGGAAGGTGAACGGAAAGGCTCTGGAGCAACGAACCGCCCTTGCTGTCTCTGCCTGGCCGGTTCCCCTCTTTCCACTGGGATTCTCTACCTCTAACCCTATTACAGTCACTGACTTACTGGGGCTCTCTCATGCCGTCCCTGGAAGGGGTGCGTCACCTGAGTGGGTTGATTCACTGATGTGGTCATCCTGTCTGGGTTGGCGCCCCCCCTTGGGTTGTGCCATGGCGGAGATCTTTGTGGGCTATACTCAGCCTTGTCTCAGGATGGTAAGTTGGTGGTTGAAGATATCCCTCTAGTGGTGTGGGGGCTGTGCTTTGGCAAAGTGGGTGGGGTTATATCCTTCCTGTTTGGCCCTGTCCGGGGGTGTCCTCGGATGGGGACACAGTGTCTCCTGACCCCTCCTGTCTCAGCCTCCAGTATTTATGCTGCAGTAGTTTATGTGTCGGGGGGCTAGGGTCAGTTTGTTATATCTGGAGTACTTCTCCTGTCCTAATCGGTGTCCTGTGTGAATCTAAGTGTGCGTTCTCTAATTCTCTCCTTCTCTCTTTCTTTCTCTCTCTCTGAGGACCTGAGCCCTAGGACCATGCCCCAGGACTACCTGACATGATGACTCCTTGCTGTCCCCAGTCCACCTGGCCGTGCTGCTGCTCCAGTTTCAACTGTTCTGCCTTATTATTATTCGACCATGCTGGTCATTTATGAACATTTGAACATCCTGGTCATGTTCTGTTATAATCTCCACCCGGCACAGCCAGAAGAGGACTGGCCACCCCACATATGCTCTCTCTAATTCTCTCTTTCTTTCTCTCTCTCGGAGGACCTGAGCCCTAGGACCATGCCCCAGGACTACCTGACATGATGACTCCTTGCTGTCCCCAGTCCACCTGACCGTGCTGCTGCTCCAGTTTCAACTGTTCTGCCTTATTATTATTCGACCATGCTGGTCATTTATGAACATTTGAACATGTTGGCCATGTTCTGTTATAATCTCCACCCGGCACAGCCAGAAGAGGACTGGCCACCCCACATAGCCTGGTTCCTCTCTAGGTTTCTTCCTAGGTTTTGGCCTTTCTAGGGAGTTTTTCCTAGCCACCGTGCTTCTACACCTGCATTGCTTGCTGTTTGGGGTTTTAGGCTGGGTTTCTGTACAGCACTTTGAGATATCAGCTGATGTACGAAGGGCTATATAAATACATTTGATTTGATTTGATTTTTTGCCATTAACAGATTTACGAAGGTCTATGACCATCTGTCTCTTTTGAACTGCCAGTTCTTTTCTTTTCTTCATGGTGTTGGAAGACGAAGGGATATTGCATGCGTGTTACCTTATTTGTAAACCCAGTGAAACAGGAAGTGATGTAATGACTCAATGTAGCTCCTTAAGACTTAGATAAACTAAAATAAGTGGAATTTAATTCCGGGTTTAATTTTGGTAGATGTTATTTACAATAATCTTAAGGCTGCCATTAATTGTGAAACCTTGATTTGGAGGTCATTGATTTATTATTAAATCAATAAATTATTTTGGTGGGTTACGTTGAAACATTAATAAAGCACAGAATTTCTCACGTTGGTATTTTAAATTTATCTCCATAATTATATTGTTTATATTTTTTTAAGTATTGTTTGTTTATTGCCAGTCAGGGGTGCCAGTAATTTTGGAGCACACTGTACGTGTGTATGTGTATATTGTATATTGTATATTTTTCCACACTGCCTCTGTTCAACTTGGTCACACGGCATAAGACAAATAGCCTCAGTCCATACTGTTCTTCTCATATATTTCAAGGGCACAGCTATGTGGAGATGTAAGGTGAACAGAGGCTGGCTTGATCAGAGAGGAGTAACGGAACTAATGTCATCACTTGTTTGTGCGCTATGAACCAATAGCCACAAGAAGAAAACAAGGTAGCTCCCTGATCTGCCAGGGAGGGATGGAACTAGCCATGACTACGCATTTTTAGGTCCACTATAAAAGACCTCAGTATTTCCTGTATTGTCACCTAACGGTGGTCATTGACCAGCTCCATTATTGCAATAATTTAGCGATATTAAAGTATGATTGTTTGAAGAAATAAAAGTCACTCCTTATTGGTTAGAATTTCCACATCTTACCACTTACCACGGTCCCAACATCTTACCACTGCTACACCTGGATATCAGTAGAGCCTTGTCTGGCAGCGAAACAGTTCATTCAGCCTCATTTACTACCTTTAAAAAAAATAGCTGATACTGTATGTTTGACTTGCTTAAACAAATGTGGTTTCTAATGACAATTGAGATGTAAAAACTATGGCATAAGGGGACGACAAGCGGATAAGAGGCACTCCGTAATTTTGATTAGGACGGACGGTTAGTCAATATAACTATTTGTTCAGCAACAGAATTCAGAACATGGGCCGTTCTTACAGTATTATCCCTGTACACCAAGTTAGAACCGTATAATAAATAAAGGGGGCATATAAGCAGATAATGAAAGCTCTTACAATATTAGATGATTACATTTCTCTAAAACTGTTACAGTGCGTGAATGAGGACCCAAAAGCGAATTAACTTAAACAGAGCTTCTTTAATTACCAAACATAAGTAGGCTCAGACGGACCGGCAGATTCCGACAGGACAAGACAAGGTTACAGCAAACATGACGACAGTCTGGTTCAGGCATGAAACACAACAAACAAGAATCCGACAAGGACAGGAGCAGAAACAGAGAGAGATATAGGGACCTAATCAGAGGGAAAAAGGGAACAGGTGGGAAAAGGGGTGACGAGGTGGTTAGGAGGAGACAAGGCACAGCTGGGGGAAAGAGGGGGAGAAAAGGTAACCTAACAACGACCAGCAGAGGGAGACAGGGTGAAGGGAAAGGACAGAGACAAGACACAACATGACAGTACATGACAGTACCCCCCCCACTCACCGAGCGCCTCCTGGCGCACTCGAGGAGGAAACCTGGCGGCAACGGAGGAAATCCTCGATCAGCGCACGGTCCAGCACGTCCCGAGAGGGAACCCAACTCCTCTCCTCAGGACCGTACCCCTCCCAATCTACGAGGTACTGGTGACCACGGCCCCGAGGACGCATGTCCAAAATTCTACGGACCCTGTAGATGGGTGCGCCCTCGACAAGGATGGGGGGGGGGGGGAAGACGAGCGGGGGCGCGAAGGACGGGCTTGATGCAGGAGACATGGAAGACCGGGTGGACGCGACGAAGGTATCGCGGAAGAAGAAGTCGAACTGCGACAGGATTAATGACCCGAGAAATACGGAACGGACCAATGAACCGCGGGGTCAACTTGCGAGAAGCCGTCTTAAGGGGAAGGTTCTGAGTGGAGAGCCAAACTCTCTGACCGCGACAATATCTAGGACTCTTAGTTCTACGCTTATTAGCAGCCCTCACAGTCTGCGTCCTATAACGGCAAAGTGCAGACCTGACCCTCTTCCAGGTGCGCTCGCAACGTTGGACAAAAGCCTGAGCGGAGGGGACGCTGGACTCGGCGAACTGAGATGAGAACAGCGGAGGCTGGTACCCGAGGCTACTCTGAAAAGGAGATAGCCCGGTCGCAGACGAAGGAAGCGAGTTGTGGGCGTATTCTGCCCAGGGGAGCTGTTCTGACCAAGACGCAGGGTTGCGAAAAGAAAGACTGCGTAAGATGCGACCAATAGTCTGATTGGCCCGTTCTGCTTGACCGTTAGACTGGGGGTGAAAGCCGGAAGAGAGACTGACGGAAGCCCCAATCAAACGGCAAAACTCCCTCCAAAATTGAGACGTGAATTGCGGACCTCTGTCCGAAACGACGTCTGACGGAAGGCCATGAATTCTGAAAACATTCTCGATGATGATTTGTGCCGTCTCTTTAGCAGAAGGAAGCTTAGCAAGGGGAATGAAATGAGCCGCCTTAGAGAACCTATCGACAACCGTAAGAATAACAGTCTTCCCCGCTGACGAAGGCAGTCCGGTGACAAAATCTAAGGCGATGTGAGACCACGGTCGAGAGGGAATAGGAAGCGGCCTGAGACGGCCGGCAGGAGGAGAGTTACCGGACTTAGTCTGCGCGCAGACCGAACAAGCAGCCACGAAACGACGCGTGTCATGCTCCCGGGTGGGCCACCAAAAACGCTGGCGAATGGAAGCAAGCGTACCCCGAACGCCAGGGTGGCCGGCTAACTTGGCAGAGTGAGCCCACTGAAGAACGGCCAGACGAGTAGGAACGGGAACGAAAAGAAGGTTCCTAGGACAAGCGCGCGGCGACGGAGTGTGAGTGAGCGCTTGCTTTACCTGCCTCTCAATTCCCCAGACAGTCAACCCGACAACACGCCCCTCAGGGAGAATCCCCTCGGGGTCAGTGGAGGCTACTGAAGAACTGAAGAGACGAGACAAAGCATCAGGCTTGGTGTTCTTAGAGCCCGGACGATAAGAAATCACGAACTCGAAACGAGCGAAAAACAGCGCCCAACGCGCCTGACGCGCATTAAGTCGTTTGGCAGAACGGATGTACTCAAGGTTCCTATGGTCAGTCCAAACGACAAAAGGAACGGTCGCCCCCTCCAACCACTGTCGCCATTCGCCTAGGGCTAACCGGATGGCGAGCAGTTCGCGGTTACCCACATCATAGTTACGTTCCGACGGCGACAGGCGATGAGAAAAATACGCGCATGGGTGGACCTTGTCATCAGAGAGGGAGCGCTGAGAAAGAATGGCTCCCACGCCCACCTCTGACGCGTCAACCTCGACAACGAACTGTCTAGAGACGTCAGGTGTAACAAGGATAGGAGCGGATGTAAAACGATTCTTGAGGAGATCAAAAGCTCCCTGGGCGGAAACGGACCACTTAAAGCACGTCTTGACAGAAGTAAGGGCTGTGAGAGGAGCTGCCACCTGACCGAAATTACGGATGAAACGACGATAGAAGTTCGCGAAGCCGAGAAAGCGCTGCAGCTCGACGCGTGACTTAGGGACGGGCCAATCAATGACAGCTTGGACCTTAGCGGGATCCATCTTAATGCCTTCAGCGGAAATAACAGAACCGAGAAATGTGACGGAGGAGGCATGAAAAGTGCACTTCTCAGCCTTCACAAAAAGACAATTCTCTAAAAGGCGCTGGAGGACACGTCGAACGTGCTGAACATGAATCTGGAGTGACGGTGAAAAAATCAGGATATCGTCAAGGTAAACGAAAACAAAGATGTTCAGCATGTCTCTCAGGACATCATTGACTAATGCCTGAAAGACAGCTGGAGCGTTAGCGAGGCCGAAAGGAAGAACCCGGTATTCAAAGTGCCCTAACGGAGTGTTAAACGCCGTCTTCCACTCGTCCCCCTCCCTGATGCGCACGAGATGGTAAGCGTTACGAAGGTCCAACTTAGTGAAAAACCTGGCTCCCTGCAGGATCTCGAAGGCTGAAGACATAAGAGGAAGCGGATAACGATTCTTCACTGTTATGTCATTCAGCCCTCGATAATCTATGCAGGGGCGCAGAGACCCGTCCTTCTTCTTGACAAAAAAAAACCCCGCTCCGGCGGGAGAGGAGGAGGGGACTATGGTACCGGCGTCAAGAGCTACAGACAAATAATCTTCGAGAGCCTTACGTTCGGGAGCCGACAGAGAGTATAGTCTACCCCGGGGGGGGGGGTGGTTCCCGGAAGGAGATCAATACTACAATCATACGACCGGTGTGGAGGAAGAGAGGTGGCCCTGGACCGACTGAACACCGTGCGCAGATCGTGATATTCCTCCGGCACCCCTGTCAAATCACCAGGCTCCTCCTGTGAAGAAGAGACAGAGGAAACAGGAGGGATAGCAGACATTAAACATTTCACATGACAAGAGACGTTCCAGGAGAGGATAGAATTACTAGACCAATTAATGGAAGGATTATGACAAACTAGCCAGGGATGGCCCAAAACAACAGGTGTAAAAGGTGAACGAAAAATTAAAAAAGAAATGGTTTCACTATGATTACCAGAAACAGTGAGGGTTAAAGGTAGCGTCTCACGCTGAATCCTGGGGAGAGGACTACCATCCAGGGCGAACAAGGCCGTGGGCTCCTTTAACTGTCTGAGAGGAATGTCATGTTCCCGAGCCCAGGTCTCGTCCATAAAACAGCCCTCCGCCCCAGAGTCTATTAAGGCACTGCAGGAAGCTGACGAACCGGTCCAGCGTAGATGGACCGACAAGGTAGTGCAGGATCTTGAAGGAGAGACAGGAGTAGTAGCGCTCACCAGTAGCCCTCCGCTTACTGATGAGCTCTGGCCTTTTACTGGACATGAAGTGACAAAATGACCAGCGGAACCGCAATAGAGACAGAGGCGGTTGGTGATTCTCCGTTCCCTCTCCTTAGTCGAGATGCGGATACCTCCCAGCTGCATGGGCTCAGCACCCGAGCCGGCAGAGGAAGATGGTAGTGATGCGGAGAGGGGGGCAACGGAGAACGCGAGCTCCTTTCCACGAGCTCGGTGACGAAGATCAACCCGTCGCTCAATGCGAATAGCGAGTTCAATCAAGGAATCCACGCTGGAAGGAACCTCCCGGGAGAGAATCTCATCCTTTACCTCTGCGCGGAGACCCTCCAGAAAACGAGCGAGCAAAGCCGGCTCGTTCCAGCCACTGGAGGCAGCAAGAGTGCGAAACTCAATAGAGTAGTCTGTTATGGATCGATTACCTTGACATAGGGAAGACAGGGCCCTGGAAGCCTCCTCCCCAAAAACAGATCGATCAAAAACCCGTATCATCTCCTCCTTAAAGTCCTGATACTGGTTAGTACACTCAGCCCTTGCCTCCCAGATTGCCGTGCCCCACTCACGAGCCCGTCCAATAAGGAGAGATATGACGTAGGCGACACGAGCAGTGCTCCTGGAGAAAGTGTAGGGCTGGAGAGAAAACACAATATCACACTGGGTGAGGAACGAGCGGCATTCAGTGGGCTCCCCAGAGTAACACGGCGGGTTATTGATTCTGGGCTCCGGAGATTCGAAAGCCCTGGAAGTGGCCGGTGGATCGAGGCGGAGATGGTGAACCTGTTCTGTGAGGTTGGAGACTTGGGTGGCCAGGGTCTCAACGGCATGTCGAGCAGCAGACAATTCCTGATCGTGTCTGCCTAGCATCGCTCCCTGGATCCCGACGGCTGAGTGGAGAGGATCCGAAGTCGCTGGGTCCATTCTTGGTCGGATTCTTCTGTTACAGTGCGTGAATGAGGACCCAAAAGCGAATTAACTTAAACAGAGCTTCTTTAATTACCAAACATAAGTAGGCTCAGACGGACCGGCAGATTCCGACAGGACAAGACAAGGTTACAGCAAACATGACGACAGTCTGGTTCAGGCATGAAACACAACAAACAAGAATCCGACAAGGACAGGAGCAGAAACAGAGAGAGATATAGGGACCTAATCAGAGGGAAAAAGGGAACAGGTGGGAAAAGGGGTGACGAGGTGGTTAGGAGGAGACAAGGCACAGCTGGGGGAAAGAGGGGGAGAAAAGGTAACCTAACAACGACCAGCAGAGGGAGACAGGGTGAAGGGAAAGGACAGAGACAAGACACAACATGACAGTACATGACAAAAACAGGTTATAGGCTACCTTAGAACAGTCAGAACAGTAGGCGAAATTAAGATGGGTAAATAGACCAAATTATTAGGGTGAGACAAATGCGCTACTAACATCTTACTACACAACATACACTTAGTATTGCTTTCTTAGCTACAGTATACATATCTTCCTGGCATATTACATCATTTACGAAGCTGAATACATTACATTGTTTTACTCAAATTGTTGTGCTCGGCTCACTTGAACAGGAAGGTAATGCGGCGGTCCTCCAAGTTAACAGTTGTTTTGATCATCATGCTTCATTGACAGCATGGCCAATTTTTAATGTTTATCATTTTAAACTTGGAAAAGAGCCCCTTAATCCCAGATTTGTGTCCACACAGCCACTGTCACTGATTCCTTCCAAACCACTCGTTGAATTATTTGTGATTTCCAACTTGTTGTGTAATGTTTATGTCTAACCGCCGATGAGCACCGATACGTTTTATTTCTAATTTCTCTTCATTATTTCTATTCATATGACAAGGATTAAAAAGGATTTGCCAGTAGATTGTCAACTTGATTCATGATGATGACTGCTAGCTAAGATTTTGAAGGTATGATGTTGACATGAACAGTCCAGTCAAATCTGCTGTACATATAACGTGATTTTACATCATTTTATCTGTGAACAATGACCATGAGCCTTCTTGGATGGGCACGTCTATGGCAGTAACCGAAGAGCTAGCATTTTCAATGTCTCTTCTTACACTTGGCAGTGACGTAAAGTCCCCATGAGTGACAGAACACTGAGCCAATCATGGCGCAACGATCCGTACTTTCTGCTGGCTTGCCCCACCACCACAAAAAGCACTGAGCTAGGCTGAAACACCTGCATTTTGGAGATGCCTTACTCAAGAAAACAGAGAAACAGAACAAAGAGACCATGTTTGTACGCTGCGTTATTATGTCAATGAAATATATATATTTTTTACATTGTTGGCAAACTGATATGTGACACGTATTAATGCCAAAATAACATGCAAAACAGGCAAATGTCTGGCTAAAAATGTGGGGCTCTGCCCCCACCTGCCCTGAATGACAGGTCACTGCTCTTAACTCAATCTGTGTCCAGGAAACCATCCCGACATGTTTCAGCAAAGCCTAAACTGTCGGCCTAACAGAACAACAGAGAAATTATCTTTTTTTAAAGAACAATAAACACAAAAACGAAAAACGTAGAGCTCTCAAAAACTTCCTAAACTGCCATGAAATTACATATTTTACACACAGTGTCTTTTGAAAACTTATTTTGCAGTTTATTAGTGCAGTAAACATGAACTGGAAATAATTTTCGGTAGTTAAAATTCAAAGATTGGCATGTAAGAATAGGTACATTATTACAAACAATGATAGCTACAAAATACAAAACAATTCATAATGTAGACAAAAGAGTTACCAGAAGCATTTTTTTAAAGAAGCTCAAGGTTTCATGTTCACCCATTAACAACAACTTTGAGTGCTTTTGAAGTTTATTTTATTGGGGAGATATCTTGCAGTTATCCAAAGGGTGTGTTGTGCTGTTCGATGCAGGGAGAGTTCCAACATGGTTTACTCCGCTAGCTCCAGCAATGCCGGAGCCAAACCCAGGACGAGAGCCACTCCCAGGACGACCTCTCCAACCCCCCTTGGAATTTTTTCTACCCATCTTAGGGCCTCCGCTGTCCTTGCCTCTTCTTGTCCGAATCTTCTGCTGTAATCATAAAAAATATGAATTTAAACTTTTAAAAAGGAAAAAGCAGAACCTTTTTTGACCAGACTAATCGGAAAAAGTTATTATTTCAAGAGATGCATGTTTCCACATTCATGAAATTCATAAACTGCTATGCATTTAATGCACTTTAACATCTGCATTTTTTTTATTGCAGATCAACTGTTCTGACACTGTTAGGCTACCTTTAGCATTACGTCCTAACTAATATAGGTAGGGAGATGTTGAGAAATAACTTACAACTTCTGCCTCCATGTATTCACAAGAAATGTCAGACCGGTCAGTGTTGAGGGTGTTGCCAATCTCCAGAATCGGATGTCTGACCTCCATGCTGCACATCATTCGTTTCTATAGAGGAAGGAGTCATTGACAATTAGCCATTTGCCAATCTCAGCTTATTATTGGTCATTTCTTGCGTCCCATGACTATTATTTCACACAATACTGTAAAATCCAATTGTTCTTACCCCATTTTTCTTCAGAGGGCATGGTTGGCCTTGCTGCCCCTGTGCCTTACTGCAGAGCGTCTCCTGCAGGGGGAAGCTCAACCTTACAGACACCTCAGACTGGTCCACATCCTCTGTATTCAACTTGGATCAGAGAGAAAACACAGTATTGTCAATTATTTCAATGGTCACCCCCCCCCCCCCCCCCCCATTGAGTCTATTTCTTTTCCATGTAAAAGTATCTGAAAATGTGTACATGTTGTTGCATATTAAACAGACAAATATCACTTAACTTGACTGGAATAAAACTATTTAACAAACCATGACACATAAACATTGTTGTGCCCCTCAGCACTGTGTAAATAAGAGGACGGAAACGTTCATACTGTCAGTCTCACTATCTCAATACTCACAGTCTCGACTTCCAGCTGGTTCAGAAGCGGATGGAAAGCCTGCTCTTCCATAGGAAGCAGCTGATTTGAAGCAGCTGTGATGATGTCTTCATACCTGGTCTCAGTCTGGGTCTGACCTCTGACCAGCAGGTTAGCCACAGCGAGCAAGAGGAGAGATCTCACCAGAGCCTTCATCTTCATGTCTGATTCCTACTCTGAGCACCACCTCTGTTTTATAGTCTGTCTTGTTCTTATAGGAAAACCTAGGGTTGAGCAATCCAGGCTTTTGGGAAACCACTGCCTGCAGGTTGTTATGCTTCTTCCAGGACTAGGTTAGGCCTAATCTGTGTCTACGAAAATGGCTCTACATGTTGTCTGCCAATTAGATCAGTCAGACCATTGGCCCCTTTGCAGTATATTGCTAAATTAGATACATATTTTAGTTTAAACAGCGTAATGAACAATTATTCTAATTCTAATAATGTTTGTTAAGATGATGTATGTTTTGTATTCTACTTTATACATGCTAAAACAGTCATCCGTTATGGGCTAGACTATGATGATCTGTAATGTCTACTACACTTTAAAAAAAGTTGTTGAGTGAAATTAGCACTCGTCAAACTTGGACGTGTATTAAGTATACATGTAAAGTGGACTTAAGTGCTAAACACCTAAACATACACAACTTAATTGACCAGGAGAGATAGTTGACAAGCAAACATAATTGGATGGCAAGAATTATCACAGACGTCCTTGTAATGTATTGTGTGATATGTTTCTTGTTTAATATGCAATACAGTGTAAAACTTTTTTTTATATACAGTGCCTTCAGAAAGTATTCATACCATTTGACTTATTTCACAATTTGTTGTGTTACATTTTAGCAAATGTATAGAAAATGAAAGATCAAATTTACATAAGGATTCACACCCCTGAGTCAATACATGTTAGAATCACTTTTCTGGGTAAGTCTTTAAGAGATTTGCCCACCTGGATTGTACAATATTTGTTCTGATCAACTGGCAAGTGGCTTCGCTGAATTTTTCAACCTCTCTATGACTGAGTCTGTAACACCAACATGTTTCAAGCAGACCACTATAGTCCGTGTGCCCAAGATCACTAAGGTAACCTGCCTAAATGACTTGCCTACCGACCCGTAGCACTCACGTCTGCAGCCATGAAGTGCTTTGAAAGGCTGTTCAGGGCTCACATTAACACCATTATCCCAGAAACCCTAGACTCACTCAATTAGCATACCGCCCAAACAGATCCTCAGATGATGCAATCTCTATTGCACTCAACACTGCCCTTTCCCACCTGGACCAAAGCAACTCCTATGTGAGAAAGCTATTCATTGACTACAACTCAGCATTCAACACTATAGTGCCCTCAAAGATCATCACTTAGCTAAGGACCCGGGGACTTAACACCTCCCTCTGCAACTGGATCCTGGACTTCCTGACGAGCCGCCCCCCAGGTGGTGAGGGTGGTAGGTAGCAACACATCTGCCACGTTGATCAACACATCTGCCACATCTGCCACCTCAGGGGTGCGTGCTCAGTCCCTTCATGTACTCCCTGTTCACTCATGACTGTACTCCCTGTTCACTCACGACTCCAAGACCATCATCAAGTTTGCCGATAACACAACAGTGGTAGGCCTGATCACTGACAACGATGAGACAGCCTATAGGGAGGAGGTCAGAGACCCGGCCGTGTGGAGCCAGGACAACAACCTCTCCCTCAACGTGATCAAGACAATGGAGATGATTGTGGACTACAGGAAAAGGAGGACCGAGCACATCCCCATTCTCATCGACGGGGCTGTAGTGGAGCAGGTTGAGAACTTCAAGTTCCTTGGTGTCCACATCACCAACAAACTATCATGGTACAAACACACCAAGACAGTCGTGAAGAGGGCACGACAAAACCTATTCCCCCTCAGGAGATTGAAAAGATTTGCCATGGGTCCTCAGATCCTAAGAAGGTTCTACAGCTGCACCATCCTGACTGTTTGCATCACTGCCTGGTATGGAAACTGCTCGGACTCTGAACGCAAGGCACTACAGAGGGTAGTGCGTACGGCCCAGTACATCACTGGGGCGAAGGTTCCTGCCATCCAGGACCTCCACACCAGGCAGTGTCAGAGAAAGGCCCTAAAAATGTTCAAAGACTCCAGCCACCCTAGTTATAGACTGTTCTCTCTGCTACCGCACGGCAAGGGGTACCGGAGCGCCAAGTCTAGGTCCAAAATGCTTAACAGCTTCTTCCCCCAAGCCTTAAACCTCCTGAACAGCTTATCAAATTGCTACCCAGACCCCTCTTTTACGCTGCTGCTACTCATTGTTTATTTTTATGCATAGTCACTTTAACTCTCCCTCCATGTACATATTACATCAATTACCTCGACTAACCGGTGCCACCGTACATTGACTCTGTACCGGTCCCCCTGTATATTGCCTCAGCAATATGCAGCAGATCATTGACATATGGAGGTTAGTGTTCTTTAGTGACGTATGCTTCTGAAGGTGCTGGCCAAGTAGCAGTAGGAAAGCTAAGCCAGGAAAAAAAGTGTTGTGAAACGTCTCATGACTCATGTTCCCCCGTCACTCAAAATGTGTGTTGCAACTCGCTTAGAACCTTTTATTTCCCAATCTGACTGCCACTATGTCAAGGCACTGTCAAATGTAAACACATATCAGAAAACTTTACAGCTACACAAAACGTTCCGTTTCTAGATCTAGTATATCTGTATGCTAGATGTTATTGATTTGCATCATTTTGAATTGAAGAGGTGAAGAACATTAGGCTACTGATCTACTGTATGTTTTCCTTGTGGGTTGGTAATGTGGGGCAATTTAATACTCAGTTTCAATGGCATGCATTTTAAATGGTTATATATCAGTATGTGGGCAGTTATTACAATGTTCATAAACTGTTCATAACAGTAGGCCTATACTATATGCATATGTTGATACCTTTACTTTGACTGTATAGATGAACAATTATGTCCCAAGATCAAAAAGATTTTCAGATTTGCACATTATTGTCACCCATGATGTAACTGTATCAAGTCTGCTCTCAATTGTAGATCCACCGCAGTATACACAGTAGTAATAATAATAACAATTATATTTATTGGGAAATATACATATAGTGCTTTTCAAGGACACAATGTCACTTAAACTAGTTCTTTATTGCATAGACTATAATTTGCTAGCTCACCGAGTAATACTGTCTCATTCTCGCCATCTCCTGGACATGCTGTGAAACCTCTTCTCTTGTGATCTTCCCAAAAACATGTGCATGTCTGAGTCACCAACATCATACACACTTGACTGTAGACGGCAGAGGTCACGTGAAAGACCGAAAGAGGGTTGGATCCTCTGCAACAAAGGCATTTCAACCGCTTTATCTATTTGGATATTTTTTTGTTGTCATGTTTGAAAACAAAATACATTTACATTTCCAGACATTTATTTTCACACACCTTCCTATTTTGTTTCAATTTACATGAACACATATATTGAAGTGTCACTACAAATCAACTTGAATAGAGTTCAGTACTGCTGTAGTGTTGTTGTTGTAGTACTGTCTGGAGATGAGTCACACTAAAGTAGCTTCTCTATGCTTGTCTATAGCAGCTGCTGTAAGAATCCCTTCATTTACACAGATGTACATGTGCAGCACTGTAAAGGCACAAATGGCACCTCAGTTGCTGTAGGAGTAGTGACCGCTTGCTGTTAATGTCTTTTGGGTGTTTACTGAGGGGTGTGGAAAAGATTTACAACTCGCCTCTAGACCAGCTGTTTTTTTCAGCATGCTCTGATAATATTCTCACTCGCAACAACTCAAGATGGACTGTGAAAATTCACATGCACCTATAAAACATGCACATACATGTAGTGAGTAAAACACATACAACAACAAAAAAGTACACATATGATGAATGTAATGCTCAGTTATAATAATGTAATTAAAATGTACCACAAAACATATGTTGTTTATTGTTTTCGCATAACTACAGTAAATTGTATGCATGACATTAAGCACTAAGTTTGAATGTTACAGTATGAAGCTATGCACAAAGCTGGAGACATTGGAACTTGACATGCCAATACCAAGTATGCAGTGGCGTGTCGTGGGCCTGGGGCCTGGGCCTTCAGTGAGGTCCTACACAGTCCCCTTCGAATGAATCCACCTCTTATTACCATCATTATGATGCCATGGCTCTAGACACTATACATTTAGACAGAAACGCAGTATAACCAGGCGTTGCGTCACCTTGAAATTGACATTTTTATTCAGACAATTGCAGGGGAAGAGTACAATACAGTACAGTTCAACTAATAGGCAAGAACATAGTCGAGTGCAACAAAGTTATATTAATATTCTTCTTCTATCCATTTCTGGTCCACAAACTTTGAGCTTTAAGTAAAAAATAAATAAAAAATACAGTTCCTGTTTACCCAAAAACATGACACAATCAATGAGTCTTTTCAATATTTCCCTATTTTTCTTCACCTTTTCATTGTGCAGCTCCGTTGCCCTGCGCGGGGGGGACTGGTACAGAGTCAATGTACGGTGGCACCGGTTAGTCGAGATAATTGAGGTAATATGTACATGGAGGGAGAGTTAAAGTGACTATGCATAAAAATAGACAACTCAAGTTTGCAAAGCCAGTGTGGCTCCAAACACCAAATAGATAACTTGCCAAAAATAGGCATTCCCAGCAGTACAGTTTGCAGTGCTTCTCGTAGCCTGTGAGCCATTGATAGAGCTCGTAGTTGGAACTTTGAAAGTGGCGAACGAACCCCTTTCCCGCTTGTGACAGGCTTTGTAGCGTCGGCGTTGGGCGACCTCTCCTTACAATGTCTAACTTTTCTTGAAAAGTTAGTCTTGAGAATGGCGTTATAATTATATCCTCGACCAAATCGATATCTTCTCCTCCTTCCGCCATTGTGGGTTGAAAAAACAGCTTAGTAGTACGCAAATTAATTTGTTTATCAAATTCAGTTTCCTAGTTCTGAGGTTCTGCATAGACCTGCCCATAGGACTTGCCTCTCAATATTGGTAATCCAATAAAAAGACGTGCACACACTACGCCTGCTAGCTGGCTCCTGTGTAACACTGGAGCCAGCCAGCAGGTGTACAATAGCCAACTCAAAAGCTGATTGGTTGACACAAAATTTTAATTTCCATTCACTTTAAGCTACAAGCGCCCGCACTGTTGATTCTGAAGGCCTGAGGGCAGATTTTAGACCCCAGGCAACACATGATGGCTGAATATGATTGCATAAAAGATCTAACATAACGACCAGCCCTCCAAATCTCAACCTGGGGCTGGAAGCAGTGCAACCAAGAGGAAAGCTATGAAATGAAGAGTATAACTCTTACTCTGGGGAATAATTTAATACATATTTGTGGGAAAATATATATTTTTTAAAATTATATTCTGATGATGTTTAGGCCAGCAGAGAAGGCCTTGCTGGCCCTGACGGTCCACCACTGCAAGTATGGAATTTCAATTTTGACATTGTGTCCATCATGACATTGAAGTGTCGGTCTCATTGATCAAAAATAGTACAAGCATAAATTGATAGCAAAACATGGCTATATGTATTACTGTACATGTGATAAACCGCCTGTAATTCTAAAAGCAGATACAGTACAACTATGTATTTAGTTTATGTGATCCTCTATCCAATTTGCCTATCCTCTATCAGGTACAGTATAAGCATTTTTAGGTCCACTATATAAGACCTCAGCATTTCCTATAGTGTCAGGCTTGATCAGAGAGGAGTAACGGAACTAATGTTATCACTTATTTGTGCGCTATGAACCAATAGCCACAAGAAGAAAACAAGGTCCTGATCTGCCGGGGAGAGATGGAACTAGCCATGACTACGCATTTTTAGGTCCACTACATAAGACCTCGGTATTTCCTGTATTGTCAGGCTCTCAACGATCACCTAAGGGTGGTTGTTGACCAGCTCCATTATTGCAATAATTTAGCGATATTAAAGTATGATTGTTTGAAGAAATAAAAGTCACTCCCTATTGGTTAGAATTTCCACATCTGACCACTTACCACGGTCCCAACATCTTACCACTGCTACACCTGGATATCAGTAGAGCCTTGTCTGGCAGCGAAACAGTTCATTCAGCCTCATTTACTACCTTTAAAAAAAATAGCTGATACTGTATGTTTGACTTGCTTAAACAAATGTGGTTTCTAATGACAATTGAGATGTAAAAACTATGGCATAAGGGGACGACAAGCGGATAAGAGGCACTCCGTAATTTTGATTAGGACGGACGGTTAGTCAATATAACTATTTGTTCAGCAACAGAATTCAGAACATGGGCCGTTCTTACAGTATTATCCCTGTACACCAAGTTAGAACCGTATAATAAATAAAGGGGGCATATAAGCAGATAATGAAAGCTCTTACAATATTAGATGATTACATTTCTCTAAAACAGGTTATAGGCTACCTTAGAACAGTCAGAACAGTAGGCGAAATTAAGATGGGTAAATAGACCAAATTATTAGGGTGAGACAAATGCGCTACTAACATCTTACTACACAACATACACTTAGTATTGCTTTCTTAGCTACAGTATACATATCTTCCTGGCATATTACATCATTTACGAAGCTGAATACATTACATTGTTTTACTCAAATTGTTGTGCTCGGCTCACTTGAACAGGAAGGTAATGCGGCGGTCCTCCAAGTTAACAGTTGTTTTGATCATCATGCTTCATTGACAGCATGGCCAATTTTTAATGTTTATCATTTTAAACTTGGAAAAGAGCCCCTTAATCCCAGATTTGTGTCCACACAGCCACTGTCACTGATTCCTTCCAAACCACTCGTTGAATTATTTGTGATTTCCAACTTGTTGTGTAATGTTTATGTCTAACCGCCGATGAGCACCGATACGTTTTATTTATAATTTCTCTTCATTATTTCTATTCATATGACAAGGATTAAAAAGGATTTGCCAGTAGATTGTCAACTTGATTCATGATGATGACTGCTAGCTAAGATTTTGAAGGTATGATGTTGACATGAACAGTCCAGTCAAATCTGCTGTACATATAACGTGATTTTACATCATTTTATCTGTGAACAATGACCATGAGCCTTCTTGGATGGGCACGTCTATGGCAGTAACCGAAGAGCTAGCATTTTCAATGTCTCTTCTTACACTTGGCAGTGACGTAAAGTCCCCATGAGTGACAGAACACTGAGCCAATCATGGCGCAACGATCTGTACTTTCTGCTGGCTTGCCCCACCACCACAAAAAGCACTGAGCTAGGCTGAAACACCTGCATTTTGGAGATGCCTTACTCAAGAAAACAGAGAAACAGAACAAAGAGACCATGTTTGTACGCTGCGTTATTATGTCAATGAAATATATATATTTTTTACATTGTTGGCAAACTGATATGTGACACGTATTAATGCCAAAATAACATGCAAAACAGGCAAATGTCTGGCTAAAAATGTGGGGCTCTGCCCCCACCTGCCCTGAATGACAGGTCACTGCTCTTAACTCAATCTGTGTCCAGGAAACCATCCTGACATGTTTCAGCAAAGCCTAAACTGTCGGCCTAACAGAACAACAGAGAAATGATCTTTTTTTAAAGAACAATAAACACAAAAACGAAAAACGTAGAGCTCTCAAAAACTTCCTAAACTGCCATGAAATTACATATTTTACACACAGTGTCTTTTGAAAACTTATTTTGCAGTTTATTAGTGCAGTAAACATGAACTGGAAATAATTTTCGGTAGTTAAAATTCAAAGATTGGCATGTAAGAATAGGTACATTATTACAAACAATGATAGCTACAAAATACAAAACAATTCATAATGTAGACAAAAGAGTTACCAGAAGCATTTTTTTAAAGAAGCTCAAGGTTTCATGTTCACCCATTAACCACAACTTTGAGTGCTTTTGAAGTTTCTTTGATTGGGGAGATATCTTGCAGTTATCCAAAGGGTGTGTTGTGCTGTTCTATGCAGTGAGAGTTCCAACATGGTTTACTCCGCTAGCTCCAGCAATGCTGGAGCCAAACCCAGGACGAGAGCCACTCCCAGGACGACCTCTCCAACCCCCCTTGGAATCTTTTCTACCCATCTTAGGGCCTCCGCTGTCCTTGCCTCTTCTTGTCCGAATCTTCTGCTGTAATCATTAAAAATATGAATTTAAACTTTTAAAAAGGAAAAAGCAGAGCCTTTTTGACCAGACTAATCAGAAAAAGTTATTATTTCAAGAGATGCATGTTTCCACATTCATGAAATTCATAAACTGCTATGCATTTAATGCACTTTAACATCTGCATTTTTTTTATTGCAGATCAACTGTTCTGACACTGTTAGGCTACCTTTAGCATTACGTCCTAACTAATATAGGTAGGGAGATGTTGAGAAATAACTTACAACTTCTGCCTCCATGTATTCACAAGAAATGTCAGACCGGTCAGTGTTGAGGGTGTTGCCAATCTCCAGAATCGGATGTCTGACCTCCATGCTGCACATCATTCGTTTCTATAGAGGAAGGAGTCATTGACAATTAGCCATTTGCCAATCTCAGCTTATTATTGGTCATTTCTTGCGTCCCATGACTATTATCTCACACAATACTGTAAAATCCAATTGTTCTTACCCCATTTTTCTTCAGAGGGCATGGTTGGCCTTGCTGCCCCTGTGCCTTACTGCAGAGCGTCTCCTGCAGGGGGAAGCTCAACCTTACAGACACCTCAGACTGGTCCACATCCTCTGTATTCAACTGGGATCAGAGAGAAAACACAGTATTGTCAATTATTTCAATGGTCACCCCCCCCCCCCCCCCCTATTTAACAAACCATGATACATAAACATTGTTTTGCCCCTCAGCACTGTGTAAATAAGAGGAGGGAAACGTTCATACTGTCAGTCTCACTGTCTCAATACTCACAGTCTCGACTTCCAGCTGGTTCAGAAGCGGATGGAAAGCCTGCTCTTCCACAGGAAGCAGCTGATTTGAAGCAGCTGTGATGATGTCTTCATACCTGGTCTCAGTCTGGGTCTGCCCTCTGACCAGCAGGTTAGCCACAGCGAGCAAGAGGAGAGATCTCACCAGAGCCTTCATCTTCATGTCTGATTCCTACTCTGAGAACCACCTCTGTTTTATAGTCTGTCTTGTTCTTATAGGAAAACCTAGGGTTGAGCAATCCAGGCTTTTGGGAAACCATTGCCTGCAGGTTGTTATGCTTCTTCCAGGACTAGGTTAGGCCTAATCTGTGTCTACGAAAATGGCTCTACATGTTGTCTGCCAATTAGATCAGTCAGACCATTGGCCCCTTTGCAGTATATTGCTAAATTAGATACATATTTTAGTTTAAACAGCGTAATGAACAATTATTCTAATTCTAATAATGTTTGTTAAGATGATGTATGTTTTATATTCTACTTTATACATGCTAAAACAGTCATCCGTTATGGGCTAGACTATGATGATCTGTAATGTCTACTACACTTTAAAAAAAGTTGTTGAGTGAAATTAGCACTCGTCAAACTTGGACGTGTATTAAGTATACATGTAAAGTGGACTTAAGTGCTAAACACCTAAACATACACCATGCCATGGGTCCTCAGATCCTAAGAAGGTTCTACAGCTGCACCATCCTGACTGTTTGCATCACTGCCTGGTATGGAAACTGCTCGGACTCTGAACGCAAGGCACTACAGAGGGTAGTGCGTACGGCCCAGTACATCACTGGGGCCAAGGTTCCTGCCATCCAGGACCTCCACACCAGGCAGTGTCAGAGAAAGGCCGTAAAAATGTTCAAAGACTCCAGCCACCCTAGTTATAGACTGTTCTCTCTGCTACCGCACGGCAAGGGGTACCGGAGTGCCAAGTCTAGGTCCAAAATGCTTAACAGCTTCTTCCCCCAAGCCTTAAACCTCCTGAACAGCTTATCAAATGGCTACCCAGACCCCTCTTTTACGCTGCTGCTACTCATTGTTTATTTTTATGCATAGTCACTTTAACTCTCCCTCCATGTACATATTACCTCAATTATCTCGACTAACCGGTGCCACCGTACATTGACTCTGTACCAGTCCCCCTGTATATTGCCTCAGCAATATACAACAGACATATGGAGGTTTGTGTTCTTTAGTGGCGTATGCTTCTGAAGGTGCTGGCCAAGTAGCAGTAGGAAAGCTTAGCCAGGAAAAAAAGTGTTGTGAAACGTCTCATGACTCATGTTCCCCCGTCACTCAAAATGTGTGTTGCAATTCGCTTAGAACCTTTTATTTCCCAATCTGACTGCCACTATGTCAAGGCACTGTCAAATGTAAACACATATCAGAAAACTTTACAGCTACACAAAATGTTCCGTTTCTAGATCTAGTATATCTGTATGCTAGATGTTATTGATTTGCATCATTTTGAATTGAAGAGGTGAAGAACATTAGGCTACTGATCTACTGTATGTTTTCCTTGTGGGTTGGTAATGTGGGGCAATTTAATACTCAGGTTTAATGGCATGCATTTTAAATGGTTATATATCAGTATGTGGGCAGATATCACAATGCAGTCTATTGTTCATAACAGTAGGCCTATACTATATGCATATGTTGATACCTTTACTTTGACTGTATAGATCAACAATTATGTTCCAAGATCAAAAAGATTTTCAGATTGTCACATTATTGTCACCCATGATGTAACTGTATCAAGTCTGCTCTCAATTGTAGATCCACCGCAGTATACACAGTAGCAATAATAATAACAATTATATTTATTGGGAAATATACATATAGTGCTTTTCAAGGACTCAATGTCACTTAAACTAGTTCTTTATTGCATAGACTATAATTTGCTAGCTCACCGAGTAATACTGTCTCATTCTCGTCATCTCCTGGACATGCTGTGAAACCTCTTCTCTTGTTATCTTGCCAAAAACATTTGCATGTCTGAGTCACCAACATCATACACACTTGACTGTAGACGGCAGAGGTCACGTGAAAGACCGAAAGAGGGTTGGATCCTCTGCAACAAAGGCATTTCAACCGCTTTATCTATTTGGATATTTTTTTGTTGTCATGTTTGAAAACAAAATACATTTACATTTCCAGACATTTATTTTCACACACCTTCCTATTTTGTTTCAATTTACATGAACACATATATAGAAGTGTCACTACAAATCAACTTGAATAGAGTTCAGTACTGCTGTAGTGTTGTTGTTGTAGTACTGTCTGGAGATGAGTCACACTAAAGTAGCTTCTCTATGCTTGTCTATAGCAGCTGCTGTAAGAATCCCTTCATTTACACAGATGTACATGTGCAGCAATGTAAAGGCACAAATGGCACACTCGCAACAACTCAAGATGGACTGTGAAAATTCACATGCACCTATAAAACACAAACGCATGTAGACAGAAAAACACATACAACAACAAAAAAGTACACATATGATGAATGTAATGCTCAGTTATAATAATGTAATTCAAATGTACCACAAAACATATGTTGTTTATGGTTTTCGCATAACTACAGTAAATTGTATGCATGACATTGAGCCCTAAGTTTGAATGTTACAGTATGAAGCTATGCACAAAGCTGGAGACATTGGAACTTGACATGCCAATACCAAGTATGCAGTGGCGTGCCGTGGGCCTGGGGCCTGTGGCCTGGGCCTTCAGTGAGGTCCTACACAGTCCCCTTCGAATGAATCCACCTCTTATTACCATCATTATGATGCCATGGCTCTAGACACTATACTTTTAGACAGAAACGCAGTATAACCAGGTGTTGCGTCACCTTGAAATTGACATTTTTATTCAGACAATTGCAGGGGAAGAGTACAATACAGTACAGTTCAACTAATAGGCAAGAACATAGTCGAGTGCAACAAAGTTATATTAATATTCTTCTTCTATCCATTTCTGGTCCACAAACTTTGAGCTTTAAGTCCCAAAAAAAAAAACAATACAGTTCCTGTTTACCCAAAAACATGACACAATCAATGAGTCTTTTCAATATTTCCCTATTTTTCTTCACCTTTTCATTGTGCAGCTCCGTTGCCCTGCGCGGGGGGGACTGGTACAGAGTCAATGTACGGTGGCACCGGTTAGTCGAGATAATTGAGGTAATATGTACATGGAGGGAGAGTTAAAGTGACTATGCATAAAAATAGACAACTCAAGTTTGCAAAGCCAGTGTGGCTCCAAACACCAAATAGATCACTTGCCAAAAATAGGCATTCCTAGCAGTACAGTTTGCAGTGCTTCTCGGAGTCTGTGAGCCATTGATAGCGCTCGTAGTTGGAACTTTGAAAGTGGCGAACGAACCCCTTTCCCGCCTGTGACAGGCTTTGTAGCGACCTCTCCTTACAATGTCTAACTTTTCTTGAAAAGTTTGTCTTGAGAATGGCGTTATAATTATATCCTCGACCAAATCGATATCTTTTCCTCCTTCTGCCATTGTGGGTTGAAAAAACAGCTTAGTAGTACGCAAATTAATTTGTTTATCAAATTCAGTTTCCTAGTTCTGAGGTTCTGCATAGACCTGCCCATAGGACATGCCTCTCAATATTGGTAATCCAATCAAAAGACGTGCACGCACTACGCCTGCTAGCTGGCTCCTGTGTAACACTGGAGCCAGCCAGCAGGCTTACAATAGCCAACTCTAAAGCTGATTGGTTGACACTAAATTTTCATTTCCATTCACTTTAAGCTACAAGCGCCCACACTGTTGATTCTGAAGGCCTGAGGGCAGATTTTAGACCCCTGGCAACACATGATGGCTGAATATGATTGGATAAAAGATCTAACATAACGACCAGCCCTCCAAATCTCAACCTGGGGCTGGAAGCAGTGCAACCAAGAGGAAAGCTATGAAATGAAGAGTATAACTCTTACTCTGGGGAATAATTTAATACATATTTGTGGGAAAATATATATTTTTAAAAATTATATTCTGATGATGTTTAGGCCAGCAGAGAAGGCCTTGCTGGCCCTGACGGCCCACCACTGTAAGTATGGAATTTCAATTTTGACATTGTGTCCATCATGACATTGAAGTGTCGGTCTCATTGATCAAAAATAGTACAAGCATAAATTGATAGCAAAACATGGCTATATGTATTACTGTACATGTGATAAACCGCCTGTAATTCTAAAAGCAGATACAGTACAACTATGTATTTAGTTTATGTGATCCTCTATCCAATTTGCCTATCCTCTATCAGGTACAGTATAAGCATTTTTAGGTCCACTATATAAGACCTCAGAATTTACTGTAGTGTTAGGCTTGATCAGAGAGGAGTAACGGAACTAATGTTTTCACTTATTTGTGCGCTATGAACCAATAAGCCAACGAACCAACAAGAAGAAAACAAGGTAGCTCCCCTGATCTGCCGGGGAGAGATGGAACTAGCCATGACTACGCATTTTTAGGTCCACTATATAAGACCTCAGTATTTCCTGTATTGTCAGGCTCTCAACGATCACCTAAGGGTGGTCGTTGACCAGCTTCATTATTGCAATAATTTAGCGATATTAAAGTATGATTGTTTGAAGAAATAAAAGTCACTCCTTATTGGTTAGAATTTCCACATCTTACCACTTACCACGGTCCCAACATCTTACCACTGCTACACCTGGATATCAGTGGAGCCTTGTCTGGCAGCGAAACAGTTCATTCAGCCTCATTTACTACCTTTAAAAAAAATAGCTGATACTGTATGTTTGACTTGCTTAAACAAATGTGGTTTCTAATGACAATTGAGATGTAAAAACTATGGCATAAGGGGACGACAAGCGGATAAGAGGCAATCCGTAATTTTGATTAGGACGGACGTAACGTTAGTCAATATAACTATTTGTTCAGCAACAGAATTCAGAACATGGGCCGTTCTTACAGTATTATCCCTGTACACCAAGTTAGAACCGTATAATAAATAAAGGGGGCATATAAGCAGATAATGAAAGCTCTTACAATATTAGATTATTACATTTCTCTAAAACAGGTTATAGGCTACCTTAGAACAGTCAGAACAGTAGGCGAAATTAAGATGGGTAAATAGACCAAATTATTAGGGTGAGACAAATGCACTACTAACATCTTACTACACAACATACACTTAGTATTGCTTTCTTAGCTACAGTATACATATCTTCCTGGCATATTACATCATTTACGAAGCTGAATACATTACATTGTTTTACTCAAATTGTTGTGCTCGGCTCACTTGAACAGGAAGGTAATGCGGCGGTCCTCCAAGTTAACAGTTGTTTTGATCATCATGCTTCATTGACAGCATGGCCAATTTTTAATGTTTATCATTTTAAACTTGGAAAAGAGCCCCTTAATCCCAGATTTGTGTCCACACAGCCACTGTCACTGATTCCTTCCAAACCACTCGTTGAATTATTTGTGATTTCCAACTTGTTGTGTAATGTTTATGTCTAACCGCCGATGAGCACCGATACGTTTTATTTCTAATTTCTCTTCATTATTTCTATTCATATGACAAGGATTAAAAAGGATTTGCCAGTAGATTGTCAACTTGATTCATGATGATGACTGCTAGCTAAGATTTTGAAGGTATGATGTTGACATGAACAGTCCAGTCAAATCTGCTGTACATATAACGTGATTTTACATCATTTTATCTGTGAACAATGACCATGGGCCTTCTTGGATGGGCACGTCAATGGCAGCAACCGAAGAGCTAGCATTTTCAATGTCTCCTGTTACACTTGGCAGTGACGTAAAGTCCCCATGAGTGACAGAACACTGAGCCAATCATGGCGCAACAATCCGTACTTTCAGCTGGCTTGCCCCACCACCACAAAAAGCACTGACATAGGCTGAAACACCTGCATTTTGGAGATGCCTTACTCAAGAAAACAGAAAAGAGACCATGTTTGTATGCTGCTTTATTATGTCAATGAAATATATATATTTTTACATTGTTGGCAAACTGATATGTGACACGTATTAATGCCAAAATAACATGCAAAACAGGCAAATGTCTGGCTAAAAATGTGGGGCTCTGCCCCACCTGCCCTGAATGACAGGTCACTGCTCTTAACTCAATCTGTGTCCAGGAAACCATCCCGACATGTTTCAGCAAAGCCTAAACTGTTGGCCTAACAGAACAACAGAGAAATGATCTTTTTTTAAAGAACAATAAACACAAAAACGTAGAGCTCTCAAAAACTTCCTAAACTGCCATGAAATTACATATTTTACACACAGTGTCTTTTGAAAACTTATTTTGCAGTTTATTAGTGCAGTAAACATGAACTGGAAATAATTTTCGGTAGTTAAAATTCAAAGATTGGCATGTAAGAATAGGTACATTATTACAAACAATGATAGCTACAAAATACAAAACAATTCATAATGTAGACAAAAGAGTTACCAGAAGCATTTTTTTAAAAGAAGCTCAAGGTTTCATGTTCACCCATTAACCACAACTTTGAGTGCTTTTGAAGTGTCTTTGATTGGTGAGATATCTTGCAGTTATCCAAAGGGTGTGTTGTGCTGTTCTATGCAGTGAGAGTTCCAACATGGTTTACTCCGCTAGCTCCAGCAATGCCGGAGCCAAACCCAGGACGAGAGCCACTCCCAGGACGACCTCTCCAACCCCCCTTGGAATCTTTTCTACCCATCTTAGAGCCCCTAGGGCCTCCGCTGTCCTTGCCTCTTCTTGTCCGAATCTTCTGCTGTAATCATTAAAAATATGAATTTAAACTTTTAAAAAGGAAAAAGCAGAACCTTTTTGACCAGACTAATCAGAAAAAGTTATTATTTCAAGAGATGCATGTTTCCACATTCATGAAATTCATAAACTGCTATGCATTTAATGCACTTTAACATCTGCATTTTTTTTATTGCAGATCAACTGTTCTGACACTGTTAGGCTACCTTTAGCATTACGTCCTAACTAATATAGGTAGGGAGATGTTGAGAAATAACTTACAACTTCTGCCTCCATGTATTCACAAGAAATGTCAGACCGGTCAGTGTTGAGGGTGTTGCCAATCTCCAGAATCGGATGTCTGACCTCCATGCTGCACATCATTTGTTTCTATAGAGGAAGGAGTCATTGACAATTAGCCATTTGCCAATCTCAGCTTATTATTGGTCATTTCTTGCGTCCCATGACTATTATTTCACACAATACTGTAAAATCCAATTGTTCTTACCCCATTTTTCTTCAGAGGGCATGGTTGGCCTCGCTGCCCCTGTGCCTTACTGCAGAGCGTCTCCTGCAGGGGGAAGCTCAACCTTACAGACACCTCAGACTGGTCCACATCCTCTGTATTCAACTGGGATCAGAGAGAAAACACAGTATTGTCAATTATTTCAATTTTCACCCCCCCCCCCCCCCCCCCTATTTAACAAACCATGATACATAAACATTGTTTTGCCCCTCAGCACTGTGTAAATAAGAGGAGGGAAACGTTCATACTGTCAGTCTCACTGTCTCAATACTCACAGTCTCGACTTCCAGCTGGTTCAGAAGCGGATGGAAAGCCTGCTCTTCCACAGGAAGCAGCTGATTTGAAGCAGCTGTGATGATGTCTTCATACCTGGTCTCAGTCTGGGTCTGCCCTCTGACCAGCAGGTTAGCCACAGCGAGCAAGAGGAGAGATCTCACCAGAGCCTTCATCTTCATGTCTGATTCCTACTCTGAGCACCACCTCTGTTTTATAGTCTGTCTTGTTCTTATAGGAAAACCTAGGGTTGAGCAATCCAAGCTTTTGGGAAACCACTGCCTGCAGGTTGTCATGCTTCTTCCAGGACTAGGTTAGGCCTAATCTGTGTCTACGAAAATGGCTCTACATGTTGTCTGCCAATTAGATCAGTCAGACCATTGGCCCCTTTGCAGTATATTGCTAAATTAGATACATATTTTAGTTTAAACAGCGTAATGAACAATTATTCTAATTCTAATAATGTTTGTTAAGATGATGTATGTTTTGTATTCTACTTTATACATGCTAAAACAGTCATCCGTTATGGGCTAGACTATGATGATCTGTAATGTCTACTACACTTTAAAAAAAGTTGTTGAGTGAAATTAGCACTCGTCAAACTTGGACGTGTATTAAGTATACATGTAAAGTGGACTTAAGTGCTAAACACCTAAACATACACAACTTAATTGACCAGGAGAGATAGTTGACAAGCAAACATAATTGGATGGCAAGAATTATCACAGACGTCCTTGTCTGTGTGATATGTTTCTTGTTGAATATACAAAACAGTGTAAAACTTTTTTTATATATACAGTGCCTTCAGAAAGTATTCATACCATTTGACTTATTTCACATTTTGTTGTGTTACATTTTAGCAAATGTATTGAAAATGAAAGATCAAATTTACTTAAGGATTCACACCCCTGAGTCAATACATGTTAGAATCACTTTTCTGGGTAAGTCTTTAAGAGATTTGCCCACCTGGATTGTACAATATTTGTTCTGACCAACTGGCAAGTGGCTTCGCTGAATTTTTCAACCTCTCTATGACTGAGTCTGTAACACCAACATGTTTCAAGCAGACCACTATAGTCCGTGTGCCCAAGATCACTATGGTAACCTGCCTAAATGACTTGCCTACCGACCCGTAGCACTCACGTCTGCAGCCATGAAGTGCTTTGAAAGGCTGTTCAGGGCTCACATTAACACCATTATCCCAGAAACCCTAGACTCACTCCAATTAGCATACCGCCCAAACAGATCCTCAGATGATGCAATCTCTATTGCACTCAACACTGCCCTTTCCCACCTGGACAAAAGCAACTCCTATGTGAGAAAGCTATTCATTGACTACAACTCAGCATTCAACACTATAGTGCCCTCAAAGATCATCACTTAGCTAAGGACCCGGGGACTTAACACCTCCCTCTGCAACTGGATCCTGGACTTCCTGACGAGCCGCCCCCCAGGTGGTGAGGGTGGTAGGTAGCAACACATCTGCCACGTTGATCAACACATCTGCCACATCTGCCACCTCAGGGGTGCGTGCTCAGTCCCTTCATGTACTCCCTGTTCACTCATGACTGTACTCCCTGTTCACTCACGACTCCAAGACCATCATCAAGTTTGCCGATAACACAACAGTGGTAGGCCTGATCACTGACAACGATGAGACAGCCTATAGGGAGGAGGTCAGAGACCCGGCCGTGTGGTGCCAGGACAACAACCTCTCCCTCAACGTGATCAAGACAATGGAGATGATTGTGGACTACAGGAAAAGGAGGACCGAGCACATCCCCATTCTCATCGATGGGGCTGTAGTGGAGCAAGTTGAGAACTTCAAGTTCCTTGGTGTCCACATCCCCAACAAACTATCATGGTACAAACACACCAAGACAGTCGTGAAGATGGCACGACAAAACCTATTCCCCCTCAGGAGATTGAAAAGATTTGCCATGGGTCCTCAGATCCTAAGAAGGTTCTACAGCTGCACCATCCTGACTGTTTGCATCACTGCCTGGTATGGAAACTGCTCGGACTCTGAACGCAAGGCACTACAGAGGGTAGTGCGTACGGCCCAGTACATCACTGGGGCCAAGGTTCCTGACATCCAGGACCTCCACACCA
Organism: Oncorhynchus mykiss; assembly: GCF_057628025.1. Classification (NCBI taxonomy): domain Eukaryota; kingdom Metazoa; phylum Chordata; class Actinopteri; order Salmoniformes; family Salmonidae; genus Oncorhynchus; species Oncorhynchus mykiss. Next base: position 73,523,993 of record NC_143029.1, read on the forward strand.
GGCAGTGTCAGAGAAAGGCCGTAAAAATGTTCAAAGACTCCAGCCACCCTAGTTATAGATTGTTCTCTCTGCTACCGCACGGCAAGGGGTACCGGAGCGCCAAGTCTAGGTCCAAAATGCTTAACAGCTTCTTCCCCCAAGCCTTAAACCTCCTGAACAGCTTATCAAATGGCTACCCAGACCCCTCTTTTACGCTGCTGCTACTCATTGTTTATTTTTATGCATAGTCACTTTAACTCTCCCTCCATGTACATATTACCTCAATTACCTCCACCGTACATTGACTCTGTACCGGTCCCCCTGTTTATTTCCTCAGCAATATACAGCAGACATGTGGAGGTTAGTGTTCTTTAGTGGCGTATGCTTCTGAAGGTGCTGGCAAGGTAGCAGTAGGAAAGCTTAGCCAGGAAAAAAAGTGTTGTGAAACGTCTCATGACTCATGTTCCCCCGTCACTCAAAATGTGTGTTGCAACTCGCTTAGAACCTTTTATTTCCCAATCTGACTGCCACTATGTCAAGGCACTGTTAAATGTAAACACATATCAGAAAACTTTACAGCTACACAAAACGTTCCGTTTCTAGATCTAGTATATCTGTATGCTAGATGTTATTGATTTGCATCATTTTGAATTGAAGAGGTGAAGAACATTAGGCTACTGATCTACTGTATGTTTTCCTTGTGGGTTGGTAATGTGGGGCAATTTAATATTCAGTTTCAATGACATGCATTTTAAATGGTTATATATCAGTATGTGGGCAGATATTACAATGCAGTCTACTGTTCATAACAGTAGGCCTATACAATATGCATATGTTGATACCTTTACTTTGACTGTATAGATGAACAATTATGTCCCAATTATGTCCCAGTTATGTCCCAAGATAAAAAAAAAAATTCAGATTGTCACATTATTGTCACCCATGATGTAACTGTATCAAGTCTGCTCTCAATTGTAGATCCACCGCAGTATACACTGTAGTAATAATAATAACAATTATATTTATTGGGAAATATACATATAGTGCTTTTCAAGGACTCAATGTCACTTAAACTAGTTTTTTATTGCATAGACTATAATTTGCTAGCTCACCAAGTAATACTGTCTCATTCTCGCCATCTCCTGGACATGCTGTGAAACCTCTTCTCTTGTTATCTTCCCAAAAACATTTGCATGTCTGAGTCACCAACATCATACACACTTGACTGTAGACGGCAGAGGTCACGTGAAAGACCGAAAGAGGGTTGGATCCTCTGCAACAAAGGCATTTCAACCGCTTTATCTATTTGGATATTTTTTTGTTGTCATGTTTGAAAACAAAATACATTTACATTTCCAGACATTTATTTTCACACACCTTCCTATTTTGTTTCAATTTACATGAACACATATATAGAAGTGTCACTACAAATCAACTTGAATAGAGTTCAGTACTGCTGTAGTGTTGTTGTTGTAGTACTGTCTGGAGATGAGTCACACTAAAGTAGCTTCTCTATGCTTGTCTATAGCAGCTGCTGTAAGAATCCCTTCATTTACACAGATGTACATGTGCAGCACTGTAAAGGCACAAATGGCACACTCGCAACAACTCAAGATGGACTGTGAAAATTCACATGCACCTATAAAACACAAACGCATGTAGACAGAAAAACACATACAACAACAAAAAAACACACATATGATGAATGTAATGCTCAGTTATAATAATGTAATTAAAATGTACCACAAAACATATGTTGTTTATGGTTTTCGCATAACTACAGTAAATTGTATGCATGACATTGAGCACTAAGTTTGAATGTTACAGTATGAAGCTATGCACAAAGCTGGAGACATTTACACAGATGTACATGTGCAGCACTGTAAAGGCACAAAAGTCACCTCAGTTGCTGTAGGAGTAGTGACCGCTTGCTGTTAATGTCTTTTGGGTGTTTACTGAGGGGTGTGGAAAAGATTTACAACTCGCCTCTAGACCAGCTGGTTTTTTCAGCATGCTCTGATAATATTCTCACTCGCAACAACTCAAGATGGACTGTGAAAATTCACATGCACCTATAAAACACACACACATGTAGACAGTAAAACACATACAACAACAAAAAAACACACATATGATGAATGTAATGCTCAGTTATAATAATGTAATTAAAATGTACAAAAAAATATATGTCGCATAACTACAGTAAATTGTATGCATGACATTGAGCACTAAGTTTGAATGTTACAGTATGAAGCTATGCACAAAGCTGGAGACATTGGAACTTGACATGCCAATACCAAGTATGGAAATTCTCTTTTGACATTGTGTCCATCATGACATTGAAGTGTCGGTCTCATTGATCAAAAATAGTACAAACATAAATAGATAGCAAAACATGGCTATATGTATTACTGTACATGTGATAAACCGCCTGTAATTCTAAAAGCAGATACAGTACAACTATGTATTAAGTTTATGTGATCCTCTATCCAATTTGACTATCCTCTATCAGGTACAGTATAAGCATGAAAAATTATACACCTTGCCTTGTCACTGAAACATAATATTATTAGTCTTTCCATTGTTTTTCAAAAGCATGACTGTCAGTCTACAATTCATTAATTAATTAGTCTCTAGGACTATTATTTTAGCCCAGGACATACAGTAACTCAGTAAAGACATGAAGTCTGAATTCAAGTCGTCCGTGGCAATAGAGACTTAGTAATGTTAGGATTACCCTCCGCTAGAGTTTCAGAGTTTAAATAAGAGCCATCGGAGGCCTGCTGTTGTCAGTCACACAGTAAGCTAAGCAGAGCAGAGGGGGAAAGCCCAGTGAGAGGACTAGGACCATGATATGGCTTGACGGCAAACAGTCAGGCAGGTGCTGCATCAGCTTTGCACTACCTCTACTTTATTCCTATAATAAACCATATTTAATTCAGATTGCAGCTGAAGTAGACCATGCTTTGAACCAGAGCCATATAAGCTCATATGGTTCTGCTTTGAACTGTTTGCCCAGTGGCGTAGTGCACTTTCGTGGTACCCCCGCAAGGTTCGAGCAAAATTGTATAGCTAATCTTATGCTATTTTACACATTATTCCATTAGGCTCAGAGAAAATAGCGCTGTTAGAGCTAATTTCCTGTATAAAAAAAAAGATAAGTCATTGCCCATAACATGATATGCTATCTGGGGAGTGGGGAGCCCCCCCCCCCTGATATTTAATAGCTTATTCATAGGTTGCACCTCTGCCACTCATTGAGTAGAATGCTCAGTTGGGCATAAGTCCAAAACAAACCTACTTCCATCCAATGAGATGCAGTTTGTTCTGTAGTCCCATAATAGGAGGGATGATTTCTATATTGATTGTCTTTGAATTGCTCTCTTGATTGATTTGAATGAACTTTGGTAAACAGAGACATAAGAACACAATGCTGTATGTTGTCCGTAATGGCAAATTCGGAGCAACTCCATGGTAAGAAATGTGACTGTTCCTGGTGCAAATACAATGTCCTATCCCATCCTATCTAGCCCTATGCCCTCTCTAAATCATGGCATTGAATGTGTTAGCAGGATTATCTCTCTTCACAACTGGCTATGTGATTATTGCAGCTCAATGGGTGTAACTTTTGTTGACAATTTTGCTACCTTTTGGAAACAAAACACGTTTATAAGGAGGATGGGATTCACCCAAATAATTTGCATTCCTGGATCCTTTCACAGCATCATAAGGCTGCGTTGAGACAATGTCTTATCAATGACCCAAGCCCAGCTCAGCTCAGCTAATCCCTACCATTGTGTTGCTGAGTTTTTATAATGCTTCAGCAAATGTACATTATCCCAGTGTTGGTGTTGGTGCGAGTGTTGGTAGACACAATGTAAGTAACCTAATGTATGTCCCTCTAACTGCCCTGAATGCCTCTGCTGATCCTACAGCAATTGTATGCAGTAATCATGTGCCTATGAACCGGGGCTATACTGTTAGCACTGATGCGGTGTGCCCTAGTAGGAAGTCCACTGTGTGCAGCTCAGCCTGCACTAACATACATAGCATGGGCATGTCTACTGCTGCTAAGCTTTCCAGTAAAACTAGGAAAACAATCAAATATCACAGAAAAGTTCTAAAATAGCCCACTTTAACATATGTAGCTTAGGAAACAAGGTTCATCAAATGAATAACTTGCTACAGTAGTAACAGATGACATTCATATTCTGACAATCTCATTTAGATAATCTCATTTAGATAATACCTTTGATGAAACAGTGGTAGCAAAACATGGTTATAACATCTACAGAAAATACAGAAATGCCCATGCTGGAGGTGTTGCTGTTTATATTCAGAACCACATTCTTGTAAAGCTTATGGGTAAAGGTTCATCTGCCTCACTTAAAGCCCATTCGGGTGGGATGTTGTTATAGACCACCAAGTGCTAACAGTCAGTATCTGGATAACGTGTGAAATGCTTTATAATGTATTTGATATCAACAGAGAGGTATATTTTCTGGGTGATTTAAATATTGACTGATTTTCATCAAGCTGCCCACTTAAAAAAAAGCTTCAAACAGTAACCAGTGCCTGCAACCTGGTTCAGGCTATCAGTCAACCTACCAGGGTAGTTACAAACAGCACAGGAATTAAATCATAAACATGTATTGATCACATCTTTACTAATGCTGCAGAAATTTGCTTGAAAGCTGTATCCAGATCCATAGTATGTAGTGATCACAATATAGTAGCCATATCTAAGAAAACCAATGTTTCAAAGGCTGGGCCTAATATAGTGTATAAGAGAAAGTGTGTGCCCTCTGGCCTGGAGGGAAGCAAAAGTCATTTTGCTACCTAAGAATAGGAAAGCCCCCTTTACTGGCTCAAATCGCCTGTTACCAACCTTTAGTAAACCTTTGGAAAAAATTGTGTCCGACCAGATACAATGCTATTTTACAGTAAACAAATTGACAATAGACTTTCAGCATGCTTATAGGAAAGGACATTCAACAAGCACAGAACTTACACAAATGACCAATGATTGACTGAGAGAAATTGATGCTAAAAAGACTGTAGGGGCTATTTTGTTAGACTTTAGCAATGCTTTTGACGTTATGATTGTAGTCTGCTGTTGTGGCTAGGGCTGTGGCGGTCAAGAAATTTCGCCAGCTGTTATTGTCAAGTAAATAACTGCCGGTCACACAGTAATTGACTGTTAATTAACATAAACACATTTAGCATCTCATGTCTTCCATGCATAGCCTACAAGCCACTGATGCAGACCTTTGAAACGTCTACATAAAAAAAATCCATGTCTAATAAATCTATGTAATATAGCCTACACCATCACAATTATTCCATCTCTTATAAATCTATGAAATACAGCCTACACCTTCACAATAAATCCATGTCTAATAAATCTATGTAATATAGCCTACACCATCACAATTATTCCATCTCTTATAAATCTATGAAATACAGCCTACACCTTCACAATAAATCCATGTCTAATAAATCTATGTAATATAGCCTACACCATCACAATTATTCCATCTCTTATAAATCTATGAAATACAGCCTACACCTTCACAATAAATCCATGTCTAATAAATCTATGTAATATAGCCTACACCATCACAATTATTCCATCTCTTATAAATCTATGAAATACAGCCTACACCTTCACAATAAATCCATGTCTAATAAATCTATGTAATATAGCCTACACCATCACAATTATTCCATCTCTTATAAATCTATGAAATACAGCCTACACCTTCACAATAAATCCATGTCTAATAAATCTATGTAATATAGCCTACACCATCACAATTATTCCATCTCTTATAAATCTATGAAATACAGCCTACACCTTCACAATAAATCCATGTCTAATAAATCTATGTAATATAGCCTACACCATCACAATTATTCCATCTCTTATAAATCTATGAAATACAGCCTACACCTTCACAATAAATCCATGTCTAATAAATATATGTAATATAGCCTACACCATCACAATTATTCCATCTCTTATAAATCTATGAAATACAGCCTACACCTTCACAATAAATCCATGTCTAATAAATCTATGTAATATAGCCTACACCATCACAATAAATCCATGATTTATTTTAGACAGGTCTAAAAAAAACATGATATGAAGAAAATGTAGTCTATTTCAGAACAGAATAGCATACTCTGAGTTGTCTTTATGTTAGGTCCTGTTCTGGCTATGCCATATGGCTGTAGGCTACACTAGTTCATTTAGCAGAAAAGATTTGCATAGAATTCTGTGGCATTATTTTATAGTGTGAAGAATACAATTGAACATAGCTGAATAAAATAGAAGGGGTATTTTCTCCTAAACGATTTGAGGGAGTGCGCACATGCAGCTATTCTGTTTTGAGTGGTTACAATGAAACAGGTCCTCCTATATGAGTTATTTATGGAACTTTAGTTGTGATACAAACGTTGGACTGTATGTTTTGATTTTTAATACATTCTAAGGCTGTATGATGCGACTCTATTGGTGATTTGAAAAAAGTTGCACGTGCCGTTGTGCCCTTGGGTTGCATATAATTATTAGTATTCCTTTCTCCTGGCTCCATGCTCCAAGGCACCTCTCACTCAAGTGGGTCTCTGTCATGTGATCTGGTCTTTCTCACAGGCTACAAGCAACTCTGTGCATCCTTATCCAATTCCGAGGCGCATATTGAAGATATTGGAAGAACTGTCCACATATACTTTTTGTCAGCCAACAAGATGAGTAGACCTAAGGAACAGCAAAAGCACTCACCTATGTCAATCTACTATCCCCCATAGTACAAAAGTTAACTTATTTTATTCTGTGAGAGAAATAAATATTCCAAACAAAGTCTGTGACAGTTGTGGGATGGGATAGGTCCCAAATCAATACAACCATTAGCATCAACAAAAACTTTTTTAAGCAATGATCAGAACGTTTAGCTTAGAAATCTTGTTAAACTATTAGGCTACTTCACATTAGAAATGCAGCAAAGCGCAAATGTTCCATTAACGGGAAAACACCATTCTTAAAAGTGACTGCAAATGCGATTATGCATGTAATGTTTTAATTATAAAGGTGCATTTTTATAGTGAAAATGATCTTCCCCAAACTCATGTGCTGCGAATAGTTGCCAGTTAGACTCTAAACCTGTTGTAAAGCTGATTAATGTTCTTAATTTTAAGAAGTTATTTGGCTATTTTAGTTGTGACACTAACCTTATCAATACATATAGGCCTATGGGCTAGCCTACATGAGGTGTGTGACTATGATTTTCTTGCCTTACTGTACACAAACTTGGCATCATTCACAACTTAAGTGATAATATATAATTCACAAGTGATAGGTTAATATTGCCACCCATCACACTATTATTGATTTATTCTTGTCTTTATATATACCAAATAAATAACATAAAGCTGTCATCAAGGCAAAGGGTGGCTATTTTGAAGAATCTCAAATATAAAATATTTGTTTAACACTTTTTTGGTTACTACATGATTCCATATGTGTTATTTCATAGTTTTGATGTCTTCACTATTATTCTACAATATAGAAAATAGTAAAAATGAATAAAAACCCTTGAATGAGCAGCTGTGTCCAAAACGTTGACTGGTACTGTATGTGTGAAATTAGTTTTAGTTTAGAATGGACCATTATGATGCATCTGTCAGAATAGGGGGGAAAATGCATGTAATCTATGCACTTAAATAGAGAATGGAGGACACTTTTCCCATGGTTCATTTTCATGCCAGCCAGGCAGGCTATACTCCTGTTGTAAAGGAAATAAGTGTGCTTAATATTAGGAAAGTTGAGAAGAAAATATAATAGGCCTAGCCTATAGAAAGCTGATGGAATCCTCCTAAAATTACAATTGGCTCATAACAGGGCAGCAGGGCTGGCCCTTAAATGTACACGGAGAGCTAACATTAATGATGTGCATGTCAATCTCTCATAGCTCAAAGTGGAGGAGAGGTTGACTTCATCACAACTTGTTTTTGTAAGAAGTGTTGACAAACTACAAGCACACAGCTCAGACACCCATGCAAACCCCACAAGACATTCCACCAGAGGTCTCTTCACAATCCCCAAGTCCAGAACAGACTATGGGAGGTACACAGTACTACACAGAGCCATAACTACATGGGACTCTATTCCACATCAGGTAACTGTTGCAAGCTGTAGAATCAGATTTAAATAACTGATAAAAAATATACCTTATGGAACAGCGTGGTCTGTGAAGAGACACAAATACAGGTACACAAAAAACAGCTTCATGAGGTAGTCACGTGGAATGCATTTAAATTAAAGGTGTGCCTCATTAAAAGTTAATTTGTGGAATTTCTTTACTTAATGCATTTGACCCAATCAGTTGTGATGTGACAAGGTGGGGAGGTATATAGAAGATAGACCTATTTAGTAAAAGACCAAGTCCATAATAAGGCAAGAACAGCTCAAATAAGCAAAGAGAAACAACAGACCATTATTACTTTAAGTCAGTCAATACGGAACAATTCAAGAACGTTGAAAGTTTCTTCAAGTGCAGTCGCAAAAACCATCAAGCACTATGATGAAACTGGCTCTCCTGAGGACCGCCACAGGAATGGAAGACCCAGAGTTACCTCTGCTGCAAAGGGTAAGTTCATCAGAGTTACCAGCCTCAGAAATATCTGCCCAAATAAATGCTTCACTGAGTTCAAGTAACAGACACATCTCAAAATCAACAGAGGAGACTGAGGAGACTGTGTGAATCAGGTCTTCATAGTCAAATTGCTGCAAATAAACCACTACTAAAGGACACCAATTAGAAGAAGAGACTTGCCAAGAAACATGAGCAATGGACATTAGACTGGTGGAAATTTGTCCATTGGACTGGAATTAACATTGGAGATTTTTGGTTCCAACCGCTGTGTCTTTGTGAGACGCTGTGTGGGTGAACAGATGATCTCTGCATGTGTATTTCCCACCGTAATGGGGTGTTATGGTGTGGGGGTGCTTTGCTGGTGACACTGTCTGTGATTTATTTAGAATTCAAGGCACACTTAACCAGCATGGCTACCACAGCATTCTGCAGCGAAACGCCATCCCATCTGGTTTGGGCTTAGTGGGACTATCATTTTCAACAGGACAATGACCCATCACACCTCCAGGTTGTGTAAGGGCTATTTGACCAAGAAGGAGAGTGATGGAGTGCTGACCTGGCCTCCACAATCACCAGACCTCAACCCAATTGTGGTAGTTTGGGATGAATTGGACTGCGGAGTGAAGGAAAAGCAGCCAACAAGTGCTCAGCATATGTGGGAACTCCTTCAAGACTGTTGGAAAATAATTCCAGGTGAAGCTGATTGAGAGAATGCCAAGAGTGTGCAAAGCTGTCATGAAGGCAGAGGGTGGCTATTTGAAGAATCTCAAATATAAAATATATTGTGATTTGTTTAACACTTTCTTTGGTTACTACATGATTCCACATGTGTTATTTCATAGTTTTGATGTCTTCACGATTATTCTACAATGTAGAAAATAGTAAAAATAAATAAAAATCTTGAATGAGTAGGTGTTATAAAACTTTTTACCGGTAGTGTAAATTGTGGTATTGTTGTATGGTGGGGTTTTTTGTGTTGTGGATAAGTAGTGGTGTAGCGATGTTATGTGATTTACTGTTTAATTGTTTGCTTAATTGTAATGCAAGTGCCTTGATGTGCTTAGACCCCAGGAAGAGTTGCTGCTCCCTTGGCAGAAGCTAATCTGCATGCATAATAAAATACAAAAAAATACTAATACAAATGTTTGATGGCCCTCATATGCACAATTTTTAATCTGTTGTTATGAGGTAGGCTAGTCAAGGTAGATAAGCTATACCAGCCTGTCCAGCCCCCTGCTCCAGCACCCAGGCTATATCTACAGTAAATGACAAGTCTATTTTGGGAAGGAGGCTGCACCATAATAGGAACGTCAGCTACTTGGCATCATGAGATACCAATGAAGAAAAAAGAAACACCCGTAGTCAAACACCCACTGCAGGAGACTGGGGGATGTTATACCGCCCTGGATACAAATCATCATTGTAGGAATATTGACCAAACATAAATTTGTTGAATCTCAACGGCAAAGATTGCATCATCTTTCGGACTGTAAAACTTTGTTAAAGTTTTCGTCCACATGTTTCAGTGCTTGTTTTACCAGAGAGTGTCTGAAGACTCAAGGTGAGAAAATTATTGCTGAAATTGAATTAACCCAGTTCCCAGTTGAAATAGTCTAAATGTAAATTAAATTTGCAATAACTGAACAACATAAATTGTAATTTAATCAGGCCTAATTAATGTAGGCCTATTTTTAAATGTCGAGTTTCTTATTTTTAGACAAATCATCTTCATTAGTGTGCTGTTCTATGTTTGTGGTGACAGTTTTACACGGTCTAAAACCTATGTTTTTATAACTTATATGTTGAATTGCAATGAGTAACTTATAGGTCGAAGAAGACCATATCTAAAATGTTTTTTGCCGACTATCTACAGTATATCAAACCATCTACATAAAACATGTATGATCTATTTGCATCATTGTATTGGTACATTTATCAAACAATATCGAATAACGAAGCTTTTCCTTCTCTTGCGGGTTCTCTACCAAACAGCTGAACTGTCTTTGCTACTACAAATGGCAATGGACAGAGACGCGGCCTGACAGCTGAGGTTATTTTTGGGACAGGCAGCTCAGGGGAGGGAGGTGACAAAGATGGCAAATGTCACCCTTTCATATACAATATTTGCTGTATTTAACTGGGTTAAAACAGCATTTATGGTAATCTGACAGTGCGCTGATCAGTTTGGGTAGGCTACAGGCCTAATAAACCACCTGCTCCCCTCTGGATACGCCTTTTTAGCAAGTGTGTGGGTGTTATTTGATCTTGATATGGGTCTGGTTGATGTCATATGCGACTGTGCTCCTCAAGTCTGGTCCTGCAGACTCAAATAATGTATTAATAAAGAATGTGCACCCCTGTGGGTCCCAGGACCAGAATTGAAGAACAGTTACGCCTATGGTACCAACTAATCTAAACATTCCACTTCAGTAGGCTAGTATTGTTTTAAGTGTAACAAATAGGCAGAAACCTATGAAATATGCACTTCTCACCCAAAAACCTACTGTCGGCTATTATTTTGGAAAGAATGAGGAGGATTGTTTTTCTATGCATCCCTCTGTCACTCTAGAATCTGCCTCCCTCTTGGTTAGCTCTGATGATTATTTATCATCAGTTGGACATTTTTTGCTAGAATATGATCCATTTTGTGGTTGTTACTTGTAATCTTGTTAGCCTACTCTGTATCACAGTGTTTTAGTTGGAAATCTGTCCTGGGTAGGCAAATGTGCTGTACAAAACAATAAAACTGCAGATTGTTACATTGAATGGGACAATTTTATGTTCGACCTTCATAGAGACATTATTTACAATATTTAAATCAGTATTCTGTATTGTTTATGTAAATGTAAACAGATGAAGGCTGAGTGATTTGCTCTATAAATGTTTTAACTACTGAGATATCATTGTTATCTGTCCTCAATGCATATCTTACATTTTGGAAAATATGTTTTGTTGACTTCCATTGCAGACAGACGTCACTAAAAATATCTAGGCCATAAGTGAGACATGTTAACACATTCCTCCAAGTTCCGATGAAAACAATCTTAGTTTACAGCAAACAATTAACTCTACAATGGCCCACCCAAACACAGTGTGAACCTATGTGTGAACAAGGTTTTCCAAACTTTAGTCATTACTTGCTGATGTAGAGTTACATTATTATGTCAGGCATGAGAAGGATGAGACACTAGAGGCTGTGTAGTGTCATGCAAGTTTGACATTCCAGTTCAAGAGGCAAGTGATTTAAATGATTGACAATAAGATTAGAAGGATATCTCATAGATTTGGTTGCCTTTCCTATACACTTCTTGATATAGCCTAGTAATCTTGATTATTCTATTCTCTCAAAGGTGTGTTTCAATTCTAAATGACACTATTTCCTTGGTACACTAGGATCTAGTAATGGACCAGAACCTGTTTGGAGGGGCCCCCAGGTTTCTCACGCGGCCCAAGGCTTTCGCAGTGTGCGTGGGAAAGGATGCCACCTTGAGCTGCACCATCGTGGGCAACCCCATCCCACTGATTACCTGGGAAAAGGAGAAGCTACGTCTGACCTCTGGGGGCCGCTTCAAGATGGTGGATGATGGTGACGTCTACCGCCTCACCATCTACGATCTAACCCTGGAGGACAGCGGCCAGTACATGTGCCGGGCCAAAAACAATGTTGGGGAAGCATATGCATGCGTAACCCTTCACGTAGGCCTTCCACAGGAGATGGTGGAGAGGGCCCCCGTCTTCATGGTCAAGCCTACCTCCACACGCGTAGGCCTGGGGGGCGATGTGGTCTTCCACTGCCGGGTTGCGGCTTACCCAGAGCCCAAATTTGACTGGGAGAAGGACGGGCGTTACCTGGCCGAGACGAACCGCATCAAGGTGACATCGGACAGTGACAGCAGCTCTCTGAGGATCCAGAGCGTGCGCAGTCTGGACAGCGGCACATACACTTGCCGTGCCCAGAATTCGGTAGGCCGCTCTAACTCCGCCGCCACCTTGGTTGTAGACACCCAGGACTCCCATCACCTGGGCAAGGACAACAGCACCTCCCTCCTCTCCCACCTGCAGAAGCGTAAAGAAGGGATCTCTATCTACTGCACCACCGAGACCAGCAGCTCCACTTACAACTCCACCACCACCTCCTCGACCGCCACCACTATGGTCACAGATGGGTTGAGCCTTCTGGGTCTAGACCACAGCAGCGCAGCACTGGTCAGTCATCTGCCCAAAGGCGTCTTCACCCGCACCTGCACAGTGACTGAAGGCAAGCACGCCAAACTCAGCTGCTTCGTGACAGGCCACCCCAAGCCTCACATAATCTGGAGGAAGGATGGGGGGAACATTGGCGAGGGACGCAGACAAATCATGTATGAGGACCAGGCCGAGAACTTCATCCTCAAGATCCTGTACTGCAAACAGAGGGACAATGGTCTGTATACCTGTAACGCCTCCAATATGGCTGGACACACCTACAGCGCCGTGCTGGTGATAGTTAAAGGTAAGCAAAAAAATACATACAAATCACAAATGGTTGGTATTTCAAGAGCGATGTTTGATTGGAATATAAATTATGTAGAATAGTGCATTTACTCCATCGATTATTATTTTAATTTGAGAGTGCATCACATCTAAGTCTTCTAAAAATAAAATGTTTAGCATTAGTTATTCCATATTCTGCCATTACCGTACTCCCAAGTCTAGTTCATCACTCGGCTGTTGAGGATAAAGGGAGGGTAGTTTTCTTTAACGTTTCCATAACGAGGCAAAGGGATTCAGGTGTATTTAAGGGACAATGCTTGTCATGTGGGGAGATGACCTTAGATTAACTCTCTCTCATTGCTCTATATGAATTGCTGATAATCGACTAGTATATAACATGTATAGCATTTGCTTAAATATAGCTCAAATGTCTCTGCAATGCAGGCCTGCATAACAGTGGAGTTTGTCATTCTCGTGATGTTGAGGTCCCCCTGTACACGGGCTTATGTATGTGAAAGCATTGATTTCAAAGAGTGTTTAAAGGCCCAATGCAGCCATTTTTTACATGTTTTACCTTTTATATTTTAGTCATTTAGCAGACGCTCTTATCCAGAGCAACTTACAGCAGTGAGTGGATACATTATTATTATTTTTTTCCCATACTGAGCTCATTATCAAATAATTTCTGGGCGACAGTTAAGTACCTTATTGTGATTGTTCTCAATTAAAATAAAGAAACAAAAATAGCTTCTTAGCAAAGAGCAATTACTCCAGCAATAATTTTACTAGGACTGTCTGAGTGGTCTGAGTGGAGAGGTTAAAAATGAAAAAATGAGCTGTTATTCACCGCATGTTGATGTCTCCATGGCAACACTCCATTCCACCAAAACAGGCTGAAATTTCAGGCGGTCTTTACAAACAGCTTTTACACTAAAAGAACATTATCAACAATTGTATAATACACAGTATTATTACAATTTCATTGTGTGGAAATATACTGTATATAAAACACAGGAAAATCACATGGTCCTGCACTGGGCCTTTAAACATGATAGTGCAAGGAATCTGAAGAGGTTAAACGAGGGTGTGCTGTCCTTGAGATATCGGATAATGTCATACAGTCATGCTCTTACGGAAATGAGTCTCTATCCACACGAAAATAATTAACCAAAGTGAGCTAAAACGTTCACCTGAGCACAGTTTTACTTTGCCCCAACATAGACTTAAACTGTGCAACTAAGTGGTGGAATGCTGGCAGCGAAATGAAGGGGGAGTGTCATGTTTCATCTATTTTCTGCTAGTGATGAGTAGTTCACAGTTGCAATGATGGCCATTAGGTGCCAGAGCTAGGGTGATTTTCCATGAGCAACTCCTGATTTGCTAGAAGCCTGGAGCATGGAGATTTATCAATGGCGGTTGTTAATCTCGGTCTCAATTTGACAGCGAGTGCAATGCCCATGGCAGTGATTTTGGTTGCATCTGGTTATACAGTAATTGACACCAGATAATGGATTCTTGAGAGGCTTTACAAGCGAGAGGGACTGTATCCCTCCACCCTTTATGTACCTTTGTTTTTATTAACACCAGATCATTTGATGACCCACTGGTGTACAATAAGAACCTCTAGGAAATGTCATAATTGAAACATACTCAGTAGTCACAGTCCCAGCCAAACATTCAAAACACACATTCAAATGATAAGTTATGTGGAAAGATGATACCAGCACATAAACGCTAAACTAAAATGTAAGTGAATATGGTTTAGCCTCTGTTCCTTCTCAACTGTTTTCAAAGAGCATGAGCCAATATTTAACCTTTTACTGCAGTGGGCTAAACAAGGGTCACACAGTATGTCTTGGCAGCCTTACACAAATTTACTTTAAAACACAAGTCTACACCTCACACACATGGTTATGGTCTTAAAACAAAGAAGACACCTGTACCATGTCAGATATGGAGTTGAAATGCATTCCATTTTGAGTTTGCATCACAATATTACACTTGATATATATCACATAAGACTGAAATATAACAAAACAGTTTGACATAGAAACACCTGATTTTCGGGTGGGTTTTTGAAATAATGTTTATTAATTAAGAAATTATGCAAAATATGAATAACATTCCACCCATGAGGCAACTAGGTCATTTGACTGCGCTGCCTATTTTGAAATAATAAATAAATAGAGCTGATTATTCTGAGTGCTGATGTCTTGTTCTAAACTTGTCCAAATAGAAATGCAGTACATAATAATAGCCCTGTAAGTAGCCTTTTAAGCTCATTCCATAATAAAGTAAACAGACAGTTAAATCGTAGAGAACTAAAGCATTCTCGAAATGGAATGTTTCCTTTTGTTGCTGAAAATGGAACAGCACTTGTCTATGTAATCTGCTTTCTAAGGACTGTAAATTTTAGTTTTATTTGATGGAAATACTCTGTGATGTATTGGAGCCCATAGAAATCAGTCCTGTAGAATGTGTGTGTATCACATGAGGTGGACACATGACAAAATGCTGGCTTGGACTGGTCCAACCTTGGGTTGTTGATGGAGTACAACTGAAATACATAAGTGATTGAAACTTTAGTACTGTACAAGCACTTTAAAGGTTGAATCAGTGAAATTACGTTGCCACAGGCAGCACCGGAGATATTGAGATGAGTGAGAGTCACACGCAGTATCTGCGCATGTGCACAGATTCGCTTTGTGCTGTGTACAGTGTGGTAGCCAGGACACCAAAACAGTGGAGAAGTTGAGTCTTGCGCTTCAATGCTCTTAGTTGTTGCTGTTTACTTTCTGCTGAGAACGGTTCAAAGTAAGATACATTCATTTAATTACAGGAGTCACTCACCTTTTTAAAAATGTTCTGCAATCTTCCTATGTCAGAGCCCAAGGCAGGGTATGGCATATTAAAATAAATACATCCATTGTATCTGCAAAACAGAAAGAGATTGACTTTATGAGCAATTGATTTACGCATCCACCAATTTCCATAATTTCACTCACCTTCTGACAATTATTGTGTGTTCTTTCAATGATCCTCAGAGCCCAAGGTGCCTTTCAGGAGGAAGCTGCAGGATGTGGAGGTCCAGGAGAAGATGACGGCCACGCTGCTGTGTGAAGTGCCCATCTCCTCAACCCAGGCCAGCTGGTTCATGGAGGAGACGCGACTGGAGGACTGCTCCAAGTACCGAATGGAGGAGGAGGGCACCATGCGGCGCCTCACCATCCACAACGTCACCACCAATGATGATGCCGTCTACATCTGCGAGATGAAGGAGGGGAGCCGCACCGTGGCCGAGCTCACTGTGCTGGGTACGAGAGCCATTTTCTTGTATCTAGTCTTCTGACAAACTTTTGATGCCTCAATAACAAATATTATGCAACATTATCAACATTGAGATTGTTCCTACATCATACTTTGATGGAAAATATATCAGAGAGAAGTTTACAATGAAATGTTGTGCAGTTTCATCATGTAATAGGCATTACTGCCTATTACTGTCAAAATACTGTCAAAATATACTGTCAAAACACTGTCAAAGTATACTGTCAAAATATACTGTCAAAGTACTGTCAAAATATACTGTCAAAATACTGTCAAAATACAGTGTCAAAATATATTGTCAAAATATACAGTCAAAAAACTGTCAAAACATTTAATGATGCAAAGGGAGTCTCCAATTTCCTTTCTGACCTTTCAAGGGGGCAATAACCTTGGTATTCAGTTTACACAGTGTTAGTGCTGCAGCGTTGTAGACTACACTTGCCATTTGGTGACCCTTGTACTTGTCACTCACAGGCAACATCACTAAGAAGCTGCCCAGGAGAACTGTAGTGCCAGTGAGTGATACAGTGATCTTCTGCGTTGAGCTGGAGCACCCCTGTTCTGACGCCTACTGGACACGCAATGCCGAGCGTCTGAAGCCGGACACACGCATAATAATTGCGTGCACCCTCAGGCAGTACACTTTAACCATCAGCCACTGCCAAGCTGACGACTCAGGAGAGGTGGCCTTCATGGCTGGAGACTGCAAGACCTCCACAAGATTCTCTGTCACAGGTGAGCTACAAACATAGACCTACATGCATAGCACAGACTCTAAAGCCCTTTTCCTGTCACAACATCAAATTAGGAAATCCTACGTTTAAATTCCATTTTGATTAATCTGATCACAAAGGCTAACTATATTTATTTTATTTCACCTTTATTTAACCAGGTAGGCTAGTTGAGAACAAGTTCTCATTTACAACTGCGATAACCAAGATAAAGCAAAGCAGTTGGACACATACAACAACACAGAGTTACAAATGGAGTAAAACAAACATACAGTAAATAATACAGTAGAAGAAGAAGAAAAAGTCTATATGCATTGTGTGCAAATGAGGTAAGATAAGGGAGGTAAGGCAATAAATAGGCCATGGTGGCGAAGTAATTACAATATAGCAATTAAACACTGGAATGGTAGATGTCCAGAAGATGATTGTGCAAGTACAGATAATGGGGTGCAAAGGAGCAAGATAAATAAATAAATACAGTATGGGGATGAGGTAGATGGATGGATGGGCTAATTACAGAAGGGCTATGTACATGTGCAGTGATCTGTGAGTTGCTCTGACAGCTGGTGCTTCAAGCTGGTGAGGGAGATAAGACTCTCCAGCTTCAGTGATTATTGCAGTTCATTCCAGTCATTAGCAGCAGAGAACTGGAAGGAGAGACAGTCAAAGGAGGAATTGGCTTTGGGGGTGACCAGTGAGATATACCTGCTGGTGCGCGTGCTACGGGTGGGTGCTGCTATGGTGACCAGTGAGCTGAGATAAGGTGGGGCTTTACCTAGCAAAGACTTGTAGATGACCTGGAGCCAGCGGGTTTGGCGACGACTAAGAAGCGAGGGCCAGCCAACGAGAGCGTACAGGTTGCAGTGGTGGGTAGTATATGGGGCTTCGGTGACAAAACTGATGGCACTGTGATAGACTGCATCCAATTTGTTGAATAGTGTTGGAGGTGTTGGAGTAGAGTGTTGTAAATTACATCGCCGAAGTCGAGGATCGGTAGGATGGTCAGTTTTACGAGGGTATGTTTGACAGCATGAGTGAAGGATGCTTTGCTGCTGAATAGAAAGCAGATTCTAGATTTAATTTTGGATTGGAGATGTTTAATGTGAGTCTGGAAGGAGAGTTTACAGTCTAACCAGACACATAGGTATTTGTAGTTGTCCACATATTCTAAGTCAGAACCATCCAGAGTAGTGATGCTGGACGGGCGGGCAGGTGCGGGCAGCGATCGGTGGACGAGCATGCATTTAGTTTTACTTGCATTTAAGAGCAGTTGGAGGCCACGGAAGGAGAGTTGTATGGCATTGAAGCTCGTCTGGAGATTAGTTAACACAGTGTCCAAAGAAGGGCCAGAAGTATACAGAATGGTGGCGTCTGCGTAGAGGTGGATCAGAGAATCACCAGCAGCAAGAGCGACATCATTGATGTATACAGAGAAGAGAGTCGGCCAAAGAATTGAACCCTATGGCACCCCCATAGAGACTGCCAGAGGTCCGGAGAACAGGCCCTCCGATTTGACACTCTGAACTCTATCAGAGAAGTAGTTGGTGAACCAGGCGAGGCAATCTTTTGAGAAACCAAGGCTGTTGAGTCTGCCGATAAGAATGTGATGATTGTCGAAATCTTTAGCCAGGTCGATGAGTACGGCTGCACAGTATTGTCTCTTATCGATGGCGGTTATGATATCGTTTAAGACCTTGAGCGTGGCTGAGGTACACCCATGACCAGCTCGGAGACCAGACTGCACAGCGAAGAAGGTACGGTGGTATTTTAAATGGTAATCTGTTTGTTAACTTGGCTTTCGAAGACCTTAGAAAGGCATGGTAGGATAGATATAGGTCTGTAGCAGTTTGGGTCTAGAGTGTCTCCCCCTTTGAAGAGGGGGATGACCGTGGCTGCTTTCCAATCTTTGGGAATCTCAGACAGAGAGGTTGAACCGGCTAGTAATAGGGGTTGCAACAATTTTGGCAGATCATTTTAGAAAGAGAGGGTCCAGATTGTCTAGCCCAGCTGATTTGTAGGGGTCTATATTTTGCAGCTCTTTCAGAACATCAGCTATCTGGATTTGTTCTATACATCTGCAGATACATCATATCACTGACTTTTCTCAGGATTTATCATACATACGTGAGCCATTCCAAACTATACCTCCCTACCTCCCAGCTGCCAGAAAGCATCCTCCTGATCCCCCCATCGATGTGGTGGTGCGCAACAAGACAGACTCATCCATCACCCTCCACTGGTCCCCCCCAGACAGTGACCGCCCTGTGCCCATCAAGGGGTACATGGTAGAGAGGAGGAAGGTGGGTGCCCAGACCTGGCAGAGGTGCAATGGCATGGAGATCAGCCCCTTTACTGAGATCACGATCCAGAACTTCACAGAGGAGGCCAGCTACCAGTTCCGCATTTCTGCAGTCAACAACTATGGCCAGAGCCAATACCTGGAGGTGCCCGGGACCTTCTACCTTGGTGAGACAGACAAACATCTTCTTACTCCTTATTATTTGGTTTTATTGAAGAAGAAACTAATGGCAGTCTAGGAATACTCCTGGAGATGTATGAGGTAGACAAGAAGAATGTGGGTCTGCACCAAGGCTTTTAGGTTCCAGGTAGAACCATTTTGGTTTTGAGGTTCCATGTAGAACAAGAAGAGGGTTCTACATAGAACCCAAAAGGTTTCTACCTGGAACCAAAAAGGGTTCTACCAGGATCCTAAAATGGTTCTCCTATTGGGACAGCAGAATAACCTTTTTGGAACTTTTCAACAGGTACTCACAATCAAACCGTAATATATAAAAACACCAGCATGCTACTTTTGTAATACTGATGTGATTCAACCATTTCTTACAGAGCCCAGTGCAGAGGTGAAAACAGGCCTGATGAACAGCACAGCCATCTCAGGTGAGGAGGCCTCACTCTCCGTGGATCTGTCTGCCGTGTGCTCTGGCTTCTGGTCTATCAACGGACGCCTCCTGCGTAGTGGTGGTGACTACCTCATCACCCGCCAAAAGACCATGCACACGCTGATGATCCGGACGGTCTTGATGGAGATGAACGGAGCCGTGGTCAAATTTGTGGGCGGTGGCTCGGAGAGCACTTGTATACTCAAAGTGAAGGGTAAGCACTGGAATAGGGGGCAATGCCAAGAATAAGAACTGTGGTTGAATATGCATATCTTCATTAGCATGATGCTTTGAGTTGCCTGTATAAATCAAATCAAATAAAATATGCTTTGTAAACAACAGGTGTAGACTAACAGTGAAATGCTTACTTATACGGGCCCTTCCCAACAATGCAGAGAGAAAGAAAATAGAGAAATAACAGAAAATAAAACATGTAATAATAAAAGTAATAATAAATACACGATGAGTATAAAGGCTATACATACATAATCCAAAAAATGTACTACCTAGAACCGAAAAGGGTTCTTTGGCTGTCCCCATAGGAGAAGAACCCTTTGTTGAACACTTTTTGGTACTACTGTAGGTAGAACCCTTTTGGTTCCAGATAGAACCCTTTTGGGTTCCATGTAGAACCCTTTCCTCTCTTTCTTATTGATCTATTGACTAATTTACTGCATGGTGATGTCACCAGGCAGACCAAAACTCCATCCCACCAAAACAGGATGAAATTCTAGACTTTCTTTACAAGTAGCTTTTACACTTTTACACTAAAAGGGCGTTATACTAATTTTCACAATTTCACACTATTATTCCAACCTCATAGTGCTGTACAAGCAGTTAGGAACCTCATCTGTTAGCTGTTCTGTTGGTAGACAGTCACCATCTTTCCATTGGAATTTCCCATACAACAACTACAATTCAATACTCTGTAATAAGCATAGCCCCGGTAGCTTATGTGAAACCTCTATTTACAGCTCCACCTATCCGGTTCACCAGTAAGTCTGCTCACACTGAGGTGGTGACCTGCAGCGCCCAGTCCTCCGCCCAGATGACCACAGAGGTGTCTGATTACCATGCCCAGGTGTGTAGTGGTCCTTTTGTAGCTCAGTTGGTAGCGCGTGGCGCTTGTCACACCGGGGTAGTGGGTTTGATTCCCAGGACCAGCCATGCATAAAATGTATGCACGACTGTAAATCACTTTGGATAAAAGTGTTTGCTAAATGGCATATATTTTCTAATGGCATATATAATATATGAAGTCCAGATGACTGAATTAATTAATGAACCCTGTTAGTGTTAGGAGTAGTGTTATAAATACAAAAATAAAAATACTTAAGACTTTCTCTTTTGAATTGTTCAGATTCAATTCACTGTGTAAATCACTGTGTAATGCTGTCTCTTGTGCGGATTGTGCATTTCAATGTTTCCTCCGACTCTGTAGGTGGTCTGGATGAAGAATGGACGGGAGCTGAAGATGGGCAAGAAGTATGAGTGCATAACCACTGACCACAAGAGGATCCTGATGGTGCACAATGTCACTGAAGAGGACACGGGAATCTATGAGTGTGTCCTAAACGAAGACAGAATGTCCCTGAAGCTTTCTCTAAAAGGTACAACAGGACAGCCGAAATATCAAGAATAAAGACTCAACTCCTGTAGTAATCTATCATGCTAGAAATAAGAAACCACTCCAATGTCTACAACATATTAATAACTTGTTGACACCTGGTGGAAAGTGGAAACCTGATCCCTCAGATTCCCATATAATTGTAATACAATAACAGAAATAGCTACATTTTGTACAGCTTCACTGAAAACCCGTTTTGTACTTTATCTTTATTTTTTACGTATGACAGATGTTGTTACACTCGAAATCCAGTAGGTTAGTCTGACCCCGGATCTTAAACTGACACGGCGTATGAAGTGCGACCTCTAACCTACATTGCCTACAGAAAGCCCCTCTCACACCATGTGACACACAGGGACAGACTGTGCTGTGACAGCTAACACCAGGTGGTAGTGAGTCGTCTAGCATGGGAAAGAGCTCTCTGTCATCATGTAATAAAGTCCAATGTGTCACTGGTACCGTCCCCAATCCTCCAACCACGCACAGGCAGACACCCACCTATCATATGATGGTGTATGAAATGTAGCTGTTTGGTTATAAAAGCATAATCAAATATTTGTAAAGCGAATAAATCATCATAGATGATTCTGTCATTGCATATTTTTTTGTCATATTCAATTCCACATGGGCCTTTGTTAACATTTAATTATAACCTTAAGGTATTAATAGATTTCCACCACAACTCTATAAACTAAAAAAGCAGACAAATCATGTTTTTGTTCTTGATGACAAATCCATCCATGTTTCTCTTCCAGATGAAGCAAAATTCCTGAACAAGCCCAGGGGTCCCATGGGGGTGGCACCTGCCCTCAGTGGGCACCTTGAGTTGAACTGTGAGGTATCGTCTGCCAGCGGGGTGGTGGTGTGGAGGAAGGATCAGACAGTGGTCATTGAGGACCAAAGAACGACCATTATCTCCAAAGGGACACAGAGGAGACTGGTTATCAAGAACGCCAAGAAGAGTGACGAGGGACACTACTCCTGCGAGACAGCGGAAGACAAAGTCACATTCCAGGTCAAGATAAAAGGTAAGAGAGAGAAGGAATGTCTGTAGAGCACACCGGACAAACAATATCATTGTATTCAGCTTGTATAATACCTAGTCATATATTTTTTTTTATGTTTAAGCTAGAAAAACTAGTGTCCCCTCAGAATCATAGACTGCCCATACAAATACTGTTCCTGTTTTCAGTGTTCAACCCAAAAAGAAATGTTTCTGATTTTACTTAGCCATTCCATGACTGTTCCCTCAGAAGTTCAACAGGCTGCCTTCACCAACAAGGACTCTGTACAGAAGGAAGTGAGAGCTACTCTCTCCCAGAAAGCCACTCTGAGCTGTGAGGTTGCAGATACTAAGACAGAGGTGAAATGGTACAAGGATGGCAAACAGATCATTGCAAGTAAAACAGTCTCCATGGAGACAAAGGGCAAGAGTCGTCTGTTGGTAGTAGACAAAATGGAGAAAAAGGATGCTGGAGAGTACACCTGTGAAGCTAGAGCAGAGAAGCTGGTCTTTAAAATACATGTGTCAGGTAAGCCAAATATTGAGTTACTGTCTATTGTCTACTTTTGCACGAGGTTGCTGGAGTGGTTGTCCATGTGCCAGTCTTGCAAATTTGAAATGTTTTCCCCCTTAGTCCTTGGTGATGGTTTGAACAATGTACAACATTTGAATTTCTTCAGCTCTGCTCATTATGTTAGAAATGTATGGTTGTTTTGTTAGTTTCAATGTGTTCTAATTGAGACCTAAAAATGTGTGAGGTTATCAGATAAAATATTGTTTGGAGATATGGGCTTCAAAGCTGTTTCATTGGATGATTTTGCTTTCATGGCTTCTGAGGACACCTCAATGATGCGATGTGTCTGCCTCTGCTATATTAGTGCTGTAGCTGGTTGACTATGGCTGTTATATATGTCAATGCTACCCATGTCTGTCCAGTGTCGAAAAATTATTCCTGTTTTCATTATTTGACCCCTACTATGCCCCTCCATGATTGTTCCCTCAGAAGCCCAACAGGCTGCCTTCACCAACAAGGACTCTGTACAGAAGGAGGTGAAAGCTACTCTCTCCCAGAAAGCCACTCTGAGCTGTGATGTGTCAGATTCCAAGACTGAGGTGAAATGGTACAAGGATGGCAA
Source organism: Oncorhynchus mykiss (assembly GCF_057628025.1). Taxonomy (NCBI): domain Eukaryota; kingdom Metazoa; phylum Chordata; class Actinopteri; order Salmoniformes; family Salmonidae; genus Oncorhynchus; species Oncorhynchus mykiss. Next base: position 73,547,826 of record NC_143029.1, read on the forward strand.
ACTGCTGACTTCCAGTAAGACAGTCTCCATGGAGACAAAGGGCAAGACTCGTCAGCTGGTGATAGAGAAGGTGGAGAAGAAGGATGCTGGAGAGTACACCTGTGAGGTTGGAGCAGAAAAACTGGTCTATGAGATACAGGTGACAGGTAAGGAGGATATCGACTTGCTGTCTTGTCTCCTTTCTGCCCGATTGCTTGAATGGTGGTCTGTCTGCTCTTTACATTAATGAGGAATTGGACCTTGCATGTTACAGGCACCAGCAGTCCGCCACCCCACCTCCAAGCACTCTGAGCTCTTCAGCCTAATATCTATTGCTTCTAATATTGTTATGTAGCCCAGTTCGTTGTCTTTTTTCAATTATATGTGACATTTGAATTGTCCATTTTTTTTATTCTTCCACATATTCCTTGTTAATATGTATTCACTCCTTTTTTGCCAGTCTCTAATCAACTATCTGCTTGCACCTGTTGTGCCTGTTACGCACAGCAGGTGTGTCTTCTTAAGTACGTCTTCCTAATTTGTTTGTACATTACTGACGATAAGGCCGAAACGTATGCTCCGTTTTTGTTTATTAACTTTGTACTTTTTGTATTCTTTTGAGCGTGGATTAAATTAAGTGTATTATTTTTGCACGTCGGCCTCCTTGGGTTATTCCTTTTCATGGTTTTGAGTGCCAGTACCTTTTGAACTCTACATATATTTTTTCTCCTACACACCGGCTGCCTTCCATTGTAGCCTGACTGCAAACCCTCATACTGGCTTTCTGCTCTACACATTGGACATGTTTATCTTAGGAGAAGATAACTATTAAATATTTACCTCTCCCCTCGGATGCTTTGGCAAGTGTACTGTTGAATTACATTTAGCTTTTGTCTCAGTAAGAAACAAATGCCTAGTTTTTTGCCATACTGATAAAGTTGAGATCTTAGGATTAGTTGATTCCATCAGACAAGGGGCTATGTTTGAGGCTTCAACGTTGTTTCCTTGCTTGATTTGGCTCTGGTTGTTTTGCTTTGTGGCTTATGGGGGCGTCTCACTGGTCTCTGTCCCTTTTGTGGCTGTGTGTCTATTCCCATTCTAAATTTGAACTGCTAATGGTTGATTTACAGAGGCCCAGGCTGCCTTCTCCAATAAGGACTCTGTACAGAGAGAGGTTAGAGCTGCTCTCTCCCAGAAAGCCACTCTGAGCTGTGATGTGTCAGATACCAAGACTGAGGTGAAATGGTACAAGGATGGCAAACTTCTGACTTCCAGTAAGACAGTCTCCATGGAGACAAAGGGAAAGACACGTCAGCTGGTGATAGAGAAGGTGGAGAAGAAGGATGCTGGAGAGTACACCTGTGAGGTTGGAGCAGAGAAACTGGTCTTTAAGATACATGTGACAGGTATGGAGGATATATTGGATTTACTGTCTGTCTATTGTTTGCTCTGGGGCATATAGTGGGACGAATGGTTGTCTATATGCCTGACCTACAAATATTTATTTGATAAAACTTGTCTTTGACAAAGGTTGTTTCATTTGTCGAGTTGTCTTCCCAAGTTGACATCTCCTACATTCTGTGTTGCTGCTCTAGCTTATATTACATCTGAATAGTCTGTTTCTGTGTTGCTGCTATAGCTTATATTACATCTGAATAGTCTGTTTCTGTGTTTGTTGCGCAGTTTGTTTGTCTCCGTACCATGTTAGAATTGCTGACAGTTAACTCTCGGTGTCATTCTGTAGACAATTCTCCCCGTGTCTGTACAGGACAGTAAGTAGTGTGTTCTGCGTTTGGTGCTGATACTGTTTGACCCTAAATTAAGTTTTTCTGCCATTGTGCCCCTCCATGACTGTTCCATCAGAAGCACATCAGGCTGCATTCACCAATAAGGACTCTATACAGAAAGAGGTGAAAGCTACTCTCTCCCAGAAAGCCACTCTGAGCTGTGAGGTATCAGATACCAAGACAGAGGTGAAATGGTACAAGGATGGCAAACTTCTGACTTCCAGTAAGACAGTCTCCATGGAGACAAAGGGCAAGACTCGTCAGCTGGTGATAGAGAAGGTGGAGAAGAAGGATGCTGGAGAGTACACCTGTGAGGTTGGAGCAGAGAAGCTGGTCTTTAAGATACAGGTGACAGGTATGCAGGAGTTGTTTTTTAGTTAGGAGCCCTCTGTGATGTGATTTAGGTTTTGGTTGCTTGAATGGTTGTCCGTTTGTCTGTCCTATTAATTAAAATTGTATTCTCCTTATTTAAAGATAATCGTAAGAGATTTTCTTAAGTCGGAGAAGATGTTATGGGACATACACAGTTACATTTTTAGTTCTGTTTTTTAACTTACAGCTATTTAGTTATTTTCTAAGTGTAATTGGTAACGTTGCCTTAGCATTTGTGAGTTCTATCTTGCAAAAAAATAGGTTTAATTGGTTGTTTTGATTGCGCACAGCATTGTCCTTTGAACATTTTGTCTCGATTCACAGATGTTTCTCATGGGGATATCTGAGTGCTCTGTTTCCCAGTTTGTTGCTCTGGACTGTGTGTCCATCTCCACGCCACATTTGAATTTCAGATGGTTGACTTTGCAAGGCTGCTCTATGTCGAATAACTCCCGTATTTGTCCAGTCTAGAGATATGGTTCCTGTTTTCATGTGATATTGAGGTTTCTCATTTCCATCATATCCCTAAATTGTTCCTCCTTTAGAAATGAAGGCTGCTTTCTCCAATAAGGACTTTGTACAGCAGGGAATGAAAGCTACTCTCTCCCAGAAAGCCACTCTGAGCTGTGAGCTGTTAGATACCAAGACAGAGGTGAAATGGTACAAATATGGCAAGCTACTGACTTCCACTAAGACAGTCCACATGTTGTCAATGAGCAAAGCTTGTCAGCTTGTGATAGAAAATGTGTAGAAAAAGGATGCTGGAGAGTACACCTGTGAGGCTGGAGCAGAGAAGTTGGTCTTTAAGATACAGCTGGCTCTATTATTGTTTCTCAGAAGGCTTTGGAGGCTGAACAGTTGTCAATGTACAGTGGGGAGAACAAGTATTTGATACACTGCCGATTTTGCAGGTTTTTCCTACTTACAAAGCATGTAGAGGTCTGTCATTTTTATCATAGGTACACTTCAACTGTGAGAGACGGAATCTAAAACAAAAATCCAGAAAATCACATTGTATGATTTTTAAGTAATTCATTTGCATTTTATTGCATGACATAAGTATTTGATCACCTACCAACCAGTAGGAATTCCGGCTCTCACAGACCTGTTAGTTTTTCTTTAAGAAGCCCTCCTGTTCTCCACTCATTACCTGTATTAACTGCACCTGTTTGAACTCGTTACCTGTATAAAATACACCTGTCCACACACTCAATCAAACAGTGCAACCTCTCCACAATGGCCAAGACCAGAGAGCTGTGTAAGGACATCAGGGATAAAATTGTAGACCTGCACAAGGCTGGGATGGGCTACAGGACAATAGGCAAGCAGCTTGGTGAGAAGGCAACAACTGTTGGCGCAATTATTAGAAAATGGAAGAAGTTCAACATGACGGTCAATCCCCCTCGGTCTGGGACTCCATGCAACATCTCACCTCATGGGGCATCAATGATCATGAGGAAGGTGAGTGATCAGCCCAGAACTACACGGCAGGACCTGGTCAATGACCTGAAGAGAGCTGGGACCACAGTCTCAAAGAAAACCATTAGTAACACACTACGCCATCATGGATTAAAATCCTGCAGCGCACGCAAGGTCCCCCTGCTCAAGCCAGCGCATGTCCAGGTCCGTCTGAAGTTTGCCAATGACCATCTGGATGATCCAGAGGAGGAATGGGAGAAGGTCATGTGGTCTGATGAGACAAAAATAGAGCTTTTGGTCTAAACTCCACCTGCCGTGTTTGGAGGAAGAAGAAGGATGAGTACAACCCCACGAACACCATCCCAACCGTGAAGCATGGAGGTGGAAACATCATTCTTTGGGGATGCTTTTCTGCAAAGGGGACAGGACGACTGCACCGTATTGAGGGGAGGAGGGATGGGGCCATGTATCGCGAGATCTTGTCCAACAACCTCCTTCCCTCAGTAAGAGCATTGAAGATGGGTCGTGGCTGGGTCTTCCAGCATGACAACGACCCGAAACACACAGCCAGGGCAACTAAGGAGTGGCTCCGTAAGAAGCATCTCAAGGTCCTGGAGTGGCCTAGCCAGTCTCCAGACCCGAACCCAATAGAAAATCTTTGGAGGGAGCTGAAAGTCTATATTGCCCAGCGACAGCCCCGAAACCTGAAGGATCTGGAGAAGGTCTGTATGGAGGAGTGGGCCAAAATCCCTGCTGCAGTGTGTGCAAACCTGGTCAAGAACTACAGGAAACGTATGATCTCTGTAATTGCAAACAAAGGTTTCTTTATCAAATATTAAGTTCTGCTTTTCTGATGTATCAAATACTTATGTCATGCAATAAAATGCAAATTAATTACTTAAAAATCATACAATGTGATTTTCTGGATTTTTGTTTTAGATTCCGTCTCTCACAGTTGAAGTGTACCTATGATAAAAATTACAGACCTCTACATGCTTTGTAAGTAGGAAAACCTGCAAAATCGGCCAGAGTATCAAATACTTGTTCTCCCCACTGTATATGTTCTCTACATTGTCTACAAATGTTTTCCATAATAGAAAGACGTTATAGTGTTGTCTTTTTTTATTGTTTTGCTAATGTCTGAATTGTCCGTTACCCTGTTTGTTGCATTGTCTTGTCTGAGTCTTACTACTTTATAAATGCAGATGGTTGATTTATCTAGCATTTGTATTGCTTATGTCCCCTAATGTCTGTTGTGTGTAAGATATGGTTTGGTTGTTGGGATTGTTTGACCTTGAATGTTATGTTTCTGGTACTATCATGCCCCTCCATAATTGTTCCCTCAGAAACTCAAGCAGCTTTTACCAATAAGGACTCTGTACAGAAGGAGGTGAAAGCTACTCTCTCCCAGAAAGCCACTCTGAGCTGTGAGGTATCTGACACCAAGACTGAGGTGAAATGGTACAAGGATGGCAAACTGCTGACTTCAAGTAAGACAGTCTCCATGGAGACAAAGGGCAAGGCTCGTCAGCTGGTGATAGAGAAGGTGGAGAAGAAGGATGCTGGACAGTACACCTGTGAGGTTGGAGCGGAGAAGCTGGTCTTTAAGCTACAGGTGACAGGTATGGGACGATTTCAAAGCTGGCTGTCCATTGATGTTTCTCTCAAGGTTTTGGAGGCTGGATGGTTGTCAATGTACTGTGTCTGTGTTCTACGTTGTCTACAATTTTCTTCTCCCAAGGAAAGACATGTTATACTGTTGTTTGTTTTGATGGTTTTGTTAGTGTGGAAGTCTAAATTGTATGTTCTTCTGTCTCATAATGCTTTAGAAATGCAGATTTTTTTTTAACTTACTCTGACAATATCGCTTGATTTCCCTTTTGTATGTCATGTGCAAGATATCCAAAGGGTTTCTGATTTGGTGTTGGGATTGTTTGACCCTAAATGAAGGGTTTCTGGTTTTACCATACCCTTCAATGATCCCCATTCAGAGGCCCAGGCTGCTTTCTCCAATAAGGACTCTGTACAGAAGGAGGTGAAAGCTACTCTCTCCCAGAAAGCCACTCTGAGCTGTGAGGTATCTGACACCAAGACTGAGGTGAAATGGTACAAGGATGGCAAACTGCTGACTTCCAGTAAGACAGTCTCCATGGAGACAAAGGGCAAGACTCGTCAGCTGGTGATAGAGAAGGTGGAGAAGAAGGATGCTGGAGAGTACACCTGTGAGGTTGGAGCAGAGAAACTGGTCTTTAAGATACAGGTGACAGGTATGGAGGATATGAAAGCTGGCTGTCTATTGATGTTTCTCTTAAGGCTTTGTAGGCTGAATGGTCCCAAACCAGATGATGTTTTGTATACTCAAGTCAATGGCCTCTGAATGTATTGCCCATTTTGTTTTGGTAGATGTCTGTCTCTTGGTTGCATATTTGTGTCTAAAGCTATATTTCAATAGCTGGTAATTGACTTAATAGTCTAGCCATTGTATTGCTCAACACCTCCCAGTCTCATGTCTGTCCAGTGTAGAGATGTGCTTCCTGTTTGTTTTGTGTTCAACCCTGAATGAAGGGGTTCTAATTCCACTGTGGCATGTCATCATTTCTCCTTCAGAGATTCAAGCAGCTTTCACCAACAAAGAGTCTGTAAAGAAGGAGGTGAAAGCTACTCTCTCCCAGAAAGCCACTCTGAGCTGTGATGTGTCAGATACCAAGACAGAGGTGAAATGGTACAAGGATGGTAAGCTGCTGACTTCCAGTAAGACAGTCTCCATGGAGACAAAGGGCAAGACTCGTCAGCTGGTGATAGAGAAGGTGGAGAAGAAGGATGCTGGACAGTACACCTGTGAGGTTGGAGCAGAGAAGCTGGTCTTTAAGATACAGGTGACAGGTATGATGTCATTGACTCATTCAACCGTATTTGTTATACCCATCACTATCATCACTATGCTAACAAGTCTTATTTTTTTCTCTAGAATCCTCTGCCAAGTTTAAAAAGACTGCTGTGAAGGATATATGCAGTGTTCAAGCAAGTGAGAAGATTGTTTTGACCACTGAGCTGACTTCGGAGAGTGCCAGTGTTAAGTGGTTCAGGGATGGAGTAGAGTTGAAGGAAGGCACTAAATATGAGATGAAGAGAGAGGGTCATTCTCGTACCCTGATTGTGAAGTCCACCGAAGTCAAAGACAGTGGCACCTACTCTTGCCACACTGATGATGACAAGCTTGAGTTCAAAGTTCAAGTCAAACGTTAGTTAGCAATTCATTCATCAGAACAATTGATTGGCGTGTACAGTCAATACTGACATGAGAGTGTGCATATAAAATGTAGTTAATTAAGTTCTGTCCATGTTTCCTCTCAGATACACCGCTGAAGTTTGTGGTGCCGTTGCAGCCTGTAGCCACAGAGCTGGGTGTTACGCTGACCCTGACCTGTGAACTGAACCAAGCCTCAGGGGACGTACTCTGGCGCCACAACAGTCGTGAGGTCAAACCCGGTGGCAGGTTCTGTGTCAGCGCTGACAGTGCCAAGCGGGTCCTTACCGTAACAGGAATGACCAAAGAGGATGAGGGAGAGTACATCTGTGAATGCAAAGATGATAAGACCTCTGCCAAGGTCTCCACCAACGGTAGCTGAGGCTTTACTTTCATTAGATTTAACACTTGGTCACTCATTACTGCAGCATATAGTTACAGACATAAACAACATAGTTAATGACATATACAACACAGTTACAGACATGTACAACACAGTTACAGACATGTACAACATGGTTACAGACTTGTACCAGAAAGTTACAGACATGTACTACATAGTTACAGACATATACAACACAGTTACAGACATATACATCATAGTTACAGACATATACAACACAGTTACAGACATATACAACACAGTTACAGACATATACATCATAGTTACAGACATATACAACACAGTTACAGACATATACATCATAGTTACAGACATATACAACACAGTTACAGACATGTACAACATAGTTACAGACTTGTACCAGAAAGTTACAGACATGTACTACACAGTTACAGACATATACATCATAGTTACAGACATATACAACACAGTTACAGACATGTACAACATAGTTACAGACTTGTACCAGAAAGTTACAGACATGTACTACACAGTTACAGACATATACAACACAGTTACAGACATATACAACACAGTTACAGACATATACAACATAGTTACAGACATATACATCATAGTTACAGACATATACATCATAGTTACAGACATATACAACACAGTTACAGACATGTACAACATAGTTACAGACTTGTACCAGAAAGTTACAGACATGTACTACACAGTTACAGACATATACAACACAGTTACAGACATATACAACACAGTTACAGACATATACAACACAGTTACAGACATATACAACATAGTTACAGACATATACAATGCAGTTACATACATATTCAACATAGTTACAGACATATACAATGCAGTTACAGACATATACAACATAGTTACAGACATATACATCATAGTTACAGACATATACAGTACAGTTACATACATATTCAACAGAGTTACAGACCTGCACAACATAGTTACAGACCTGTACAACATAGGTACAGACATATACAACATGGTTACAGACATACACAACATAGTTACAGACCTGTACAACATAGGTACAGACATATACAACATGGTTACAGACATACACAACATAGTTACAGGCATGTACAACATAGTTACAGACATATAGAACATAGTTACAGACAAATACAACATAGTTAGAGGCATATACACCATAGTTACAGACATATACAACACAGTTACATACATATACAACATAGTTACAGACATATACAACATAGTTACAGACATATACAACATAGGTACAGACATATACAACATAGTTACAGACCTGTACTACAATGTTACAAACATGTACAACATAGTTACAGACAAATACAACATAGTTACAGACATATACAACATAGTTACATGCCTGTACAATATAGTTACAGACACATACAACATAGTTACAAACCTGTAAAACATAGTTATAGACTACAACATAGTTACAGGCATGTACAACATAGTTACAGACATATAGAACATAGTTACAGACAAATACAACATAGTTAGAGGCATATACACCATAGTTACAGACATATACAACACAGTTACATACATATACAACATAGTTACAGACATATACAACATAGTTACAGACATATACAACATAGGTACAGACATATACAACATAGTTACAGACCTGTACTACAATGTTACAAACATGTACAACATAGTTACAGACAAATACAACATAGTTACAGACATATACAACATAGTTACATGCCTGTACAATATAGTTACAGACACATACAACATAGTTACAAACCTGTAAAACATAGTTATAGACTACAACATAGTTACAGACATATGCAACATAGTTACAGACATATACAACATAGTTACAGACCTGTAAAACATAGTTCCAGACATATGCAACATAGTTACAGACATATACAACGTAGTTACATACATTTATAACATAGTTAAAGACATATGCAACATAGTTGCAGACATATACAACATAGTTACAGACACATACAACATAGTTACAGACATATACAACATAGTTACAGACATATACAACATAGTTACAGACATATACAACATAGTTAGAGACACATACAACATAGTTACAGACATATACAACATAGTTAGAGACACATACAACATAGTTACAGACATATGCAACATAGTTACAGACATGAGTATCATAGTTACAGACATATAAACATAGTTACAGACATATACAACATAATTACAGACATATTAAACATATTTACAGACATATACAACATAGTTACAGACATATACAGCATAGTTACAGACATATACAACATAGTTGCAGACAAATACAGCATAGCTACAGACCTGTACAACATACTTACAGACATATACAATATAGTTACAGACATATACAACATAGTTACAGACACATACAACATAGTTACAGCCATATCGTCAAACATACTAGATATGAACCCATGTATTTCAATATTAACTCATTTTCTTTGTGCCTGAGTCTAATTAAGTGTCTCCAGATAATCTTTTCCATTCTGAACTTTTCAGCCCCCAGACTGGTGAATCTGACTTCCAAGCTGAGCAGCATCGTTGCAGTGGAAGGGAAAGATGTCATCTTCAAGTGTAGTGTCACCCCAGCAGACGTCAAAGTAAAATGGTTCCGCAACAACGTGCCAATCACTGCTGGGCCCAAGTATAAGATTGAGCACAGGGCCACCAGCCACTCCCTCACCATCACATCAGTCAGTCAGGAGGATGCTGGGGAGATCAGCATGGCAGCTGAGGGCAAAACCTGCAGCGCTACCCTCCAAGTGCAACGTAAGAACCAACCTCTATTCACTTTAACACTTACTGTATGATATAATATCTGAGCTAATTTCCAATGGATATACTTCTGTTCTGTATTATCATCAAATAAAATAAAATGTATTTATATAGCCCTTTGTACATCAGCTGATATCTCAAAGTGCTGTACAGAAACCCAGCCTAAAACCCCAAACAGCAAGCAATGCAGGTGTAGAAGCACGGTGGCTAGGAAAAACTCCCTAGAAAGGCCAAAACCTAGGAAGAAACCTAGAGAGGAACCAGGCTATGTGGGGTGGCCAGTCCTCTTCTGGCTGTGCCGGGTGGAGATTATAACAGAACAAGGCCAAGATGTTCAAATGTTCATAAATGACCAGCATGGTCAAATAATAATAAGGCAGAACAGTTGAAACTGGAGCAGCAGCACGACCAGGTGGACTGGGGACAGCAAGGAGTCATCATGTCAGGTAGTACTGAGGCATGGTCCTAGGGCTCAGGTCCTCCAAGAGAGAGAAAGACAGAGAGAATTAGAGAGAGCACACTTAAATTCACACAGGACACCGAATAGGACAGGAGAAGTACTCCAGATATAACAAACTGACCCTAGCCCCCCGACACATAAACTACTGCAGCATAAATACTGGAGGCTGAGACAGGAGGGGTCAGGAGACACTGTGGCCCCATCCGAGGACACCCCCGGACAGGGCCAAACAGGAAGGATATAACCCCACCCACTTTGCCAAAGCACAGCCCCCACACCACTAGAGGGATGTCTTCAACCACCAACTTACCATCCTGAGAAAAGGCTGAGTATAGCCCGCAAAGATCTCTGCCACGGCACAACCCAAGGGGGGGCGCCAACCCAGACAGGAAGATCACATCAGTGACTCAACCCACTCAAGTGATGCACCCCTCCTAGGGACGGTATGAAAGAGCCCCAGTAAGCCAGTGACTCAGCCCCTGTAATAGGGTTAGAGGCAGAGAATCCCAGTGGAAAGAGGGGAACCGGCCAGGCAGAGACAGCAAGGGCGGCTTCCCACTCCTGGGCCAGACTACACTCAATCATATGACCCACTGAAGAGATGAGTCTTCAGTAAAGACTTAAAGGTTGAGACCGAGTTTGCGTCTCTTACATGGGTAGGCAGACCATTCCATAAAAATGGAGCTCTATAGGAGAAAGCCCTGCCTCTAGCAGTTTGCTTAGAAATTCTAGGGACAATTAGGAGGCCTGCGTCTTGTGACCGTAGCGTACGTGTAGGTATGTACGGCAGGACCAAATCAGAGAGATAGGTAGGAGCAAGCCCATGTAATGCTTTGTAGGTTAGCAGTAAAACCTTGAAATCAGCCCTTGCCTTGACTGGAAGCCAGTGTAGGGAGGCTAGCACTGGAGTAATATGATAATTTTTTTTGGTTCTAGTCAGGATTCTAGCAGCCGTATTTAGCACTAACTGAAGTTTATTTAGTGCTTTATCCGGGTAGCCGGAAAGTAGAGCATTGCAGTAGTCTAACCTAGAAGTGACAAAAGCATGGATTAATTTTTCTACATAATTTTTGGACAGAAAGTTTCTGATTTTTGCAATGTTACATAGATGGAAAAAAGCTGTCCTTGAAATGGTCTTGATATGTTCTTCAAAAGAGAGATCAGGGTCCAGAGTAACGCCGAGGTCCTTCACAGTTTCATTTGAGACGACTGTACAGCCATTAAGATTAATTGTCAGATTCAACAGAAGATCTCTTTGTTTCTTGGGACCTAGAACAAGCATCTCTGTTTTGTCCGAGTTTAAAAGTAGAAAGTTTGCAGCCATCCACTTCCTTATGTCTGAAACACATGCTTCTAGCGAGGGCAATTTTGGGGCTTCACCATGTTTCATTGAAATGTACAGCTGTGTGTCATCCGCATAGCAGTGAAAGTTAACATTATGTTTTTGAATGACATCCCCAAGAGGTAAAATATATAGTGAAAACAATAGTGGTCCTAAAACGAAACCTTGAGGAACACCGAAATTTACAGTTGATTTGTCAGAGGACAAACCATTCACAGAGACAAACTGATATCTTTCCGACAGATAAGATCTAAACCAGGCCAGAACTTGTCCGTGTAGACCAAAAGAATGTGGTGATCGATGAAATCAAAAGCAGCACTAAGGTCTAGGAGCACGAGGACAGATGCAGAGCCTCGGTCTGATGCCATTAAAAGGTCATTTACCACCTTCACAAGTGCAGTCTCAGTGCTATGGTGGGGTCTAAAACCAGACTGAAGCATTTCGTATACATTGTTTGTCTTCAGGAAGGCAGTGAGTTGCTGCGCAACAGCCTTTTCTAACATTTTTGAGAGGAATCAGATTGTTTTGATTGACTGATACACCATTATAGCCATTGTTTACAAAAATGTATAAGCCTTTTAAGCATTTTAGCTTAGAAGGGCTACAGTTATCACGAAGGAGTTGTAATATCTGTGTTTTCTTTGTACCCTGACAGTGGAGCCGGTGATGTTCAAGAAAAAGCTGCAGAACGTGACGACGGTAGAGGATCAGAAGGGAGTGAAGCTGGAGGTGGAGCTTAGTAGACCTTCTAAAGAGGTCAGGTGGATGAAGAACAGCGTGGTGCTGCAGCCCGGAGCAAACATGGACATCAGGGTGGACGGGGCCAAGCAGACCCTGATCTTCAAGAGTGTGACTACCGCTGACCGCGGCTACTACTCCTGTGAAACTCTGGATGACAAGACCCAGGCCAAACTCACGGTGGATGGTAAGTGCATTTATATTTTAGTCATTTAGCAGACGTTCTTATCCTGAGTGACTTACAGTAGAAATTAGGGTTAGGTGCCTTGTTCAAAGGGACATAGACAGAATTTTCACCTAGTCAGCTCGGTGATTCGATCCAGCGACCTTTCAGTTACTGGCCCAACGCTCTTAAGCACTAGACTACCTACCGCCCAAGTAAGAGTATGTCGCATTTACAGATGCTGTAGTTTTATGATTATGTATAAATAGCGATCTAGTGATCTTAGTTAAGCACAGACAGTATTTCCTAATCTGACATGCAGTTTGTACATTTGATCTCCACACAGATGTTTATTTTGTTATGTATATATTTTTGTACCTTTTTTAACTCGGCAAGTCAGTTAAGAACAAATTCTTATTTACAATGACAGCCTACCCCGGACAAACCCTAACCCGGACGATGCTGGGCCAATTGTGTGCCGGTTGTGATACAGCCTGGAATTGAACCAGGGTCTGTAGTGACGCCTCTAGCACTGAGATGCAACGCCTTAGACCGCTGCGCCACTCTGTAGCCCCAGACTATATATCTACAGTGTCAGAGCCGAAAATAGATGCACAGGACACTTAGCGATGATTCTTTATAACCTAAACATTTAGCATATTCCAACACACCTAAATATTCCCTCTATCTGTATTTCACAGTGCAGAAGATTGAGGTGGTCAAGGGCCTGCTGGCCGAGGTCAAGGCCAATGAGAAGGAGACAGTGACCCTGGAGGTGGAGCTCAGTCAAGCTGACGTGGAGGGTTCCTGGACCAGGAGCGGAGCCAAGCTCAAGGCAGGGTCCAACTGTCGCATCACGGCCCTTGGAAAGAAGCATGCCCTTACACTGTCCCAACTCAAGATGGAGGACGCAGGAACGATTGTCTTCCAAGCGGAAGGGGTCAAGTCTTCTGGCAAGCTCATTGTTGCAGGTAGGTTATCTCAATTTTTGACCAACATTAAGATATTCATCAAGTTGAGTGTTATTTGAAGTGGCACCTCTTATTTAAATACTGTACCTTTTTGCATTGTGGCTCATACAGAACCTGCTGCCATGATCTCTAGGCCCATGGAGGATGTCAAAGCTCCAGAGAAGGAGAAGGCAACACTTGAGTGTGAGGTGTCCAGAACCAATTCTGAGGTCAAGTGGTTCAAGGTGAGAAAACATATTCTAGTGGTAAATCATAGAACTCGAACATTCAGTCATGCAAAACGAGAAAATTTTCAATGTCAGCAATTTACTTTGCATAATTGTGTATACAAAGTGAAGTAATCATTTGTACTAAAATATCACTGTTCCCTAGGGTGATACGGAACTAAAACCAGGAAAGAACTTTGGCATCCACTCCCAGGGTCGCACACGTAGCCTCCTCATCCATAAATGTTCCAAAGAGGATGAGGGCACATACGTTTGTCGAACGTCTGACGACAATACATCAGCCAAACTCACTGTACATGGTATGAGTCCTTACATGTTATTCTTATGATACAACATGATACATGGTATATTATGCGATCCAATGATAATGATCGTATAATACAATCCAATGATTGTATAGGCTTGTCAATGATAGATGTACTTACAGGTTGGTAAAATAGTGCATGTCTCAATTTTAAATAATAGGTATCCTTTTTACCAGATATATGGCTATGAATCAATGGAAAAGAATGGCCCTATTCCATTCAGCATTAGATGTGTTGAAGGCTCTCTGATGTCTCTTTTAATGGTCTCTTGTGATTCTCCCCCAAAGCCCGAGACATTAAGATAGTGAAGAAGCTAGAGGATGTGGAGGTGATGGAGAAAGAGAGTGCGTCATTCATGTGTGAGATCTCTCACGATGAAGTGGCCTGCCAGTGGTTCAAAGGTGACACCAAACTCAAAGTTGGTGACAACATCAAGATGAGACAAGACGGTGAGGAGGATACACACATTTAGAATTCTTTCCAAGTATATGTTTAGATGTCCATTTTAGCAATAGACTCTCATATATTATATTTTAGTAATAGACACTCATATATTTTAGTAATAGAAACTCATACATTTTATTAATAGACACTCATACATTTTATTAATAGACACTCATACATTTTAGTAATAGACACTCATATATTTTTGTAATAGACACTCATATATTTTTGTAATAGACACTCATACATTTTAGTAATAGACACTCATGCATTTTAGCAATAGACACTCATGCATTTTAGTAATAGACACTCATACATTTTAGTAATAGACACTCATGCATTTTAGTAATAGACACTCATACATTTTAGTAATAGACACTCATACATTTTAGTAATAGACACTCATACATTTTAGTAATAGACACTCATACATTTTAGTAAAAGACACTCATACATTTTAGTAAAAGACACTTATACATTTTAGTAATAGACACGCATACATTTTAGTAATAGACACTCATACATTTTAGTAAAAGACACTCATACATTTTAGTAAAAGACACTTATACATTTTAGTAATAGACGCTCATGCATCAGCTTTTGAATTATTAGACATCATTGATTAATTAGGTCTAATGTACTATTTCTGTGTTTTACCATTCTGTACTGTTCTTATAAGTTGCCTTCTTTCAATTAAAGGTAAAATCTATGTGCTGCTGATTAAATCGGTGACACCAGAAGACGTGGCGGAGATTAAATTCACAGCTGAAAAGGCCTCTTCAACGGCCAAACTGACAGTGAAAGGTAAAGAAACAAAGTCCATTTCCAGCATGCATTCCTCATAGAATGCTATATACGGCACAATATGCCATATGATAGAATACCTTTGTTAAATTAATGATGTTCAGGTCATCACAATATACACAACAAATCCACAGAATTCACTAATACTTATTAAACATACCAATGGTGAATTCAGTGCTCTAACCATAACTAAAATCTAGTTAGTCTGTCCTCTGTGTCCTCAGAGTTATTGTCCTGGGGTTTATTTTGGTTCAGCAGCCAGATGTCTGTGGGGATTGCCTCTTTTATTCTGAAATGTTGGTGTTTTGCATCCCTGGCCAGAGGGCAAGATGACCCCTAAGAATATGTAGAGGTTGTGAGTTGTTTCCCTGGAAATCCATGGTGCAGTCTTTTCTTGATATACGGTTGTTTTACATCCTCTGGAAACCTGAACCACGGGACCCAGATCTTAGGGTGACCTGACCCCCCTCGGGAGCTTGCTCTCATGTTGCTTATGGAGATCCCTCTGTACCAGGCCAGGAGTGAAAAGGTCATGCAGTGACTATCCGAGCCCCTCAGGACGTTGGAGCAGATGGAGGACAGCACAGGAGAAATCCCTGTTCCTTGGGGTAGCCCGTGGAAATGAATTGCACAGGGAGATGTTTTCTTTGGCTTACTGACCCCTATTGAGGAGAAAGTCAATGACCCACTTAATTAGACTTAAGTCCACTTTGAGATCCTGTAGATTGGGACAAAGTTGGTACAAAAAAAATATTTGAAGAAAAATTAATTTGAGGAAAAATGTATTTACGATGACTGTGATATTTGGTTGTCTCATCTAGCTATCTTAAGATGAATGTACTAACTGTAAGTAAATCTGGATAAGAGCGTCTGCTAAATGACTCAAATGTAAAATGTAAAAATATAAGTCTGTCCAAATGTGTGTAGGCTGCTGATGCATCAGGGCGATTATTATAACGTTTTACTCCAATGAATTCCTCATCTTGAGGATTGGACATATTTCAGAGCTCCTTGAAGTTATTTCAAGATCTTTCCTATGATGAGATCCAGGGGACATGGCTCTTTTAGTGTTTCCATCTCAATTTAGGGAGTTTGCTGTTCTGTAAAAAAGCCAGTAAAAAAAGCCAGTGCTGTAAAGTACAGTTGTGGCCAAAGGTTTTGAGAATGACACAAATATACATTTTCACAAAGTCTGCTGCCTCAGTTTGTATGATGACAATTTGCATGTACTCCAGAACGTTATGAAGAGTGATCAGATGAATTGCAATTAATTGCAAAGTCCCTCTTTGCCATGCAAATGAACTGAATCCCCAAAAAACATTTCCACTGCATTTCAGCCCTGCCACAAAAGGACCAGCTGACATCATGTCAGTGATTCTCTCATTAACACAGGTGTGAGTGTTGATGAGGACAAGGCTGGAGATAAGTCTGTCATGCTGATTAAGTTTGAATAATAGACTGGAAGCTTCAAACGGAGGGTGGTGCTTGTCATCATTGTTCTTCCTCTGTCAACCATGGTTACCTGCAAGGAAACATGTGCCGTCATCATTGCCTTGCACAAAAAGGGCTTCACAGGCAAGGATATTGCTGCCAGTATAAGATTGCACCTAAATCAACCATTTATTGGATCATCAAGAACTTCAAAGAGAGCGGTTCAATTGTTGTGAAGAAGGCTTCGGGGCACCTAAGAAAGTCCAGCAAGCGCCAGGACCGTCTCCTAAAGTTGATTCAGCTGCGGGATCGGGCCACCACCAGTACAGAGCTTGCTCAGGAATGGCAGCAGGCAGGTGTGAGTACATCTGCACGTACAGTGAGGCAAAGACTTTTGGAGGATGGCCTGGTGTCAAGAAGGGCAGCAAAGAAGCCACTTCTCTCCAGGAAAAACATCAGGGACAGACTGATATTCTGCAAAAGGTACAGGGATTGGACTGCTGAGGACTGGGGTAAAGTCATTTTCTCTGATGAATACCCTTTCCGATTGTTTGAGGCATCCGGAAAAAAGCTTGTCCGGTGAAGACAAGGTAAGCGCTACCATCAGTCCTGTGTCATGCCTACAGTAAAGCATCCTGAGACCATTCATGTGTGGGGTTGCTTCTCAGCCAAGGGAGTGGGCTCACTAACAATTTTGCCTAAGAACACAGCCATGAATAAAGAATGGTACCAACACATCCTCCCAACCATCCAGGAACAGTTTGGTGACGAACAATGCCTTTTCCAGCATGATGGAACACCTTGCCATAAGGCAAAAGTGAAAACTAAGTGGCTCGGGGAACAAAACATCGATATTTTGGGTCCATGGCCAGGAAACTCCACAGACCTTAATCCCATTGAGAACTTGTGGTCAATCCTCAAGAGGCGGGTGGACAAACAAAAACCCACCAATTCTGCCAAACCCTAAGCATTGATTATGCAAGAATGGGCTGCCATCAGTTAAGATGTGGCCCAGAAGTTAATTGACAGCATGCCAGGGTGGATTGCAGAGGTCTTGAAAAGGAAGGGTTAACACTGCAAAAATTGACTCTTTGCATCAACTTCATGTTATTGTCAATAAAAGCCTTTGATACTTATGAAATGCTTGTAATTATACTTCAGTATTCCATAGTAACATCTGACAAAAATTTCTAAAGACACTGAGGCAGCAGACTTTGTGAAAATTAATATTGTGTCATTCTCAAAACATTTGCCCACGACTGTACTTAAGTAAAGCTACTTTAGTTTTTTGGGGTACTGGTACTTTACTTTTTAATTTATATTTTTGACTACTTTAACTTCACTACATTCCTAAATAATAATGAATAATGGTCTGGGGCTGTTTTTCATGGTTCAGGCTAGGCCCCTCAGTTCCATTGAAGGGAAATTTTACAATGACATTCTAGACAATTCTGTGCTTCCAACTTTGTGGCAACAGTTTGGGGAAGGCCCTTTCCTGATTCAGCATGAAAATGCCCCCGTGCACAAAGCGAGGTCCACACAGAAATGGTTTGTTGAGACTGGCGTGGAAGAACTTGACTGGCCTGCACAGAGCCCTGACCTTAACTCCATCAAAGACCTTTGGGATGAATTGTAATTGGAATGCAGACTGCGAGCCAGGCCTAATCGCCCTACATAAGTGCCCGACCTCACTAATGCTCTTGTGGCTGAAAGGAAGCAAGTCCCCTCAGCAATGTTCCAACATCTAGTGGCAAGCTTTCCCAGAAGATTGAAGGCTGATATAGCAGTAAAGGAGGGACCATCTCCATATTAATGCACATGATTTTGGAATGAGATGTTTGGTTAGCAGGTGTCCACAAACGTTTTGTCTTGTAGTGTATGCTGGAAGCAACTGTACAGTAAATAGATCAGATATGCTTACGAAGGGTTTCTGCATAGGCTTATAGGCTTCTTTGGTAATGCCATGGCCCATCAAGTACTTTCTTTTCTTTGTAGACTGTATTATTTTAGTGCTGCTTTGATGTATGATAGAGTTTTTATATGCTACTGTGGAACTGCTTAGTATGGCTTCCTTGTATTGATACGGTTGTTATTGTTACTGTAGAGCTCCCTGTCCAGTTTGTGAAGAAGCTCAGGGATAAGTTAGCCATGCATACACACCGTGGGTTCCTGGAATGTCAAATGTCTCGGGCAAGCGCCAAGGTCAAGTGGTACAAGAACAAGAAGGAGACCAAGCCCAGCAAGAAGCACGAGATTAGCAGCAAGGCTATATACCGCAAACTGACTATCAATGACGTGGGCTCGGATGACGAGGATAATTACACCTGCAACGCCATCGTCGACAAGACATCCTGTAAACATGTTGTGGAAGGTAACGGAATGAAAATCAGGACATTGTCTATTGTAAACTTCTAGGAATTTTCTTTAAATTGTATTTTTATAAAGGTTGATGTGACTTTATAAAAATACACGTTCAATCTCTTTTAGCACGTATGATTACTTCAGGACACAGGATTACCCGTCAGTGAGTGAATGAATGGAAATAGCACTCTTATAATATCCCTAAAGAGTGTAATTAAGAGTGCTTCTGTCTCAAGTTAGACCTATACGCTCGGTATCTATGGTCCCTCTAGAGCAGGCCATCAGCATCGTACGGGAGCTAAGTGCCGTGGACGTGACCGAGCCCTTTTCCGCCTTCTTCGAGGTGGAGATAAACATCAACTCAGTCAAGCACCCCAAGTGGATCCTGAATGGTGTGGCCATGCAGGACATTGTTGACTTGGAGATGGAGAAGGAGGGCTCCATGCACCGTCTCACCTTCAAGAAGGCCAAGGCCTCCATGACAGGACCTGTCCAGTTCAGTGCTGGCAAGAGCAAGAGCAAGTCTGTGGCCCAGGTCACTGTCAAAGGTCAGAGGCTTCTCCTCACACAGAGCACCAGATTCCCAGTGGGTATAACTGGCTGAAATGACGTTGTTACAACCAGATTACAACCAAAACTGGGTTAGGACCATGTTACATGACTTGCCTATGATCAGAGCTGTTTGCACGTCTTATTGTCTCGACTACAGAGCGCCCTCTTGAGGTTGTAGAGCCCATTAAGGATGTGACAGCCAAAGAGAAGGGCTCAGCCACGCTGAGCTCCAAGTTCTCCACTGCACCCAAAGAGGTGAGCTGGTTCAAAGGCCAAACCCTCCTGGCGACATCAGACAAGTACAGCCTGAAACAGGACGCTGTGCGGGCTAAGCTGACCATACAGAAGCTGACTGAGGAAGACACTGGGGAGTACCGCTGTCAGTCGACTGCTGCCGAGACCAAAGTCACTCTCACTGTAGAGTGTATGTTTTGTATTTCTTTTGGGTGTTGATTTGACTTCAATGCTATTTGCTTTGCTGAGCATTGATGGTTCAAATGAGATTCCATCCTCTTAATTTAAACCAAATCCATGGTACAATGATGATGTGTGCTGTGGTTTATCGCAGTTCGGAAAGTGGAGATCACCAAGCATCTGGCGGACACTGAGGTGGATGAGGATAGTGATGCAGTGTTCACCTGTGAGATCAACTCAGCTGCTCAATGACAAAGTACTCTTCTCAAACGAAGTTAACACCATCACTCAGGTGGGCAAAATGCACACGCTCACACTCAAGAACCTTGCACCTGAGGAAAGGGGCACCATCACCTTCAAGGTCAGAGAGGTCAAGGAGGCTGTGACCCTAAAGGTCAAAGGTAAGGACTCATGACCTAGTCTGGTTCCAAGTCAAAATATTGTAGTGTAGAAGTGGGACTAAATAATATGTTAAACGTCTTTGACTGGTGGTTGTGGGGTTGCTCTCCGTTTGGATTCCTCCAGAAAAGTGTGCAGTGTTCCTCAAGTCTCTGGATGACGTGGTAGGAGAAGTAAAAGGTATGATCACCCTGACGTGTGAGGCATTCAAGCCCAGGGTCTCCCCCACCTGGAGGAAAGATGGTACGGTCCTGACCGCTGGGCCTAAGTATGTCAAAGCCGTAGTCTGATCGTCAAAGCCGTTACCAAGGAAGACGCATGTGATTACAGATGTGACCTGGGAACTGAGCTTTCCAAGTCAAAGGTCACTGTGAGAGGTGTGTTTGACGAAGCAGCATAACTTGCGAACAAATGAGTATAGTGCGCTGAAGCCTCAGGTCCTTGAAACAAAGATCCTCTCCCCACCTTTTACGTAGACCTGAGCACAGGTATCACCAAGCAGTTGAAGTCTGTGGAGGCGATGGAGGGAGAGACATGTAACTTTCAGTGTATTCTATCATGGGAGAGCACTGACGAGTGTGCCTGGACCTTGAATGGCCAGGCTGTGGCAAATGGAGGATGCTTCCAGGTCTCCAGTACAAGTTGCAAACACACGCTGGTTATCAAGAACGTGACACCAGCCGATACTGGTGAGGTGGTTTTCAACATCAAGAACCTGAACTCCAAGACTACCCTAGCTGTTGAAGGTCAGACATCTGTACCAGTTGAGGCTCTAACATCAATCTGCAGAGCTTTTAGCATTCATTGTTTTGAAACGTCGAGCAACTGATCCCTGAGGTTATCGTTTTAAATTGGATATGTAGACCATTGGGAGAAATTAATACAATTAACCAATTTCTGAGCTTTTTTGGTTTCTGTAATTGGAAGGGAATTGAGCCATCCTCAGAATTAAAACAAAGGTAGTATAAATGTCCTTTATTTCAGGCAAAGCCCAATCTGTGTCACGGGAGCTGCAGAGCGTCAGCGTTGTCTCAGGGGAGGATGCTGTGTTTACCTGTGAGGTCTCACAGACCAGCACCACCGTCCAGTGGGCCAAGGATGGGAAGGACATCAGGAAGAGTGAGAAGTATAACATCAGCAAAGAGGAGAGGGTCATGAAGTTGACCGTCCGCAGCGTCACTGTCCAGGACTCTGGAGAATATAGTTGTGAGGTCATCGGAGGAGCCACTACCAAGGCCAAGCTGGTGATCAAAGGTAAGTCTGACAAGTTCCTTTCACAGACACCTTCAGTTGTTTAACGGTTCTTGTTTACTGGATATTCAGGTATCATTGACAGTGAACTACCACTTTTCAACTATGACTGCTTTTTTTAATGTTAAATAACACTAAATATAAGCGCTGCCTCTCCTACCTCAATGCCTTCTGCTGTGCTCCTACCGAAATGTCCCTTTCCTCAGAGCCAGTCCACAAGTTCACCAAGGAGCTGAAGGACAGTGAGGCGGAAGAAAAGGGTTCAGTGACTCTACAGTGTGAGACGGCCCAGCCTGCCTCCAAGGCCACCTGGTCCAAGGGAGGCATAGAGCTGAAGGCCGGGGGACGCTGCGAGATGACCCAAAAGGAGACCGTTCTCACACTTACCATTAAACAGCTGGAGGAGAAAGACAGCGGAACTTACACCTGTGACGTGGGCACCGCCAAGATGACGGCTAAGGTGACAGTCAAAGGTAAGACCATGGCCTATATATGTGTCTTTGTCTGAAATTTTTGGTGTTGCACATTAATATGTTAATAACTTTTTTATTTAGTAATTACACCTGCTGTAAATGAAAGAGCTTTGCTGACGTGCTGACTGCTGTGCATTGCAGGGCACAGAGCTTTGAATTTGTGTTGAGAATTTGGATTCTTTCCTGAAAATGTTTTGTGAGTGATGTGATTGACCTCTGCCAACATTTAAAGATCAGAACTTGAATATTACTTGAGGTCATATGAGTCATAGTTTGGTTGGGGTGTATCAGAGCTGACATTGTGACATCTAGTAAGATTGACTCCCCTGCTTGTCTTCTTGAGCAGACATGCCGATGATTACAACATTCATACGATGCAACAGTATTGACTGAGCGTAATTAATGTCCCTTTGCTTTGCTTCATTTTTAAAAATTTGGGAGATCATTCCTTCTTACTGTCTATTCCCATGCTGGTTGGTGGACAAGAAATACATTATGCTCAGAGCAGCATTTGACCTGGATGTGTTCCATCCAGGTCAGACAGTGCTCATAGTAGAGTCACCCCAGGACGTTGAGTGTTTTGAGGGGGACTCTGCCATGTTTAGGTGCCTTGTAAGCCCACCTGACCTGACCCATCAGGTGCGGTGGTGCCTAGATCAAACCCCTCTGCAGCCCAGCCCCCTCAATGAGATCCAGGTACCTCAGGGGGGTTTCCACTCCCTCACCATGAGGGAGCTGACCCCTATGGATTCAGGCGCAATCTCTGTGGTGGTTGGGGATAAGAGAGTGTACGCTTCGCTAATGATCAAAGGTAACTCCCATGGCCGGGTCCATGGTTCAAATTATATGTGAGCTAGAGGGGGCTGGGAACCCTCATAACAATCCACCTCTCCCACATAACACTGTATCTATATATATTGTAGGTCTACAGCTCCAGTGGATACCAGAGATGGAAGTGCATCACTGCATTTGCCCTCTTTTTCAGTTTCTCTGAAAACGAAATGATACTTGCTTGACTTTTAACGTTCATCTAGACTCGTTGTTGCAGTGTGCATTGTGAAATGCACAATTCATCCAATTTCATAAGTGACCACCTCTGGTGTCTTCGATCTCAGTCAACCATTCTGTATCTGTCATGTACTGTCATGTTGTCTTGTCTCTGTCCTTTCCCTTCACCCTGTCTCCCTCTGCTGGTCGTGTTAGGTTACCTTTTCTCCCCCGCTTTCCCCCAGCTGTCCCTTGTCTCCTCTAACTACCCATTCACCCCGTTCCCCACCTGTTCCCTTTTTTCCCTCTGATTAGGTCCCAATATCTCTCTCTGTTTCTGCTCCTGTCCTTGTCGGATTCTTGTTTGTTTGTGTCATTCATGCCTGAACCAGACTGTCGTCATGTTTGCTGTAACCTTGTCCTGTCCTGTCGGAATCTGCCGGTCCATCTGAGCCTACCTATGTTTGGTAATTAAAGAAGCTCTGTTTAAGTTGATTCGCTTTTGGGTCCTCATTCACGCACCGTAACAGAAGAATCCGACCAAGAATGGACCCAGCGACTTCGGATCCTCTCCACTCAGCCGTCGAGATCCAGGGAGCGATGCTAGGCAGACACAAGCAGGAATTGTCTGCTGCTCGACATGCCGTTGAGACCCTGGCCACCCAAGTCTCCAACCTCACAGAACAGGTTCACCATCTCCGCCTCGATCCACCGGCCACTTCCAGGGCTTTCGAATCTCCGGAGCCCAGAATCAATAACCCGCCGTGTTACTCTGGGGAGCCCACTGAATGCCGCTCGTTCCTCACCCAGTGTGATATTGTGTTTTCTCTCCAGCCCAACACTTACTCCAGGAGCACTGCTCGTGTCGCCTACGTCATATCTCTCCTTATTGGACGGGCTCGTGAGTGGGGCACGGCAATCTGGGAGGCAAGGGCTGAGTGTACTAACCAGTATCAAGACTTTAAGGAGGAGATGATACGGGTTTTTGATCGATCTGTTTTTGGGGAGGAGGCTTCCAGGGCCCTGTCTTCCCTATGTCAAGGCAATCGATCCATAACAGACTACTCTATTGAGTTTCGCACTCTTGCTGTCTCCAGTGGCTGGAACGAGCCGGCCTTGCTCGCTCGTCTTCTGGAGGGTTTCCGCGCAGAGGTAAAGGATGAGATTCTCTCCCGGGAGGTTCCTTCCAGCGTGGATTCCTTGATTGAACTCGCTATTCGCATTGAGCGACGGGTTGATCTTCGTCACCGAGCTCGTGGAAAGGAGCTCGCGCTCTCCGTCGCCTCCCTCTCCGCATCACTACCATCTTCCTCTGCCGGCTCGGGTGCTGAGCCCATGCAGCTGGGAGGTATCCGCATCTCGACTGAGGAGAGGGAACGGAGAATCACCAACCGCCTCTGTCTCTATTGCGGTTCCGCTGGTCATTTTGTCACTTCATGTCCAGTAAAAGGCCAGAGCTCGTCAGTAAGCGGAGGGCTACTGGTGAGCGCTACTACTCCTGTCTCTCCTTCAAGATCCTGCACTACCTTGTCGGTCCATCTACGCTGGACCGGTTCGTCAGCTTCCTGCAGTGCCTTAATAGACTCTGGGGCGGAGGGCTGTTTTATGGACGAGACCTGGGCTCGGGAACATGACATTCCTCTCAGACAGTTAAAGGAGCCCACGGCCTTGTTCGCCCTGGATGGTAGTCCTCTCCCCAGGATTCAGCGTGAGACGCTACCTTTAACCCTCACTGTTTCTGGTAATCATAGTGAAACCATTTCTTTTTTTATTTTTCGTTCACCTTTTACACCTGTTGTTTTGGGCCATCCCTGGCTAGTTTGTCATAATCCTTCCATTAATTGGTCTAGTAATTCTATCCTCTCCTGGAACGTCTCTTGTCATGTGAAATGTTTAATGTCTGCTATCCCTCCTGTTTCCTCTGTCTCTTCTTCACAGGAGGAGCCTGGTGATTTGACAGGGGTGCCGGAGGAATATCACGATCTGCGCACGGTGTTCAGTCGGTCCAGGGCCACCTCTCTTCCTCCACACCGGTCGTATGATTGTAGTATTGATCTCCTTCCGGGAACCACCCCCCCCCCGGGGTAGACTATACTCTCTGTCGGCTCCCGAACGTAAGGCTCTCGAAGATTATTTGTCTGTAGCTCTTGACGCCGGTACCATAGTCCCCTCCTCCTCTCCCGCCGGAGCGGGGTTTTTTTTTGTCAAGAAGAAGGACGGGTCTCTGCGCCCCTGCATAGATTATCGAGGGCTGAATGACATAACAGTGAAGAATCGTTATCCGCTTCCTCTTATGTCTTCAGCCTTCGAGATCCTGCAGGGAGCCAGGTTTTTCACTAAGTTGGACCTTCGTAACGCTTACCATCTCGTGCGCATCAGGGAGGGGGACGAGTGGAAGACGGCGTTTAACACTCCGTTAGGGCACTTTGAATACCGGGTTCTTCCTTTCGGCCTCGCTAACGCTCCAGCTGTCTTTCAGGCATTAGTCAATGATGTCCTGAGAGACATGCTGAACATCTTTGTTTTCGTTTACCTTGACGATATCCTGATTTTTTCACCGTCACTCCAGATTCATGTTCAGCACGTTCGACGTGTCCTCCAGCGCCTTTTAGAGAATTGTCTTTTTGTGAAGGCTGAGAAGTGCACTTTTCATGCCTCCTCCGTCACATTTCTCGGTTCTGTTATTTCCGCTGAAGGCATTAAGATGGATCCCGCTAAGGTCCAAGCTGTCATTGATTGGCCCGTCCCTAAGTCACGCGTCGAGCTGCAGCGCTTTCTCGGCTTCGCGAACTTCTATCGTCGTTTCATCCGTAATTTCGGTCAGGTGGCAGCTCCTCTCACAGCCCTTACTTCTGTCAAGACGTGCTTTAAGTGGTCCGTTTCCGCCCAGGGAGCTTTTGATCTCCTCAAGAATCGTTTTACATCCGCTCCTATCCTTGTTACACCTGACGTCTCTAGACAGTTCGTTGTCGAGGTTGACGCGTCAGAGGTGGGAGTGGGAGCCATCCTTTCTCAGCGCTCCCTCTCTGACGACAAGGTCCACCCATGCGCGTATTTTTCTCATCGCCTGTCGCCGTCGGAACGTAACTATGATGTGGGTAACCGCGAACTGCTCGCCATCCGGTTAGCCCTAGGCGAATGGCGACAGTGGTTGGAGGGGGCGACCGTTCCTTTTGTCGTTTGGACTGACCATAGGAACCTTGAGTACATCCGTTCTGCCAAACGACTTAATGCGCGTCAGGCGCGTTGGGCGCTGTTTTTCGCTCGTTTCGAGTTCGTGATTTCTTATCGTCCGGGCTCTAAGAACACCAAGCCTGATGCTTTGTCTCGTCTCTTCAGTTCTTCAGTAGCCTCCACTGACCCCGAGGGGATTCTCCCTGAGGGGCGTGTTGTCGGGTTGACTGTCTGGGGAATTGAGAGGCAGGTAAAGCAAGCACTCACTCAAACTCCGTCGCCGCGCGCTTGTCCTAGGAACCTTCTTTTCGTTCCCGTTCCTACTCGTCTGGCCGTTCTTCAGTGGGCTCACTCTGCCAAGTTAGCCGGCCACCCTGGCGTTCGGGGTACGCTTGCTTCCATTCGCCAGCGTTTCTGGTGGCCCACCCGGGAGCATGACACGCGTCGTTTCGTGGCTGCTTGTTCGGTCTGCGCGCAGACTAAGTCCGGTAACTCTCCTCCTGCCGGCCGTCTCAGGCCGCTTCCTATTCCCTCTCGACCGTGGTCTCACATCGCCTTAGATTTTGTCACCGGACTGCCTTCGTCAGCGGGGAAGACTGTTATTCTTACGGTTGTCGATAGGTTCTCTAAGGCGGCTCATTTCATTCCCCTTGCTAAGCTTCCTTCTGCTAAAGAGACGGCACAAATCATCATCGAGAATGTTTTCAGAATTCATGGCCTTCCGTCAGACGTCGTTTCGGACAGAGGTCCGCAATTCACGTCTCAATTTTGGAGGGAGTTTTGCCGTTTGATTGGGGCTTCCGTCAGTCTCTCTTCCGGCTTTCACCCCCAGTCTAACGGTCAAGCAGAACGGGCCAATCAGACTATTGGTCGCATCTTACGCAGTCTTTCTTTTCGCAACCCTGCGTCTTGGTCAGAACAGCTCCCCTGGGCAGAATACGCCCACAACTCGCTTCCTTCGTCTGCGACCGGGCTATCTCCTTTTCAGAGTAGCCTCGGGTACCAGCCTCCGTTGTTCTCATCTCAGTTCGCCGAGTCCAGCGTCCCCTCCGCTCAGGCTTTTGTCCAACGTTGCGAGCGCACCTGGAAGAGGGTCAGGTCTGCACTTTGCCGTTATAGGGCGCAGACTGTGAGAGCTGCTAATAAGCGTAGAACTAAGAGCCCTAGATATTGTCGCGGTCAGAGAGTTTGGCTCTCCACTCAGAACCTTCCCCTTAAGACGGCTTCTCGCAAGTTGACCCCGCGGTTCATTGGTCCATTCCGTATCTCTCAGGTCATTAATCCTGTCGCAGTGCGACTTCTTCTTCCGCGATATCTTCGTCGCGTCCACCCGGTCTTCCATGTCTCCTGTGTTAAGCCCGTTCTTCGCGCCCCCGCTCGTCTTCCCCCCCCCCCCCCCCATCCTTGTCGAGGGCGCACCTATCTACAGGGTCCGTAAAATCTTGGACATGCGTCCTCGGGGCCGTGGTCATCAGTACCTAGTTGACTGGGAGGGGTACGGTCCTGAGGAGAGGAGTTGGGTTCCCTCTCGGGACGTGCTGGACCGTGCGCTGATTGATGATTTCCTCCGTTGCCGCCAGGTTTCCTCCTCGAGTGCGCCAGGAGGCGCTCGGTGAGTGGGGGGGTACTGTCATGTACTGTCATGTTGTCTTGTCTCTGTCCTTTCCCTTCACCCTGTCTCCCTCTGCTGGTCGTGTTAGGTTACCTTTTCTCCCCCGCTTTCCCCCAGCTGTCCCTTGTCTCCTCTAACTACCCATTCACCCCGTTCCCCACCTGTTCCCTTTTTTCCCTCTGATTAGGTCCCAATATCTCTCTCTGTTTCTGCTCCTGTCCTTGTCGGATTCTTGTTTGTTTGTGTCATTCATGCCTGAACCAGACTGTCGTCATGTTTGCTGTAACCTTGTCCTGTCCTGTCGGAATCTGCCGGTCCATCTGAGCCTACCTATGTTTGGTAATTAAAGAAGCTCTGTTTAAGTTGATTCGCTTTTGGGTCCTCATTCACGCACCGTAACAGTATCGGTCTGCGTTGGTCTTGTTAAAACTTCTTTGGGATAGGGGGCAGTATTTTCACATCCGGATGAAAAGCGTGTCCAAAGTAAACTGCCTGCTTAGCCCAGAAGCTAAGATGCATATTATTAGTAGATCTGGATGGAAAACACTCTGAAGTTTCTAAAACTGTTTGAATCAGTGAGTATAACAGAACTTATTTGGCGGGTGAAACCCCGAGGACAAACCATTCAGATTTTTTTTTGAGGTCACTCTCTTTTCAATGGGTTTTCATTGGGAATCCAGATTTCTAAGGGACTTTTGCTTCCACTGGATGTCAACAGTCTTTAGGAATTGGTTGAGGTTTGAGAAAAGAAGAAGTAGCACTGTTCAGAACGAGGGTAGAGAGAAGTGTACTCTTTGATAGAGGCGCCTGACCTGAAAAGCACGCTCCACTTTGTTTTCCTCCGGTATTGAACACAGTTATTTCCGTCTTAAATTTGATCTATTATTTACGTTAAAAAATACCTAAAGTTGTATTAGGAAAGTAGTTTGAAATGTTTGGACAAAGCTTACATAAATAGACATTTTGGATATATATCGACTGAATTAATCGAACAAAAGGACCATTTGTGATGTTTATGGGACATATTGGAGTGCCAACAGAAGAAGCTCGTCAAAGGTAAGGCATGAATTATTTCTTTATTTATTATTTATTCTTTATTTCTGCATTTTGTGTCGCGCCTGGAGGGTTGAAATATGATTGTCTGTGTTTGTTTGCTGGGGTGCTGTCCTCAGATAATAGCATCATTTGCTTTTGCCGTAAAGCCTTTTTGAAATCTGACACTGGATTTACAACAAGTGTAGCTTTAATTTGGTGTGTTGCATGTGTGATTTCATGAAAGTTGCATTTTTAATGTAATTTATTTATATTTGGCTCTCTGCACTAACGTCCCACATATCCCAGAGAGGTTTTAATCATTCTCTCGTCTTTGGGTCTCCAATCCTCATGGGAAGTGCATGATGTATTTGAATCCATGATGCAGGTAAAAGAATAAAGACCGAAAGATTTGATTCTTAAAGGATGCATACTTGATGAATAGAGGCATCCCTGATCCGTAGATTCTTAGTTGTCCAGTTTATTTGCTCACTCTACCTAGACAGTTAACAAATGTCTATGTAAAAAAAATATATACAGTACAATACCAGTCAAAAGTTTCGACACACCTACTCATTTAAAGTTTTTCTTTATTTGTACTATTTTCTACATTGTATAATAATAGTGAAGACATCAAAACTATGATATAACACATATGGAATCATGACGTAACCAAAAAAAAGTGTTGAACAAATCAAAATATATTTTATTTGATATTCTTCAAAGTAGACACCCTTTGCCTTGATGACAGATTTAGAAACTCTTGGCATTATCTCAACCAGCTTCATGAGGTAGTCACCTGGAATGCATTTCAATTAACAGGTGTGCCTTGTTAATTTGTGGAATTTCTTTACTTCTTAATGCAATTGAGCCAGTCAGTTGTGATATGACAAGGTAGGGGTAGTATACAGAAGATAGACCTATTTGGTAAAAGACCAAGTCCATATTATGGCAAGAACAGCTTCTTTTTTTTAACCATGTAGGCTCAGTTTTACATCAAAGGTTTGGACAATGTTTCTATTGTGTCTTGGAAAATACCGCAGGGTCATAAACTAAGACATTATTCCTATCTTGAAACTATTCTGAATATTGTTCATGTGCAGATGTGTGCCTCAATGCAAAGTTATGCTGCATAAGTGTACAAAAGCTCCACAAATGTATTTCTCTGTATGCTGCTGATCCTTTGTGCACTTTGGAAGGATTTCATTTTGTGGTGGTGACCAGTTGTGAACACCATGTTCATTCCATGTACTGGTTTGATAACTATCTTCAATTAACAAGTCATCTGTTTCATTGAACAACCTAATCATTGGAATCATATTTAGGTTCCAAAGGACAGCAATAAAAGCATCGGAATCATTGTCCACAACCCATTCTTCTCCACAATTTTGCATCTTATGCCCTTCCATTACAACTGAAGATTGCAAAGAAAA
The DNA here is from genome assembly GCF_057628025.1 of Oncorhynchus mykiss. Taxonomy (NCBI): domain Eukaryota; kingdom Metazoa; phylum Chordata; class Actinopteri; order Salmoniformes; family Salmonidae; genus Oncorhynchus; species Oncorhynchus mykiss. The sequence continues at coordinate 73,578,360 of NC_143029.1, forward strand.
TGATTTAGCCTACTTTTTAATGAAGTTGGGCATGTTCGTCTTTTTCCAGCCTTGCCTGCCAGCTTTAAACAGAAGCTGAAGAACCAGCAGGCCACGGAAGGAGAGAATGCTACTCTCTGCTGTGTGTTAGCCAAACCTGGAGCCAAGGTTCAGTGGAAGAAAGGCACTGAGAATCTCAAAGCTGGAAACAAATATGAGATTAAGCAAAAAGATGCCTGCTGTGAGCTGCAGATAAAACATCTGAAGGTTGAAGACAGTGGAGAGTACTCCTGTGAGTGTGGAGATCAGAGGACCACAGCGACTATAAACGTCAATGGTATGGGTACATGTTCTTGGTCAATGGGAATGTTGGGGAGGTCTTGTTTACAAGGAGTCAGTCAGTCTTAATTGATATGTGTAAGTTCATGTGTTGGAAGCAAAAATGTGTGTAGTTAGTGGATTGTATATACAGAATAATTTCCTATTTAAATCAATTGTTTGTCAGCGTTACCTGTGACCTTCAAACACAAACTGGCGAGCCAGGAGGCTGAGGAAGGGGGCAGTGTTACCCTGCACTGTGAACTCTCTAAACCTGGAGTCCATGTAGAATGGAGAAAGGGAACACAGGTGCTGAAGTCTGGAGAAAAGTACCAGATGAAGCAGAAAGAATCTGTGAGTGAGCTCCTGATCAGCAAAGTAGTACCTGAGGACAGTGGAGACTACAGCTGTGTGTGTGGAGAACTGAAGACTACAGCCAGTCTCAAGATTAAGGGTAGGGGGCAGATTGGTGTCATTAAATAGCTACTTTCTGTTCCGCTGAAGATGTTCTGTATTGTCTTTGTCACTGTCGTTATCAAAGTTTCAAGTGTGATTCAGCAGAATATTTTAAAGAACTTGGTTTGGTATAACGGCTCTGATTTGTGTTGAGTTGGCGTAGTTGTCAACTTGGCTTTGATGAATTTTGTACATTTAATGATTCATTGTCAGCAGGAAGTTCAGAATTGTCTGAAAATCTAGTGCTTAAGCTGATAAATGTTCCCATTTTACTATTACTCTCTCAATGTCTTATCTGTCTCTGTGTCTTATCTGTCTCTGTGTCTTATCTGTCTCTGTGTCTTATCTGTCTCTGTGTCTTATCTGTCTCAATGTCTTATCTGTCTCTGTGTCTTATTTGACTGTGTCTTATCTGTCTCTGTGTCTTAACTGTCTCTGTGTCTCATCTTTCTCTGTCTTATTTGTCTCTGTCTCATTTGTCTCTGTCTCATCTGTCTCTTTGTCTTGTCTGTCTATGTGTCTTATCTGTCTCTGTGTCTTAACTGTCTCTGTCCAGCTTGATCTTTGTAGTCTGTCTGTCTTCATTGTGTTGATTATCATGTTGTTAGTCTTTGTGTGCTGGTGATCATTCTGTCTCTGTTTCTGTGTTTGGTTTCATTATTCAAGTATCTGCTTTCTGAACTGTGCCATTCTCATGATTTTTAGAGAATGAACTCAAGTCTGATTGCCTCATATCAGTGGTTATTGTGTTTCAGTGTATTTTATATGGTTTAATTTGAATCCACAGCCCAACCTGTTACATTCAAACACAAACTGGCGAGCCAGGAGGCTGAGGAAGGGGGCAGTGTTACCCTGCACTGTGAACTCTCTAAACCTGGAGTCCATGTAGAATGGAGAAAGGGAACACAGGTGCTGAAGTCTGGAGGAAAGTACCAGATGAAGCAGAAAGAATCTGTGAGTGAGCTCCTGATCAGCAAAGTAGTAACCGAGGACAGTGCAGACTACAGCTGTGTGTGTGGAACACAGAAGACTACAGCCAGTCTCAAGATTAAGGGTAGGGGGAAGATCTATGTTATAACTATTCACAGTACTGCATAATTGTTGTGTTCTTCCGACGTTCTGATCAATTGTAGGTAATATTTCAAATGGAATTTCAGTGCATTGTCAAGCAGATTACTTTTGGTTTTAAATATATCTGTATTCGGTAATTGTCAATTATGACGTCCATTTGTTGGTTAACTTCATCATGTTTTGTGAAATGCCATGTTATGTCTGTCTCTCTGTGTTTTGTCTTTGTGTCTAAGGATACTTTGCTTCAGTGTTACGTCAGTGTATCGTTGTTTATATCGCTTTGATTCAAGGAGTTATATTGTTGTTTATGTAAATGTTTTAGTACTGTTTAGTTCCATTTATTGCTTTGAGTGTGTTTCATTGACTATGTGAGGATGACTTTAGTTTTTGGTTGTTAACTGTAGTCATTCGTAACTCAACCATGAATGACTTTCAGCCCAACCTGTGACCTTCAAATATAAACTGCAGAGCCAGGAGGCTGAGGAAGGGGGCAGTGTTACCCTGCACTGTGAACTCTCTAAACCTGGAGTCCATGTAGAATGGAGGAAGGGAACACAGGTGCTGAAGTCTGGAGAAAAGTACCAGATGAAGCAGAAAGAATCTGTGAGTGAGCTCTTGATCAGCAAAGTAGTACCCGAGGACAGTGGAGACTACAGCTGTGTGTGTGGAGAACAGAAGACTACAGCCAGTCTCAAGATTAAGGGTATGAGAAAGTTAATACATTTAGATGTGCCTTTGTCACTAAATATGTTTGGTAAAAATATATTTGTATGGTCCGGATTTTCTATCTGTAGATGTGCTACAGATGGTCATTCTATCAACAAACTATATGTTGATAAGAAACTGCTTTCCAAGGTTACAGTTAGGGTTAGGGTTATCAAGAGCCTCTGATGCAGGAGACCAAACTGGGTCAAGGTAGGAAGGGGAGGGTACATGGAGAACAGTTTTTCTGTCTGCTTTAACTTGTCATCTGTGCAGTTTGTCGTGCTTCTTGGTCCTGTTGATGATGTCGGTGATGATGCTGATAGTATTCGTTGTCCTTTTACAGTCAGTGCATATGTCGCTGTACTTGAAGTTTCTTGTGGTTTGTTTGTGCCACTGTTTGTTGTGCTTAGAAAGGAAATTGAGCAGGCATCTTTGTCTCTGTATTCTGTTTGCAGTCAGTCCATATGTTCGGAAGGCTTTGTCTCATTGCTTCTGGTGTTCACAGTTATCATGTATTTATTTGAGACTTGTGTGGTACATCCTTTGTTGGCAGTTTGTATGATACGTCCCTCTGTTGGCTGTTTTTCTGTTATGGTGAGTCTTGTCATAAAAGGTTTGGTTATGAGGTTTTATATTCTAAGTTGCATGTTTTACGGCAGCTCTGAAGTATTCAGCTCCTCCAGTAACTCCCAAACAGGAGGAGCCCCAGAAGGAGAAGGCCAAAAAGGAAGAAGGTAGGGAAGGACAAGGAGAGTAACAGTTTGGTTTAATGCTTGATTATCTGTCTTTATGGTATGTCTATAGTGCCTATGTCTTGGCTGAATGCGGTGTGCAACATCCTAAATTGTCAGAAAATCAGAAAATGTTGATGTAAATTTGTGGTTAAATTAGGACAGTACAAATATACAAAGAGCGGCTCAACATTAAAGCTTGTTAAGGAGGAAAAGTATGCATTTGCAGCCTGAATGGGGGATGCTTTATGTACGAGCCGGTCCACGGGGAACACAAGTGTATTACCTAGGTCAGTGCTCTCCGGGATCCTTGGAACATCCCTACACCATTGAAGATGAAATTGAAAATGGTTAAGGTAAGGTTTAAGGTTAGGGTTTAGGTAAGGGTTATGGTTATGGTTATGGTTAAGGCTAGGGGTTAGGGTTTAGGTTTAGGATAGGGACGTCCCGAGGATTCTGGTTAGCACTGACCATTCTCATTAGCCAGATGTAGTTTGTTGTTAATCTGTCAAGAAGTAACCCTTAACCAGGTTGCAACTATGTTTTGTATGTGTATGTAAACCTTGTCTGTGCACAATTGTCACCTTAGCTTTGAGCAGCCTGACATTGTTTTGGATTCTCTGCTTCCCTTTGAAGGCATGCTTTTGTGAGCATACTCAGCTCAGAGTTGGATCTAAAGTGAAATGTTTAAACCCCCAGCTCCTCCAGTCACTCACAAACAACAGGAGACCCAGAAGCAGCAGGAGACCAAAGAGGCCCAGAGAGAGACAGTAGAAAGGAAGACAGTAGTAGAAGCCCATGGTAGGAAAATATAAGATATGTTCTCTGTTGAGCTCATTCTGGAAGTTGTAGAATATTGAGGTATTCTGATTTCTGCTATATCTGTGATGCCTGCTGTTCCTGCCGGCCCTAAACCAGAGCCCCAGAAGGAGACCGTAGAAAATAATACAGTAGATAACACTTCTGGTTACTTGTTGAAGTAAAGTTAAAGAATGTTTAGTTGTTATGGTGTTTTGTCATAGTCTCGGAGCCAGCGACCCCTATTGCTCCTGCCACTCTCAAAACGGATCCCCAGAAGGAGACATTAGAGAAGAAGACCGTAGTAGAAGCCTCTGGTAGGAAAGATGAACTATCTGTTGTCTGTCACAGCAATTTAAAAAATCAATTGTATTCTGGTGTTGCTGTATGTAATTGTGTTGTTTTATCCGGTCGATAATTGCAGTCAGATAGGCCAACAAGCAGTAGTTCATCTGTTCCTTTGTGGCTTTAGCACTGTGTGACTCATTTTTGGGGTCTGTGTTTCAACTTGTGATCCTCTCAGTATTATCTTACTTGACGCAAATGTGTAATAATGTAGTAATGTAATAATAATATGTTTTTGCTTGGTTTTCCCTCAGTTTTAATGGCAGTGTGTGTCTGTTCTAAAGATGTTTAGTTATGTGACGTAATATGAATTCATGTTCATGCTGTCACGCGTGTTATTGAGTTTTCTGCTTTCTAGACAACTGATGAAGTTCAGTTATACACTGAGTGTCCAAAACATTAAGGACACCTGCTCTTTCCATGACATAGACTGACCAGGTGAAGCCAGGTGAAAGCTATGATCCCTTATTGATGTCACCTGTTAAATCCACTTCAATCAGTGTAGATGAAGGGAAGGAGACAGGTTAAAGAGATTTTTAAGCCTTGCGACTACTGAGCATGTTTTGTGTATGTGTGCCATTCAGAGGGTGAATGGGCAAGACAAAATATTGAAATGACTTTGAACGGGTTGTGGTTGTAGGTACCAGGCGCACCAGTTCGAGTGTTTCAAGAACTACAACGCTGCCTGTTTTTTTACTCTCAACAGTTTCTCTTGTGTATCAAGAATGGTCCACCACCTAAAGGACATCCAGTCAACTTGACACAACTGTGGGAGGCATTGGAGTCAACATGGGCCAGCATCCCTATGGAACGCTTTCGATACCTTGTAGAGTCCACGCCTCGACGAATTGAGGCTGTTCTGAGGGCAAAAGGGGTCCAACTCAATATTAGGAAGGTGTTCCTAATGTTTTTTTTACTCAGTGTTTTCTGGTAGTCATCTTGATGTTTTGTCATAGTCTCTAAGCCTGTTGTAGAAAAGAAGATCGTAGAAGCCCCTGGTAGGAAAGATGAGCTATCTGTTGTCTTTTCAACTCATACCTGTGGGTAACTGGTCACATCAATTCAAATACGGCTGCTCTTTGGCCTATCTGTTCAACTTCAAGCAAACATCATCCGTGGCTTTAGTATTGTGTGGCAAATTTTGGGGGTGATTATAGTCATTTTGGTGTTTTGTTATAGCCTTTAAGCCTGCTGCCCCTGCCACCCCCAAACCGGAGCTCCAGAAGGAGGAGACCGTAGAAAATAAGACTGTTGCAGACGCTCAGGGTGGGTACTTTTTGTTTTGGGACTGCTGCTCTTTGGTCAGTCTGTTCAAGCGAACGGCATTTGTGGCTTTAGCATTGTATGGCTCATTTTGGGGTTTCTGCTTCACCTTGTGGTCCTGTTAGTGTGTCCTGTAAGCTTCTTCTGTTTAGTCTTAGCCTACACTGCAAGTGAAGGACAATGTATTGGCAGTCTGTGTCACTGTCTGTTTCTCTCTTTGAAGACTGTTGCATGACGTTGGGAATTCATGTTCATGCTTTTGGTTGAGCTTTCTGCTTACTAGACAGACGATGAAGTTAAATTATATACGGGTAGTTATTTTGGTGTTTTGCTACAGCCAAGACGCCTGCTGCTCCTGCCGCCCTCAAACTGGAGCCACAGGAGGAGACAGTAGAAAATAAGTCAGTAGTAGAGAAGATCAGCTATCTTTTGCCTGTTAAGCTCATACCTGTGGCAAGTCTGTCATATCAATTTAAATACCACTGCTCTTTATCCGTTCAATTGGACATCATTTGTGGCTTTCACATTGTGTGGCACATTTTTGGGTCTCTGCTTTATCTTGTGTGGTCCTATTAGTCTGTGTCATGTATGATGGTTGCCCTTCACTCAAAGGGATGTAATGGCAGTTTGTCTGTTTAAATACTTTTTGTTGTATGACATTGGGAAGTTAAATCATATACCGGCTTTGATGTTTTGTCATAGCCGTGAAGCCTCCTGCCGCCCCCAAACTGGAACCCGGGAAGGAGACAGTAGAGATGAAGACAGTAGTAGGAGCCTCTGGTAGGAAAATATGAGCTGGCTGTTGTCTGAGCTCCTACCTGTGCACTGTCTGTCACATCATACTGTGTTTCTCAATGTAGACTATGTACAATGTAGAAAGCTTGGATCTTTGCTCTTGATTCAAGTTGTACTGTATGTGGTGAACAGTGTGGATATATTCTTTCTGAAGGCAAGTTGTGTCACATAGTCTTTCTGTAGCCCTTCAGCTAGCTTCCCTTATCTTGTGGCTTCGGCTGGTTTGTCAGGCTGTTCTCTTAAGAGGTGTTGAGGATCTTATCAAGTGTATTACTGTACCACAGTAGAGAAACCTCCAGTTCCTGCAGTCACCCTTAAACTAGAGCCTCAGAAGCAAGAGACCAAAGAGAGGAGATTCGTTTGTCATTCTTAAGTTCAGTACATCGGTCATTGTTTGTATGAATGGATTAAAAATAATTGACTTTGGACATGGTTTGCTTCCATCAGGTTTGCACGTGCATTTTTTTAAATGCAAAAGTTATTCATCTCGTACTTTAGGCTATCTGATATAGTTCCTGTCCTTTTCATCCTTACCTCGACGAAGTACATTCTTTATTGACAATATATTCAGTAGATTTTGCTACAGGTATTGTTTTGTCTGCATACTTTGCCATGCTTCTAAATGGTAGTGGAAAGAAAGTAGGCTAAAATGATGGTTGCCATTTGAATGGGTAAGATTTGAAGCTCCGTGGACAGTGGGCTTTGTTTGCTTCCGTCTGGTTCACTTAGGTGCACAATTTTAAAGTTGATGTTATAATGAAGATATATTCAACAGATTGTTCATGTTTGTGCTGTAGTTGTGGAGACACCAGTTGCTCCAGTCCAGCCAAAACCAGAGACTGAAAAGGAGGAGAAGACAGTGGTAGAAGCCAATGGTGGGAAAAGAGGAACTTTCTTTTGCAGTTTATTCTTGTATAATGCTGCCATGGAGCTTGCAGTTGTAATATATTTACAAGTCTCCTTGCCCTTAAATGGGGATCTACTATAGGTCTTGGTTGTCTTTTGTTGACCTTGCTGGAGTCTCCTTGATGTAGATTCCTTGTTGTAGTTGGATCATGATATTCCAGGTGTATTCTGCGTACAAAATATTGAATTTAGGCAGAGACCAGGATTGTTCATGCAGTCCTGTACATAACCTTGGTTATGTGTAAACCCAGAGTAGTTAAAATCTCACTTTCAATGTGGTGGTGGGTCACACACAAGTCTTTTTTTAAACTGCTGGCCTGGACGGATGGACACCAAGCAGAGAAGAGTGCCTACATTAATGGTCATTGAAAGTGTTTACCATACGTAGAGACACCATCCCAGTGGGATCGTCTTCCAGATGCTAACACCATATGGGTTTGCAATGTCTCTTTTTGAGGCATTGTGACAGTGGATGAAGATATTTTAACCCTTTCTTTCTCAGCTCTTCCAGCCACATTCAAACACGATCTTGAGAGCCAGGAGGTTGAGGAGGGGGGCAGTGTTACCCTGCACTGTGAGCTCTCTAAACCTGGGCTCCCTGTAGAATGGAAGAAGGGAACACAGGTTATAAAGTCTGGAGAAAAGTACCAGATGAAGCAGGAAGATTGCAGTGTGAAACTGCAAATCTGTGATTTGAAACCTGAAGACACAGGAAACTACCACTGCAGCACTGGAGACCTAGAGAGCTCAGCATACCTGAAAGTCAATGGTAGGATGATGACCTTTTCACTGCAGCCCAATTCTTCACTAGCACAGAAAATATCACCTTGATTTATGATAAATTGATCTGAAGCACCACATGTATTAACTGAAATGCTATAAATAGTTAGTAAAAATAGGTGATCCAACAAAACAGTTGGAATAATGCCTACCATTTATTATGTAAGTGTAGGCTTATAATTAATATTTTGCGATTTTGATTTGTCAGCTCTCCCAGTCATATTCACCAAAGATCTGCAGAGCCAGGAGCCTGAGGAAGGGGGCAGTGTTACCCTGCACTGTGAGCTCTCTAAACCTGGAGTCCCTGTAGAATGGACGAAGGGGGAGGTGGGTCTCTGCCCCTGTGCCAAGTATGAAATCGTCCAGGAAGGACACAGCGCCAGACTTGTCATCCACAGCTTAGACCCTGAAGACTCAGGCAGCTATACTTGTGACAGTGGCGACCGGAAAACCACAGCAAACCTTTCTGTGAAGGGTAGGCTAAAAGAAAACTCTTATGGTTTTAGCTGTGTATGCTGTCGGGAAAGAAAATCGAACTTTCCCACGTTTTATACATATTTTGTGGTTTGGAGGCACAATTCTGCCCTCTAAAAGTGTCTCTATCTCACCTCTCCCAACCTACATCGTTCCTACCCCCCCTTTTGCTTTCCACAGCCCTGCCTGTTTACTTCAAAACCCGACTACAGAATCTAGAGTGGGACGCAGGTGAGATCGCCATCCTCCGCTGTGAGATCACAAATCCTGGGGCCAGCGTTGTTTGGAGCCGGGGCGACAGGGTCTTGGAGTCTAACAACAAGTATCAGCTGAAACAGGAAGGTGCCATAGTGAAGCTTATCATCTATAACCTACAAGGCGATGACTCTGGGGAGTATATCTGTGACACGGGTTACCAGAAGACCTCATCCATGCTCACTGTACAGGGTAGGGGAGAAGATGAAAGTCTGCTACTGTCTTCTGACATTATTTTCAACCACTCTCTCTCTCTGCACACCTCTTGAATCATGGCACCTCTCTTTTAATTCACTCTATCCCTACCACCGCTTTCCATCCTGAGTCCCACAAGACTAATATCACGCAAGGCTTTAGAGGAACAAAGGCCTAAAGAGCACAGAAGTAAAGCTTGTTGGGATCTTCATCCATTTCCTGATTCAACTACTGCTTCCTATGTCTTTCATATCCTTCACACACCTTCCTCTGCACTTCTACCTTCATAACCATTCCACCCAAGTGCTCTGCTGTTAAGGACAATGATCTGTCTCACACTTCCACTTCTTCTGTCTTGACAGGAGCAACCTTATGTCTTGACAGTTGTCTCTGTATTGTAATTGTATTGAGTGTGTATGGTTAGGTGCCTTTTTTCTGTTGTAATCTAACCATGTACACCCATATAGACACTAGTGCTCCCTTAGAGTGAGATTCGCATCTAAGCAGTAACACATAACTGGCTTTTTAAAACAGAGCTGGAGGTGACCATAGTGAAGGTCTTGAACAGCTGCTCGGTGCGCGAGGGGGAGGACGTTCACTTTGAGTGCCATCTGTCCCACGAGGATGCCAAGGAGGTCCAGTGGATGCTTGCGGATGTCCCTCTGCAGAACAATGAAATGAATCTGATCCGCAGCCAAGGCAAGGTGCACAGCCTCACCCTCAGGGGGGTCACCCAGGCCGACTCGGCCACAGTCGCTTTCACCGTCGGCCACCATACCTCCACCGCCAGCCTGACCGTCGGAGGTAAGGGGTGCATATACATAGTCCAAGGTTAGGAGTATACAGTATATAGTCATATACTGTACATAGTCTGAGGTAAGAGATACATCTGCTGGTAATCAGCCCCAACCTTCTCCCATTGTACCCCAATACCAGGATCCATTCTGTCCATTCCAAATCCGTTTTATACCCCGAACGTCCAAGGTAAAGGGTACATATACTGTATAGTCTGAGGTAAGGGGTTATATAATATATGTATGATGCTAATCACTGACTTTTACTAGACCTAACCCTTTTCCATTGTACCGCAATACTTGGAGCCATTCTGTCCATTCTTTCATAGATTCTTCATGTCTTTTATCTTCTCTTATCAATAATAGATCTCTCAATTCATGTTCATATTGTTGTGGAGATCGATTATCATAGCAGTGCATGCCATTGGTAGGCCACTTGTTCATTTCTCTCACATTACAACATAGCAAGAAACAAGAAATCCCCCCCGTTTTTGTCATTTGCTATTTGAAACCTGCAGTGGTTAATGTCTGTTCAGCAAATGCTTTTAAATGTTGTTGTTAAATGTTGAATGTTTCCTTTCAAGATATTGGATGTCCGTCCCGTCCGTGTCCACTCCCTAAACCAGGTAATGTCTCCATCAATTTAAACCTGGTCTGTATCTATCTTGCTGTGTCCCCCCAGGGGCCCCTGTGGTGTTCAAGAAGGAGCTGGAGAGCCAGGAAGCAGTTGAGGGGGGCAGTGTCTCCCTGACCTGTGAGATCAGTGTTGAGGGCAAGGTGACATGGAGAAGGGGCTCCGTGCTCCTCACCCAGGGGGAGAAGTATTCCATGGAGCACACAGGTTCTACCTACATCCTGATGGTTCACAAGCTGAAGGTCGAGGATGCTGGAGAGTACACCTGCGATACTGGGGATAAGCAGAGCACGGCCACCCTGAAAGTCAAAGGTAATGGAGCGTCTGTATTCACATCGGTCTCTCGTTTGCTGTGACTCTACATTATCGTCTGCTTTCATTCAGTGTGCCAACGGACTAAGAACTTCCATCTTAATGCCAAGGCAGCAGCAACTCTTCCTGGGGTCCAACAGAATTAAGGCAGTTATACAATTCTAAAAACATAACAATACATCCACAAAAGATTTCACAACACATTAAGTGTGTACCCTCAGGCCACTACTCTACTACCACATATCTACAACACAAAATCCATGTGTATGTACAGTGCATTCGGGAAAGTATTCAGACCCTTTGCCTTTTCCACATTTTGTTATGTTACAGCCTTATTCTAAAAACTATTACATTACATTTTTCCTCATCAATCTACACACAATAACACAGAATGACAAATCAAAACAGATTTTTTGAAAATGTTCAAATTTATAACAATAAATATCAGATTCAGTATTCAGTCCTTTTACTAGTACTTTGTTGAAGCACCTTTAGCAATGATTACAGCCTTGAGTCTTCTTGGGTGTGACGCTACAAGCTTTGCACACCTATATTTGGGGAGTTTCTTCTCTGCATATCCTCTCAAGCTCTGCGTCACTGCACAGCTATTTTCAGGTCTTTCCAGAGTTGCCCGGGTTCTGAATGGGCCACTCAAGGACATTCAGAGACTTGTTCCCGAAGCCACTCCTGTGTTGTCTTGGTTGTGTGCTTAGGTTCGTTGTCTTGTTAGAAGGTGAACTTTCACCCCAGTCTGAGGTCCTGAGTGCTCTGGAGCAGGTTTTCATCAAGGATCTCTGTGTACTTTGCTAAATTCATCTTCCCCTCGATCCTGACTAGTCTTCCAGTCCCTACCGCTGAAAAACATCTCCACAGCATGATGCTGCCACCACCATGCTTGACCGTGGGGATGGTGCCAGGTTTCCTCCAGACGTGATGCTTGGCATTCAGGCCAAAGAGTTCAATCTTGGTTTCATCAGACAAGATAATCTTATTTCTCATGGTCAGAGTCCTTTAGGTGCCTTTTGGCAAACTCTGAGTGTGCTGTCATGTGCCTTTTACTGAGGAGTGGCTTCCGTCTGTGCACACTACCATAAAGGGCTGATAGGTGTAGTGCTGCAGAGATGGTTGTCCTTCTGGAAGGTTCTCCCATCTCCACGGAAGAATTCTGGAGCTCTGTCAGAGTGACCATCAGGATCTTGGTCACCTCCCTGACCAAGGCCCTTGGGTTTTGCTCTGACATACACTGTCAACTGTGGGACCTTATATAGACAGGGGTGTGCCTTTCCAAATCATGTCCAATCAATTGAATTTATCACAGGTGAACAATCAAGTTGCAGAAACATCTCAAGGATGATCAATGGAAACAGGATGCACCTGAGCTCAATTTCTAGTCTCATAGCAAAGGGTCTGAATACTTATGTAAATATGGTATTTATGTTTTTATTTTTAATACATTTGCAAAAATGTATAAAAACCTGTTTTCACTTCATCATTATGGGGTATTGTGTGCAGATTTATATAAAACAAATATAATAATTATCCAATTTAGAACAAGGCTGTAACATAACAAAATGTGGAAAAAGTCAAGGGGTCTGAATACTTTCCGACTGCACTGTCTAGTGCGTATGTTATCGTGTGTGTATGCATGTGTCTGTGCCTGTGTGTCTCTTCACAGTCCCCGCTGTTCCATAAGGTGTATTTTGATCATTTAAAAAAAATCTAATTCTACTGCTTGCATCAGTTACTTGATGTGGTATAGAGTTCCATGTAGTCATAGCTCTATGTAGTCGTGGCTCTACAGCAACCAGTTTTAGAGGTATAATCTGTGAGTAAGCATAGTTGTCGAGTTAACAATAAAATGTTTGTTGATCATGAAATGTAGGTTTCATTAATTAATGTGTGTTTTTATGTTTGAACCACAGTCTATTTGCTATGTTGGGGACTACTGCATGTTGGTTTTGTTTTCATAATCAGACCTATATTAAGCTATTGTGTCAGATCACTTCTTGCATATACATATGTCTACAGTACCTTCCTACACGTTAGTCATTACGTAGGAAGTGAAAGTGTGTTTTGCGTAATATTGTACTCTTTCAATGAGAAGTCCTAAACATTGAGTTGGCAGAAAGAGTTTCACTAATATCCATGGTGTCTCCTGGAGTGCAAGTGTCCATCCTCTATAGAACTCACTTTTAAATCGGGATACCAATGTTGGTGCTCTAATGTTGAGTGTTTCACCTGAATGAATCCCCTGGGAAACCTTGACCCCAGGATCCTTTAAATCTCTCACTCCCCCATCGTCACATTCATTCACCTCCAGAGTCTCTACGCATCACTCGGGAGCTGCACGACATCACAGTGACCACCGGGCAGGATGCTGTCTTTGCGTGTGAGTTGTCCCAGGAGGGCGTAACCAATGGAGAGTGGTGGCTAGGGGATAACCTCCTCCAAAACAACGACCTGAACCAGATGACCTTCCAGGGCCGGGTGCACCGGCTGACACTGCAGATGGTCACCACTGATGAGTCAGGGGACGTGGCGTTTGTGGTGGGCGAAGAGAAGACCGTCGCATGCCTACTGGTAGAAGAGAAGCCCAAAGGTAATGGAGATGTTAACGGAGATGTTAAAGATGGCAATCTAGTCCTCACCCCTCTCCATCTATATCTTCCATCAAACAGCATTGGAACAACCTCTGTTCATCTGCTGTGCACCATCATCCATTCCATTCTAACCTTTCTGTAAACGTGTGTTGGCCATCCTCCTGGCTTTTCTTTTTATAGCATCTTTGTCTTTAAAGATACTATGAAATTAAGTTGACAACAAGATGGTTGTCAGTGACATAAACATATCACTTTGCTAACTTCAGTATCAATTTGAATATCAATTGAGTGATTCACGCCTAATGGACATAGTCTTTATGGTTAGCATTGGCGGTATTGTAGACCTGTGGAAAAAGAGGCACTTTAAACACTGCCCATAGAAATACTATACAAGTTTGACATGCATGACATCTGACACTCAAAGTGCATTACACTGTATGTACTTAGCTTGGGATTTCCCATATCTACAGTCTTAATCCTAGAGAAGCCTCATGACACAGTGGCTTTGGAGGGTGAGACAGTCACCCTGTCCTGCACCGTCTCCGACCCCACGGCCACTATCAACTGGAGCAGGAATGATGTTGACATCAAAGCAGGCCTCAAGTACGACCTGCGGAAGAATGGAGCTCTCATGCAGCTCCGTATCCACAACCTGGAGATGGAGGACTCTGGAACTTACTGCTGCGATACCGGGGATGCACAGTGCACCGTCACATTGACTGTGGAAGGTAAAGAATGATACTGCCACTTGAAAAGTTTGGACCCTCTACACTGCATCTAATGGGTACTAGAAAATAGTCTCCTAAAACTGAAGGCTCAGGATGAGTTCCCCCACAATAGTGTTCTTAACTTGCTTGCCTTCTACAAACTATCAGGCACCCAGTCTTCCGTCAACATACAACAGAGCCATCTACGCCCCTGTCCACCATGCCACCATCGTCTACACATCTTCTATTGTCCGACACTGATGTCATGTCTCCTACTTCCACCAGGTGCCCCAGCATTCTTCCAGAAGGAGCTGAAGAACAAGGAAGCCCAGGAAGGCGATGATATCACTCTGCGCTGTGAGCTCTCCAAGGCGTGCACTCAAGTGGAGTGGAGGAAGGGAGGCATGGTCCTCCAGGCTGGTAAGAAGTATGAGATGAGGCAGGAGGGATGCGTTCAGGAGCTCTGCATTCGTAACCTGGAGCCAGAGGACAATGGCTACTACACCTGTGATGCTGGAGACCAGCTCACAACGGCGTCAGTGGCAGTACAAGGTATCATGTCACAACTACACCATCTGTCCCTGAAAGGGTTCATTTCTGTATCGTTTCTTCATTTCTCTAGGATCAAGGAATGAATTCCTAACAGTTTATGATACACTTGTTGAAACCACAAAGGCTATTGTATGTTTTTCAGCAAGTTAAAGATGACCAGTTATAGGATGTAATTGTAAATTAAAAAGATGTAAGATTTATTTGTTTACATACATGTTTCCAGTTTTGATTGAAAACAGATGGTTAACATTTAGTTGAACAAAATGTATATTGTATCATGGAACATAGGGAATAAATAACCCAATGAAGTGAACAAGGATGCATGCCCTCTTAAAGTCAAAGTTTAAATGAGGAATGAGACCAGGTCAAGGTCGAAGTAATCTTTATTATCCCATAGGCTGGCATTGTGAGTGTTAGAGGTGAGTTGTGTGACTGTGAGTGGCAGTAGCTGAGTGTCTGACTGTATCTCCACTACTCTGCAGAGGCAGAAGTCCTCATAGTGTGTGGTCTAAAGAGCACCGATGTCTTTTTGGGCGAGTGGGCCACCTTCTCCTGCCAGCTGTCCCGCGGTGTGAGGCCCGGGGAGGTGCAGTGGTGGCTGGACGGGACCCTTCTCCAGGACAGCCCCTCCAGCGAGATAGGGCTGAGCAAGGGCCACGTCCACACCCTCACCCTAAAGGACCTGGCCCCGGATGCCTCGGGCACCGTCACGTTCAAAGCCTGCAGCCTGGTGTCCTACGCCAAGCTCTTAGTTAAAGGTATCAGGGAGGAGGAACTAGAGGGATTGAGAGGAGTAGGAGAGTGACTTCTAAAGTTCCAGCTGTGTTCTCCAGACCTTGCAGCATCAATGCTAATAATACTCAACATCCATACAGTGGGGCAAACTAGTATTTAGTCAGCCACCATTTGTGCAAGTTCTCCCACTTAAAAAGATGAGAGAGGCCTGTAATTTTCATCATAGGTACACTTCAACTATGGCAGACGAAATGAGAAAAAAAAATCCAGAAAATCACATTGTAGGATTTTTAATGAATGTATTTGCAAATTATGGTGGAAAATAAGTATTTGGTCAATAACAACAGTTTATCTCAATACTTTGTTCTATACCCTTTGTTGGCAATGACAGAGGTCAAATGTTTTCTGTAAGTCTTCACAAGGTTTTCACACACTGTTGCTGGTATTTTGGCCCATTCCTCCATGCAGATCTCCTCTAGAGCAGTGATGTTTTGGGGCTGTTGCTGGGCAACACAGACTTTCAACTCCTTCCAAAGATTTTCTATGGGGTTGATCTGGAGACTGGCTAGGCCACTCCAGGACCTTGAAATGCTTCTTACGAAGCCACTCATTCGTTGCCCAGGCGGTGTGTTTGGGATCATTGTCATGCTGAAAGACCCAGCCACGTTTCATCTTCAATGCCCTTGCTGATGGAAGGAGGCTTTCACTCAAAATCTCACGATGCATGGCCCCATTCATTATTTCCTTTACACGGATCAGTTGTCCTGGTCCCTTTACAGAAAAACAGCCCCAAAGCATGATGTTTCCACCCTCATGCTTCACAGTAGGTATGGTGTTCTTTGGATGCAACTCAGCATTCTTTGTCCTCCAAACACGATGAGTTGAGTTTTTACCAAAAGGTTATATTTTGGTTTCATCTGACCATATGACATTCTCCCAATCTTCTTCTGGGTCATCCAAATGCTCTCTAGCAAACTTCAGATGGGCCTGGACATGTACTGGCTTAAGCAGGGGGACACGTCTGGCACTGCAGGATTTGAGTCCCTGGCGGCGTAGTATGTTACTGATGGTAGGCTTTGCTACTTTGGTCCCAGCTCTCTGCAGGTCATTCACTAGGTCCCCCCGTGTGGTTCTGGGATTTTTGCTCAACGTTCTTGTGATCATTTTGACCCCACAGGGTGAGATCTTGCGTGGAGCCCCAGATCGAGGGAGATTATCAGTGGTCTTGTATGTCTTCCACTTCCTAATAATTGCTCCCACAGTTGATTTCTTCAAACCAAGCTGCTTACCTATTGCAGATTCAGTCTTCCCAGCCTGGTGCAGGTCTACAATTTTGTTTCTGGTGTCCTTTGACAGCTCTTTGGTCTTGGCCATAGTGGAGTTTGGAGTGTGACTGTTTGAGGTTGTGGACAGGTGTCTTTTATACTGATAACAAGTTCAAACAGGTGCCATTAATACAGGTAACGAGTGGAGGACAGAGGAGCCTCTTAAAGAAGAAGTTACATGTCTGTGAGAGCTAGAAATCTTGCTTGTTTGTAGGTGACCAAATACTTATTTTCCACCATAATTTGCAAATAAATTCATAAAAAAATCATACAATGTGATTTTCTGGAAAAAAAATTCTCATTTTGTCTGTCATAGTTGAAGTGTACCTCTCATCTTTTTAATTGGGAGAACTTACACAATTGGTGGCTGACTAAATACTTTTTTAGACATAATAGATTAGACATAATATTCAATTATGGTATTTATCTCTAAGTGACCACCAGAGCATTTTCACCACATGGAGAGTAGACTACTATTTGCACACTTACTGTCCAAGACTAATGTTAATCTTGACAGTCTTATGCCAGTGTCCTCAAGAGTTCAAAGCTCCCTGATTCAGTAGTGGGGATGACTAGTTCAGTAGCTAAGGTATTTTTGTGCCTCATCCATGCATGCTTCCATGCATGAGCATACATTTGAGTCATTTCACTAATAGTTAGAATGAGAGTTTTCATGCTGCATGCTTTTGATAAGACCAAAACCTACAAGATGGTGCAGCAGTAGAGGATGTTTCCACTAGTTTCTTAGTAATATGGAGCAAGAGCAATGTTATCCAATGAGGATTCACACCCATAGTTCCATTGTGTATCTACATTTTTAGCTAATAATGGCAAATGGTACCTAACAGTTGTGGTTTACAGAATATCTAGTTGTAATAGATTAGGACTAGCGGACATATTTTGATGATTAAAGGTGGAATATGCAGAAATCGCACCACCATTCCTGGTTGCAAAAATGTGAATTGTTCGCCTAATTTCAGTTTGTGTGTAGAGAATCATTGTACCATCTAAAGCGCTTTGAAATACATTTTCAATAACCAAAAATAATATGTTTGAAACTGGTTTACAAAACCGAAAGTAAAAGATGCAAAAACTAAACTTAAGAACGGTAAGAATAGAAATAGCGCACATACAACAGATATACCACTTCTTAGACTTGCTTTCAATGAGAATGACAGATTTAGAACTCACATTTATACGTACATTTGCTCAAGTCACCCAAAAATGAACATATTGCAGCTTCAAGTATAGTTCTAGGAATCATCCACTCTAATCTTATCCAACAATTATAGAAATAAATAATATCTGCCTACTGTAGTGTATTCACATTGAAATAGATTACATAATATGTAATCTATTTTGTGGCAGTATGTGGGATGTATGATTGCTGATAAGTGATGTGTGCACACAGGTAGTGATTAAGAAATAAAGTGTGCACTGTGTATTTTATGAACTTAGTTTTGATGCAGTTCAATTGGTACAGTGGGACAGATTTGACCTGTAAACAAGCTTTGCTGTTGTTGTATGTCAACCTATAGAATCATCAGTAGCTGGAAATTACAGTGTAGGGCAGTACTGCTCCACCCATCCACCCTGGCCTGCCACTTTCCCTTACTTACTCTCACTCTTTGCTTCACCTCCACCCTGCACTGCACCGCCCCTAGCCTGCAAGCACTGAAACTCTCTAACCCTTCCTACCTCTGCCCTGTCAGTCTGGCATATCTATCCACCCACTGGCATATCTCCCCTTTCTCATTGGTTGGTTAGTGGGCAGTAGTTGTGTCTAACTCCCCCTGCCTCTTGAGGAGATTGGGCTTTTCACTCCCCCTTCAGTTTGGAGTAACAAAAACATCTGTCACAGATAAGTAGACATTCACATACTGTATCTAAGTGCATATTTGGCCACGGAGTGCTGCATCCATAAGATATACTGTTAATCAAGGCAACTCTAAGGGCTTGCCACAGCAGCACACAATGCATACTAAAATACTAAGCCACCTCTGGTACCACCAACAACTCAAAACATGTATCAAATTTCCCCCTTGGGGAACAATAAAGTTAACTCAATTCAAAGTAATATACATCAAAATACTCCAAGGTGTACCGGGGTGTTTATAAAGCCCAGGTATTGTTATTTGGCATGCCGAGAGAGTGCATGTCAGTCATGATGACCTTGTCATATGACCCCTGCCCCCACTCTCAGACCCCACAGTAGAGGTGGTGAGCGAGATGCAGGACCTGCGGGTGGCTGAGGACAAGCCGGCTGAGTTCATCTGCCAGTACTCCCGGCCGGTCCAGGCCCAGTGGAAGAGAGATGGTCGGCCGTTGCAGCCTGACGGCCAGAGGGTGGTAGTGGAGCAGGACTGGACCGTGGCTCGCTTGTACATTAGACACGTGTCCACCGAGGACAGGGGGAGATACTCCTGTGAGGCAGAGGGGACCTGTGTGGTTGCCTTACTTGAGGTGGAAGGTGAGCTTCTCTCCATTTGGAAAGAGCACCTTGCTATTCTACCCTTCCACTGAACTTGTAAAAATGTTCGTTGTTGTTTTCAATTATGAACAGCAGATAGCGATTTAAAGTAGGTATTTTTTTATCCTTTAATTTATACCATCTTTCCCCCCACCCCTCTTTAGCAGGCAAGGCTAAATGATAAATGTACATGACTTCTAAATAGGGCCCTTGTTTCTCATGGTCAGGTCACATGCACAGGAAAAACTCGTGGCCCTAATGTGAAAATGGGGCAAAAGTATTGTAAGAAAACAAAGCATTGTAAGACTCACCAAAGACTGCATTGACGTCCCTGGCAGGTCATTTCATGCATTGTGTGTGTGTGTGTGTGTGTGTGTGTGTGTGTGTCTAGCAGTTTTAGCAGGTTTTCATTGTGAGGTTCCGCTTGAATAGCAGCAAGTGTTAAGCATAAAAAATCCACTTGACCTACAGGCCACCGTGAACCTGAAAACCCCACAAAAGCTTGTCTTATGACACATTCTCCCCTCTCAGTCAAAGCTATTCTTTTACAGTAAACTGCCCTCTCCCTGCTCCCCTCTCCACCCATACAGCCAAACCCATTGAAATCCTACAAGGCTTGGAGAACATGGACACCATTGATGGTGGGGAGGCCCTATTCGAGTGCTCTATCTCTCGTTGCGAGATCAAAGACTGCCACTGGCTGATTGGGGGCAAGCCGGTGAAGGAGTCGCCCACCACGGAGATCGTGTCCTTCGAAAATGGACGCCGCCACCTCTTGCTGCTCAAGGATCTGCACGTTGGAGACAGCTGCAAAGTTACTTTCCAAGCCGGCAGCGCAACAACCTCCGCCATGCTCAACGTCAAAGGTGTGTCACCCCAATTAATGTCCAACTTTCAGTATGTTTGTTTGTCAATTAGTCACCCCAGTTAATATCCCCTTATGTTTGTTAGTTCCTGTTTTTTCTGGGAGCGTAAGTCTTAGGCCTGGTCTACTGGTGGAAATAACATACTACAGATGAAAATAAGGAAAATCTGCCTGCAATTGCTATAGGAACCGAGACTAGCATTAGTTTCTGTATATGTAACAGTATTGTGAGTCTTGAGTTTGTTAGGCATTATATGACATGGATTTTGTGTGAGTAGGCTGGCAGCTGGATGTGGTGAGTGGTCTGGAGGATAAGGTAGCTGTGGTGGGAGAGACTCTAGAGTTCAGCTGCAAGCTGACTGAGCCTGTGCCTGAGGCGGAGGTAGCCTGGTACTCTAACGGAGCCGAGCTAAAGGCTGATGACACCTGGGGCATGAGGGCCGATGGCTGCTCCTACCACCTGGTGCTTAGACAGACACCAGCCATGCCACCACAGGAGATCACCTTCGCTGCCAGGGACGCCATCTCCATGGCCAAGCTCACCATCATCAGTAAGTGTCTGAACAGCCATTTTGGAATCAATAATAGAAGCGTTCTCCAGGGAAGTGATTCTCAATTCTGTTAGATCCATTTGTCTCTCTTTCTCCTATTCTCTACATTCAGAACCACATTCCTGTTCATGTTAAATACTGTTGAAGTTATATGGCTACAGGTTAATCTGCCTCACCTAAAGCCCATTCTGGTGGGAAGCTCCTATAGACCACCAAGTGCTAACATCAGTATCTGGATAACGTGTGAAATGCTTGATAATGTATGTGATATCAACAGAGGTACATTTTCTGTGTAATTTAAATATTGACTGGCTTTCATCAAGCTACCCACTTAAGAAAAAGTTTCAAACTGTAACCAGTGCCTGCAACCTGGTTCAGGTTATCAGTCAACCTACCAGGGTAGTTACAAATAGCACAGCGTTGAAATCATCAACATGTATGATTGACATCTTTACTAATACTGCAGAAATTAGCTTGAAGGCAGTGTCCAATCCATCAGATGTAGTGATCATAATTTAGTAGCCATGTCTAGGAAAACCAAAGTTCCAAAGGCTGGGCCTAATATAGTGTATAAGAGGTCATACAAGTTTTGTAGTGATTCTCATGTGGATTATGTAAAGAATATTTGCTGGTCTGTGGTTTGTAATAAAGAGCAACCAGACGCTGCACTTGACACATTTATGACATTTCTTATTCCAGTTACTAATAAGCATGCACCCATTAAGAACATGACTGTAAAAACGGTTAAATCCCTGTTGATTGATGAGGAATTTAAGAATTGTATGGTAGAGAGTGATGAGGCAAAAGTTATGGCAAATAAGTCAGCAGAACTGAATGGCAAACGTACTGCAAATTAAGAAATCATGTGACGAAAACTGAATAAAAACAAGAATAAACTATGCCATGAAACAAAAATGAATGATAGTAAAAAGCTTTGGAGCAACTTAAAACCTCTTTGGGCTGAGATCCCGCTAACGGGATCGATATGACAACAGCCAGTGAAAGTGCAGCCAAATTCAAAACAACAGATATCTCATAATTAAAATTCCTCAAACATACAAGTATTTTACACCATTTTAAAGATACACTTCTTGTTAATCCCACCACAGTGTCCGATTCCAAAAATGCTTTACGATGAAAGCAAACCAAATGTTTATGTTAGGTGAGTGCATAGTCACAGAAAAACAGCCATTTTTCCAGACAAAGAGAGGAGTCACAAAAAGCAGAAATAGAGATAAATTAATCACTAACCTTTGATCTTCCTCAGATGACACTCATAGGACTTCATGGTACACAATACATGTATGTTTTGTTCGATAAAGTTAATATTTATATAAAAAACCTCAGTATACATTGGCGCGTTATGTTTTGTAGTTCCAAAACATCCGGTGATTTTGCAGAGAGCCACATCAATTTACAGAAATACTCATAATAAACATTGATAAAAGATACAACTATTGTGCATGGAATTATACATACACTTCTCCTTAATGCAACCGCTTGGTCAGATTTCAAAAAAGCATTACCGAAAAAGCACACCATGCAATAATCTGAGTACAGCGCTCAGAGACCAAAACAACCCAAACAGATATCCGCCATGTTGTGTAGTCAACAGAAGTCAGAAATAGCATTATAAATATTAACTTACCGTTGATGATGTTCATCAGAATGCACTCCCAGGAATCCCAGTTCCACAACAAATGTTTGTTTTGTTCGATAATATCCATCATTTATGTCCAAATACCTCCTTTTCACGGCGCTCGATCACTAGGAGCAGACGAAAAGTCAAAAAGTTCCGTTACAGTCCGTAGAAACATGTCAAACGATGTATAGAATCAATCTTTAGGATGTTTTTAACATAAATCTTCAATAATGTGTCGTGACGTTGTATTAGTTAATGTGACGACTGTTGCTCATCGAATGATTACAAGTTTCTAATTACGTGATTAACTGAATCAAGCAATTATTAACTCATTAACCTGGGGCACCATGGGAAAACTAGCTTTTATTGAGTTTCTATTTCCCAAATTAACTCAAAGAATATCAGAATATCGATTTTACAACAGCCGCTAATTAACCAGTTTCCTCTACTAATCTCGTTCTGAACGTCGTATAGCCCATGAATCTGCACGGACCCGGGTCCCACCAATGAATTCGTACCACACCAATCTTCGTTGAATATTTATTTACTAAAAAGCTAAAATGATGATAAAGATACACATAGACAAAACACATTATAGGCTATTGATTAGAACTTAGTATAATGGGCCAACACACTATGGTGAGTGTTACCCACAATGGGAATTTCAAAAGAGAGAAAAAAAGAAAGTACACGAGAAATATAAGTTTGGGTGAATTTGTCAGCTATGCTTATTCTAACCCTAGCCTTGCCCCAAACTGCCGCTCTTATGGGTCAGAATATAATGATGTAATTACGTGGGGATGATCGCCGAGGATTCTCTACGTGGACCGTTCTGCTGTTCGATGGCGCACTTCTCCTGCGCAGCTCCCTGCTCGTCCTCTCCATGTCAGTGTCCTTTTTGGCTTAGGAGTCTGTTCCCTCACCCTTTTCTCTGGAAGGGGTCTTCTGAGGACAGACAGCTCTGTAGCTCAGAGCTCACAACATAGGAATGAAACTCTTTAGATACCACGATTCGATGGGAGATGGAGGCTAGGTGGTTCGACTTGAATTCACCCGCTTAGACACAGCTACTCAGCCGTAGCTTGGGTAGAAAAGGATTTCTTTGTCCTCAAACTTGCGTTGCGTTCTGGGTTCATTGACTTTTTTAGACCTTGTTGCAGCTGGGGTCACGTAGTCCTGCTGTAAATTCTATACTCACAGGTTTTATAGCCTTGGGTCAGAAGTGGGCATAGCCGCCTTTAGGGCGATTTTCTGGGCGTACCAAGTTCATGAGGCAAGGTCCAGATTTTACTCAAGTCCAATTTTAGACAACTAACTTAACATTTCATCTCCCCCAAAACATTCCCTTTGATTTGGACATTTTCCACACAATGTATAAACATCAAATATGTACTAGGAAAACTCTTCATGTTGCAATGTTTTTGTAATAACGTCATCTATTAACCTTTAATAACAAAACAAAAATGACATACATTTTCATATTCCATCTATCGTCAAGACCACCATTGTGGCTGACAAAAACCATTGTTCCAAAGTCCCTTTAGTTCATGTTTAATGTTCTGAGGCTGGTTCTCCATAGTAACAGGACAAAGGAATTTGTCTGTGGCCTGAGATTTACCAGGGGCGTGAGGGTCCATAAAACCCCCCACATCTTCAGTCCCCTAGATCTCTCCTCCTCTGTTGGGGTTGAGAGATAATCTGTAGGGTTGTGGTCTCCTGTAACCTGACCTGATCAGGACGGTCATGATAACTCAAGATAACTCTCACATGAAGTCTCGTGGCCAGCTCGTGACTCTCTGGCAGACCTCTGACTCATTCCCCTCTCATTCGCCCCCACTTAACAGTAGAAGCATCAAACAAGGTTCTAAAAACTGTTGACATCTAATGGAAGCCGTAGGAAGTGCAATTTGGCCCCATAGATACTGTGCATTTGATAGGGAAGGAGTTGAAAAACTACAAACCTCAGATTTCCCACTTCCTGGTTGGGTTTTGTCTCAGGTTTTTGCCTGCCATATGAGTTCTGTTATACTCACAGACATCATTCAAACAGTTTTAGAAACTTCAGAGTGTTTTCTATCCAAAACTGCTAATCATTTGCATGTATTAGCAACTGGGCCTGAGTAGCAGACAGTTTACTCTTGGCACCTTTTTCATTCAAGCTACTCAATACTGCCCCCAGCCATAACAAGTTAAATTAAATTTTAGGCAAAAAAGCATACTCAGCTCCATCATTCATCGAATCAGATGCCTCATTTATCACAAAACCCACTGATATTGCCAACTACTTTAATGATTTTTTTCATTGGCAAGATTAGCAAACTAAGGCATGACATGCCAGCAATAAACACTGACACTACACATCCATGTATTCTGTCCAAATTAGGAAAGACTAGCATTGTAATTTAGAATTCCGTAAAGTGAGTGTGGAAGATGTGAAAAAATTATTGACAATGACAAGCTACCGGGGTCTGGATGAAAAATAGCGGACAATATTGCCACTCCTATTTGCCATATCTTCAATTCAAGCCTACTAGAAAGTGTGTGCCCTCAGGCCTGGTGGAAAACAAAAGTCATTCTGCTGCCTAAGAATAGTAACGCCCTCTTTACTGGCTCAAATAGCCGACCAATCAGCCTGTTATCAACCCTTAGTAAACTTATGGAAAAAATTATTTTTGACCAGATTACAATGCTGTTTTACAGTAAACAAACTTACAACAGACTTTAAGCACGCTTATAGGGAAGGACAGTCAACAAGCACAGCACTTACACAAATGACTGATTGGCTGAGAGAAATTGATGATTGTGGGAGCTGTTAGATTTCAGTGCGGCTTTTGGCATTATTGACCATAGTCTGCTGCTGGAAAAACATATGTGTTATGGCTTTACATTCCCTGTTAATTTGTGGATCAAGAGTTACAGTGCCTTGCGAAAGTATTCGGCCCCCTTGAACTTTGCGACCATTTGCCACATTTCAGGCTTCAAACATAAAGATATAAAACTGTATTTTTTTGTGAAGAATCAACAACAAGTGGGACACAATCATGAAGTGGAACGACATTTATTGGATATTTCAAACTTTTTAACAAATCAAAAACTGAAATATTGGGCGTGCAAAATTATTCAGCCCCTTTACTTTCAGTGCAGCAAACTCTCTCCAGAAGTTCAGTGAGGATCTCTGAATGATCCAATGTTGACCTAAATTACTAATTACTGATCTAAAAGATCATGGGGGCGCTAACATTAATGATATGCATTTTATCTCTCGTGGCTCATAGTGGAGGAGAGATTGACTTCATCACCACTGGTTGACAAGTGTTGACATTTTGAGTGCACCAAGCTGTCTATTTAAACTACTAGCACACAGCTGAGACACCCATGCGTACCCCACAAGACATGTCACCAGAGGTCTCTTCACAATCCCCAAGTCCAGAACAGACTATGGGAGGTGGACAGTACTACATAGAGCCATGAATACATGGAACTCTATTCCACATCAGGTAACTGATGTAAGCTGTAGAATCCCAATTATTCTTTTTTATACACCTTATGGAACAGCGGGGACTGTGAAGAGACACACAGGTACAGAGACACGCATACACACACAAACAATAGCACTCTACAAGCGCACATTGAAATAACGTTGTATGGTGTTATTATACATTTTGTATTGGAGATATGTAGCGGTGTGCTAATGCTATATGATATTTTGTTTGTGTAATATAAGTGCTTTGGCAGCAGCTAATGGGGATCCCTAATAATTACAAATACAAATTCCTCTCTCTTCAAACCCACCATTGACCCACTCTCCTTTTTATAGCTGTTCCTGACCCCCCGGAGGACCCAGAGCTGGTCAGTAAGAGTAAGCAGGCGGTGACCCTGTCTTGGTTCACACCCCTCAGCGACGGAGGCAGCCCTATTTTGGGCTACAGGGTGGAGATGAGGCTGGCGGACAGTGTCCTCTGGCTGCCGTGCCATGCAGAGCCTGTGTGTAACACAGAGTTCTCTGTGGATAACCTCATCCCAGGGAGCGGCTACAGGTTCAGGGTGGCAGCCATCAACAGAGCTGGGACAGGAGAACCTGTCCAGCTGCCTCAGAGCGTTCAGCTGGGTGAGTTGGCTATTTGATGAGCTCACACCTTAGCCAAACATATATATCTCTATATGGCTCTGTCTCAAGCCCAGCACTTTGAACAACCTAATTATAACCTAGTCCTAGATCATGTATGTGTTAGTTACACCATTTAAAATCTAGGAGAGTCTAATACATTTCCCATTGGCATGAATTGCATCTGTAGTGTCCCATCTATTGGAAAAAATATAACTCAATCAACAACCAATCAATCAATCAACGAACAGTCAATCAATCGTTTTGGTCCATAGAGGCTCCAGTGACAGTGACCCAACAGTTGGCCTGTCCAGACCTGCAGGAGGGTAAGATGGCCCGTGTGGCTTGTGACCTCTCTGCTGAGGGCAGCTCGGTCACCTGGCTCAAAGACAACAAGGAGGTGGAGTATGGGGTCAAATACCAGGTCACCACAGAGGGCAAGACACAAGTGCTGCTGATCAAAGACTTTGAGTCTGCTGACCAGGGTGTGTACACCTGTGTGGCCTCAGACGAGGCAGAAAGCTCCCTTAATCTCAACCTACCAAAAGGTACATATGCCCAAACAAACCAGAATATTATACCATGTAATTTTAATTTTGCTTTTCCATTCGCCCACATGAATTTATTATGAAACTCTTGTAAGCCATTCTCCTCAAGCCAAACTGGAAGCTTGGTGGAGATGTGTTTGTTATTTGAGGGTAAGTTAAGGTAAGTTCATCTGCTAGTTCTAGCAATCAATCAAATCTATTCATAAAGCCCTTCTTATATCAGCTGGTGTCACAAATTGCTGTACAGAAAACCTCAAACAGCAAGCAATTCAGGTGAAAAAGCACGGTGACTAGGTAAAACTCCCTAGAAAGGCCAGAACCTAGGAAGAGAGGAACCAGGCTATGAGGGGTGGCCAGTCCTCTTCTGGCTGTGCCGGATATAGATTATAATTATTATCAGCTAGTAATGGTGTGAGGTGAGCTCCTTCTTTCAAAGTATACATGAACACACTACTCCTATCAGAAAATAATTTAATCCCATGGGTAATTGTCACTACATGATCAACATAGTTCTTATAAATGTAGTGTGTGTTGGGGCTGCTATATTGTAGAGATGTCCATTTGCTGCATATAGCATTCCATTGTGTCCTGGTTGTAGGTGGAGATGGGGTTCAGTTGGAGGAGGGGGCCCAGCCCAGCCTGCCTCCTGAGGCTGCCTCCGAGGGTGACGTCCATGCACTGTGGGAGGACCTGGCCAAGAAACGCCGCATGAGCCGAGAGCCCACCCTTGACTCCATCTCTGAGCTGCCTGATGAGGAGGACAAGGAGCCCAAGACACCCAAGGGACCAGTCAAGGAGAAGAAAGCCCTGGAGAAGGAGAAGGTGGGGGTGAAAGCCCTGGAGACTGAGAAAGTGGATGTGAAAGCCCCGGAGAAACAAAAGGTGAAAGAAAAGGAAAAGGTTGTAGAGCATGTCATCGTCCCTAAGAAGAAGGTGTTGGAGCCAAACTTGTACACCAGCTCTGAGGATGAATCCAGGCCTCCAACACTGGTTTCCTACCTGAAGAAGAGCAGCAAGTCCTCCCTCTCTGTGAGTGACCAGACAGATTCCATCTCCACTGAGAAGTTCTACGCACAGTTCAAGTTGAAAGAGGCGACCACAGTCCAACAGACTTCGGTCCAACAGACCTCATCTTCAGTACAGCAGATCACAGCACAGACCACGGACATCACGGAGGTCGTTGATGAGGAGGACGAAGAAATGGGGCTGCTGGATGCTGCTGTAAAGATCCAGGCTGCCTTCAAGGGGTACAAAGCCCGCAAGGACATGCGTCCAGTCTTCAAGGACGTCTTCAAGGACCAGACCAAGGAACCCAATGGCACCATCCACCTGGAGTGTGTGGCGGAGGGCAAGCCAGAGAAGGTGCGCTGGCTGAAGGATGGCGAGCACCTGGCGGACGGCAAGCACCACCACATTGACATCTACAACGATGGCACCTGCTCTCTGGTCATCACCGCCATAACCACCAAGGACACGGGTGTCTACACCTGTGAGGTCACCAACAAGTTCGGGGTGACCACCCACAGCGGCAAGGTGACGGTGGGCTTGGCGCGGGAGGCATCTGGAAGGAGGCCCCTGACCATGGGCTACAGTGCCGACAGCGAGGCGGAGAGCTCGTCGGCAGAAAGCGAGATGGACGAGTCTCTGAGGCAGGCTAGCAAACGTCTTCGCCGCCTCCTCCGCACACGCCTGCCGGCCACGTCGGAGGAGGAGTCGTTTGTCAGCTGTGATGATGAGGCTGAGCTGCAGGCCCCCGACCCCAAATCGTACCGCGAGGACGAGCGATACATCTACATCCGCTTTGACAAGCGGTCTGAGGCCCAGGTGGCGTCTCAGCGCTTCAAGGAGATGTTCACGGCCCAGGGGGTCCCTGTGGAGACCACCATCCAGGAGGCTGGACCTCTCAAAGTGGAGCTGCGCATCATGAAGATGGGATACACTCAAGATGGCTCTGCAACACCCACACAGGAGAAGCAGCTGCCTGTGTTCATGACAGGAGCCCCCGGTATGAAAACCAGAGAGTACAATTCTCTGTACGCCTTGCTGCAATTAAGTTTGATGCTGAGATTATACCATATAATTAAATAGGTATTTAATGTATCTCTATCGGTTATACTAAGTCATTTTGTCTACCATTCTATTTAGTAATCTAAATTAACCAGTTAAATCACAAAAAGACTAATGCCTTTGACATTGAAGTAATGTACATGTAATTTATTTTGCTTGAATAATATAAATACATGTTTCAATGTGTTTAAATTCCAAACATTAACAGGAGCCTTTGCTTGTTAGCTAAGACGTTACGTGTGTACTTGCTAAATAAATTGTCAAATTGTCCTCATCCAGGCTTTCATCTTGCTTTTCATGGTGTATTGTGTGTTCCATGTGGTTATACTACATTACCTTTTCTGTCTTCGTGTGTGACCTAATGTTAATTTTCTCTTGCCCAAACAGTTTGTCTTTCAGTCATATCAGTGTGTGTCTTCATTGGTATGTTTGTTTTGATGTAGTGTCCTCAGTTATGTCCCAAACATTTGTTTGTTTGTGTTTGCTGGAATTTAATGGTTGCTTCAATTTCTTTTTACCCACTTCTTTCCAGTATTGACACTATATATCCATACTATCGTTCTAGTCACACTTACCCTCCATTTCTCCTCATGCTGTTCTGCCCTGCGGTAGTCCTCAGTTTTAAACATGTTTGTCTTTGCTCTCCTTGACCCACTCCGTTCTAGTATTGATACAATCCTTTCCATCCAATAATCCTCACGTTGCACTGCCTGCCTTTACACCCTTTTATATCTGTGCTTTTTGTTGTACTGTAAAAGCAAATTATAAAGAAATATATATAGATAATCCCGGTCAGTAATAATTACACATGGAATACCAGTGAAATGAATCCCCTGCATAATGAATAAAAGCTCCTAATTTATTGTTGTGCCTAACTGATTGTCCCGGTCTCTCCCCCAGCGGCCCCAGTCTTCCTGACTGAACTCCAGAGCCAGGACGTGCCAGACGGTTACCCGGTTAGCTTTGACTGCGTGGTGATTGGGAAGCCTCCACCCAGTGTGCGTTGGTTCAAGGATGGTAAGCTGCTGGAGGAGAACGACCACTACATGATCAACGAGGACCAGGAGGGCTGCCACCAGCTCATCATCACCACCGTGCTGCCCTCTGACATGGGCGTCTACCGCTGTATGGCTGAGAACACCAGCGGCATCGCTGCCACCAAGGCTGAGCTCAGGGTCGACAGTGAGTACAGAACATATAATATTGATTGGTAGGTTGGTCATTTTGTTTGTTATTTTGTTAGTTATGTTGTTTTTGTCGTTGGTTCTTTTGGTTATTTCGTTGTTTATTTAGTTGATTATTTGGGTATTTAGTTGGTTGGTTGGTTGACTGTATGCACAGGATATCCTCATCCATGTTATTTTGAGAGTAATTGTGTAATGCATCTCTCTTTCCTCAGTGTCTTGCAGCTCAGACTACGATACTGCAGCTGATGCCACTGAGACCGGCTCCTATATCAGTGCCAAGGGCTATATGTCTAGGTGAATGAGACAACTCTTTGAATGCAACCTTCTTTACAATGGAATCCTGATTCCTAATAGTACCTAAAACGTTTCTCTGGTCATGTTACTTCTTTACTGACAGCTTTACTTTCTTCCTATCCTCTCCCCTCAGGGAAACGGAAGCCTTTGAGTCTGTGGTAGAGGATGAGCAGATGCCACAAGTACTGGATGAGCTCCATGATGTGCACGTCAGCCCAGGCTCACCCATCGCTAAGATGCAGCTGAAAGTCAAAGGTTGGTCTGTGGGTTACTCTCCACCTCCTCTGCATTAATCAAACCCTGCAAGACTAAGTTGTCTCTGCTCAGTTCCTTCAGAGGTCGATAACTTAAATAGAGAATAATTAACTTCAGTCATGTGTACCTAGATCTGGTAAAAAAAGCCAAGTAAACACTAAAATCAAATTGTATTTGTCACATGCACCGAAATGCTTACTTACAAGCCCATAACCAACAACGCAGTTCAAGAAATAGAGTTAAGAAAATATTTACTAAAAAAACTACCGTAAGTAAAAAATACAATCAAATCTAAAAGTAACTCAAGGATATTAGATAACGAGGCTAAATACAGGGGGTACCGGTACCGAGTCAATGTGCGGGGGTACAGGTTAGTCAAGGTAATTTGTAAATAGACTATGCATAGATAATAAACAATGAGTAGCAGCAGTGTAAAAACTACTGCCCCCAGAGGCAATTTATTATTTCTGCCCCCAGGGTCAATAACTAAGTGAGTTGCTTACTCTTTGTTGATATTTCCCAGGGTTCCCTAGTCCAAGGGTGTACTGGTTCAAGGACGGCCACCCGCTGCGTTCCTCAGACAGGATCCTGCTGCTGGACAAGCGAGATATCCACAGCCTGGAAGTCCTGGAGGTGAAGAGGGAGGACACAGGAGAGTACTCTGCCTACATCAGCAACGCTGCTGGAACAGCATACTCCTCTGCTAGGCTGCTGGTTCTGGGTAGGTCTACTCATGACTGAAAGGTTTATATTGAGAGGGATTCCTGTCTTCTACTTAGGATGATGTATTTAGTCTGCATTATGATATGTGTGTTATTGTATACACAACATAACATTCTTGTATTTACTGAAGAATTCATGGTTACCCTCTCAACAGGTCCAGGAGAGCTCACGCCTGTAGAGAAGCACGGTATTTCATTATGATTTTATAATATTCATTGATTAATTCATTTATTCATTCATTACTGCTTGCACTGTTGCCTATAGCATGTCACATTGTTCTGAATTTTGAGCTACGTAATGATGACGCTTTTCTACACCCATGTTTTACTTCCTAGATCCCAAGGTGCCTCTGGTGCCACCCCGCTTCCTGGAGAGGTTCAGCAACAGGAAGGTGAAACAGGGAGCCAGTGTCACCATGTCTGTCAGAGTGGAAGGTATCTATCAACAACACTGAACTCATATATAATGATGGTATATTTAAGCAATAAGGCACGTGGAGGGGTTGTACAGTATATGGCCAATGTACCACGGTTAAGGGCTGTTCTTATGCACATCACAACGCGGAGTGCCTGGATACAGCCCTTAGCTGTGGTATATTGGTCATATACCACAAACCCCCAAGGTGCCTTATTACTATTATAAACTGGTTACCTACTTAATTTGAGGAGTAAATGTTTTTTCATACCCGTGGTATAACATGGCTGTCAGCCGATTCTCATTTAGGGCTCAAACCACCCGGTTTATAAAACATGTTATAAACTTGGTAATTTGTGTCATGCCTAAGAACAGACTTTAGCCGTGATATATTGGCCATATACCACACCCCCTCGGTCATTATTTATTAATTATAATATGTGGGTACGTTTTTGTTTTGTAGTGTGACGCTAAGCTAGAGAAACAACAACTTCAACCTCAGATTGTTTTGGCATGTCGTAATTGGTTTCTATAGCCGCAGTAACAGTACAGTATATCTCTCAACCTTGGCTGAGAGTTGACCAAGTCAGAGGAGCAGACCCAGAATCAGTAACGCGTCCTATGAGAGATACGCTTCCATAAAATATATTGTCATTTATCATACAGACACGCATGCGAGTCCACAGACTACTGTTTGATAAGACTATTCATCATACACCATGTGAATTCCCAAGTCCCACTATCTATATGTCTGCTCTCCAAGGTTCTCCCACCCCAATGGTGACGTGGTTGAAAGAGGAGTCTGCTGAGGACGTGTTGTGGATCAAGCCAGACACTAAGGGCTACAAGGTGGCCAGCTCAGGGCGCCAACACAGTCTCATCCTGATGGATGTGGGCTCTAAGCATGCAGGCACATACACCTGCATCGCCACCAACAGGGCCGGACAGTCCATTTGCACTGCCCAATTTGAAGTGGAGGATGGTGAGAAACTGAACGATACACTGTACTTGGTTTGTTTGTTTGGATCCCCATTAGCTGTTACTATAGCAACATTTCTTGAGTCCACAATACATATTAGAGAAACAGCTAAACATACTGACACATGCTTTTCTAATCATACATAATCTAAATTAATGTAGGATATGCGTGGCAGACAGCGAGTTCTAATGTGAAACATTCCTAATGTATTATCTGCTTTCCGTTGTAGCACCACGACCAAAGGAAGAGACCACAATCCCTCTGGGGATTACTATCAGCCCTCCAGATGAAGATGTTGGCAGAGGAAAAATGCAGTATCTAGGTGAAGTTGGAACAGAAGAGTTCCTTATGAAGCTCACCTCCCAGATCACTGAAATGGTATCTGCCAAGATCAGCCAAGGTGAGTGAAAATGTGTCATGGGCTGTTCCATCAAAGGTCCAAAATAGGGCACAGTTAGAACATTTTCTTATTTGATTTAAAGAAATATTATTCCACTCTTTGTGTTGATTTAAGATCAAGTAAATACACTTTTTGATTTGATGCAAATGTATTTCGATTTTACATGTAACTTATAATGACTACTAGAATAGATTAAAGTACTGTAATATTAATATCTGGTAAATGGGGATATAACGGTCAAATGCATCCTGGTGTATTTTACAGTCTGTGCTTTTATTGCAGGCTAAAACATTTGAATCTGCTTGTCTATGCTAATACAGAAAATGTTATTATAGTGTTTAAATAGCATAATAAAATATATATGTATATGTCTCTAATATTGCCATTGATCAAGTCTAAATTCAAATTGTATATATACATTACCTTTGTAATGCTGTCATAAACACTATAAGCTATCTGTCATAACACTTCATCACAGTTTATGTAATGTTATGACAAGTTACTCTCATCCCACATGCAGTACATCAGGCAAAGGGCCAACTAACACACCAGCGTTTGTTGGATACAGCTACACCGCTGCGACTGTGGATATGTCAGTTACTAATAGAGCTTCATGTAGGCTTTAAGAATGAACAATCAAAGAAAATGTCATGCACATTGCCTCTTGCTACTCGCCATTTTCTTTATGTTCATATAATTAAGTATGCTTTGATCTCTTTCTTCTCACTCACTAATACTTGTTCTGCTTGTGTTTTGAGCAATGTGTGGATTCCTACACCTTGTCCTCCCCTACGACCGACAGATATGAATTGTCATTGCTTCATTTCATCATCCTTCAGCCCTCCATCCATTAATTCACTCACATGCACTCATCCAATCGTTAATTTGTTATTCAGACAGCACACAGAACCATCAAGTGCTCCAGTGGATGAAATCATGGCCCAAAGCCTCCAGTATGTATCCACAGTACATAAAGATCTCAGCTACTCTCACTAAAAACCAGACATCCTTTACACAAGTTAGTGAGTCTCCTCTTATGTTATATGTCCTCCTCTCTGCATCTGTCTCTAGCTGTCTGACTTGGATTGGATTGACTGAATTTAAAAGAGGAGTACTACTTGACATGAAACAAGGGGTCAGAAAATGACGTCCCTCTGTTCGTGTTGCACGACAGTAAGAATATCTTGGCTATCACCGGCGATGATGACTTGTGGAGATGACATTAACATACAGTATTTCACCGTTCAAGACACATTTAAACATTTTGAAACAAAATGGTCAAGATGCCATTGCATAGTGGGGGACAAAACTATCATTAAATCAGTTCCATTATTCTGCTGCCATTTCAGTATAACAAAGAATATATATACCTGGTCAAACATTTCTCCCTTTATGTTTTTGTGCTCCATGATATTTATTTGATGCATTAGTAGAAGTTGTGTCTTGGCAAAGCAGTGATTACCTGAGCACATGATTCAAATGGCTTTGAAGTGATTCTCCGGATAGCATATAGCTGGAATACATGGCTGCACTCAGACATGTATGGACACAACTTAAGACACCAGGTCTTATTTGTACAGTATCTTTCTTATGCATGCATCTAGTGTTCTAACTAGTTTGTAATAGTGAAAACTATTTAATCAAATAACTTGTGCAGTAGCAGCAAAACTGTTGATGGCACTAATGTGTAGTTTAGCTAACCTTCTGAGGAATCTTGATAATTAATTGTGCTGTGCCAGTGATAATATTCATTTTATGGGTCAAGAAGCCAAAGCTACACATTCCAGGTGGTCTGTGGATGTTTCAGTGGCCAATTTCACCTTTCTGTGAATGTGTGTACAGTATTATTAGGCCTATGTGCAGGTAACTGCCGAAATAAAGGAAACACTTGTGTAAATGAAGGATACTATTGACACTTAATGTATGTGTTTCCTTTATTTTGGCAGTTACCTGTATATACTGTGATATGTTGAGGTGTGTGTGTGTGTATTGTATGCTCTCCTGGCTGTCTCCCTCTGAACCCCTCCCCCTTGCTGACCCAGCCTCACTACGTGTCCCGGGAGGCGATAGTGACGACGAGACCAAGACACCCTCCGCCTCACCACACCATGGTCGCTCTCGCCCCGGCTCCATTCTCGCTGACTCCTCCTCTGAGTCTGACGACCCTGATGCCAGGGGAGAGGTATGGAACTATATAAAAGGATCTGTCATTCTTGTTCTTTGTTTGGAACACCTCAGTATCACATCACTCATACTGGGTCCTCTCTAATGACTCTGAATTTTTTTCTCTTATATTTTTGAATGGATTTGCAGACTACTTACTTGACTTTATTCCTTTCAGAAAAGGGCCTCAACTGGCCTGCATCACCAGCAAACCCAGTTCTGGGCAAATCTCTTATAAATACAATTATATTTTTTCATCCAAGTCACTCTGCAAATGTAAACTCTTATAGACAAGACTTTGTGTCTGATGTTCGACTCCTTCTACAGATGTTTGACATCTATGTGGCTACGGCTGACTACAACCCCACCATCCCCAACAAAGATACCATTTCCCTGAAGGAGGGCCAGTATGTTGAGGTTCTGGACTCGGCACATCCACTCAAATGGCTGGTCCGGACCAAACCCACAAAAACCACTCCATCCCGACAAGGCTGGGTCTCACCTGCCTACCTGGATAAAAAACTCAAGGTGTGTTTGAAGATCCAAGTAATTGCTTTAGCACCAATATTGTACATCGACCTCTACTCTCTTGATCCTATTTTAGTTAAATGTTATTGTGTTCTTAATGTTACATTAAACCTTTGTGTTCTAGCTGTCTGATGTTGCTGGTGACATCCCAGAGGGAGGTGGAGAAGAGGTCTCAGAAGGAGAGTACAAGAAGAGACTACTGTGAGTCGAGAGCTTCTAGAACTTCTCACACTCTCTTCTATTAGGGCCAAAACTTAAACTGAGATCAGACTGCCATGCAACTCTGACTTTCACACAAATCAAGATGATTTGTGTGAAATCAATGCAGGTGCTTCTACACCTGCACTGCTTGCTGTTTCGGGTTTTAGGCTGGGTTTCTGTACAGCACTTTGTAACATCAGCTGATGTAAGAAGGGCTTTGCAAATACATTTGATTTGATTTGATTCGAGAATTAATGTTAAAAAAAAAAACAAGAAGATAGTTAGGATTCGGCTCTGCATGCACAAGCAAGAAACACCACCACACTCAACGACACCCCATAGTAACCACAATGCTCTGTCATCCTCAGCCAACTGATTCAAGACTTGATCAACAGCGAGGCAGAGTTTGTCAAAGAGATGGACTTCTTCACCTCCCACCACATCAAGCAAGTGGAGAGCCCTGACACCCCATCTGACATCACCAGCCAGAAGGAGGCCATATTCAGGAACATCAACGAGATCAAGGCCTTCCATAGCGAGTAAGTACCACTGACTGTTTTTTGGCCCGTCTTCAAACAAACTTAAACTTTTAAGGATTAATGAAGCTTTCATAAACCCTTTATAAGGCTTGTATGTATGCTTCAGAAATGACCTAACTGGTTCCATTGTATTGTCATTATATAATACCATACCATTACAAAACATTAGGAACACCTGCTCTTTCCCATAACATAGACTGACCAGGTGAATCCACCTGAAAGCTATGATCCCTTATTGATGTCACTTGTTAAATCCACTTCAATCAGTGTAGATGAAGGGGTAATTTTGAGACAATTGAGACATTTGAGACATAAGCCTTGAGACAATTGAGACATGGATTGTGTATGTGTGCCATTCAGAGGGTGAATGGGCAAGGCAAAATATTTGAGTGCCTTTGAACGGGGTATGGTAGTAGGTGCCAGGCACACTGGTTTAAGTGTATCAAGAACTGCAATGCTGCTGGGTTTTTCACACTCAACAGTTTCCTGTGTGTCTCAAAAATGATCCACCACCCAAAGGACATTCAGCCAGCTTGACAAAACTGTGGGAAGCATTGAGTCAACATGGGCCAGCATCCCTGTGGAACGCTTTTGACACCTTGTAGAGTCCATGCACCAACGAATTGAGGCTGTTCTGAGGGCAAAAGGGGGTACAACTGAATATTAGGAAGGTGTTTGTAATGTTTTGTACACTCTGTATATACCACTTATAAACTGGGTAGTTTGGGTTCTGGATGCTGATTGGATGTGTTAGGTTCTAAATAAACACAGTAAAAAAACTCAGACTCTTATTAAAGCTCAAACCAAGTTTATTCACCCACTGGGTCATACAGCTGCATAAGACAAATCATATCCACACAAGCAGTAGTATTTAATCCTTTCCCCTATGCTGAGCCCCTCTTTATACATCTGAACAGCCAATACACCTCTGTTACTATGCAGAAGATTAGTGATGAATGTTCTTCCCCACTTCTTCTAACCTGACCTCTGCCCACATTCCTCACTCCTCCCCAACTCACTGTCATGAGACTGTCTCTTCACCTCCCATAGGATCCCTAATGTTTGACAATAACATATCCTGGTAGAATGTAAACATTCTACATTCCCCTCTCTCCTCCAGTGACATGGAAAATGATATTTAATGTTTTCAAGTCTAAAAGTCAGAACCCAACAGATGAAACAGCATCCCAGCTATATCAGACAATATACCACAGGGATTACATAAAATTACACTGAACAAAAATAGAAATGCAACATGTAAAGGGTTGGTCCCATGTTTCATGAGCTGAAATAAAAGATCCCCAAAAATGTTCACACACACAAAAACATTATTTCTCTCAAACTTTGTGCACACATTTGTTTACATCCCTGTCAGTGAGAATTTCTCATTTGCCAAGATAATCCATCCACCTGACAGGTGTGGCATATTAAGAAGCTGATTAAGCATAATGTAATGTCATGTAATATTTCTAATTGTATATAACTGCCTTAATTTTGCTGGACCCCAGGAAGGGTAGCTGCTGCATTGGCAGCAGCTAATGGGGATCCTTAATAAATACAATTTACACAAGTGCACCATTGTGCTGGGCACAATAAAAGGCCACACAACACAATGACACAGATGTTTTGAGTTTTGAGGTGGTGTGCAATTGGCATGCTGACTGCAGGAATGTCCACCAGAGCTATTGCCAGAGAATTGAATGTTCATTTCTCTACCATAAGCCGTCGCCAACGTCATTTTAGAGAATTTGGTACGTCCAACATGCCTCACAACTGCAAATCACATGTATAGCATTGTGTGGGTGAGCGGTTTGCTGATTCAACGTTGTGAACAGAGTGCCCCATGGTGATGGTGAGGTTATGGTATGGGCAGGCATAAGCTACGGACAACAAGCACAATTGCATTTTATCAATGACAATTTGAATGCACATCAATACCGTGACAAGATCCCAAGGCCCATTTTCGTACCATTCATCCACCGCCATCACTTTATGTTTCAGCATAATAAGGCATGGCCTCATGTCACAAGGATCTGTACACATTTCCTGGAAGTTGAAAATGTCCCAGTTCTACCATGGCATGCATACTCATCAGTGTGTGACAGCGTGTTCCAGTTCCCGACAAAATCCAGCAACTTCACAGAGCCATTGAAGAGGAGTGAGACAACATTCCACAGGCCACAATCAACAGCCTGATAAACTCTATACGAAGGAGATGTGTGGCGTGCATGAAAAAAATGGTGGTCACACCAGATACTGACTGGTTTTCTGATCCACCGCCCCTACCTTTTTTTTAAGGTACCAGTGACCAACAAACGAATATCTGTAGTCCCAGTTATGCCCATTTCAATTGATTAATTTCCTTATGTGAACTGTAATTCAGTAAAATCTTTGAAATTGTTGCATATTGCTTTTATATTCATGTTCAGTATATTTTTTACTGTTCTATTTATCTTGGTAACCGGTTTGTAAAAGCAATAAGTCACCTCTGGGGTTTGAGTCATGCCTAAGGTTTGCGTAAGAACAACCCATAGCCGTGATATATTGGCCATTATAAACTACGTGGTTTGAGCCCTGAGTGCTGATTGGCTGACAGCCATGGTATATCAGATCATATACCATGGGTATCATAAAACATTTATTTTTATTACACTAATTACGTTGGTAACCAGTTTATAATAGCAATAAGGCACCTCTGGGGTTTGAGGTACTTTGCCAATATACCACGGCTAAGGGCTGTGTCCAGGCACTCTGTTTTGCATTGTGAGAATGAACAGTCCTTAGCCTTGGTATATTGGCCATATACCACACCCCCTCGGGCCTTATTGCTTAAACATATCACACCACCTCTGGGTTTATTGCTTTATAAATATACTGGTAATAATTACATTTCTCACAAAGCTGCTGAATGAATTGACCCCATACTGTGTCATGTGCAGGTCCATGCTCCCTAAGTTGAGCCACTGCGACACTGATGACGACGTGGCCATGCGCTTCCTGAGGAGTGGCGAGGGCTTTGAGAAGTACCTCCAGTACCTCGTAGGCCAGCAAAAGGCAGAGGCCGCTATCAGTGACAAGACCGTACAC
The DNA here is from genome assembly GCF_057628025.1 of Oncorhynchus mykiss. Taxonomy (NCBI): domain Eukaryota; kingdom Metazoa; phylum Chordata; class Actinopteri; order Salmoniformes; family Salmonidae; genus Oncorhynchus; species Oncorhynchus mykiss. The sequence continues at coordinate 73,618,108 of NC_143029.1, forward strand.
CGCTTCTTCAAGGTAAGTGAACCCTTCACAAATACTGTTAGCACATGTGGTCATTAATGTGTAAGTCTTGTCATCTTAGTGACTATGTAAGGCTAGTAATGTTTCTATACCCTGTTGTCTTTGTCACAGGAATACACAGACAAAGAACAGGCCAGTGCCGACCCTGCTGAAGGTCCTGTACTGAGCATCAATGCCTACCTACAGAAACCTCTGGACAGAATCCAGAAGTACAAGGCCTTGCTCAAGGTGAGAGTTTAACACTGTAAATTGGGTATTCTTTGTTCTTGTTCACACACTAGGAATTAATGCACCATAGCATAAATTGTCATGTTTTTATGTTATATAATCTTGTTTAAATATTAGTGTTATTATTATTATCTTAAATCGTTGTGCCCATTTCTGTGATTGTAGGAGCTGATCAGGAACAAGGCCAGGAACGGTCAGAACTGCTGCCTGCTGGAGGAGGCCTATGCCATGGTTTCATCACTGCCTCAGCGTTCAGAGAACACACACCACGTCTCCATGATAGAGAACTACCCTGCCACTCTGGATGTATTGGGGGAGCCCATCAGACAGGTGAATAACCAAAATCCATTTGCTTCCGTTTGGTGGCTAGTGAATACGACCATATTCTTGAGGATTTTCAACTAATTTTGTTTCCGTAGCCTATGTGACGGTGTTGTGTTTTGTGACAGGGACCCTTCATGGTGTGGGAGGGTGCACCTGGGGTAAGGTCCTCCTCCAGAGGTCACCATCGACATGCATTCCTCTTCAAAAACTATGTCATCATCTGCAAATCCAAGAGAGACACCAACACAGACACCCAGGGCTACGTCTTTAAGAACATGATGAAGGTAAGACTCTCTTCATTGCTCTTTCTAAAAACTCCAGAAGTAACTCAGCATGTCTATCCACTGAAACAAGTCACTAAAGAATTAGTCAACTCTAAACACCAGACCATTCCAATCTGTTGTTCAGGGTTGGCATAGAAATAGATTGCTGCTGGAGAGAATATATCATCAATGTCACAGTCAGCCAGAAGCTGGCTGACGTAAAAATAATTTCCTAACAGATAAATAAATAAAGTGAATCATAGTCTTGAGGATAACTACTGTTTCTCTGTCTGTCTCCCTCCCTAGCTGAACAACATAGATGTGAATGAGACAGTGGAGGGTGATGACCGGGCCTTTGAGATCTGGCACGAGCGTGAGGACTCTGTCAGGAAGTACACGCTTCAGGCTCGCACCGTCATCATCAAGAACTCCTGGCTGCGAGACCTCAGGGAACTGCAGCAGCGCTACACCATGCCTGCCTGGAGTGAGTCTGACACACATATATTCACTCAGATCCACCAGACAAACAGAGACTAGTTTTACATAGTATATTGTGATCTAACCCTTACTATCAAACAAGTACTTTTTACATACTATGAAATTGCATACTATAATTTAATCTGTAATTGCATAAAATGTGTCATCTCTCCACTCAGGATTGATTGATGTGTAAATACATCCCTCTATCTGTCCAGGTATGCCTGACTTTGATGAGCTTCTGGCTGACTGCACAGCGGAGCTGAGACAGACGGTGAAACTGGCCTGCAAGGTTACTGGAGTACCCAAACCTGTGGTCACCTGGTACAAGGGTATGAGACACACCATCGAGACCGCTGTGCGAAACGCAATAGCTGTGCATACAGTGCATGTTTGTTTTTATCTACATAGCCCATACCCTGTTAATGCTTTTGAGGTAGAAACACCTATGTTAAAACTGTTTCCTCCTCTGATGACAGACGGGCGGGCAGTGGAGGCCGACCCTCACCACATCATCATCGAGGACCCTGACGGTTCCTGCACCCTGATCCTGGACAACATGACGGCTGATGACTCTGGACAGTACATGTGCTTCGCCACTAGCACAGCAGGCAACGCCAGCACCCTGGGAAAGATCACTGTCCAAGGTCAGTCTCTATTACAGAGGGGAAATTACACCAACATTAGGCTTGAACTGTAAAAGTGACCATAGTGCACACCCAGACCCTACTCCTATGAATCATTGACATACAATGAGTGTCCAAAACATTAGGAACACCTGCTCTTTCCATGACATAGACTGACCAGTTGAATCCAGCTATGATCCCTTATTGATGTCACCTGTTAAATCTACTTCAATCAAATCAGTGTAGATGAGGGGGAGGAGACAGGATAAAGAATGATTTTTAAGCCTTGAGACATGGATTGTGTGCTATTCAGATGGTGATTCAGGTTCCTTTGAACGGCTTATGGTAGTAGGTGCCAGGCACACCGGTTTGAGTGTGTCAAGAACTGCAATGCTGCTGGGTTTTTCATGCTCAGCAGTTTTCCGTGTGTTTCAAGAATGGTCCATAACCCAAAGGACATCCAGTCAACTTGACACGATTGTGAGAGGCATTGGAGTCAACATGGGCCAGTATCCCAGCGGAACGCTTTCAATACCTTGTAGGGTCCACGCCCCGATAAATCGAGGCTGTTCTGAGGGCAAAAGGGGGTCCAACTCAATATTAGGATGGAGTTCCTAATGTTTTGTACACTCAGTGTACATGTCAAAAGTAAAAGTGATTGATACTTTGCTTTGGGGAAAATCTACAATTCCAAGAATCTAATTTGTCTGGGAGGAATGTGTGTTTTAGTGCCTCCTCGTTTCGTGAACAAGATGAGGAATGCTGTCTTAATCGTTGGTGAGGATGCTCAGTTTTCCTGCACCATCCAGAGCGCCCCCAGCCCCAAGATCAGGTACACTACACCACACCTGTCTCCTAGGCTTTTTAAACTGACAATTTTTTAGTGACAGTGGACTGTGCCATTTTCTTCTTCCTACTGTGCTCATTATGTTGCCCATTCTTAATAGTTAATATACTGTATAAGCTAATAAATAAGTATGTGTAAGGTAATTCATATTATCTCAAAATGTAATTTAATGCGTGTCCCTGAACAGATGGTTCAAGGAGGGCAGGCTGCTGACTGACCAGGAGAAGTATCAGACCTACACTGAGTCCCGTAGTGGAGTCCTGGTGCTGGTCATTAAAGGCCCTACGGAGAGAGACCTGGGACACTACGAGTGTGAGGTAGGCCTTTAATTCACCACCGCCTCAGCTAAAAAAAAATAGGTCCGGTTTCCCAGCCAAATAAAGCATAGTACAAGACTGAAATGTACTTTCAATAGAGATTCTTAATCCAGGACTTGCCTAATATGGGTCCAGGAAACCATTCCATACAGTTGTAAAACACTGGACTGCAAAGCACCTCGTGTGAATAGCTGCTGCTGTATCACTTGTGAATGATCAATACAAAAGAAAAATGAGAGATACAGTAGTAGTAACATGTAACAGTAGTTACATTATTTGGATGCTTGACATCCTTCAAAGAGGATTGTTTTCATGAGACATTACATTCATAAGATGAAGCCACTGTTTCAGTAAGCCTAATGTATTCTCCTCCCTGCCCATCCCAGTTGTCTAACCGACTGGGCAGTGCTAAATGTGCAGTTGATCTGTGCCTTCCTTCTGCTGTGGCTAGAAGAGGAGAGCAGGCGATCACCATTGAAGGTAGGAATACTCCCATTCATGCACATACCGTTGTGCATTAGCTTCATAATTTACCTCTTTTACCAGGTTCTTAAAATGTAGAGAATGTATGCTTTTATTTCCATAAGCCACGTTCCTACAAAGGAAAAGAGGAACCATCAGTTCATCAACAATTTAGATGATGTAGTCTTTTTGTCTTAACATTAGCTATCAATTTATCAGACTAACTCCATAAGCCCTGTCCTGCTTTCCTTCTAGTCACTGAGCAGGAGACTAAAACACCAAAGAAAACCATCATCATGTAAGTGTGAACAGTTTATGATACACACTATAAGAAGCATGCATACTTGTGTGTGTCCTCTTTAGGCCTCTGCATGCATGGCCAGGCAGTATTTCAATCCTGAGTGTAAGAGGGGCTCACTCAACGCCAAATATAACTTCCAAGGAGCCGGCATTTGGAATGGTTCCATAAGGGAATGGTTGTTAATATTTTTTTGTCTGCACATTTTCCTTAACTCATGTACCATTGCATGACATGTTTGTATGAGTAGACAGGACTCCACTTTGTGTGTGTGTGCGCGTGTCCGTGTGCGTGTACACGCTAATTAACACCTTTTGTATGTAGTCTTATTGTGAAAACAGCATGCCAGCAAGTTGTTCTATCTCTCTGCTGTCTCTCTCATACCTTCTGTTCTGTTCCTGGCATACAATACACTCTTAGAAAAAATGGTTCTAACTGGAACCAAAAAGGATCCTTCTTTGGGTTCTCCTATGGGGACAGCCAAAGAACCCTTTGAGGTTCTAGAGTTAACCTTTTTTTTAAGTGTTCCTTCTGGTCTGTCCCTCTTTCACACCATCTGTGCTGTGTCCCCACAGAGAGGAGACCATAACTACGGTGGTGAAGAACACCCGTATGAAGCGTCGCGGCATGTCTCCATCTGGGTTCAACCTCTCCGAAACCAACACCCCAAATCTCCCCACCACCCCCACCGGCACGGCCAGGCAGAGGAGGCAGGTTTCTGCCAGCAGGAAGACCACCATCCCCACCCTGTACGTCACGGAGCCCGAGGGGGGTGCTGGGGCCCGGGCCGCAGAGAACAGGTGGGTGGAGGTAGAGGAAATCATTGAGTACAAGGTGAACAAGTCGCCCAGGCTATCCAGGAGAAGAGGGGTCTCACCAGCTGGGTCGGAGCGAGCGAACACCCCCTCCTTCACCCGGCCACGGAGGTCCCCGAACCCCAACACCAACAATTCCAACAACAAGCTGGTAGAGCTGCAGAACTGCTCCGAGCTAGAGGGGGCTCATCCTATAGCCTGGGATGATGATGAGGAGGATGAGAACATGGCTTGGTCCGAGGTTGCCCCTGGACTCAGTGGAGAGGCCTGCGAGGTCTCCGCTGTTCTAATCCCTTACGACCATGAACATGATGAGGCCTGGCTAGAGGAGCAGAAAGAGGCCTTTGTCACAGAACCGGATGATGATGATGATAACATGGAACCTCCCAGGAAGCTGGAGCCTAAGACCCTGACCCAGGCCGGTTGCGTTCTTACCCTGGAGGACTTGGAGGACTATGTTCCCAGGGAGGGGGAGACCTACAGCTCCTCCAATACCAGGCCCTCCCCTACCGAGAGACCCTGTGAGGTCTCTGTGCTTCAGAGGGAGATTGGGGGCTCTGTCGTGGGCCAGCCAGTGCTGCTCAATGTGGGGAGGCCTGTGGTGGTGCCCAGGGGGGGGCGCAGCCCTGGCTTCTTCAGCCGATTTAGAGAGTACCTCTCAGGCAGCATGTTCTCCCTGGCTGCCCCCCACCACCACCACCACCCCAGCGGAGACCAGTCTAGAAGGGAGAGAGAGATTCCCATCCAGGTCAGCCATGCCAAGCAAGAGGTCAAGCCTGCATACTGTTCTGAGGTGCAGAGAGTGGAGGGAGGGCAGCAGAGATACAAAACCAAAGTCTACACGTCAGTGGGCAAGCCAGTCACTCTTCAGATTAGCCAGAACCCATATCAAAACCAATAACCTAGTGTGTGAAAATCAGTTGCTTGATCAGAACCAAACTGATTTTTGTTCATTGGTGATACGTACAATAGCCGTTTTAGTCTTAAATGGGAACATTACTACTTAAGTGTTAAAAAGCATATTCTAACCTTGCATTTTCTTGCAAATGGGAGGATCATTCCATTTTGAAGCAACCCATCTGAAAGTCAAATGCAGACACAGGAAGTCAGTTGTTTTGGTCAGACAAAGTCGTTTTTAAAGGACAAAACATCAAAAGGGGGTTGGATTTGTTGTTTAGGCAAAATGATTTCCAAACGCCATTGTATACTATCCAGGCTTCAATTTATTGTTGCCTTGCTTGCCACATATTTGATTATTTGATGTACAGAAAAATATAGAATAATTGCAAGTCTTGCAACATGGACTGACACTGTTTGAAAGTTTAAAAAATCCATCTGCTTTACCCTCAGGTGACAGCTGTTTTGAATGTCAACATCTTGATGTTAAACTTCTGTTCTGTAGGAGAACATCAGTACAGTACTATATTTCTCTCTGTGTGTTGTCTCTTAAGTTCAATGAACAAGGAATATCCACCTTGACTTGTAGCATATCAGTTTGTAAATAGGCTAACTAACTCCTGTGAAAGGAAAAAAATGTGTCTCGACAGTAACTTACCAAACCAATGACTTCAGCAACGAAATTGCTAGAAGTACAAAATAATTCTAAAAGAGCATTGATTACAGACGTTGCTGGACTGTGTGAAACATTGACGATGTTCTTTCAAATGCAGCCACGGTCTGCTTGAGAATACAAGAAAGCCAGATTAAAGACTGATACATGGATCATTGAGTTGTACTTCAGATTGGGCTGTCCTGTCCTATGGAGAAGTCTAGAATTTTCTAAGCGTTTCTAGATGGGCAGTTACATGTTGTGCAGTGCTGATGCTTTTACATTAACTGTATATCACTCACTTGTGGTGTGGACTGTGGAATGATATAGGTCTATGATTATGTTATACAGGTCTCGTATAAAGGGTCTCTGTTTACTTTAGGTCATATACATGCAAAACATAGACCTATATAGGATATTTCATTTTGAACTGGGTCATTTGTTTTATAGAAAGGCACTTCATTATCAGTTTATTGAGAGCATTAAAGAGTAGATTGACCTCAGATAATTAAGTATTTGTGATTACTTTAAGGTAAAATGTAATTAATTATATTTAGAAAAGTGGGAGCATGTTATGTATTAGCTTTTTGAAAGCCGATTTGCGTGTTTATCTGATTGACATAATTTAATTAACACAATGAGTCCCACTGTAACGCCGACGCGTTTTGGACTTCTGGGTAGAACCATTGGATTTGTCTTTCTTCTGCATCCGTAGATACCAACCATTAGTCTGTGTAATTAACGGGGGCTGAGCTAGAGCTGTGTTTGTGAGACAAGGGCGGATCCCAATGGGGCCCTGGGCTGTGTCTTTTTACTAAAACCTATGTAGTCTGAATGATTTGAGCTACAAACTATTCAGATATTTATGAAAAGGTGAGACTCTCACGAACACATGCATGTAACTATGACGCTCAACACCTACACAAGAGTCATTAGAAGCTAAGGGGTTGTTCTACATAGAAGATCATAGGAAATCCCAGGACATAGTGTCTATAATAAGCTCACATAGTGGCTCTCACAAAATCTAAACAGTTGTCATTTCCCAGTGAGCATACAATTTCTGTACTTACAGCATTCATACCAATTCATTTGATCAGGATTTTGCTTTGGCAGATTAAAAACATTTTTTTATTGACATTTGTCAATAAAACTCATGAATGCAACTGTTTTATGTCAAATAGTTTTGTGTTTTGTGTAGCCCTGGTTGTCCTGAAAAGAACACTCCCTTGTGAGGCTAAATATCAAGGCTGGACATACCCTTATAATAAATTAAAGTCAGATACATTAAAAGATGATTTTTGCTGGGGCTGCGGGACTGATAGGGTTAATATTCATCTTGTCACATTCAGTTCAGGTGGGAGCACAGTTACATAGTTAGTGAGCCATTGTACACTGGATTTATTCACTTTGTTGCAATATATTGCTTTAAAAAGTTAATTACCACTTTCCAAAGTAAGGGTGATGTTTTGTTTTTATGTTCTTTTAAATGTCTTGTAAAAGCATTGAATGTTTAACTTTGTAAGAAATTCAACATAAATCACATAGGTTTTGACTGCCTGCACATGTTTAGTTAAGAGAATGAATAGTTCATGGATTTTTGGGAGGGTACTCCCAAGTGTTTAATACACCAAAACAATTAAATTTCAACTGATGAACTGATCAGCCTGTTGTTTTATTCACTCTTGGTGAATGTGTGGGTTGGTTGGTAATGCAATCACCGAATGTAAATGGTTGTGCTTTGTCTGCCTCTCGTCTATATCCTCTTCAATTACATTGAATCTTTCACATATAAAAGTGTAGGCCTAAGAAATACTAGTCAGAGTCAACAACAAGTAGCTCTAACCATTGATTATATATTTCAGGTAAGGTGCTTGGACTTCAACCATACTGGTCAGCAAATCACTGGCCGTTTTCAGTCAAGTTAACAGGATCACTATGCTTAAAAAAATAAAAAGATATCCAGGCAAAACATTTTTATTAATTTACTTGACTACACTTGTAAAATACATAATGTTACTAGAAATACATATTATTAAACAAGGACTTGTTGAAGGCTGGGTAAATTGTCAATATTTGGCCAAAGATGACACATTCAAAGCAGTGGTATAACATTTGCACCATTAAAAAGCTGTTCAGAGTGAAAAAGTTAAATAAATATATTTCAATAAGTAATTTGTGCAAAGGAAGGAATGTTTTGTTCAAAGGGAGATCAAATACAGAGGACAAGAAGCTATGGAGTTTAAGAGTCATGGGCCAGAGTATGTCATATTAGTTACCAATGAACTGAATTTGGGTTCTGAATGGAAAACATGTTAAACGACAAACTTAAAATAAATAAGTGCAGCCTTTTTAGAAGGCTGCCTTGAACAAAGAGGCTTTGTGGAATTCAATGCAACCAGTTTCAAGTAAAGCAAATGCTCTGTGTGCTTGGTTCTACGCTTTTCTATATTCTCCTGAGGACAGAGCCAATATTTGCTCCATTTATTTCATATTCATTCTCTTTAATTCTCACTCAAACATTTCCTTTCCAAAAAAAGGCCAACTGAATATCATTATAATATAGGTGAGATTATTATTTTACAAACATACAATACAAAAGTTTTACACCATTACAATGCAACTGTCAAAACAACAAAAACATGTATTAGGGGTTAGACTACATCACCGTGAGTTGTGGGCTCCAGAAGTGTAACTTCGTTATACAGAGGTTAACATCATGATTGTAAATCCTAAATGGCAATCCTTTGTTTTATGAGTGAATGAATATTGTACTTTATCATAATTGTATCAGTATGGTAAAACAGGGAAACTTCAAACGTATATTTTTACACACAAGATGACTAGGATCATTAGCTAACAGCAGCTAGGCTACAGTAAGTTCCTGAGATCAGCTGTAATACGTATGGTGCTTCCGTGTGACTATCTTAGAGACAGAGTTAGCCTGTGCTTAGCTAGTGCCCAAGCACCTGGCCTTGTGATTGTTTGTTAGCTGCCCTATGTTGATGAACTACTATGGGTCAAGAATCCCTCTTTTAAAAATAATGAAAAGGCAACATAAAAAAAATATAACCATTGATTTTCTCCTCTTCGCATTTCTGGCTATGGCACCTTGCTGTGGCCATTACGACAACCAATGCATCTCTGTACAACCACACTAACTGGTTTAATGACATTTCTGCTGGACAGAAACAGAACAGCAATGCCATTTGCGAACATACCATACCAGTGTCTACTCTTGCTGAACAAATTGGTTTATCCACAAGTGTTGTGTTCGAGACCGTGTAAAGCGAGACCAATTCAAGACCAAGACCGGAGCAAATAGAGTCCGAGTCAAGACCAAGACGGAGGTGTGTGTGTGTGTGTGGGGGGGGGGGGGGGGGGGGGCAGTACTGAGTCAAGACCGGGAAGGGGACAAGGGGTCCGAGACAGAGTCAAGACCAGAAAAATGCGAGTCCAATTCAAGACCATGATTGTAATTTGGTCAACTCACCACCAAAATGTCCAGTATTTCTGTTTTCATATTTAACAACATACGGATTCTTTAGGCATTCAGAATAGTGAGAAAATGCATGCTGAGGGAAAATACAACATGTGTGTGAAACATTGTTGCATTTCAATGTGGAACTGATAGCATTTTAGGAACAGGAAATCTTATTAAAAATGTGATCATATAAAAAAAAATGTCATTTTGACATTTTCATAAATTCTTAGAATGTTTGGGAATTACGTATACAAAGGCATTTGTGAAAATTCCATATCAATATAGAGTGGGAAAGCAGCCGTGTGTTTAGACAATTAATAGACACTGCAGTAAATAAAACCATAAATTAAACAGAATAAAAACATCTGTCTTGTCCAGGATCGGAGTCTACACAGACCGGTGCGCTATAGCCAATCAGAGCCACAGTAGGCCTTTAAACAAACGAGCCATTTGCCAGAATAAATTTCCGAACACAGTTGTTCAAGTTCTTACTAGCTAACCAAATGATACCTGCATCTCTAGCTGTGTATAGCCACCGAAAAACGATGAGGGGGAAAAGTCAGTCAGTCAACAGCTAGTTAGTGTAGCTATCTAGCTAACGTTAGGCTCCAGGTTTTTTAGCTTGCTACATATTGTATTTTACAAAAAGTGCACTCTCATACATGAGTGTGCTGGAATTATGGTTGCTGTCCTTTCAGAATGACAAACATGTCATACACTGAAGGCCTATAGGTTCACCACTGTACTAACCTGTCACACACTGAAGACCTATAGGTTCACCACTGTACTAACCTGTCACACACTGAAGACCTATAGGTTCACCACTGTACTAACCTGTCACACACTGAAGACCTATAGGTTCACCACTGTACTAACCTGTCATACACTGAAGGCCTATAGGTTCACCACTGTACTAACCTGTCACACTGAAGGCCTATAGGTTCACCACTGAGAAAACATGTCCATACTAGATATAAAAGCTGTTAAGGTATTTATGTTTCAAGATAGGAGTGTATATATTTGGCCTGGAGAAGCAGTTTTATGCTCTGACTGAATGGAAGCTGGTAATTAGGCGTTTTTTTACTCTGCTGATCTCGGCTGGTCCCAGACTGAGTTAAGACCGAGTACAAATGTATCCAACACTGAGACACTCAATGTGGTCTTGAGTACTACAATACTGCCATTAGTGGGAATGAGTCTTGTTATTATGGCCTTCTGTTGTTGAAGAGCAGAGAGAACACAGTTAATGCTTTGGGGGTATAATACTACTAAATGGGCAGAAGAGAAAAAAAAATGGCAGAAACTCCTGTATGCAGTAAACATAGAAGAAAAACTTATTAGGGACCATCTCAGTCACAGGTTAAACATTAATGGAGTGTTTTTCTTTGTGGACAAAAAATAAATAAAACTGTGCCGAATGAGTAAATAAAGCTAAATAGTCCACTTCTACTTACAGTTTTTATCATCTTAATACCTACCTATATCCTCCCAATATGTAAAAACATAGGCTAGATCTTAGTGCACACTCAAAAGTCTAGGTGCAAGGGATGTTGTCTGGAGTTCCTTCCCACACCAGTATCTGACAGAAAGTTCAGGATTGGAATAGAGGGGCTGACATTTTGTAAGGAGTGGCCAGGACGGCTGGGATGGATGTCATGCTTCTCGTCGCTTAAGAGGACAAGTTGGTTTTCTGGACTTTTTTGATTTCCTTAAGAAAGAAAGTAGGTTTGAGGATGACATTTTGGAGATGGTGAAAATCAACACTGACAAAGATCTATTAAAGATTTAACAATACACATTATGTGACTAATTGGTTTTCAACAAGTTAAATGGTGCGTATGGTCCAGTCCATCATACCCAGCTATGTCATGTCGATACCAACTGACCTCAATAAGAGTGTCTTTCAACTTCCCATAGGCATCGTCAAGACTATCATTGACAATGACAACGTCAAATATGCCAGGATCTTTGCCTGAAAGATAGGGGGAAACAGTTTTAGACCATTTTTAAACATTTAATTTATAAACATACAACTCTGTTTTAGCCCAAAATCGCTCCAGAATCAGACTCACTTATCACCATGTCCACCTGGGCAGCATGCAAACGTTTCTGGAGGCTCTCCTCTGACTCTGTCTCTCGGTCTCTTAAACGTTTTTCCTACAATTACAAGTGACAGAAGAAGATGAATTAAGTCATGGGGGTTTATGTTTGGATCACAATCCCAGACTGAGTTATGATAGGTTTATAACCACATTACACGTTTATAAACAACATTCAATATGGTATATCAAGTCTCTCAAAGTAAAACGAGACAAAAATGGCCCTGGTAAACAGTTTTATAATGCTGCCCGTCTCTCACCAGGATGCTCATGGACGGAGGTTGGATGAAGATGTAGATGGGGTTGAGGTCTGTCGTCTTGACCGCCCTAACGCCCTGCATGTCGATGTCCAGGACGCAGATCAGGTTCTTGTCCTTGACGTCCTGCACGGAGGCCCTGCTCGTCCCATACATGTTCCCGGAAAACACTGCGCTCTCAATGAACTCCCCTTTGTCGATGCTGGCCTGCATATACTCCCTTGTAACATAATGGTAATCTGTAACACAATAACAGTTGCATATAAAAGGTTGGTTGTTGAAACCAATAGGACACAGCGGACAGCATAGGTGGTTGAAGCGAATTAAAGAGATGCAGCAGGAGGAATTGGAGCAAGATCATCCATCGTGGGAGTTTATAAACCCTACCTACCTTTACCATTCTCTTCACCAGGACGAGGGCTCCTTGTTGTGTCTGACGGATGAGAGCACACAATTGGATATCTTATTTCTGTAACTGACACCTCGCTGACATCATACAAAGTTAACATGGGACTGGAGCAGAGCACACTTACGTGAGACGCTGAAGCCAAAGATGCCCTCGTACTCCTTGAGCAGCTTCTTGAGCAGCGTGCTCTTCCCAGCCCCCGACGGGCCACTCAGCACCACTGGCCTGGGTCCTGCCATAGCTGGGGGAGAGAGAAAGAGACAGGGTTAGAGGAGATGAAAACACACACACACACACACCAAACGGAAAGATCAATTTACACAAATGGTTGGAACTGGTGTCATAAGGAGAAACAGACAGATTAAAAACATACCTAGGCCTATCCTTTACTCACATGAAACTGGAACAATCTCAAGTAGCCTATATTGAAAAAGATCAGACAGGTGGTGTAGTATAGGCTGGTACTACCACACTGATCTCATGAGCTTACGTAACTGGTTTACCTGTAGTACAAGGCTAGGTGTAATATGAGGCCAGGTGTAATATGAGGCCAGGTGTAATATGAGGCCAGGTGTAATATGAGGCCAGGTGTAATATGAGGCTTGGTGTAATATGCCTGGTCTAAAGAATACACTATAGGGATGAATATGAAATGGACCTAATGAACCAAGCATCCCATAAAACATGGAACAAACAGATTAATTGCCTTTTGAAACAAACAAAAAAACATTTCAGAAGGTGATTATGTAGTAAACATCCTAAGCAATCAGAACAGGTTCCAACAAGACTAGTAGGACCAACACAGCTAGAGCAGTTATTAAGTCCCATTAGGCCGTTACCACGGCACCATCTACTAATTGGAGTGCCTAAAATTACCCTGCTGCTTCTGATTGCAAGGCATAAGTGCGTTCAGTACACTGTCTACAATTATTATTTTTTAACCATAAAATACATTTAAAAAGACTAAAATCAGTATGATCCTAGGCTAAATGTTTACTTGTTTCTTATGATGTAGCCTAGGCTATTTTTGAATGTGTTGTCCAATTTAGACATACCCAACAAATGTTCCACTAATAGGTCTAGGCCTAAACTGAGACTAGTACAATCTGAATGAGGAACAGCCACATACCGTGGAGTTATTTGATTTTCAATTTAGCTTGTGTACTAAAAACCATCAGCCGAGTCAACACAGCCGGGTCAACTACAGAGATAATGACAGTGATAATAGCAATGACACACTATTTTGGAATTAGTCAAACAAATCAGCTTTACAATAAAAAAAAATTCTGACCTGTCCTATTCCAGAATGATCTTAATCTTTAGTTGTTAGCCATATAGGCTAGATCATATTATTAGGCTAACGCCCCTCTTCCTCCTTACCTTCAGTCACTTTCAGTAGACGTGCGAGTGAGGGAGAGCAGCAGGTTGTGGGAGGACTGGATTGGCAAGTGAATGAGCAGCACTATTATATACTGGAGCTGGGTGTGTCAGTCTATGTGGTGTCTGTGTGGGCGCAGACTCAGCACTGTACAAACAGAGGAAAGTAAATCGCTACTCCCTCCAATCACCGCTCAATAAGTTACACAGTAGCCTAAACCCTGCCCAACAGCTCGTGACATAGCCTAGATATTGACAGCTTCTTTCAGTTGTCTACGGAAATGATAAACGAATCATGCAAAACACAAAATAAACTCAGGTGAGAAATTATCATACAACAGTCTACTGCATTACTATTAAACACTGCAAACATAACTAGACCTAAAATGCATATCTCATAAATGACAAATGCCTCTTCAATCCACAAAATAGCATTGCACCTTAAACGACCATGTAATTTATATATCGCTAGCCTACACTGTTTTAGGCTACTAAAAGTAATGTATCAGTGGGTTTGGTTAGATGTCCAAAAATAAGAAAATCCATGTGAATGACGTGTCATACTTTACTTAAGTGGTGCCGCCTCCTCATAAATCTACAGATGCTAATTTAAAGGAATTAGAGTTGTCTGCAAAAAAAGGAGTTTGTTATAATAGCCATGTAGTCTATGATCCCATATAAGCTCATTTCCATTTTAAAAAAATGGATTCTCTCTTGTAATAGGCTAATCAGACCTGAGCTCACCCCCTGACAAAAAGATAGGAAAAACCTCAGTGCGTGTAGCCTGACAGCTGCAGGTGACAGAAGCATTCATTCTCTGCCGCCTCTTGAATGTTTAAATCACAAACAAATTCACAGCTCCTTTCCAAGTCAGAATCAGTCATGGGTTTGACGCTGGGATGCAGAGGGTCAGACTGTTGTCACAAAAACATGTGGACAGAAAACAGACTATAAGAGTGGTTTAGGCTACATCCAGTCAAATAAGAAACCACTTCTCGCAAGGTTCAGATCTAACTTTCTCTTCCTTGCAGTCAGAATACCAGCAAGAAATGGTACGATTCAAGAGAAGGTGACAAGTTAGCCTGTACAGCAAATATTCAAAACAATTGGGTCTACAATGACACCATACATAGGGACATCTTATAGGCTTGGTCTAACATCTAAAGGCACCACTTTTCAAACGTGACAGAAAAATTGGCTATAGGCTACATCTACACAGGCAGCCCAATTCTGAAATTGTTTCCACTACTTGGCCTTTTGCCCAATCACATCAGATCTTTTCCCGTCAGATATTTTTCGGATCTGATAGGTAAAAAAAAATATCAGAATTGGGCTGCCTGTGTAAACAAAGCACGTGTTACAGAAAACGAGGTGCATGTGAGCCGACTGCAGGCACAGGGTAAGGCTAATTGAAATGGTTACAGGAAACATTGTTCTGCATGCCATTACAGATGTTGCATTCAGTTAACTTTAGGTCAACCCTTATATATGCTTTCCACAGCATGTGATCGATCTTTGCCAGACAGTGACCAACCTTTCATCATGTGAATTCAGTTGGCTCCTAATTTCATTAGGCTGTTACTGATTAGTATGTTTTCTAATCAGCTGCAGCCTGCGATAACTAAGTGCTCAGTCAGGTAAGATACACTATATGTCCAAAGGTATGTGGACACCTGTTTGTTGAACATCTCATTCCAAAATCATGGGCATTAATATGGAGTTGCTATAACAGCCTCCGCTCTTCTGGGAAGGCTTTCCACTAGATGTTGGAATATTGCTGCAGGGACTTCAGCCACAAGAGCATTAGTGAGGTTGGGCACTGACGTTGGGCTATTAGGCCTGGCTCGCAGTCAGCATTCCAATTCATCCCAAAAAGTGTTCGATGGGGTTGAGATCAGGGCTCTGTGCAGGCCAGTCAAGTTCTTCAGCACCAATCTTGACAAACCATTTCTGTATGGACTTCGCTTTGTGCATGGGAGTATTGTCATGCTGAAACAGGAAAGGGCCTTCACCAAACTGTTGCCACAAAGTTGGAAGCACAGCACTCTCCAGTCCCGTTCTGTGAGCTTGTGTGGCATATCACTTCGCAGCTGAGCAATTGTTGCTCCTAGACATTTCCACTTCACAATAACAGCACTTACAGTTGACCGGGGCAGCTCTAGCAGGGCATACGTTTGACAAACTGACTTGTTGGAAAGGTGGGATCTTATGACAGTGCCACGTTGAAAGTCACTGAGCTCTTCAGTAAGGCCATTCTACTGCCAATGTTTGTCTATGGAGATTGCATGGCTTTGTGCTCGATTTTATAGAACCTATCAGCAACCATGCTGATATGCATGTGTGGGTATGGATGTGGGTAAGCAGACAATCAAGCTACTACGGCCCCCCCATGATGAGTTCAGATTTTTTGTGGCTGCCACCCCATCAAAGTTGACTATCCCCGATCTAAAGCATATTGCATGAGAAGGTTCTTACCTAAAAAGGTCTTCCATCCCTATTCTATGCGGTTCAAATTAGGCCAGAAAATGTTTTACCATTCAACAGTAAGAAGGCAAAAGCTGCCAAACCAGATCCAATCTGTACTAACAATCAGTTTTCCTTTTCTCCCCTATAATAACTCATAGCTTTATAGAAACATCCAAGTTGATAAGATATCAAGCCATAATAGAGCAATGTACTTGATAACTAATTTAGGCACCACTTACTGCTATAGCCTAAAGCTGTGTGGGAGAGTATAGATGATGATTATGTAAACAAGACATTTCAACTTCAACACAAATGGACAGTGAATTAGACAGCTCGGTCTTTCCTACTAGGTGGTGCCTATTGGAGCTCATACTTTTTTTGGAAAAGCATATCTTTTTTTGTATTCTATCAGAAAAAAGGACATGTTTGACTTTCAGAAAAACATGTTGGTTAAAAAATGCTGGGGTGTATTTTCCAACCAGTTAGCTGCATAATCCTAAAGGGGTGGAATTTAACAGGGTGGGAATGTGAAGCCTAAATTAGCCATAGCTCTGTGAGTAAGCAAGATTGAGCTAGTATAATGGTGTATAAACATTTGAGCACGATTTTAAAAACAGATAAAACAGTGTTTATATTTATTTAGCTTTGCACCATTGTTTTCCCACCAAATAAATTATGACACTTCCTGAATGTGGTGTCATTTTAGGAAGGGCTTGTTTCTTAAACGGAGATTAACAACAAATTAATAGGGTGGAAAGTGATATCAGAAAATCTTAAATAAAACCATAAATACAATAATTATTAAAAAACGTTATTGATGAAAGACAATTTAACTAGGACTATAAAATAACT
The DNA here is from genome assembly GCF_057628025.1 of Oncorhynchus mykiss. Taxonomy (NCBI): domain Eukaryota; kingdom Metazoa; phylum Chordata; class Actinopteri; order Salmoniformes; family Salmonidae; genus Oncorhynchus; species Oncorhynchus mykiss. The sequence goes on from NC_143029.1 coordinate 73,635,270, forward strand.
AAAATATGTAATATTTTATGGTTTATATTTCTCGTGGAAGTTGATGAATAACACCCGGGGACATGGCAAAAACGCCTACATCCACTGAAAAAGTGTTCAAAAGTCATAACATTTCCTCTCAAGAGCCATATTTTTGAGGTAAAAGACACCGGACCTTATATTTAAAGTATTTTGGAATCCACATGTTACAGTAAATAAGAAGTGATATTTCCTGGGGACAGAATAATGCCTTGACACGGATTGACCAATGCGTATGGCCTGTGTGACAGACTGGCTCGCTTCAGTGATGATAACGAAAAACAGCAGGCTATTGAGAAATAGTTCATAGACTAGCGGTCAAAATAATATATGATCATCCTACCTGAGAAGAGCCTGGATAAATACCTTGTATACATCTACAATGACTGCGGTTCAATATCTCAATAATGTCTCCAAGGCGTCATTTCCGTACTTATTGGGTGGTCTTTCTGCCTTTTCTGTCTACATTCCGCGTGAAGGCCATTAATATAGATGGTGTTTCGACGTCATCTTCACGAGCCAAATAAACAAGAGTACATCGTTCAAATACCAGTGTGTATACGTCCTCAACCGAGTACATTCAAAAAGGAAACGGTGTCGTATTTCTGTGAGCGTTTAAACTCCGCACGCGATACAAAGACCTTTTGAAAATCTACATCCAACCCAATAAACAGAAATAATATAATTACTTCATATAAGCATTTTACAGGGGTTGCAGATTCAGTATTACGAACTGTGCGTAATGAACGCCCCCAGCTAAAAATAGCTATTTGCGTGCAGATGATCGGCGCACAAACACGCGAGACCGAATAGTCTCGCGTTCTTGGTTTTTCACTTGTTTAGCTAGCTAACTCAGTTTATTCGAAACACGGAAAAGGTTACTATCCATGCTTCTAACCATCGCTTACTATATCGTCGTAAGCGGACGTGGGAGAGAAAAGCCAGAAGGAAACTCCCCGGATGAACAACGAGAGGGCCTAACGTGTAAACAAAGCTTTCATCGTCTTTATTCAACGCTAAAATAATGTTTGGTGCTTCAAGATCTGGGGGTGTAAGGGGGGGGCAAGACCAATTCAACTGGGATGACGTGAAAGGCGATAAACACAGGGAAAACTACCTCGGTAAGTGGAGAAAAATGGGCATCAACCCATCGTCGCCAATGACCTTTGTCTACTGTAATGAACGATTCGCTTCTTTGCGAATAGACAGCAGGGCGACTATCCAACTAATAATTAGGTCAAATGTTTAGTTAGTAACTAGCTAACTACGTTCTAGATAAAACTAGATACAGTAGGTAACTACTTAGCAAGTTATAATAATCGACAATGTAGTTAGCTAACGGTAGTTACCGCAATAAAGCAATAGGTTGTTAGCCTGTACTCATTTATTCTCGAGTGCCACGTTCTTACCTTTTTCCGAAGTGTAGTCAGTCCCTCATTAATGTTGCATTGCTTGTCAACAACTCAGATTGTCTGCCTGGAATATACTTATTTATTTTTTTACCCAGCTAGCTATGTTGGAATGGTGAATTTTGAGATTGAGATAAAACCAAGCGCAAACAATTGACTGTGCTGCCAAGGAGAGCGGCCACGCACACTCGACTGCGGCTGGTCAGGGAATGCAATTATGCTAGTCTGCGCATATACATGGCTTGCTGTATATACATGATGTTATCCAAATTAATACACTGGTCACGAACGAGAACTATTTCTCAAAGATTTTACACTGTGCAGCCAGGAGGAGAGGGGTGTGTATTCAACACGGCAACGTTGATTGTAGAAGAATAGTTATGGCAATCACTTCTTTATGTAACTTTATTACCTAAGCCATGTCTCTGATTTGGACATGCATGCATTTGGAGTATATTTATACCCTTGCTATTGTTTCAACCCCAGGGAACTCTCTTATGGCACCAGTGGGGCGATGGCAGAAAGGCAAAGATCTGACGTGGTATACCAAAGACAAAAAAGGTGGTGTCAAGCCTATGTCAAGAGAAGAGGAGCTTGCTGCTGTGAAGGCAGCAGAGCAAGAGGCACTGCTGGCTGCCCTGTAAGTGGAACATCACACAGAAACGACTACCTTACAGAAATATTAGAGTAAAATGTCAAACTAATGTCTTATTCATTATTTTCAGAGGCCACAAGAATATAAAGAGACAACCATCTGGCCTGACCAAAGAGGTACTTTTTTTTGCCTTCATAGGGTTTGAGACTCATTTGTATTATGTGCTTTTTGTTTACACAAGTTCTAGTATGTTTTGGATTATAATCATGTCTTAATTTGATAGTGTCACAACTGCATTAGACCAGGGAAGATGACATTTAGTTTAGTTTAAATCTCTTTTATATACATTTTTATTATTTTATTTTTAGCATTTGTCACCATGATTTAACGTAACTAGCCTAGTCATATTTTATCATAAATCTTAAGGATGAATACGGGATTGCTTTTGTAATGCCGATTCCAATGTGTCCAACAGGACCTTGCAGATGTGTGCAGGAGGGAGGATGCGGAAGCTGAGGACAGAGATGTGGACAGAGTTTCTGGCCTTGGAAGCTCCGGGTAACTGACTGAACTGTTTGCAAAAGTGTTGTTTCACAAATTCTGTTTTTAAAGCTGGGTTGATACTGTAGGAGACTTCTCACCAAAATATTTTTTTAATATACGTAATTTAGTAGACCCTCTTATTCAGTGCGACTTATAGGCACAATTAGGGTCAAGTGTGTTGCTTGGTGATTCGAACCAGCAACCTTTTGATTACTGGCCGATGCTCTTTAACTGTGAGATTTTTTATTCTCCCACGTCTTCTAAGCATTCTCTCAGGTCGCTCTTCACTCGTTTAGACTTTTTTTAGCAGCATATATGAGTCCATGACCGAGTATCCCCTTGATATTCAAGTGGAAGAAACAGTGGAAACATTATGGATTGGAGTGTACTAGTTGAGTAACTAGGAGTATGTTTTCTGTCACCAGTGCAACGTCACGGAAAATGGTGTTCTCCCAACAGGAGAAGGAAGCTGCCAAAATAGGCTTGTCAGTCTTCACAGTAAGTTTGTTTATGCTCTCTGAGTAAAACATCCTCACGCAAAGGTGAGCCATCTAAAATAATACACCACTCTGTGTAGGTGTGTTAATCCATTTGTGTTAGCTACATATTTTTCTAACATGATTGATACCGCTTGGGAATTGATTCTGTAATAGTCATGTTACATGATTACGATCATAATGGAGAGCATTGTTTTCACAGCACCATAAAACAGAAGGGAAGTCTGGAAACCAGGAAGCCTCTGCCAGAAAAACATCTGCGAACACAGAGAAACAGGATGTGGATCAAAGGTAGTGTGTTATTGATCAGTGTGTTGGCAATCGAATATCTGAGGTAAATTTCTTCAGATTACTGTCTCAAAAAACCCCTCAAAAGACTTGCCTGTTATACTTTCCCATCATAGACACGATAGCAGCAAAAAGAAGGAAAAGAAGCGCAAAAAGAAGAAAAGGCAGAGAAGAGACTCTTCCTCCTCCGATTCAGAAGATGACAAAAGGTTAGCGTGTTGTTTCTCCCTTTTATACCTGTGGGTCACTTGTATGTCATGTTCACTTTGCCTTCCCCTTTTTAAATGATAAAATCACAAGAAAACAGAACACCAATGTCCAATAATGTTACAAGTGGCGCAGCCACCTAAGGCACTGTATCTCGGTGGAAAACCAGGCTGTATCACATCCGGCCGTGATTGGGAGTCCCATAGGGCGGCGCACAATTGGCCCAGCATCGTCCGGGGTAGGCCGTCATTGTAAATAAGAATTTGTTCATAACTGATTTGCCTAGTTAAATAAAGGTACAATTTTAAACCGCTTATTTGCTTTAGCACTAGAGGGTGCTAAATCACTGTTGGCGAGGTGGAGAGCTGGTCTTTGGTTCCATCTCAAAATATGGGTTTTTGCCAACCTGCAAATGTTCTGTCAACAATTAGACTTTGTATGCTTGGTAGAAACATAGAACAGGTTGTACACTTACTAGGGATGTGTCAGTTAATGTGTCCAGCTGCTCTATTCTGTGGTAATACAAGACTGATTAAATGTTTTTTTTTTTTTTAAAGCAGGCTTGGGATGTTTAGCAACAGGAAGAGGTAGTCTTAGTTAAAATAAGGTGTAGGGTTGATTTTTGAACTGAGTGAATGCATCATCCAGCCCATGTCATGCTTATCTTGTTTGGGGGGCGGGCCTTATTTACTATTCTCCTATGGAACCCAGATAGTTATCCTTTTATAGATGAGGCAATGGTTTGTATCATAATTCAGTGTATTCCTAATGTATCTTCCTCAGCTTACTTTGACCCCTGCCTATTAGTCTCAATCATTGATTGTGTGTTTCTTTACTCCTCAGGCGCAGAAAGGACCACCGTCATCATAATCCATCATGCCTCAGTCAGACTGGAGCCAGACCCCATGACAGCCATTCAAAGGGGGGACCAAAGGGTGAACGCCACCCCCTCTCCTCTCAACGACGCCAGCAGAGGCATGACACACACTCCTCCCACAGGGAGTCCCCCGTCCCCCGCGCCAGCCACAAGGCAGCCCATGCTGCTCTGACACAAAGCCACAGGCGGCGCCATGACACAGACTCTGACGAATAATATCTCCCCCCCCCACTCAGACACATTGAGGGAGAGGAGTGCTCTATAGCCCACAGCAGAGCAGCTTGACTGGTCTATGAACTGGACTCGAGGGCTGTGGTTGAGAACAGTAGGTCAATCTGTAGGCACTAGCAGGCTTGTGTCCTTATTTGAACAGACCAGTTTTTATTTGTGTTGAATTTTGAATTGTTAAATTTGTTTCTATTGGTATTTTATTTTTCTGAACCAGCTCAAATGTATTTTATGTGTCTAGCTACCAAAATTGAAGGACACTATTCATACAATTGAATCAGGGACTACCGAAAGCAAGTTAAGTGCATGTGTTCTTGGTGCTGAAAATAAGTTAGTCAATACAAACTATTGCTGTCCAAGACATTAAATCCGGCGTGACACTTGCCCATTAAAAAATGTATTTAAATGTGTGCCAACACCTAAATGTTACCGAGTCTCCTCTTTGGTTTGTCAGTCTCGTCATCAGTTGAGAATATTCACTTCTCTACATCCCACTGTGCCTCACAGTACTCAGCATTTTTGCTCCTTTTCCTCTATCAAGCAAGAACTCCTTTGCCCCATCACTCTTTTCTGTTCTAGGTTCAGTTGCCTGCCTCCCTGGCTGGGGTAAGATACAATGCACTCCAGTGGTCATAATGGAGTGTAGTGTTTGTATTTGCCTTAAATCAGGTCTGAAAGGGGGCATTCTACTGGCTGGCACCTGATGGTGAACTAAAAAGAGCAAGACATTCACAAAGGAGTGTGCAAAGAAGAAAAAAACAGTGGTCTTTTATATGGCAGAGTACCATTAGGACTGCCACACACAAACCAAGCTGATGGACAAAGTTACACTAAGGGACTCGAGACTCCTGCCCCCTCCTTCCACGACCACCATACTTCTGCCATGTTTTATAGGCTTGGCTGCATTAACCAGCAGTCTAATCAACCTGAAAGAACATCATAAATTGCTCCCCAATTATTGCCACCGCCCATCCCTAGCGCAGACCAAATGTAACAGACAGGCCCAGCTGTAGCCATTTGTAACTTATTCAACACCCGCGTTGGGTGGTTAGTTGGCTGCCATCACCTTGGACCAACCCACTCTCTTAGTCCAAGTCATGGGGGGAGAGTAGTTGGGTGTGATTGCGGATTTGGGACAAGAGAAGGGAGGAGGCTGTCTGACCAAAGCACAGGCAAAGTCCATTTTTAGATTAGGATTAGGTGTCATTTTGAATTCATAATGGGGAAAGAGGCTTGATTAACTCCTACTCATGGGGCAGTGTGGGTTTCTAACCTGGAAGTTAATAATAAATATGTAAATGGTAAAATGTACAATATTTGAATTGTGCCAGTTGGCAGATTCAGTATATGTTGCCTTTCTTGCTGTTGATCAATAATGTTCACTGTGCCTTCAGCCCTGTGAGTCCAAGGAGGAGATAGAGGTTAACGGTGCAATGTCAGCATGATCAAATCCAATAACTTAAAAGAGAATTACATGAAAAATAACAGAACATGTAAACAGTCTCTAATCACTTTAATTACAGTGCTTTTCTCCAAAAAATTAAAGCTGAAATAACTTTACAAAAAAAAAAAGTTTAGACAAAAGTTCTGCTAAAGAGATTAACGTTTCAACAAAAGGTTCAGGCAATCAGTTTTAATCCAATGCCTTGCTTTAAAAGAAAGACTAAGAAATGTCCATAGCACTCTGGTGGAATAACACCCAGAACCTTTTGATAAGAAGCACAAAAGGTTGTAATGGAACAGCATGTTTCTTTGACATGAGGACAAAAGTATCCCCCCAGAACATAGCCAAGGACAACATGAGCTACGAAGGACAAAAAAATACTAGTGCCCACTAAGTAAAAAATATGGAGTTCATACATTTCCTATTGCCACTGACATTGATGCATGCCTTGTTCCAAAACTATTAATATACTTTAATCATTCCCAATAAAAAGGGATGAAAACAAGGTCTTCAGGTCATGATGGAGGACATCAGAATTCAGAATACAACTGCTTTTGTCATATCAGAGCATCATACAGCATATACCTTCGAGTGCAGGGGTAAACAACCAGGTGTCTGCGATGGGGGTTCAATGTTTTTATGAATATCGCTAGCAACAGACTAAACACATTTTGAATGACATACCTACAGTAGAAAAGAGGAAAATATCTTATTTCTCATGATGTCAACTTTATTTCTCCACTACTAATATTGAACAAATTACACTCACTGGAGTATCTGACATTGGCTTTGAAAAATAGGCTACCAGTGTGGTAAGTGCTACTGGCTGCTGGTAAGTGTTCTTGACTTGGACATACATTTTTGCCAACCCATGGATAGCAAGCTAAACAGTTGCGCTTAGCGAAAGTGTTTGCAGTTAGCCTATTAGCTAGAAAGGTATGTTAGAGTTTACACTTCCTCTTCCAATTATAAATGTGGGGAGGTCAAACTAATGAAAAAACATTTACCAAATCAATTAATTTCAAAATGTTTTGAATACTTCGCCTTGACATTCACCTGATAGGACATGAGGAAAAAAATGTTTTGGCTAACATAATGGGAGTCCCTGGTTCAGTGGTTTGCCTGGAAGGGGGAAAGATAAGGTTGAAGACCCCTGAGTTACAAGGTTGTTGTGGCGCTAAGTCATTGTGATGGTGATGTTGAGGACATCAAGGTATCCCAACCCTTGAGCACCTGCAGCTGACAAGAGTAATGACAATGCTTATTTAGACAAAAATGTTTAACAATCAATTAGATAGTCCCGCTGACAATCAACGTGTTCGAGATATTCGATTCTGCACAGAACATGGATTATAGCAAATGGATAGGCAGGAATTCTGCTTCTCTAGGCATTGTGAAAATCTGTTGATTTGCACAGAATCTGTGTGTCTTAAACATGCATTTGTCCAACATACAGACCACATCATGCACTTTTTTTGCTATTAAATTCAGGCTCACTGCGACAAGGGCAGTACACATGATTATTAACCTGAGCCACTTTCATACATCATAATGCTGACCAGACAGTACCTCTGTCCATCACAAAGCAGGTGAATGATGAGATTCATGGAGGAACATAGTTACTCTGCATGGCAGCCACTTCTCAACGAAAGCCAACATGATCTGACAAACAACAAAAGCCGGTAAGTGTCGACAAGAGTTTGACTTTGAAGCCCACTAACCTGTTTTAGGCTTCATCTCAATAATATGCTCTTCAGTGTTTTGCTAAATGGTATTTTGGGGGAGCAGGATATTGTAGCCGTCAGAGGTGTTAAACCATAATTGTTGAAAGTTGTACATCTGTATGTATGCTTAATTCAGGAGAAACACTCCTTTCAGTAAAAATTACCAGCAGACTTATGTAAAAAAGTCAATAAACATAGGGTCCCATCAATTATTTTTTGCCTCCCTTTTCTATTTACTAGACATGCATGTCTGCCCAAGGGTCAAGAGGAGGAAATAACCAAGGTAGATTTTTAAAAGTCTGCAATAAGCTGCCTCTTAAACCCCTCACCATCCAAAACAAGACTATTTACATTAAATAAGAAACCCAGACAGCTTTCCATGATTGGGTTATTATCCTCCCTGGCCCATATGGTGTATTGTTGTAACGAGAGATGAGAAATGAGGGCAGCTTTCCAGTAGGTACTTTTGACAAAAGTAACTTAATTTTCAACATCAGAAGAGTACAAAGCAAAGATAGAGAAGATACAGTGTTACACTTTTCACACTACTGAGCCGAGCCAAACTGAGCCGAGCAGAGCTGTACTGCGCCAGCAGGGCTGTACTGCGCCAGCCTGGTAACTCTTCTACCACACAGTTGCTAGAACCATGCAGGAAAGGACAACGTGAAAGAAAATCATCTGAGCCACCGTACGGTTTGAGTCAGCACGATAGAGTGAAAAGGGTATATGTGAGTTGAGGAGGACAGTGGATTATGATGATTAGGCCTATTTCTGGTTTTTTAACTGATTAGACAACCAATCCAGTCCTTCATAGAGACCGTCTCCGCTGGTGGCACAGGTGGCCTGGATGTACCAGTTTCTATGGCGGAGGGAGTGCAGTCCCAACTTGTCTGTGAGTTCGGCCGCATTCATAGCATTTGGGAGGTCCTGAAAAGAGAAGTTCTCCCATAATGAGACAAAAGCCAAGCCAGGGAAGGACATCCAAAGTATATAACAGGTGTATTGTCCTTTCTATTTTATTAATACAACAAAAACAAGTTGGAGGCTTTTTGCTTTCACACAATGGACAGGTGAAAAATGTAGGAGTACCTGTTTGTTAGCGAATACTAATAAGACTGCCTCTCGTAGTTCATCCTCTGCCAACATTCTCATCAGTTCTTCGCGGGCTTCGTTCACTCGCTCTCTATCATTGCTGTCCACAACGAAGATGAGACCTGAAACACACCAAAATAAAAACATTTTGAGTCAACATCTCTAGTCTGTTGGTCCTCCTTTGACAGGAGTAAAATTACTTGCTGTCAGCACATCTTACCCTGTGTGTTCTGGAAATAGTGACGCCACAACGGTCTAATTTTGTCTTGACCACCGACATCCCACACTGTAAAACTTATGTTCTTGTACTCGACTGTCTCAACATTAAAACCTGAATTGAAGAAAGAAGATATTAATAACCCGCACAATCTATTTGATGCAAGTGAACATGTCCAGGGGGAAATTGTGTTGTTTCTAATTCTATATTTTTAAATAGTCTCAACGTTACACAAAATATGATATTCATACAAACTGGGCTGACAACACTTGGGCCTACATGCCACCACCAGTGCTACTACTTACCTATAGTTGGAATGGTAGTTACAATTTCTCCAAGTTTGAGTTTGTACAGGATTGTTGTTTTACCAGCAGCATCGAGACCCACCATGAGGATCCTCATCTCTTTCTTGCCAAATGCTTTAAAGAGGCTTGCAAATAAATTCCCCATAGTGAAAGACGGATTCAACTTTGGCAGTAGGAATACTAGAAGAGAACAAGAGGAACCCAATTTTGTAACCGTCAGTGTGTAGTTGTGCGCTGCCAAATACAGGTTCTTATAAACTGAGTTGTTTAATATACCTAGTATATCAACTTTCTGACAACTATGTTAGTTGATTAGCTAACAATATAACTAAAAACAAGACGCTAGTTAACTAACCATATAGTGCGCGTCAATGCTTAGATAGCTGCTAGCTAACGTTACACAAATAATTTCATAAACTAATCAGTTGAATAAATGAAGGTAACAACCATCGCGTTAAACTGCCTTGCAGTGAAAGACAAATGGCTATTACGTTAGCTATATCGAAAGGTCACTCACTATAAGTTAGCTCTCTAATAGATAACTGACTGTTTTGCTAGCTTTAGCAAGCGGCGCCAAGCTAGCCTAACCAGCCATCTGGCAAGTTTTTTAGATACCTTTTTAACTAGCTAGACCCCAGGAAATGAGACCCCTTTACGTTATATAGCTAAACAGCTAAATACAATGTATGTGACGATTATCATATTCAAACAACATCAAGCGTAAAAATGACAGTTTTCTGCTTACAGTTGTTTTCAATTCTTTCCTCTTTAAGGCGTTTCCTTCCTCAAGATGTCGGGTTATTATTTGGCCACGTCAGAGCTTCCAGAACGACTTCCGTGAAACAGAGCGTTTGGTATGTCGCGCCCTATGGGCTGGAGGCGAATGACACTCATTTTTACATTTTTGTGCTGCTAAAACATGAGTTTGCTTGTTGCAGGTGCGTGAGAATAATTATTCGATTATATGAAAATAAAAAACGCACACACTGCTTTTTCTTATATAACTTTAGTTTTAGGAATGCCAAAAGCATGGCCCGAAAGGTAAACTTATAGGGAAAGACAACATTTTAAGGGTTGTGATATATTGTATTGAATATGATCTCCAATCAGAAAAATGTTTTACCATTTGATGTGCCATTCTATAAATATTTAGATTTTTGGGATAAAGTTCAAGGTGGGCACCATTTTGAAAACAGAATTCAGTCAACTTGATCTACTCTCTTCCTGTACAGCATAGTGAAAGCTACTGAAGAGTGCTCTACTGGCAAACAGTGTTTTCCTTTTCTTTTTAATCAAATTGTATTAGTCACAAGCACCGAATACAACTGGTGTAGACTTTACCATGAAATGCTTGCTTACGAACCTTTCCCAATGATGCAGTTTTAAAAAAGTATGACAAATAAAATACCAACACAAGACATAAAATAAAATAAACAAAAATTGAGCTATATATAGGGAGTACCAGTGCCAGATCAATGTGCAGATGTACAAGGTATTTGAGGTAGATATGTACATGAAGGCAGGGTAAAGTGACTAGGCATCAGAATATATAATATATAATATATAAAATAAAGAACAGAGTAGCAGCAGCAAATGATGAGTGCAAAAGTGTGTGAGTGTGTGTGTGTGTTGTGTGTGTGTGTATGTGCGTATGTAGTGTATGTGAATGTGTGTGGGTTTTATGTAGGAGTGTCAATGTAGTGTGTGTGAGTGTGTATATTGTGAGTATACTGAGCCTTCCTCTGACACCGCCTGATATAGAGGTCCTGGATGGCAGGGAGATCAGCCCCATTGATGTACTGGTCAGTCCACACCACCCTCTGTATCGCTTTGCGGTCAATGGTGATGCATTTACCATACCATGCGGTGATGCAGCCAGTCAAGATGCTCTCAATGGTGCAGCTGTTTAACTTTTTGAGGATCCGTGGGGCCCGTGCCAAATATTTCCTGAGGGGGAAGAAGCACTGTCGTGTCCTCTTCATGACTGTGCAGATGTGTGTGGATCATGTTAAGTCCTTAGTGATGTGGACACCAAGGACCTTGAAGAGCTCGACCCACTCCACAACAGCTCCGTTGATGTGGATGAGAACGTGCTCTCCCCTCTTTCTCCTAGAATCCACAATCATCTCCTTGGTCTTACTGACATTGAGGGAGAGGTTGTTGTCCTGGTACCACACTGCTAAGTCTCTGACCTCCTCCCTGTAGGCTGACTCATCGCTGTCGGTGACTGTCGTGTCGTGTCGTCAGCAAACTTGATGAGGGTGTTGGAGTTGTGCGTGTTGGAGTTGTGCGTGGCCACACAGTCGTATGTGAAAATTGAGTACAGGAGGGGACTAAGCACACACCCTTGAGGGGCGCCGTGTTGAGGGTCAGCTGGTGTTGTTGCCTACTCTCACCACCTGGGGCCGGCCCATCAAGAAGTCTAGGATCCAGTTGCAGAGGGAGGGGTTCAGTCCCTGGGTCCCTACCTTGGTGATGAGTTTTCAGGGAACTATGGTGTTGAGCTGTAGTCTATGAATAGTATTCTCACATAATTATTTCCCTTCTTGTCCAGGTGGGAGATTGTCTAGGTGGGAGATAATTCACTATGACATAATTCATTATTTCTGCCATAGACTTCAGGAGACTACATGTCTTCAAAGGACTTCACTAAAGGCCAGATGCAGGGCCCACACGATCCAGACCAAAGCTAAAAAGACCCAGCTCCTCTTTCTCCACACCTAGCACAATGGAAGACCATCAGTTTGTGGATAAAAATCAAGAGTGCATGTGGTAAACTGCCTTGTTTTATTCAAACTCGCTAAGGACCAACATTTCCATTATAGGCCATTTCATACCCTCCTTTATTCCTTGACGGCTTAGCAACAGGGCAGATTGAGTTACAACACTGAAATGTTTGATAAGGTATGAACAAGATTCTGTATCTCTAACCATGACCTGTGACACTGTTTGAAAAACATTACAGTCATAGCAAACCCATGAACATGAATCCAATCCAATGTTTTCATCATCAGACTTATGGACATTGGTTGTCCTAGTTCTACTCTAGTGTAGAAATAATAATATAAGTCAAGGGGTGGTGGTGCTGCTGTCACTACAAAACATAATTGTTTCTTTCTATACAGGTCCTGTCTTGTCTCCCAGGTGTTAGATTGAGTAAAGTAATGAACCGCCCTTGCCCCTTGATTTTGCCGCCACTGTACAATGTACAATGGCACATAGGCCTATTCATGTGGGCAAATCTGCAGTGCCAATCGGGGGCATTTGAGGGGTGTCTACGAGACACTTGGCTTTTCATCATGTCTGTCTTCTCACGGTCTCAGGGTGAAACCAGGGTAGCTCAGCTGTTGCCATTATGGGGGTGGAGTGCAGAGGCTAGCCAGCCAGCCAGCCAACCCGGCCCAGAATCACCCCTTTCTCTGGCATGGCAAGACCTTGTCCACTGAATAGCTTATCATGAAACAATGTCCTCTGTGTGACTGTGAGACAGGTGTCCATACATTGACAATAGATGCTAATGTGAGCAAGCAAAAATATCTTATTGGAAAAAGAGAACATAATGCCGCTGCCACCGGGTTGGTTGCAAGAATAGATGTATGACTTTATGTTCCATTACTTGACTATTCTATTCATAACCAAATGTTCAAGTGTGAGTTGGTTCCATTTCAAAAGAGAGCAAATTGTGAATGTGCTTTTATGTTCTGATATACAGTATGTGTGTGTTGTCTGTTGGTATATAATGTTTTAAAGTTTATATGTTCACCTGCCCAGAGACTGCAGATAAGTAAATTAGCTGTTAGCTAAATCTGGGGCAATGCATCACTTCTAATTTCTGAGACTTAGCCTTTGTACAATATCCTTTAACAAATAAACATAATAAATCAATGAAACACAATTCAGGCTAAATGTTTCCAATGGATAGAATGGGGATGTTCTCTAGGCCTACTAAAGATAATTAATTCACACTATTGTGATTGCAATTTGTTGTGCATGTCACATTGGCCTATATTTATCTGACTGGAATTCCAATACATTTCGTCCCCAAAAATATTCAAAATTCTAGTAATCAAATATTTATGTGCAACAAGTTCAATTTTAACCAGGGTCAACCATGTCTGCCCCTTCTCCAGTGGAGAGCGCAGTGCCTGGGACTCAGGGACAGAGCAGCAGGGGGGAGAGTGGGTCTGTGGTTGGTGGAGGACCACACAGCGAAGCCTACATAATGCCGTCTCACTACTGAAACCTTCATTTGTGGTTTTGGCCTGCCAAATGCCTGAGGAAGAAAAGCTTTCAGCATAGGTTTGTTTCACAGGCAGACAGTGTTGTATTCACTTGTAAAGGAGTGCTGTGTTTTCTCTGTAAGATGGTTATTTTTTATTTTGGATGGTTGGGGTTTCACTGTTTTAATGTTGCAGTCCTGTGCCAGATCAATCTAATATTTTTATCATTTGGCCTTTCATTTTCTTTCCTTGTACATCTCTGTTGTGCTTTTGAGACTAAGATAAGAGTACCATGATTTATGCCTTATATACTGGATTTGGCTGCATGATTTCAACAGGATAAATAGTTACAATCCACATTTTTTAAGATCAGGTTTTCGGCCTAAAGCATTTAGAAAAACAAACATGATGATTTCAATTGTAATAGTCACAAGTTTTTGTAATTAAAGCCTATCTGTTTTTGACAGATTACATTAACACATTTGGCAATGGCACTGGAAACATTAAAATATCACAACAAGCAAAAAACATTATTAGCTATAAGCAGTAGGTATCATACTGGTATAAACCTAACACTAGGGAATCCCTTTCTCAATAGTGACCTAACGCCCTCTATGTGTCAAACAGAGACTGCATACATAAGAGGTTGACAGCAAAAAGTGACTGGGATTTCCCCACTAATAGGGTACTTACTTACAGTTGACTACTTAGTTGAAAAAATGGAAACCACTGTGTTTGTGTTTGTTAGGTCATATTACTGGGCTGTCAGCTCTTTTCATTATTATTGTGGGACACTTTTATCAGTTTCAGAAAAGTATGATTCAAGTCAATTATTTCCTCTTTTCCTCACTGCTTAAAACAGCTCCACCCAACTGGGTCTGTGCACTACATGTATCAGTGATGCCAATGTTGTCATTACTTTTAGTTTTTGTCATAACTATGATCATTAAAGTTAAATATTCAGCTTTAATTAGTTACAATTAGTTGGGTCGTTATATCCAAACATGCTGTAAGACCAGAAAAGAAGGACTATATTTAAAGACATGAAAAGCAAGATTCCTCTTTACAAATACATCCATGCTGTTTGTGAAAAATCCCACCAATTCAAGTTCATACACAATAGGGGGTAGGCAAGGTTGCTTTGTGGAATGTCACACAGTTTGCCAATGATTTTCCTCAAAACTATGGATCGTTTATGGGGTTCTATTTAACCAAACCAGGCTGAATAAGGAATACTGTTACAATCCTTCAATTTCACAATGAAGGATTGTGCGTCGACGCTCCCTCCCAGCCTATGCATCAATACAGTGTGATTGTAACACCCTCAGTACCTTAAAAGCAGTCAGTGCATTAGCCTCAGCCTGCTACTGTGTGGTCTTCCACAGAACTAGCACGCAGGAACGTGATTAGACAGATGGAAGGCAAGGGAATGAACAGAGGCCTCAACAACAATGCATGCTCTGTGACTCCTATCCTCCTAGCCTGTAGAGTTTGGGTGATTTCCTACTTCCCAACCCATGCCCGAGGGACACATTAGTAAATGCAGTTTAACAAGACCAAATTAAGCACATCCAGCAACAAAGCACTGTTTGACTTGGAGAGGACTTGCTTGCTTACAACTGGAACCAATGAAAGTCCGTCGGTCACCCCGCACCCACATAGTGCCTTCAGAAAGTATTCATACACCTTGACTTATTTCACATTTTGTTGTGTTACAGCCTGAATTCAAAATCAATTAAAATAAATTCTCACCCATCTACACACAATGCCCCATAATGACAAAGTGAAAACATATTTTTAGAAATGTTTTGCAAATGTTTTGAAAAAGAAATACATAAATAATAATACTAATGCTAATTTACATAAGTATTCACACCCCTGAGTCGGTACTTTGTAGAAGCACCTTTGGCAGCGATTACAGCTGTGAGTTTTTATGGGGAATCTCTAAGATCTTTCCACACCTGGATTGTGCAACATTTGCCCATTATTCAAGTTCTTCAAGCTCTGTCAAATTGGTTGTTGATCATTTCTAGACAACCATTTTCAGCTCTTGCCATAGATTTTCAAGTAGATTTAAGTCAAAACTGTAACTCTTCCACTCAAACATTCACTGTCATCTTGGTAAGCAACTCCAATATAGTTTTTCTTGTGTTTTAAGGTTATTGTCTTGCTGAAAGATAAATTCATCTTCCAGTGTCTGGTGGAAAGCAGACTGAACCAGGTTTTCCTCTAGGATTTTGCCTGCGCTTAGCTCCATTCCTTTTCTTTCTTATCCTGGAAAAACTCCCTCGTCCTTGATGATTACAAGCATACCCATAACATGATGCAGCCACCACTATGCTTGAAAATATGACGAGTTATACTCAGTAGTCTGTTGTATTGGATTTGCCACACACTTTGTATTCAGGACAAAAAGTGAATTGCTTTGCCACATTGTTTGTAGTATTACTTTAGTGCCTTGTTGCAAACAGGATGCACGTTTTGGAATATATTTATTCTGTACAGGCTTCCTTCTTTTCACTCTGTCATTTAGGTTAGTATTTTCGAGTAAATACAATGTTGTTGATCCATCCTCAGTTTTCTCCTGTCCCAGCCGTTTAACTCTGTAACTGTTTGAAAGACACCATTGGCCTCATGGTGAAATCCCTGAACTGTTTCATTCTTCTCCGGCAACTGAGTTAAGAAGGACGCCTATATCTTTGTAGTGACTGAGTGTATTGATACACTATCCAAAGTGTAATTAATAACTTCACCATGCTTAAAGGGATATTCAATGTCTGCGTTTTTTTATTGTACCAATAGGTGCCCTTCTTTGCTAGGCATTGGAAAACCTCCCTGGTCTTTGTGGTTGAATCTTTGTTTGAAATTCTCTGCTCGACTGAGGGACCTTACAATTATCTGTATGTGTGGGGTACAGAGATGATGTAGTCATTCAAAAATCATCTTAAAAACTATTATTGCATACAGAGTGAGTCCATGCAACTTATTATGTGACTTGTTAAGCAAATGTTTACTCCTGAACTTATTTTAGGCTTGCCATAACAAAGGAGTTAAATACTTATTGATTCAAGACATTTCAGCTTTTCATTTTGAAAAACAAAGTTCCACTTAGGCCAGTGACAAAATATTTTTTGTAAAATTCAGGCTGTAACACAACAACATTTGGAAAAAGTCAAGGGTTGTGAATACTTTGTGAAGACACTGTATATCCCCAGTCAGTTAGTCTACAGACACACTGAGAAAGACAGAGCACAGAGCACAGGTGCAGGTGATGATGTTTGACAGGTTAGGTTAGGGGGAAACACCTGTGTGGCATCCTGTCAAATATACATATTTTATTTTGGTAGTATTTTATTTTATCCTGTCAATAAGCCAAGATTCCACAAGGACGGATGTGAGAGCAGAGCAATCACTTTTTCCCTGCATGTTTTGAAATAACAAGCGCCATATGATGCTTGAAATACTCTTTGTAAGGCTAAAATATGTGAATAGGGGATTCGGTATGTTACAATACAGGCATAGTATTTTTTAGGTGCTGCATTCTGCATGGGTCTCATTCTCAAGTTATTTCTCAATATATTACACAATTTATTTATCTACATTTATTTCTTAACCTAATATTATTTCCCAAACAATTGCTCAATCAAAACGTGTGTCAATGTTTATAAATTTTACTCACTGCATCATGAATAGAAATACAACATTTATACCACAAATAGAGCTAAAATATTACCTTTTTTACAGTAAAAGCTATTAATATTCATATTCACTGTTTCTGGACGAAATGTTCTTCATATCATACCTGAAATATATACCGTATAAAAATCATGCGAATTTGCAACAAACCCTGACCTGGTTTTAGTAGGCGAGATTCTGCGGACATCCTCCCATAGAGTGGTATTATCCATATGTTGGTGTTCTTCCTCTTCTCTTAATAACTGTCTAAAGAGTGACTGTGTGGACAGACTGTTACAACTGAGATAATACAGGGTCTATATCTTCCACCCGCCCTTCTGAAAAAACACAAACACAAGCACATGCACACACAAGCACGCACGCACTCACTCACACACACTCACTCACTCACTCACTCACTCACTCACGCACTCACTCACTCACTCACTCACTCACTCACTCACTCACTCACTCACTCACTCACTCACTCACACACACACACACACACACACACACACACACACACACACACACACACACACACACACACACACACACACACACACACAGTTTCCTTATGCTCGTCAATAGCTTCTCCATATCAACCTTTTGTTGAAATGAGACTGGGCCCCAGCAAGGACAGTAAGGCCTACAGGAGTATCTGTGTTAAACACCCGCTATAGGCTACATATGACCATGGGAAATGTTGAAGTAGCATCTTCAGCTTAGGTCATCAACCCTGGATGTGTTATTCATGTAGCTGAATCATTCATGCCCAAATCAAAGCAAATTCATGGGTAACCAGGCAGGGAGTCTGCAGAGCTAGTCGGCACTGTCTGAATGGAGGAAGGAGGCCAGCGGGCTGATCAGAACAGGCTTTTCTAACTGTAGGAAGTTGGTATTGGTCTCAGTAGGGGGCAGACGTGCTCCCCTCTGAGATGATGCCTGGAGAGGATAAAACACGCTCAGTAAGGGATTTGAGAACAGTGGACTCTTGGGTGTGTGTTGTTGCTGTGAGTGTATGTGTGTGTTTTGCTGTGTGTGTGTGTTGTGTGTGTTGCTGTTTGTCGGTTACTGTGTGTGTGTGTGTGTGTTTTGCTGTGTGTGTGTATGTGCGTGTGTGCGTGTGTGTGTGTGTGTGTGTGTGTGTGTGTGTTAGAGCCCTACTGATGTATCGGTTCACTAATATCATTGTCTGTTTAACGCTATATCGGTATTGGTAACCAATAACCGATATTCAATCAATTGGATGAAAAAAGGGAATCTCATGCTGATCTCAACATTTGCGACAATTCCCATGATGTGTCATTCACTTCACAATGTAATAAATCAAGAATTGAAACATTTCTTGGAAAATTGCTGTTTTGGATGGCAATCGGTACGTTTTGTCCCCCCAAAGAATTGCTATGGGACCCCAAAAAAACATATCGGTCGGGCTCTAGTGTGTGTGTGTGTGTGTAACAGTGGGGTATTTTGTCATCCTTGTAGCAGATTAGTAGCCCTTCAGAGTTTTAGACAGTCTGTGTATGGATGGAGCCCATGTACTGTATAGACCCCCCCCCCCCCCCCCCCCCCCCCCGTGAGGACTACACAGGGGTTCCAGGGTGGGGGTTAGGGTTGGGGCAAATAATAATAATCTGAATAATGATGACAATAGAAACACATTATGGAGCAGATTGGTCCAATGGGACCACTAATGGACTGCCCTGTGAGCAGTACAATGGGGCGAAAGAAGGCCAAGTCGTGCTGGAACACAGACAGACAGGCATGGATGCCTTCCTCTGCGCCTGATGTGCTGGAATATTGGCCCTGGCCTATTCCCCAAAGGGAATGGGGTGTGTGGGGCTGGAAACAAATCGAACATTATTACCACGACCCACATGGTTGCCGTGAGAGGATCCATGCTGGCTTTACCCCATTGGCAACGACCGCCACTGGGCACCCTACCCCACGCCTCTCACAGTAGGGGGCGCTATAGAGCGAGGTGGTGCTGGGCAAAGGATAACTGTGCACCATGGTGTCGGCTGCCAATCACCTTTGTGTTGCGATTGTCAGCGGCCTGAAAAGGTCGTTAAGGGGATTTACATAACATTTTGTATGCCTTGGGCGCATAAGGAAATGTGTGGTAGCCCGTTGAGGATTCATCTTCAATGAGATTTTGATGGCGGATTGTGCCAAGAAGAAGACTAAATGAAGTAGACCAATCACTATAAATTAAATATTGTCAGCGAAAATAATTAGGACTTTAGGTGTTTTGCATAAGATTATCCCAATTACAATAAGGAGCTAAGCAGACCACAAGGCACAATAAAACAATAGCCCCTATACTAAATCATTCTGAAAGAAACAATCCAATCCTGAAGACAGAAATCCATTCTCCATTTGCCCTAGCTTCTGCAAAAATATGAGGAGGCGCTTTCCTATAACAGATACAAACAAAATCTGTTGTAGAATGTATCTACTAACCAGTAGCATTAACTTGTGGGAGCTAATTTGGCCAACATTAATTCCACATTGGTGCTGAGTGGGATGATAAGTGGTGACTGTGTGGGTCATTGGAGCCATGAGGAATATCTATTAGGGATATGTGTGACGGACGATTGAGACAAGCGCTTCAAAGATGCACTTCCTCAGGGAAAAGGGGGGCCACGTATTGTCAACCATGCATGGGCATTGTGGGTCATAATGTAAGATGAGTGTGTGTTGGCGTGTGGTGGATGTTACCAAAGAATGTCTATTTAGTTGACTGGATTGGAGTGGAGGTTATCAAGGACTGTTTTGATGAACTTTCATTATTCATGTGGATTAGGCTTTCCGTCTCTGTCTGACCTCCATTGCAGTGTGCAAAAATGTACTGTTTTTCTGAGTTGAGAACATCAGGTAATGACGTGACCAATTATTCAGAAACCTGACGATACTATCAACAGTAGTTGAGGTTAATCAAAGAGAGGGAAAAAAAATAATTTGTTTTTCCTCAGTGGTGTCCGTTTGAAGTTTCTCCCTGTTCGTCTGCCATGAACTGTACCTGAATGATGACTAAAGAAAGAATAAAGGATGCCCCACCCTGTACCTTTAGTTTGCCATGATTAAATCAAAGACTCTGTAGAGGAGGCATCAAAGGTAAGATGTTAACCTGTTCCACCTTGGGCTAGATAATTGGTTGGAATGTAGTAGCGTGTCAGAGCACAGACTGAGGAGAGCAGAGAGACCCAGCACCAATTGAAAACCTGTGGCATCCTAGGTACCTATACCTACTACTTTTAATTTGGCATCGCCGAGCCTTGCCATTGTGACAGCGTCGATGCCAAATTATTTGGAACCCACCCTCATTCAATTTCTCTAACACTGACTGACATCTGACTGACAAGGTGAATGTTAGTGGCCCTGTGGGTCTGGAGAGAGAGACCTAGACTCTGACAAAGCCAACAGTCTCATAACATATCTCTCCAAGGTGGTCTGGGGCTGGACTGACTGGGGTACA
Source organism: Oncorhynchus mykiss (assembly GCF_057628025.1). Classification (NCBI taxonomy): domain Eukaryota; kingdom Metazoa; phylum Chordata; class Actinopteri; order Salmoniformes; family Salmonidae; genus Oncorhynchus; species Oncorhynchus mykiss. The sequence goes on from NC_143029.1 coordinate 73,656,090, forward strand.
GGTCTGTGTTGCTACTGACAACTCTCTTGAGTGTATGCATGTCCATCAGTGATATAATAAAGCCATAGGCTATAGGTTATTCCAAATTGTGTTATGTGATTATTATTCCTCTATACAAAGTAACCTTAGTACACCTGCTATGTCATCTTGGTAATTGGGCAGAATACCGTCATGGAATTAGTGACATTTCTGAAATTATCCAAATAATTGTGGCAATGCAGAATTAACACCCATAATTATCTGACAGAAGTTGAAACAGTGGTTCTTCCCATGATGTCATCCAGCCAGTGTACTTTGTCACCTAGCCAGTGTACTTTGTGGAATCAACAGAACAATAATGTTTTGTTTGTTATAATTTTTTCAGATGCATTTTCCTGCGTGTGTGTGTGTTGTTCCAGATGCACACCTGCCTACCTCCAGGCTAAAATATACCACAGTGGGCAGCCTCTCATTGCTGGCTGGAGCCACAGCTCCCCCTGTAGTAATGCATTAGAGGGCTTGTCATTTTACTTTATTGTAGCCCTCTGACAACCCATTAGACACAGCAGGGTCAGAGGTGTCAACCTGCTCTGACTGACAGACGAAGGGAGGATGGAGGGAAGGAAGGGGGATGGACAGATTATGCCACAGACGAATTGGGCTGCTCCCAGAGTCAATTACCAAGTCCTACCCTGGGGCACCTCAGCACACAACCGGGAGAGCTGGACATACTTTAGTTTGATGTATCATGTTTTATTCCACCTTTTGGAACACGGGAAAAACGGGAAACAGGGTTATACATACAGTGATATATATCTTTAGAAGATAGGGCAGTGTAACATGGCCTTACATCCCTGTTAGATTTTCAGTAACCTGTATAATTGCTTCTCAAAAGAAGGATAACAAATAGAAAAGGAACTGAAGTTGAATGCAAACATATTCGTAATTTTATTTGTGTGTTTTTTCAATTTATTTGAGAGTGAAAAGGAACAACTGATTAACATATTATTTCATGTACGGGTGTTTGTGTATAGGAGTTTGAGTTGGGGGGTTGAAGCTTCCTTGTTGCACTGTCCGGTCCACCAAACTGCAGACAATTTAGATGGAACTGCATTGGATGGATATAATGGCAGTCTAAAGTCTAAAATCCTTGTTAAGTCCCTCCATCTTTCAAACTCGACTGGATCACACCAAGAATATCTTATTATTTTATCCTGTCTTGATCCTCTAATCCTTCAACCATTTCCATCTTCTCCTTTTCTCATTTCAAATGAGCAGCTGTTTTTTGATTGTCCAGCATTAGAACACCGAGAATTTGTCCCCTCTTCCACGAAAAGAAAAGTAACTACATTGACGAGAAAAAAGAGGTATAGCTTGACAGAGCCAAGAATGCAACTGGATCTGTTTCAGTGTGATAATTAGGTGTTTTCTGTGCTCGGAGCTTGTATTGACATGGAGACTAATTATTTCTATGTAGTACAACACTGAGGGAATAATGTGGAGGGATGGGAAAGACAATAAGCAGTGATTACACTTGTAGACAAGCCAAGATGCTCAACTGCTGCTATATCGCTTGAAACAAGACAGGAAGTCTGTCAATAGCAGACTGACCCATACACTTTTTGTTTGTTGACCATTTCAATTATTTTCTAGACAGAAAATATTCATCGGATGAATAGTTAATTTAGCAGTGATGCCATGATGTCCAAACCGGCAATGGTGGAATATATTGTGAAGAGATGAGAGAAATAGAAAAGCTAAAATCTTCTGGATTATACGCACCTCCCTCCATTTTTCAAATTTTTCCAATAACAGAAATAATGCAATCTATGTTAACCCCTCGCCCCTCCTTAGTGGGAACTAGCTTTAGTTTGAAAGGTGGAGGACGGCAGTGCAGAGGGGGTTCGGGGGGGTCGCCCCAATAAAAATAGCACTCAAATGCAATTACAGTGCTGTGAAGAATGGTCTTGTCAGTAATTTGCTGCTTAAAACCAAGGAGATTGCAGGTCTGGGGCCGCTTGGAATTCTGAGCCTGCAGTGCAGTGTGGGAAAAGCAGTGGGAAGGCAGGCAGCGCCCTTTGTGAGGTAATTACTGGAACTAGCAGCGGCCAGCGCCAGTCCCTGCTAATGATAACCTCTCTACCGCTGCTAGTCACCTTGTCATTGATACACCCTATCGGACACATGCATACACACACACACACACACACACACACACACACACACACACACACACACACACACACACACACACACACACACACACACACACACACACACACACACACACACACACACACACACACACACACACACACACACACACACACACACACACTGTTAGATATTACTGGTTAGATATTGCTGAACTGTTGGAACTACAAGCACAAGCATTTTGCTACACATGCAATAACATACGTGACAAATAACATTTGATTTGATTTGACAAAGTGTTGCTGTGGTATTGTGAGTCGATTAATATGGTTGCTTTTGTTTAGTGGACAGAAAATGTCTCTCATAGTTGTGTTTTACTCAATGTTTTTTCATCAGCGATTGTCTGGGGTTATCTGTTCAGTTACTACAGATGCAAGAAATTGTAACTTCTCTGCCATGAAACGCAGTGCATGGTCCTTGTTCAAGGAATGACTGAATACATGAATGAACACATGTTGTCCCACATTGATAAGATCAACTGATAATGAATCCATGGATGTCAAACATGTTAAACAGCTTGAGAGTTGAAAAGGTGACCGACCGAGTGATCATGTCAGCTCCCACCTATCTGCCCCCCCCCCCCCACACACACTTTGGTCTAGCTGACCTCTCGTCAACCTTTGCCCCTGGCCCTGCCCCCCAGACTGCCTTTACAGTAGCACACCCACCTCACAGAGCGAGCTCATTAACATTCTCCCTGCTATTATCCTCCACGTTTGACTAAAGGTGGCAAAATTCCTTTGTTCGCTTTAACAATACAAACAAGCACTTCAAAAGAAAGAGGAGCTCTGTGCAGGTGCTACAGCTTTCCTGGTGGTGGCTCTCATCTATAGAATGCCAGGGGATAACCCCGTTCTAGCCATTCAGGGCAGGTGACACACTTCTCACGTTTCCCCTTCATGGGTGTAAAAGATGAAATAGGGCAATGATTGGCACAACTAAAGTTCTAAGATATTTCCCAGCAACAAAACAGAGGCATTCGTGTCCAGTGTGAAGTTACCATATGTTATAAATCTTAACAGATACTTCAATTATATATTAAATGTGTTTGCTTCTTAAATTGTTTGTAGTATTGTATGTTCTTATTACGTTGTACGTTTGAATGTTGTAATTTCATTTAATTTGTTAATAAATTGTGTTCATGCAAGGCTCCCTTGGAAAAGAGGCTTTGGTCTGAATGGAACCCCTTGCTGAAATAAAGGTTCAATAAATATCAACAAATACATATTTCACCCCAGGACCTAGTCTGGATTCAATGATGGAGTGTGATGTGATTGTTTATTTTAAATGACTGTTAACTATCAGCAATCAGGTTTGTGTTAGAAACAACACGTCTATGTTTAACGTAAAATATATCACGTTTACCTTGATTGGAAGGAGATTTATATTGCTTGCAAGTGACAATATTTTGCACTTCTGTAAGACTAACTGTAGGCCTCCATAATAGTCACACCTCAATCTAGCATTATTGACATAGTTTACCTAAAAAAAGGTGTAGAAGGAGTCTATAATCATGCCGTTGTGTCTCTCATTGCACTGTTCAGAGCTGGTGTATGGAAGCTTGCTGAATGTGTGGCAATATGGTACTGGGACTGAAAGACACATGTACATTAAAAGGTTTTCTTCACAGTCCGCAGCATAAGGAAATAGCCGCACACTGAAGTAGCTTGCTCTGTGCATCCATTACCAACTCTTTGGGATGTATGATATACAAATAGTGCTTTGACTGCCACGTTCTTTCCCAAATTGCTGTTCAATGTCAGACATTCCACCCAGTGCTGTAAAATACCATCAGCGAGGGTTCAAATCTAATTTAGTTACTTAGAAGTGTTGATTTCATGAAATCTTGGATGATCAAATCAGCATTTCTTTGACAATCTTTTGAAGTCTAAGTGCAATAGGATACTAGATATGTCATATGTAATACGGTAGTCAAACACCATAGACATCTATCACCATCACCAGGCCAACCACAACAACAATAACAACATCTCAATGTGATCTGTATGCAAATATGACATTAGGGAATCCATACTACATGGACATCAAAAGGTTTTAGACCGTGGGAGTGTTTTGTACCATGTCACTTGTAAAGAATGGGCTTTGCATCACACCACCAGAGCACACCACCACTATGTATCATGCCCCAGTCTTCCTACCCCTCCAGAACACCACAGCTTTATTGAAATGCATGGGATGGAGATGGGACTCTTTCTATTGTGAAACCCTGGTTTCTCTCGCCTTCCCTATTCAATAACAGCAAAAACAGGACATAAAAAGAGGCGGAGGACACTGATTGCAATTAGGGCCATTGTCTCCCATTTATATGGTTATTGGGTGGTGCCACTTGAGGGTCTAGCTGTGTCGATTATCTCACAGTCAGGATGCCAGCTTCCATAGCTGGAGCCGCCGTAGCCTCCTCTGGCAACTATCTGGTACATCTCACCTGGGTGACAAGGCAGTTAGGTGGCTCTGGTGGAAGAGGAGGGAGGGAAGGGCCCATTTCCCCCCTCGGTGTTGCTGCAGGGGCTGAGTTTCTGGCCATCCTGTGATCTTTCTGTTGTTTGGTTGTTTCATGTTTTATACTGGGTTTTCTAGTCCCTTTCAGTCTGTGTGAAAAGTGGAAGAATCAAAGTGTGTGGAATGAGTGAGCTATACTGGTCTGGGCTGTCACTAATCCGCTCTAGCTGCAAGCCTGCTCTCGTCTTGAGGGGGCACATATGAGTGAATGTTACTAGATAAACATCAACACTTTCTTTAATCTTTATCACGAGAGAAAAAGTGTTTGCATGGCACAACTGCCGTCATTCCTTCATTAATTTATTGCTGGACCCCAAGGCCTACGAAGAACTTTAACAGTAAATGACAGCCTGCGATAACATTTGAGTTAGGTGAAAGACATGAATCCACATGAATAAGAACAGACTGACATGGGTATCACAGTGGCCTGGCTATATTGTAGCCATTCCTCTCAGAGTGGGGGTTGTGTATCAATGTATTCTCTGATAATGAGGTTAGATAGCACTGAGCCCTGGCCTCTGGTGGTGATATTGTTGTGGGTCTGAAAGAGTATCAGGTGGCTGGTTCGGGAATGAGGGCCAGAGCTGGAGCACTGGTGGGCTCTATTCATCAGATCACCCCCTCTAATCTATCTACCCCCAGATCAGCGCTCTCTCCTCACAAAGCTCCACCCACTCTCCCTCTCTACCCCCTCTCTCTCTACCCCCCCACATTATACTTTAATAATTTGTCTTGTGTCATTTATAGTCTCCCCATCAGCAGGAGATGGAGGATACAATGACCTTAAGGCATGTGAAAGGGCAGCTCAAGGGACTAGGGCCATTCAGTGTCAATTGTACTTTTGCCTGCATGTTGAGATAGTTATTGTGAAGGACCCACTGAAACTGGCTGCATTTGTCTGTCCAGCCAGTCTATGCATTGATGCAGTGAGGCATCTTATCAATATTATCCCCTTTACAAGTGAACATGTATTTTGTCCGTTGACATGCCAATAGGCAGTGCTGTGCAAAACCGTCAAGGGGTGGTTGAAGTGTGTGGGTAGACATGTCATGATGTCATCTCTATGGTCCTCCCTAATAGGCCTCAGGAAATGTTCTCCCTGTGACCAGATAAGGCACAGCAGAGGAGGAACAGAGACGTTGAGCCCAACGTTAACATAAGTATGTCAACTACAGACATGGGTTCAAATGCATGTGTATTTCAGTATCTGGTATTACAAATACTTTTTCTGTGTATTTGAGTATTTTCAAATGCACAGCCCAAAACAAGTACATTTATTTGAGTATTTGAGTGGTTATTGTAAAAAATTTAAAAAAGGCCTGCCAAATTGTTTTTGACAGCATTTTTAAAATACTTATTTCAGATAATATTTTTAAATACCTAGTTTAAATGCATGGGAGTGTATTTGAGTCTTGTGTATTTTTGTATTTCAAATACTTCCAAGTGTATTTTCAAATCCATTAAAATATTAAGCTCTCACACACACTCTCTCTCTCTTTCTCTCTCTCTTGCTCTCTCTCTCTGTCCCTGTCTCTGTCTCCAGTCAATTAGAACTGGCATCTCCTAAAATTAATCAATATTCTCCTCTCTCCTCACTTTGGAATTGTTATTGTATCTCCATGCTCAATGCAGAAATATAGGGAATTAAGAAACTGTATTCTGGAGACCTGCCTAGTTGTTTTTGTGATGCCAGCGGCATCTATCCTCCACATGGTAACATGATTTTAGAGCGAGAAAGAAAAGTGTGACCTCACTTGGAGAAGGAATGGAGTTTACGGGACATATTTTATTTATATATTATCCTCTCTGTTTTTAGAATTTAGAGCATCATTTCACCTCTACACGTGCTTTAGTTAACATCATTTATCAGTCGATGCTAAAACAAGACAGGTTGTTATATTCTTGTAATCTATTTACCTTTATCTATATTAAAGAAACATATGGATGGGTATATGGTTAGAACGACTTCATGATCTCTAGAACTATACCTGTTTGTGGTTGGTGAGAGGATGGGGACATGGAAGGATGTTTGTAGGTTGTACTATAGGCCTATATAGAAAAAATGCATTTAGCAGTGGAGGCTGCTGAGGGGAGAACGGCTCATAATAATTGCTGGAACGGAGCGAATGGAATGGCATCAAACCATGTATTTGATGTATTTGATACCATTCCAATCCTTCCATTCCAGCCATTACCATGACCTGTCCTCTCCAATTAAGGTGCTGCCAACCTTCTGTGATAAAAAGTGACTCCATGTTTGTAGTTTTTTATGTTGTTTTATTATGTCATTCTAAAGTTAACATCTATCAATCTATTACAGACAGTATCCTGTGTACAGTCAGTGATAAAAACAGACATTGAGGTAAAACTGTTACAGTGCTAAAAGTAACAACACTGTTTCGGAAACTAAAATATATACTCTTACTTACTAATATATACAGTTACGGTAAAATAAATAATCATTACAAAAACATCAGACTTTAGAAATACATGAATGCAAATAACACATTTGTACAAAACTTTGGGTTTAAAGACCATAACACATTTTTTTGAACGTCAGCAAATTGTCTACACAGACAGACAGACAGACAAACAAACAAAACATGAACTGAAATATAAATGCAGAAAAGCACAGATTGTATCGAAAATGGTTGCTCGGTAGTTTATCATAGTCAAAAAGTAATCTCATGTGAAACATGATTGTGTCATTCTGGTGCTTTCATTTATACAGCATAGTGGCAGTCATTGTATGAGGAATGCATTCTAAGTCTATGGATGTCTATGGAAGATGAACATGGTGAGAGATACACATGCCTGACAGGAAAATACATAGTTTACTATGTACTACTCAACCATCAACCTTTCCTATTTCCCAAGAGCTTCTGGAACCAACAAAATTATTGCTGAAGTTCTTCACTCCTTATGGAATTCATAACTCTTGATTCGAGGTTCAGTAGTCTAATTTTTGTTCTGCAAAGGTATGAATATTATGTTGTATTTAATCTCACATATAACATAGGTGTACTGATATGCAGTAAGTGATATAGGTTTCATATTTGTTCAAGCAATCAGAAGCTCATTTAAGCTGAAGCTCTACATAACTTTTAGTCCACAGTTGGACCAGTGAATACATGATTCCCCAACCAAAACACAGACTAACAAACAATACTTATCAAAATATGTCTATTTGGTTAACATTCATGTACATGTCTATCCAGTCTATATGCAAAATGAATTAGTAGAAAACTTCACATTTTTGTTCAACCTACATCTAAACGCTGTCTTTCATAGAAAGAAGAATAACTAACATACAGTACATACATACATACACTATATATACAAAAGTATGTGGACACCCCTTCAAATTAGTGGATTTGGCTATTGCAGCCACACCCGTTGCCGACAGGTGTATAAAATCGAGCACACAGCCATGCAATCTGCACAGACAAGCATTGGCAGTAGAATGGCCTTACTGAAGAGCCCAGTGACTTTAAATGTGGCACCGTCATAGGATGCAACCTTTCCAACAATTCAGTTCATCACATTTCTGCCCTGCTAGAGTTGCCCCAGTCAACTGTAAAAGCTGTTATTGTGAAATGGGAATGTCTAGGAGCAACAACAGTTCAGCCAAGAAGTGGGAGGCCACAAGCTCACAGAACGGGACGGCCGAGTGATGAAGCCGAATGCTGAAGCGCGTAACGGGTAACAATCACCTCTCCTCGGTTACAACACTCACTACCGAGTTCCAAACTGCCTCTGGAAGCAACGTTAGCACAATAACTGTTCATCAGGGAGCTTCATGAAATGGGTTTCCATGGGCGAGCAGCCGCACACAAGCCTAAGATCACCATATGCAAAAACAAGCGTCGGCTGGAGTGGTGTAAAGCTCGGTGCCATTGGACTCTGGAGCAGTGAAAACGCGTTCTTTGAAGGAATGAATCCCACTTCACCATCTGGCAGTCCGACGGTCGAATCCGGGTTTGGCGGATGCTAGAAGAACGCTACCTGCCCAAATGCACAGTGCCAACGGTAAAGTTTGGTGGAGGAGGAATAATGGTCTGGGGCTGTTTTTCATGGTTTTGGCTACGCCACTTAGTTCCAGTGAAAGGAAATCTTAATGCTACAGCATACAATGGCATTCTAGACGATTCTGTGCTTCCAACTTTGTGGCAACAGTTTAGGGAAGGTCATTCCCTGCATGTTCCAGCACGACAATAAACCCCCGTACAATGCATTTGTATGGGCTCATAGCAGTAAGGTCAAAAATGCATTTTAATCTTTTTTTTTTTTTTATTGTAATTTTTACCCCCTTTTTTCTCCCTGATTTTGTGATTAGGATCTTGTCTCATCTCTTCCACGGGCTTGGGAGAGGTGAAGGTTGAGTCCTCTGAAACATGACCCACCCAGCCACACTTCTTAACACCCGCTTGCTTAACCCAGAAGCCAGCTGCACTAATGTGTCAGAGGAAACACCATTCAACAGATGACCACTGTCAGCCTGCAGGTGCCCGGCCTGCCACAAGGAGTCGCTAGAGCACGATAAGCTGTAGCAAGGAAAGCCCCCCGGCCAAACCCTCCCCTAAACTGGACAGCGCTGGGCATATTGTGCACCGTCCTATTGGACTCCTGGTCACGGCTGGTTGTGACACTGGGATTGAACCCAAGGCTGTAGTGACGCCACAACATTGTGATGCAGTGCCTGTGCCACTCGGAAGGCCCCTTTATATATTTGTTTTTATATATATATACTTCAATGGGTCTTACACTTCAAAATCAAATAGCTAAATGATCCTTGGTATGACCTTAAAACAATTCCATATAGTTTAGTAGAACCCCCTTCCCCTGGCTTAGACAGGGCTTAGACTGTTTAGTGCCAAAAATAAGTGGTTAAGTAAAAAAGAATAACACATTTTTCCTGATATTTCAGATTTCTCTCAGATATAAGAGAGACACTTCAAAACAATCCTCCTTTTGATATTTTTGGGGGACTATCTGTTGTTCCATGTAGTGAATCTGTTATTCAACGCATTTGTATGGGCTAATAGCAGTAAGGTCAAAAATACATTTTCATCAAATATTTTTGAAATATATTTTTTGGATACTTCAAGGGGTCTTAAAATTCTAAATCAAATAGCTAAATGATCCTTGGTATGACCTTCTTAAAACAATTACATATATCCCCCGGCTTAGACATGGCTTTCACTCTAAAGGGTTAATGCCCATGATCTTGTAATGAGATGTTTGACGAGCAGGTGTCCACATACTATTGGTCATGTAGTGTACATACATACATGCATACATACATACATACATAAATACATACATACATGTATAATTAGCAGCATACAAAGGGGAAGTCTTGATAGTTTCAGTGATGCTGCAGTTTGTAAGGTTGGAGGATCTTAATTTGAACCAGTTTGTGAATTATTATGTAGATTATAATTAATTGACATTTTTGTAGTGGTTGGTACATTTTCTGTATGGGAAAATCTCATTTCAAAGTGGAAATTACAAACTTCCGAAGCCTTTTTAAACCTTAAATACACTACAAGTTTTAAATGTCCTGTATTGCAGGAAGGTTCTCCTGAAACAGGGTGATCAAATTAAGAACCTACATCTATAAGCCAGGAATCAGAATCTGATACACAGATTTTGGTAATCGTTTTACAGAAACTACAGCTGGGTTACCACTTGACATCAGATTGCTGTTCATAACATACTGTACAAAGTACGAAGTATACTCTGAGAAGCATTTCAGATTACAGTTAGTAATAGCTTACAGATAGGAAACAGTAAGATTGCATACATGCATTCATGGGCATAATGAAAACAGAATTATACTAGTGGGCCAGTCTCTTTCACATCCTTTCATTTTCAAACACTAAATAGCATGGGTCTGTCTGCACCGGGACACGTGGTGATACACATACTGTGTTCTGCTGAACGGTTACTAACACTGATAAAAACGAGTAGAACAAGCTTTATTCTCTTCAATTAGACACAAGTGCTGAACTTTCAAACTCACTTTAGACTCTCTGACCACCTCATCCTCCTCCAGCTGAAAGTAATTTGTCTTTGGGCTAAACTTTGTTTTTTATCATCTATCGTTCTATGGCCAACTCTTGGAAACTTTCTTCAAAGAGCTTGCAGTTGTAGCAGGGTTCCCGACGAGGCATTGATAGAAGATTGTATAGGGATAAACATAAATTATTTTCAAACCTGTTTGATTTGGTTGATTTGTGCTCATGTGCTTTTTGTGATCAGAGTAATCCTACTTCATACCACAGACTAAAAAAGACAGGATTTGAGAATACATGAACACAGAAATGTAAAAACTACATTCACTTTGGTGCAAGTGCATTCTAATCTCAACATTAGTAACATGTTAACACTATATTTATCATAAAACAGTTGAAAAGTTTGTTACCACTTACATACTGCAAATGTCGAGTAGAATGTGTGCTTTTGAGTGCACCATGGTCATACAAAGTTGTGAACATAGCTCAGAAATGCTGTTCTTTTTTTGTAGATATATAAAACTCATAAGCAGAGCAGAGTGCCACTTAATATTTAGAAAAATAGATCGTATGGTGTCCTAAAGGTTTAGACAGTGCTGTTCCGCTATACATGAAGGAGTCTACACAGAGAATACAGACTTTTCACCAACATGGTGCTTGTCAACAGTACAGTTTATGTAGCCATATACAACCTACAGTTTTCTTTTGTTGTGTCAGGAAGGAAACCAAGGCCTTGAAACATCTTTCTGGAAGTCACTGAAAGTCACTCCTTGGCTACTCATAGTTCACTCTGTAATGGTCTCCTCTTTTGCCTCTATCGATGAAATGGTGGTCATCAACATATCGATGAGATGGTGGTCATCAACATCAACATAACCATGTTGATTTTCTGAATAGAGCCTCCATGAGTCCACCTCTGTATTCTAGAACTACCTCAGCATTCTAAGAGCGGCTGACACCACAGCATCACATGACAGGCCGCCATCTTGGTTGCCTATTAGGTGACTGTACTGTAGCTGAATCCACAGACAAGTCAACTAATGCTTGATCAAAGTCCAATCAAAGCCCCTCAAGTTCTCTGAGCCTGGCTCGTACAGTAGCTTCCTCTTTTATACGTTAAAGTATTTTAAAAAATACATTTGGTGAGGTGCAGAAAGAGCGGTCCCAAAGGCCCTATCTATTTGCAGGTGTGAACATCATAGACTCGAACACACTCTTGGCAGCTGACGTAGCAGCACCAGTGGAAGATGCAGTGGCACTTCTCCTTCCGTTTCTCCGTCCGGGTGTTGTGTCCCCGGCCGCAGCACAGCAGGTCGCAGCCGTCGATGCCGTGTGATGTCAGGTTACAGGCACGGTCGCGCGTCCCGAAAGAGCCTGTCTCTGGGTTGGGCTCGCAGAAGTTGGGCGAGCTCTCATAGTAGACCAGGTCTCGCTCCGTGGGCGGTTTGAAGAAGGTGAACTTGGGTCTCAAAGTCTCCACCCAGCCGCGGGACTCCTTGTGCTTCTCCACCACCATCTCTGATGCGCTGTCGTACTTGTCCTTCATGTAGTCTCCGATAACTCTGAAGTCAGGCTGGGACCACCAGCACGTCTTCACCTCACAGCTGCCTGACAAGCCATGACACTTACACTTCAGGAACATGTTGTCGTTCAGAGACTGAGGGAGAGACAGACGGGACAACAGGGGGGTGCAATTAGTTTAATGAATGTCAAAGTAACACCATATTACTAAGTCTTATGAATGTTTATTCCATAAGGCTGATATTATCAGTGATTCAGAGAGACGTCTCACCGTTCGTCCCGCCTCGTTGTTTTGGCGGTTCATGGCGGAGCGCGCATCGGGTCGGTTCTCACGAGCGTCTGCAAACTCCCGGGACACCATACTGCCGAAATCCACATCCTCGCTGCATCCGCCCCACTTCCAGCCCTCGCCAGGTGGGCCCTTGTGGCGTGTGTCACAACCACAGATGGTGGCTGAGCCCTCGGCGCAGGACCGCGTCACTGCGAACGCCACCCCCGCTGAGGCAATGGCATGAACGAATGCTGACTCCCGGGTGGCTGTAAAGAGAAGGAGAGGGAGAGGTAGATGGCAGATTGATATATTTATCAATTATACAGATGTGAACAACCACATACGTTTTTAAAGTTCCAATGCAGACGTTTTTATTTTAACATCAGATCATTTCTGGGTAACAATTAAGTACCTTACTGTGATAAATCTAATTGCTTCTTAGCAAAGAGAAATTTCTCAAGTTTTATAGTTGATATGGTTACAGGTTTATACATTTAAAACCATGGCACTGCAGAGAATGATCGATTGCTGTTACCAATAACTTTGTTGGAATGTACCCATAAATGTATCTCAACAAGCACATAGGAATGCAGGTCAGTGTTTGCAGAATGATGATGTTGACACCTGCTACTGTTCTGTCCTGTATAATCCTGTATAATACTGTAAATGTCACACATCAACCCTTCTAAAGAAAATATGTCATAGACATCTTGAATGAATTACTATGTTGACTGTGTGTGTATGTGCGTGTGTGTACGTGCGTGTGTGTACGTGCGGGTGTGTGCATGTTTGTGTGTGGGAGAGAGGAAGAGATGGAGGGAGAGAGCAAGGGATAGAGGGAAGGCATAGTTTACTGATGACTAATCAAGATCAGGAACTTCCAGAGAGATGAGAGGAAGAGACAGGCCTGACAGGGCTATAATTAACAGACTCAATTAAGCTTTTGAAAGGTTAGGAAATGGCCTCACTATAAGACTCTAGGCTGAGACACAACAGGGAGAGATAAAGAGAGAAGGGACAAGAAAGAGAGAGAGAGAGGGAGAGAGAGAGAGAGAGAGAGAGAGAGAGGGAGAGAGGGAGAGAGAGAGAGGGAGAGAGAGCGAGAGAGAGAGAGAGAGAGAGAAAGAGAGAGAGAGAGAGAGAAAGAGAGAGAGAGAGAGAGAGAGAGAAAGAGAAAGAGAGAGGGTTTCCGGGATGTGTCTTACATGTCCATTTTTCACAGAGGTCTTGTTGACGTTCCACTGTCCCTGCTTTTTACAGGATCCCTTATGACAGGGAGGATTCGTTGGATATATGTATTTAGGTCTTGTATGGTCTTGCACAATGACAACAACAGAGAGAGACAGATAGGGTGAGCGGGTATGAGAGTGGAGAGAGAGAGAGAGAGAGAGAGCTATAGGGAGGAGAGAAATAGGAAGACGGGGTAGGGAAAAAGAGAGAAACAGTGAGAGAGTTGGAAAAGAGAGGGAGAAAGAGGGAGGGAGTCGGGAGAGAGAAGGCTCCTCCCAGGCTGCAGGTTTCAACCAGTTTGAGGAATAAGGGGCATTAAAAGCAATGATACAGCAGAGGTTTACTGGCATCCATCACATCTTCCCTTAGCAGGACTGTACCAAGCACTATTAGCCGGACTGTGCTCCCTTAGCAGGAATGTACCAAACACTATTAGAAGGACTGTACTCCCTTAGCAGGACTGTACTCCTTTAGCAGGACTGTACCAAGCACTATTAGCAGGACTGTACCCCCTTAGCAGGACTGTACCCCATTAGCAGGACTGTACTCCCTTAGCAGGACTGTACTCCCTTAGCAGGATTGTACTCCCTTAGCAGGACAGTACTCCCCTAGCAGGACTGTATCCCCTTTGAACGACTGTAATCCCTTAGCAGGACTGTACCAAGCACTATTAGCAGGACTGTACTCCCTTAGCAGGACTGTACTCCCTTAGCAGGACTGTACCCCCTTAGCTGGACTGTGCTCCTTTAGCAGGACTGTACTCCCTTAGCAGGACTGTACTCCCTTAGCAGGACTGTACCAAGCACTATTAGCCGGACTGTACTCCCTTAGCAGGACTGTACTCCCTTAGCAGGACTGTACTCCCTTAGCAGGACTGTACCAGGCACTATTAGCAGGACTGTACTCCCTTAGCAGGACTTTACTCCATTAGCAGGACTGTACTCCCTTAGCAGGACTGTACCAAGCACTATTAGCAGGACTGTACTCCCTTAGCAGGACTGTACAAAGCACTATTAACAGGACTGTACTCCCTTAGCAGGACTGTACTCCCTTAGCAGGACTGTACCAAGCACTATTAGCCGGACTGTACCCCCTTAGCAGGACTGTACCAAGCACTATTAACAAGACTGTACTCCATTAGCAGGACTGTACCAAGCACTATTAGCAGGACTGTACTCCCTTAGCAGGACTGTACTCCTTTAGCAGGAATGTACTCCTTTAGCAGGATTGTACCAAGCACTATTAGCAGGACTGTACTCCCTTAGAAGGACTGTACCAAGCACTATTAGCCGGACTGTTCTCCCTTAGCAGGACTGTACCAAGCCCTATTAGCCGGACTGTACTCCCTTAGCAGGAATGTACTCCCTTAGCAGGACTGTACGAAGCACTATTAGCAGGACTGTACTCCCTTAGCAGGACTGTACTCCCTTAGCAGGACTGTACCAGGCACTTTTAGCAGGACTGTACTCCCTTAGCAAGACTGTACTCCCTTAGCAGGACTGTACTCCCTTAGCAGGACTGTACCAAGCACTGTTAGCAGGACTGTACTCCCTTAGCAGGACTGTACTCCCTTAGCAGGACTGTACAAAGCACTATTAGCAGGACTGTACTCCCTTAGCAGGACTGTACTCCTTTAGCAGGACTGTACTCCTTTAGCAGGACTGTGCCAAGCACTATTAGCAGGACTGTACTCCTTTAGCAGGATTGTACCAAGCACTATTAGCAGGACGGTACTCCCTTAGCATGATTGTACCAAGCACTATTAGCAGGACTGTACTCCTTTAGCAGGACTGTACCAAGCACTATTAGCAGGACTGTACTCCCTTAGCAGGAGTGTACCAAGCACTATTAGCAGGACTGTACTCCCTTAGCAGGACTGTACCAAGCACTATTAGCAGGACTGCACCAAGCACTATTAGCAGGACTATACCAAGCACTATTAGCAAGACTGTAATCCCTTAGCAGGACTGTACCAAGCACTATTAGCAGGACTGTACTCCCTTAGCAGGACTGTACCAAGCACTATTAGCAGGACTGTACTCCCTTAGAAGGACTGTACTCCCTTAGCAGGACTGTACCAAGCACTATTAGCAGGATGGTACCACCTTGGCAGGACTGTACTCCTTTAGAACGACTGTACTGCTTTAGCAGGACTGTACTCCCTTAGAACGACTGTAATCCCTTAGCAGGACTGTACTCCTTTAGAACGACTGTACTGCTTTAGCAGGACTGTACTCCCTTAGAACGACTGTAATCCCTTAGCAGGACTGTACTCCTTTAGAACGACTGTACTGCTTTAGCAGGACTGTACTCCCTTAGAACGACTGTAATCCCTTAGCAGGACTGTACCAAGCACTACTAGCAGGACTGTACTCCCTTAGAACGACTGTACTCCCTTAGCAGGACGGTACCAAGCACTATTAGCAGGACTGTACCCCCTTGGCAGGACTGTACTCCCTTAGCAGGACTGTACTCCATTAGCAGGACTGTACTCCCTTAGCAGGACTGTACTCCCTTAGCAGGACTGTACCCCCTTAGCAGGACTGTACTCCCTTAGCAGGACTGTACCAAGCACTATTAGCAGGACTGTACTCCCTTAGCAGGACGGTACCAAGCACTATTAGCAGGACTGTACTCCCTTAGCAGGACTGTACTCTCTTAGCAGGACTGTACTCCCTTTGCAGGACTGTACCAAGCACTATTAGCCGGACTGTTCTCCCTTAGCAGGACTGTACCAAGCAGTATTAGCAGGACTGTACTCCCTTAGCAGGACTGTACTCCTTTAGCAGGAATGTACTCCTTTAGCAGGATTGTACCAAGCACTATTAGCAGGACTGTACTCCCTTAGAAGGACTGTACCAAGCACTATTAGCCGGACTGTTCTCCCTTAGCAGGACTGTACCAAGCCCTATTAGCCGGACTGTACTCCCTTAGCAGGAATGTACTCCCTTAGCAGGACTGTACGAAGCACTATTAGCAGGACTGTACTCCCTTAGCAGGACTGTACTCCCTTAGCAGGACTGTACCAAGCCCTATTAGCCGGACTGTACTCCCTTAGCAGGAATGTACTCCCTTAGCAGGACTGTACGAAGCACTATTAGCAGGACTGTACTCCCTTAGCAGGACTGTACTCCCTTAGCAGGACTGTACCAGGCACTATTAGCAGGACTGTACTCCCTTAGCAAGACTGTACTCCCTTAGCAGGACTGTACTCCCTTAGCAGGACTGTACCAAGCACTGTTAGCAGGACTGTACTCCCTTAGGAGGACTGTACTCCCTTAGCAGGACTGTACAAAGCACTATTAGCAGGACTGTACTCCCTTAGCAGGACTGTACTCCTTTAGCAGGACTGTACTCCTTTAGCAGGACTGTGCCAAGCACTATTAGCAGGACTGTACTCCTTTAGCAGGATTGTACCAAGCACTATTAGCAGGACTGTACTCCCTTAGCATGATTGTACCAAGCACTATTAGCAGGACTGTACTCCTTTAGCAGGACTGTACCAAGCACTATTAGCAGGACTGTACTCCCTTAGCAGGAGTGTACCAAGCACTATTAGCAGGACTGTACTCCCTTAGCAGGACTGCACCAAGCACTATTAGCAGGACTATACCAAGCACTATTAGCAAGACTGTAATCCCTTAGCAGGACTGTACCAAGCACTATTAGCAGGACTGTACTCCCTTAGCAGGACTGTACCAAGCACTATTAGCAGGACTGTACTCCCTTAGAAGGACTGTACTCCCTTAGCAGGACTGTACTCCCTTAGAACGACTGTACTCCTTTAGCAGGACTGTACTCCCTTAGAACGACTGTAATCCCTTAGCAGGACTGTACCAAGCACTACTAGCAGGACTGTACTCCCTTAGAACGACTGTACTCCCTTAGCAGGACTGTACCAAGCACTATTAGCAGGACTGTACCCCCTTGGCAGGACTGTACTCCCTTAGCAGGACTGTACTCCATTAGCAGGACTGTACTCCCTTAGCAGGACTGTACCCCCTTAGCAGGACTGCACCAAGCACTATTAGCAGGACTATACCAAGCACTATTAGCAAGACTGTAATCCCTTAGCAGGACTGTACCAAGCACTATTAGCAGGACTGTACTCCCTTAGCAGGACTGTACCAAGCACTATTAGCAGGACTGTACTCCCTTAGAAGGACTGTACTCCCTTAGCAGGACTGTACTCCCTTAGAACGACTGTACTCCTTTAGCAGGACTGTACTCCCTTAGAACGACTGTAATCCCTTAGCAGGACTGTACCAAGCACTACTAGCAGGACTGTACTCCCTTAGAACGACTGTACTCCCTTAGCAGGACTGTACCAAGCACTATTAGCAGGACTGTACCCCCTTGGCAGGACTGTACTCCCTTAGCAGGACTGTACTCCATTAGCAGGACTGTACTCCCTTAGCAGGACTGTACTCCCTTAGCAGGACTGTACCCCCTTAGCAGGACTGTACTCCCTTAGCAGGACTGTACTCCCTTAGCAGGACTGTACTCCCTTAGCAGGACTGTACCAAGCACTATTAGCAGGACTGTACTCCCTTAGCAGGACTGTACCAAGCACTATTAGCAGGACTGTACTCCCTTAGCAGGACTGTACCAAGCACTATTAGCAGGACTGTACTCCCTTAGCAGGACTGTACTCCCTTAGCAGGACTGTACTCCCTTAGCAGGACTGTACCAAGCACTGTTAGCAGGACTGTACTCCCTTAGGAGGACTGTACTCCCTTAGCAGGACTGTACAAAGCACTATTAGCAGGACTGTACTCCCTTAGCAGGACTGTACTCCTTTAGCAGGACTGTACTCCTTTAGCAGGACTGTGCCAAGCACTATTAGCAGGACTGTACTCCTTTAGCAGGATTGTACCAAGCACTATTAGCAGGACTGTACTCCCTTAGCATGATTGTACCAAGCACTATTAGCAGGACTGTACTCCTTTAGCAGGACTGTACCAAGCACTATTAGCAGGACTGTACTCCCTTAGCAGGAGTGTACCAAGCACTATTAGCAGGACTGTACTCCCTTAGCAGGACTGCACCAAGCACTATTGGCAGGACTATACCAAGCACTATTAGCAAGACTGTAATCCCTTAGCAGGACTGTACCAAGCACTATTAGCAGGACTGTACTCCCTTAGCAGGACTGTACCAAGCACTATTAGCAGGACTGTACTCCCTTAGAAGGACTGTACTCCCTTAGCAGGACTGTACTCCCTTAGAACGACTGTACTCCTTTAGCAGGACTGTACTCCCTTAGAACGACTGTAATCCCTTAGCAGGACTGTACCAAGCACTACTAGCAGGACTGTACTCCCTTAGAACGACTGTACTCCCTTAGCAGGACTGTACCAAGCACTATTAGCAGGACTGTACCCCCTTGGCAGGACTGTACTCCCTTAGCAGGACTGTACTCCATTAGCAGGACTGTACTCCCTTAGCAGGACTGTACTCCCTTAGCAGGACTGTACCCCCTTAGCAGGACTGTACTCCCTTAGCAGGACTGTACTCCCTTAGCAGGACTGTACTCCCTTAGCAGGACTGTACCAAGCACTATTAGCAGGACTGTACTCCCTTAGCAGGACGGTACCAAGCACTATTAGCAGGACTGTACTCCCTTAGCAGGACTGTACCAAGCACTATTAGCAGGACTGTACTCCCTTAGCAGGACTGTACCAAGCACTATTAGCAGGACTGTACTCCCTTAGCAGGACTGTACTCTCTTAGCAGGACTGTACTCCCTTAGCAGGACTGTACCAAGCACTATTAGCCGGACTGTTCTCCCTTAGCAGGACTGTACCAAGAACTATTAGCCGGACTGTACTCCCTTAGCAGGACTGTACTCCCTTAGCAGGACTGTACCAAGCACTATTAGCAGGACTGTACTCCCTTAGCAGGACTGTACTCCCTTAGCAGCACTGTACTCCCTTAGCAGGACTGTACCAAGCACTGTTAGCAGGACTGTACTCCCTTAGCAGGACTGTACTCCCTTAGCAGGACTGTACAAAGCACTATTAGCAGGAATGTACTCCCTTAGCAGGACTGTACTCCCTGAGCAGGACTGTACTCCCTTAGCAGGACTGTACCAAGCACTATTAGCCGGACTGTACCCCCTTAGCAGGACTGTACCAAGCACTATTGGCAGGACTGTACTCCCTTAGCAGGGCTGTAACAAGCACTATTAGCTGGACTGTACTCCCTTAGCAGGACTGTACTCCTTTTGCAGGACTGTACTCCTTTAGCAGGACTGTACCAAGCACTATTAGCAGGACTGTACTCCTTTAGCAGGATTGTACCAAGCACAAATAGCAGGACTGTACTCCCTTAGCAGGATTGCACCAAGCACTATTAGCAGGACTGTACTCCCTTAGCAGGACTGTACCAAGCACTATTAGCAGGACTGTACTCCCTTAGCAGGACTGTACCAAGCACTATTAGCAGGTCTGTACTCCCTTAGCAGGACTGTACCAAGCACTATTAGCAGGACTGTACTCCCTTAGCAGGACTGTACCAAGCACTATTAGCAGGATTGCACCAAGCACTATTAGCAGGACTATACCAAGCACTATTAGCAAGGCTGTAATCCCTTAGCAGGACTGTACCAAGCACTATTAGCAGGACTGTACTCCCTTAGCAGGACTGTACTCCCTTAGCAGGACTGTACTCCCTTAGCAGGACTGTACCAAGCACTATTAGCCGGACTGTACCCCCTTAGCAGGACTGTACCAAGCACTATTAGCAGGACTGTACTCCCTTAGCAGGACTGTACTCCTTTAGCAGGACTGTACTTATTTAGCAGGACTGTACCAAGCGCTATTAGCAGGACTGTACTCCTTTAGCAGGATTGTACAAAGCACAATTAGCAGGACTGTACTCCCTTAGCAGGATTGCACCAAGCACTATTAGCAGGACTGGACTCCCTTAGCAGGACTGTACCAAGCACTATTAGCAGGACTGTACTCCCTTAGCAGGACTGTACCAAGCACAATTAGCAGTACTTTACTCCCTTAGCAGGACTGTACCAAGCACTATTAGCAGGACTGCACCAAGCACTATTAGCAGGACTATACCAAGCACTATTAGCAAGACTGTGATCCCTTAGCAGGACTTTACCAAGCACTATTAGCAGGACTGTACCCCCTTGGCAGGACTGTACTCCCTTAGCAGGACTGTACTCCATTAGCAGGAATGTACTCCCTTAGCAGGACTGTACTCTCTTAGCAGGACTGTACCCCCTTAGCAGGACTGTACTCCATTAGCAGGACTGTACTCCCTTAGCAGGACTGTACTCCCTTAGCAGGACTGTACCAAGCACTTTAGCAGGTCTGTACTCCTTTAGCAGGACTGTACCAAGCACTATTAGCAGGACTGTACTCCCTTAGCAGGACTGTACTCCTTTAGCAGGACTGTACTCCTTTAGCAGGACTGTGCCAAGCACTATTAGCAGGACTGTACTCCTTTAGCAGGATTGTACTAAGCACCATTAGCAGGACTGTACTCCCTTAGCAGGATTGTACCAAGCACTATTAGCAGGACTGTACTCCTTTAGCAGGATTGTACTAAGCACCATTAGCAGGACTGTACTCCCTTAGCAGGAATGTACCAAGCACTATTAGCAGGACTGTACTCCCTTAGCAGGACTGTACCAAGCACTATTAGCAAGACTGTACTCCCTTAGCAGGACTGTACCAAGCACCATTAGCAGGACTGTACTCCCTTAGCAGGACTGTACCAAGCACTATTAGCAGGACTGCAACAAGCACTATTAGCAGGACTGTACCAAGCACTATTAGCAAGACTGTAATACCTTAGCAGGACTGTACCAAGCACTATTAGCAGGACTGTACTCCCTTAGCAGGACTGTACCAAGCACTATTAGCAGGACTGTACTCCCTTAGAAGGACTGTACTCCCTTAGCAGGACTGTACTCCCTTAGAACGGCTGTACTCCTTTAGCAGGACTGTACTCCCTTAGAACGACTGTAATCCCTTAGCAGGACTGTACCAAGCACAACTAGCAGGACTGTACTTCCTTAGAACGACTGTACTCCCTTAGCAGGACTGTACCAAGCACTATTAGCAGGATTGTACCCCCTCGGCAGGACTGTACTCCCTTAGCAGGACTGTACTCCATTAGCAGGACTGTACTCCCTTAGCAGGACTGTACTCCCTTAGCAGGACTGTACCCCCTTAGCAGGACTGTACTCCCTTAGCAGGACTGTACCCCTTAGCAGGACTGTACTCCCTTAGCAGGACTGTACCAAGCACTATTAGCAGGACTGTACTCCCTTAGCAGGACGGTACCAAGCACTATTAGCAGGACTGTACTCCCTTAGCAGGACTGTACCAAGCACTATTAGCAGGACTGTACTCCCTTAGCAGGACTGTACTCCCTTAGCAGGACTGTACCAAGCACTATTAGCAGGACTGCACCAAGCACTATTAGCAGGACTATACCAAGCACTATTAGCAAGGCTGTAATCCCTTAGCAGGACTGTACCAAGCACTATTAGCAGGACTGTACTCCCTTAGCAGGACTGTACTCCCTTAGCAGGACTGTACAAAGCACTATTAGCAGGAATGTACTCGCTTAGCAGGACTGTACTCCCTTAGCAGGACTGTACTCCCTTAGAACGACTGTAATCCCTTAGCAGGACTGTACCAAGCACTACTAGCAGGACTGTACTTCCTTAGAACGACTGTACTCCCTTAGCAGGACTGTACCAAGCACTATTAGCAGGACTGTACCCCCTTGGCAGGACTGTACTCCCTTAGCAGGACTGTACTCCATTAGCAGGACTGTACTCCCTTAGCAGGACTGTACTCCCTTAGCAGGACTGTACCCCCTTAGCAGGACTGTACTCCCTTAGCAGGACTGTACTCCCTTAGCAGGACTGTACTCCCTTAGCAGGACTGTACCAAGCACTATTAGCAGGACTGTACTCCCTTAGCAGGACGGTACCAAGCACTATTAGCAGGACTGTACTCCCTTAGCAGGACTGTACCAAGCACTATTAGCAGGACTGTACTCCCTTAGCAGGACTGTACTCCCTTAGCAGGACTGTACCAAGCACTATTAGCAGGACTGCACCAAGCACTATTAGCAGGACTATACCAAGCACTATTAGCAAGGCTGTAATCCCTTAGCAGGACTGTACCAAGCACTATTAGCAGGACTGTACTCCCTTAGCAGGACTGTACTCCCTTAGCAGGACTGTACAAAGCACTATTAGCAGGAATGTACTCGCTTAGCAGGACTGTACTCCCTTAGCAGGACTGTACTCCCTTAGCAGGACTGTACCAAGCACTATTAGCCGGACTGTACCCCCTTAGCAGGTCTGTACCAAGCACTATTAGCAGGACTGTACTCCCTTAGCAGGACTGTACCAAGCACTATTAGCAGGACTGTACTCCCATAGCAGGACTGTACTCCTTTAGCAGGAATGTACTCCTTTAGCAGGATTGTACCAAGCACTATTAGCAGGACTGTACTCCTTTAGCAGGATTGTACCAAGCACTATTAGCAGGACTGTACTCCCTTAGCAGGATTGCACCAAGCACTATTAGCAGGACTGTACTCCCTTAGCAGGACTGTACCAAGCACTATTAGCAGGACTGTACTCCCTTAGCAGGACTGTACCAAGCACTATTAGCAGGTCTGTACTCCCTTAGCAGGACTGTACCAAGCACAATTAGCAGTACTTTACTCCCTTAGCAGGACTGTACCAAGCACTATTAGCAGGACTGCACCAAGCACTATTAGCAGGACTATACCAAGCACTATTAGCAAGACTGTAATCCCTTAGCAGGACTGTACCAAGCACTATTAGCAGGACTGTACCCCCTTGGCAGGACTGTACTCCCTTAGCAGGACTGTACTCCATTAGCAGGAATGTACTCCCTTAGCAGGACTGTACTCTCTTAGCAGGACTGTACCCCCTTAGCAGGACTGTACTCCATTAGCAGGACTGTACTCCCTTAGCAGGACTGTACTCCCTTATCAGGACTGTACCAAGCACTTTAGCAGGTCTGTACTCCCTTAGCAGGACTGTACCAAGCACTATTAGCAGGACTGTACTCCCTTAGCAGGACTGTACTCCTTTAGCAGGACTGTACTCCTTTAGCAGGACTGTGCCAAGCACTATTAGCAGGACTGTACTCCTTTAGCAGGATTGTACTAAGCACTATTAGCAGGACTGTACTCCCTTAGCAGGATTGTACCAAGCACTATTAGCAGGACTGTACTCCCTTAGCAGGACTGTACCAAGCACTATTAGCAAGACTGTACTCCCTTAGCAGGACTGTACCAAGCACCATTAGCAGGACTGTACTCCCTTAGCAGGACTGTACCAAGCACTATTAGCAGGACTGCAACAAGCACTATTAGCAGGACTGTACCAAGCACTATTAGCAAGACTGTAATCCCTTAGCAGGACTGTACCAAGCACTATTAGCAGGACTGTACTCCCTTAGCAGGACTGTACCAAGCACTATTAGCAGGACTGTACTCCCTTAGAAGGACTGTACTCCCTTAGCAGGACTGTACTCCCTTAGCAGGACTGTACTCCCTTAGCAGGACTGTACCAAGCACTATTAGCAGGACTGTACTCCCTTAGAACGGCTGTACTCCTTTAGCAGGACTGTACTCCCTTAGAACGACTGTAATCCCTTAGCAGGACTGTACCAAGCACTACTAGCAGGACTGTACTTCCTTAGAACGACTGTACTCCCTTAGCAGGACTGTACAAAGCACTATTAGCAGGACTGTACCCCCTTGGCAGGACTGTACTCCCTTAGCAGGACTGTACTCCATTAGCAGGACTGTACTCCCTTAGCAGGACTGTAATCCCTTAGCAGGACTGTACCCCCTTAGCAGGACTGTACTCCCTTAGCAGGACTGTACTCCCTTAGCAGGACTGTACTCCCTTAGCAGGACTGTACTCCCTTAGCAGGACTGTACTCCCTTAGCAGGACTGTACCAAGCACTATTAGCAGGACTGTACTCCCTTAGCAGGACGGTACCAAGCACTATTAGCAGGACTGTACTCCCTTAGCAGGACTGTACCAAGCACTATTAGCAGGACTGTACTCCCTTAGCAGGACTGTACCAAGCACTATTAGCAGGACTGTTCTCCCTTAGCAGGACTGTACTCCCTTAGCAGGACTGTACTCCCTTAGCAGGACTGTACCAAGCACTATTAGCAGGACTGTACTCCCTTAGCAGGACGGTACCGAGCACTATTAGCAGGACTGTACTCCCTTAGCAGGACTGTACCAAGCACTATTAGCAGGACTGTACTCCCTTAGCAGGACTGTACCAAGCACTATTAGCAGGACTGCACCAAGCACTATTAGCAGGACTATACCAAGCACTATTAGCAAGACTGTAATCCCTTAGCAGGACTGTACCAAGCACTATTAGCAGGACTGTACCCCCTTGGCAGGACTGTACTCCCTTAGCAGGACTGTACTCCATTAGCAGGAATGTACTCCCTTAGCAGGACTGTACTCCCTTAGCAGGACTGTACCCCCTTAGCAGGACTGTGCTCCATTAGCAGGACTGTACTCCCTTAGCAGGACTGTACTCCCTTAGCAGGACTGTACTCCCTTAGCAGGACTGTACCAAGCACTATAAGCAGGACTGTACTCCCTTAGCAGGACGGTACCGAGCACTATTAGCAGGACTGTACTCCCTTAGCAGGACTGTACCAAGCACTATTAGCAGGACTGTACTCCCTTAGCAGGACTGTACCAAGCACTATTAGCAGGACTGCACCAAGCACTATTAGCAGGACTATACCAAGCACTATTAGCAAGACTGTAATCCCTTAGCAGGACTGTACCAAGCACTATTAGCAGGACTGTACCCCCTTGGCAGGACTGTACTCCCTTAGCAGGACTGTACTCCATTAGCAGGAATGTACTCCCTTAGCAGGACTGTACTCCCTTAGCAGGACTGTACCCCCTTAGCAGGACTGTGCTCCATTAGCAGGACTGTACTCCCTTAGCAGGACTGTACTCCCTTAGCAGGACTGTACCAAGCACTATTAGCAGGACTATACCAAGCACTATTAGCAAGGCTGTAATCCCTTAGCAGGACTGTACCAAGCACTATTAGCAGGACTGTACTCCCTTAGCAGGACTGTACTCCCTTAGCAGGACTGTACAAAGCACTATTAGCAGGAATGTACTCGCTTAGCAGGACTGTACTCCCTTAGCAGGACTGTACTCCCTTAGCAGGACTGTACCAAGCACTATTAGCCGGACTGTACCCCCTTAGCAGGTCTGTACCAAGCACTATTAGCAGGACTGTACTCCCTTAGCAGGACTGTACCAAGCACTATTAGCAGGACTGTACTCCCATAGCAGGACTGTACTCCTTTAGCAGGAATGTACTCCTTTAGCAGGATTGTACCAAGCACTATTAGCAGGACTGTACTCCTTTAGCAGGATTGTACCAAGCACTATTAGCAGGACTGTACTCCCTTAGCAGGATTGCACCAAGCACTATTAGCAGGACTGTACTCCCTTAGCAGGACTGTACCAAGCACTATTAGCAGGACTGTACTCCCTTAGCAGGACTGTACCAAGCACTATTAGCAGGTCTGTACTCCCTTAGCAGGACTGTACCAAGCACAATTAGCAGTACTTTACTCCCTTAGCAGGACTGTACCAAGCACTATTAGCAGGACTGCACCAAGCACTATTAGCAGGACTATACCAAGCACTATTAGCAAGACTGTAATCCCTTAGCAGGACTGTACCAAGCACTATTAGCAGGACTGTACCCCCTTGGCAGGACTGTACTCCCTTAGCAGGACTGTACTCCATTAGCAGGAATGTACTCCCTTAGCAGGACTGTACTCTCTTAGCAGGACTGTACCCCCTTAGCAGGACTGTACTCCATTAGCAGGACTGTACTCCCTTAGCAGGACTGTACTCCCTTATCAGGACTGTACCAAGCACTTTAGCAGGTCTGTACTCCCTTAGCAGGACTGTACCAAGCACTATTAGCAGGACTGTACTCCCTTAGCAGGACTGTACTCCTTTAGCAGGACTGTACTCCTTTAGCAGGACTGTGCCAAGCACTATTAGCAGGACTGTACTCCTTTAGCAGGATTGTACTAAGCACTATTAGCAGGACTGTACTCCCTTAGCAGGATTGTACCAAGCACTATTAGCAGGACTGTACTCCCTTAGCAGGACTGTACCAAGCACTATTAGCAAGACTGTACTCCCTTAGCAGGACTGTACCAAGCACCATTAGCAGGACTGTACTCCCTTAGCAGGACTGTACCAAGCACTATTAGCAGGACTGCAACAAGCACTATTAGCAGGACTGTACCAAGCACTATTAGCAAGACTGTAATCCCTTAGCAGGACTGTACCAAGCACTATTAGCAGGACTGTACTCCCTTAGCAGGACTGTACCAAGCACTATTAGCAGGACTGTACTCCCTTAGAAGGACTGTACTCCCTTAGCAGGACTGTACTCCCTTAGCAGGACTGTACTCCCTTAGCAGGACTGTACCAAGCACTATTAGCAGGACTGTACTCCCTTAGAACGGCTGTACTCCTTTAGCAGGACTGTACTCCCTTAGAACGACTCTAATCCCTTAGCAGGACTGTACCAAGCACTACTAGCAGGACTGTACTTCCTTAGAACGACTGTACTCCCTTAGCAGGACTGTACAAAGCACTATTAGCAGGACTGTACCCCCTTGGCAGGACTGTACTCCCTTAGCAGGACTGTACTCCATTAGCAGGACTGTACTCCCTTAGCAGGACTGTAATCCCTTAGCAGGACTGTACCCCCTTAGCAGGACTGTACTCCCTTAGCAGGACTGTACTCCCTTAGCAGGACTGTACTCCCTTAGCAGGACTGTACTCCCTTAGCAGGACTGTACTCCCTTAGCAGGACTGTACCAAGCACTATTAGCAGGACTGTACTCCCTTAGCAGGACGGTACCAAGCACTATTAGCAGGACTGTACTCCCTTAGCAGGACTGTACCAAGCACTATTAGCAGGACTGTACTCCCTTAGCAGGACTGTACCAAGCACTATTAGCAGGACTGTTCTCCCTTAGCAGGACTGTACTCCCTTAGCAGGACTGTACTCCCTTAGCAGGACTGTACCAAGCACTATTAGCAGGACTGTACTCCCTTAGCAGGACGGTACCGAGCACTATTAGCAGGACTGTACTCCCTTAGCAGGACTGTACCAAGCACTATTAGCAGGACTGTACTCCCTTAGCAGGACTGTACCAAGCACTATTAGCAGGACTGCACCAAGCACTATTAGCAGGACTATACCAAGCACTATTAGCAAGACTGTAATCCCTTAGCAGGACTGTACCAAGCACTATTAGCAGGACTGTACCCCCTTGGCAGGACTGTACTCCCTTAGCAGGACTGTACTCCATTAGCAGGAATGTACTCCCTTAGCAGGACTGTACTCCCTTAGCAGGACTGTACCCCCTTAGCAGGACTGTGCTCCATTAGCAGGACTGTACTCCCTTAGCAGGACTGTACTCCCTTAGCAGGACTGTACTCCCTTAGCAGGACTGTACCAAGCACTATAAGCAGGACTGTACTCCCTTAGCAGGACGGTACCGAGCACTATTAGCAGGACTGTACTCCCTTAGCAGGACTGTACCAAGCACTATTAGCAGGACTGTACTCCCTT
The DNA here is from genome assembly GCF_057628025.1 of Oncorhynchus mykiss. Lineage (NCBI taxonomy): Eukaryota > Metazoa > Chordata > Actinopteri > Salmoniformes > Salmonidae > Oncorhynchus > Oncorhynchus mykiss. Next base: position 73,684,533 of record NC_143029.1, read on the forward strand.
AGCAGGACTGTACCAAGCACTATTAGCAGGACTGCACCAAGCACTATTAGCAGGACTATACCAAGCACTATTAGCAAGACTGTAATCCCTTAGCAGGACTGTACCAAGCACTATTAGCAGGACTGTACCCCCTTGGCAGGACTGTACTCCCTTAGCAGGACTGTACTCCATTAGCAGGAATGTACTCCCTTAGCAGGACTGTACTCCCTTAGCAGGACTGTACCCCCTTAGCAGGACTGTGCTCCATTAGCAGGACTGTACTCCCTTAGCAGGACTGTACTCCCTTAGCAGGACTGTACCCCATTAGCAGGACTGTACTCCCTTAGCAGGACTGTACTCCCTTAGAACCACTGTAATCCCTTAGCAGGACTGTACCAAGCACTATTAGCAGGACTGTACTCCCTTAGCAGGACTGTACCAAGCACTATTAGCAGGACTGTACCAAGCACTATTAGCAGGACTGTACCAAGCACTATTAGCAGGACTGTACCAAGCACTATTAGCAGGACTGTACTCCTTTAGCAGGACTGTACTCCGTTAACAGGGCTGTACCAAGCACTATTAGAAGGACTGTACTCCCTTGGCAGGACTACAGTACTCCGTTAGCAGGACTGTACCAAGTTGAACCCCATCAGAAAATGCCTTCCTTCCTTTGAAACATACAGATAGAATTTGACTAATGTCAGCTCACTTAATTTTGACCCTGGAGCAGTCACTAGGTAGGTAGGTGGTGGTTGGTAGTCGGAGGTGTGAATGGTCTAAAGCTTGAGAGGGCGCCACTTCTACATCAATTTAAAACCACTGAGTCTTCCACTTTTATTATCAGGAAGCCAATAAACCGTGGGTCAAACCCTTACGACTAACTGACAAGGATTCCGCAGAGCAAATAAAGGGGAAGGGAGAAATGGAGGGATGATGGAAAATAAGATTATCTGGGGACAAGATGAGAAAAACATTGGTGGTGGTTTCCACTAGTTACCACAGACACAAAGTCAAAATTGGCTATATCGTAAATATTCATGAAAACAAAAACAAGGTTAGCAGTGTGGTTAAGGTTAGCTTTAAAATCACATTTTAAGAAGATCCATTTAAGAAATAGGTGGGGTTTATGACTGTGATAACTAGTGATGACTGTGGGTGGTGGCTGGGACAGACCAGGGCTTACCTGGGAAAAGAATGTGCCTAGTCTAAGTGGACTGATTGTTTGTGACATCGCCCCCCCACCACCCTACTTTGCCGGACCCTGGCATGGCAAGTGGTCCCTACGACCTGCTGGGGGGCTGAATCCCTATTGTGTTGCCACTGTCACACTGTGTTAGCCCCACAATGGCCCCAGATATTTTATATGAAATCTGCCCTTGCCAGTGATTAGTGGGGACCAAGTTAAGTCATAGCAACAGAGAACTATGCGTTGTCCAGACCCCGCATGTCGGCAGACTGGGAAATCCCTATTCAAATGGTTTAATAAAACAATCTAAAGGGCGTGTGAATGGGGAAAAGCGCTTTCTCTCCTGGCTTAATCTCATGGTTGCGGAGATATTGTGCTTCGAGCAGCGCCCAGTGGGGAGCGGAGCTAAGGTCCCCCATCAACTCCATTTACCACACCCCTTCTTTCTTTCTTAGCCAGAGTTAATGATATACCGGTGCACTAACCTCACCTCCCCCAGCATGGAGAAACATGCACTTTATGAAAAGCAGGGTCCTCTTAGCACATCCTAAATTGTAACACTTTCTCATCCTGAGGTCAGGGGTCGTAACCTGAATTCCGTGAATGGCCTTTTCCCTGTTTGGTTTAGTTTAGGCATTAAGTACCAAGGAGAAACACACACAGTGCATGTAGAATATACTTATAGATTATAGATTATAGAAGCAGATGCACTGCCTTTATGAATATCTTCCATGTATTTTCCATCTAAGACATTTATCAGGGTTATTGTGGGTATATCAGTCCCTAAAGCAAGTACAAACATCCTGATTTCCCAAGCCTTGTGGCTATGGTTGTCCAGTTGCACATTATTCTCAATAGTATTGCAGTACAATAAAGTCAAACTGCGAAGCTGTGAGACCACATGAACAAAACTACTGTAGCTGAACTATAATTGACTATCGGGACAATGCCACAGACTATTGATCAAACTCATTGTAAGCACACGTGTCCCTATCATATCCACTTTTACATAATGGAGACCTATTGTATCAGAGACACATCCTTTTCACCCATTTAATCCACTGGGGTGACTAACAGTGCATGTTTATACCTGTGAAACAGAGCTTTTGTGTCTGGGTTCATGTGACTGTCTGTCCTGTCCACTCTCGTTGGCATTCCCTGTTCTAAGCATTTCTATGACTCACACTAGGCTAGGGTTTGGCTGCAGCCCTGCTGCAATGTCCTATACTCCTCCTACTCTGCCAAGTGTGCCGAGCGAGCTCCCCAAAGCACACCCTGTCCGAGTCCGACACACACACACACACATTTGTTTTACTATCCTTGTGGAGACCAAACAATTGATACCCATTCAAAATTACTATTTTCCATAACCCGTAACCCTTAATTTAGCCTAACCTTTACCCCAAACCCCTAACCCAAATCCTAACTTCTAACCCTAACACCTAACCCTAATTCTAACCCTAACCGTAACGCTAAACCTAACTCTAAAAAAAAAACGCTAAACCTAGCCTTTTTCCTTGTGGGGACTGGCAAAATGTCCCCACTTGTCAAAATGTTCCTTGATTTACTATCCTTGTGAGGACTTTTCACACACTGAGAACACCTGCACAGTCTGCCTTCCCTTTCATCACAGGCAGATTCCAGCAGTGCATGTTTTGACACTGGTTAATGTAAATTAATGAGTGCTGACGCAGACATAGCCTGGAGGTATGCTAGGCACTGTGAGGGGGGCAGGGCAGGAGAGAGAGAGAGACAGAGACAGAGACAGAGAGCGAGACACAGAGATAGAGACAGAGAGAGAGCTCGAGAGTGAGTGAGAGTGAGCGAGAGAGAGTGACAGAGACAGATAAAGAGTGAGCAAGAGAGAGAGAGAGAGAGCGAGAGAAATAGAGAGAGACAGAGACAGAGACAGAGAGAAATAGCGAGCAAGAGACAAAGGGAGAGAGCATAAGAGATAGACAGAGAGAAAGAGAGAGCGAGAGCGCGAGAGAGAGAGAGAGAGAGAGACAGGGAGAGAGAGAGAGAGAGAGAGAAATAGAGAGATATCAGGAGGATCACTGGCTGCCCATATTCTCTGTCATGCTTATCGGATATGGACGGTTCCACATGTTTTCAAGTAAACAAATCATGGAAAAACCTTGTAGATGCAAAAACTTTGTAGATGTAAATACTACGTAGAAATCTTGCATAACACAACATCTGCATGATACTGTTGGTTGATGTGTACTGAATAAAGAGAGAGATAGTGTGAGTGAGAGGGTATGATCAGTACAACAGGTTGTTGCCAGAACCTGCAACAAAATGTTTCAAAATCCAAACATGTTTTCCACTTAATGTTTCAAGGCATTCTATAACCTGTGTGCATATTGAAATAACTTTATCCTCTGTCAAGTCCATTATATATCACACATATTTGCCTTCATTCATCATTTTCCTACCTAGTGATGGCGTATACAGTAGGTTAAGTATCTGAAGGAACAAACTTGAGCCCTGATCTTTACTCATCTTTGCTTGTTAGATGTTCAGGGAGACGTCTGCCAATGAGCTGGTTAGGACAAGGTATTGGCAATAGTAGGCTAACTACTGTAACAGATAGGTGCAAAGCTTTTGAGGCCTACTGTTCCTTTCAGCTTTTCTCCCACCAAAAAGGCCTGAGGAGGAAACAAACACACATCCATCTGCACGGCTGACAAACAGAACAGACACTGGTCGTGCCGGGGGACAATGGCCCAGAATCCAAAGACAAATACAAGCATCAATCAAAGCAAATGAAATGAGAAACTTCTCCCCTATCAAAAGGCCCTGAGCCCCCGCCAGTCACTCTCCCCGGACCCTGACAAAGACACTTAATCCAACCACTTTGACCTCTCACGTTATTAAGGGCTTCACTGACCTTAATCCAATCAAAATGATTTACTAAAGCCCCCCCCCCCCCCCCCCCAGCCCAAAACTCAAGAGTAGCCTGGCCTGGCCGCCTGCCTCCCCGCCTCCCCTTTCCACACAGTGGCCCTGCAATTTAGACAAGGAGGGAGAGAAGCCATGGGGAGATGTGGAGGTATTTACACCACAATGGGGCCAGGGACTGTGAACCCCTATCATTACCCACCTACTTGAGCTCAAGCCTTCTCTATCAATGGAACAACTGGCTCAAGAGTTTATTAAAAGCAATTGCCCCAACTAACCCCACCTCCCACTATAGTAAACATCAGTCTTTTCCAGACCCAGTTGACAGGTTTAGACCCCCTCCCTCTTTTTCCTCCTTCCCCCTCTCTTTTCCATCACCCCTCCATGCTCCTCTCACCTCATCTCTCTATCCCTGACTACTGGCAACAATCCTGGGGTCACGGTGCAAACATGTGCAGACAGAAAAAAACACTAACTTCATGATATCACAGCTGAATGATACAGCTACAAAAATGTGTTTGTAAAATATGGGTTATTCATTGGTTAACTTCATATCAAATAGAATTTTGAATTTAATGTAAGTTATGTGTCTTTATCCTTATTTTACACTCCTCACATTGAGGGGGGGGGGGGGGGGCTTAAAGGGGATTCCCTTCTAGAGAAAATCCCAACAAAAGACAACGTTCTCCACCCAAAGTGTATACACACATAATTTCATCGGTTTACACTGCTCATAGCTGAAGGAGTCTCTCAAGTCTATTTGAACAAGGATTTTAAGTGCATATGATAAATACACACACACACACGCACACACACACACACACACACACACACACACACACACACACACACACGCACACACACACACACACACACACACACACACACACACACACACACACACACACACACACACAGACTGCAGCAGAATGGAGTAAAAACTTTCCTTGCTTGTTTAACTACATGATAACAACAACTAACAACATAATGCTCTTAAACTCTCTGAATATCAACACAGGTGGCAGCCTTGAGTAAAGTGAGTGATAGAGGTTCAGTTGAGACAGGGTTAGCTATCGTTTGTCATTTCACATGCCAAGCATAACCAACATTGACAGACAAGGAAATTATTATAGTACACTAGTATTCTTCCAAGAACATGGGAACAGATAGCTATGGGGAAAACACTCACTTCAGGTATTCAAGTCATGCAGTTCATGCCACCTGTGCTGTATAGCACGAAGAAAGTTATTTCCAATGTAGCCAAGTCCCTCAACAATTCAACTGGTTTTAGACATGATTCTCACAGTTAAGTGTTATTAAATGTAGATTGTAGGCATGTCACCCACAGCCTTCCTGTTCTGGAGATGAGTAGCCCACTCAGTAGGAAAAATACCATTGGGCAAGGCTGCACTGTTTTATTACATTGCCTTTTCCTCTCAAGATATGTTCTTACATTTGTCCAGCCCTGGTCCAAAGATGGCTAGCTTGCACTGTTTTATGAGTGTAACCTGTGTTGTCCTTTAGGGGTATTACGGTATGTTACCTTTGTCAAGCACTGGTCCAAAGATGGCTAGCTTGCACTGTTTTATGAGTGTAACCTGTGTTGTCTTTTAGGGGTATTACGGTATGTTACCTTTGTCAAGCACTGGTCCAAAGATGGCCTTGTCGTTGATGGTGGTACAGTTCCAGCGGCGGCCCCTGAATTGGTGCTGGCACTCCTGGATACCGATCTTCACCCCCTCGGCCACACTGGGCATGATCTCCACGTAGTTCCGGCAGAATCGCAGCTGTTTGGGCACCAGGCCAGGAATGGAGCCACACAGGATGGGCTGGGAGCCCAGGGACGAGTACTGGTGGCCCACCGCTAGGGACCTGCATGGGGGAGACAGGAGGCGGGTTAGTGCCATGATATACTGAGTGTGTTTTTCTCTTTCTATCTCTGCGTGTGTATGCAGTGTGTATGTGCAGTGTGTGTGCGTGTGTGTTTGCATGTGCGTGTGTATCCAGCATGGTCTCATAGACTAGATGTAACATACAAAATGTAAACCCATGGATGGGTGGGCGTATAATGCGAAAATCTAGCATCTAGTTCGAATCTCATCATGGACAACTTTAGCATTTGAGCTAATTAGCAACTTTTCAACTACTTACTACTTTTTAGCGATTTTGCAACTACTTAGCATGTTAGCTAACCATAGCCTTAACCCTTTTAGCTAACCCTTCTCCTAACCATAGCCTTAACCCTTTTAGCTAACCCTTCTCCTAACCCTAACTTTAACTCGTTAACCTAATTCCTAAGCTTAACCCTAACCTTAACTCTAACCCCTAGCCAAGCTAACGTTAGCCAGCTAGCCACCTACCTAGAATTTGTTACATATAATACGTTTGGCAAATTTGTAACATATTGTATGTTTCGCAAATTCGTAACATATAATACGAATTGTATTTCGTAACAAATCGTACGAGATGGTTGATAGACATCCACAAATTAATACATACCATACGAAACTAAACATATAATACTAAATGGAGTGTTACAGAGTTACGTACAGAATAATATGAAATGCTCTGAGACCAGGTTGGTGTATCAGATGCTACCATTAAGCATCCATGCCTTATCCCTGCATCTATCCCCTCTGTAACCACCTGGCCTTTGTGTGGATTTAAAACAGTCTCAATCCTATACTCCAGAGGTAACAAAGCAGGGCCACGGGGAAAGATGAAAGTCCCCAGTGAACCCCAAGTGGTTCATAGACCTCTAGGTTGAGAACTTTGAAACGGCACCTTGTTATTACAGAGAACCACAACCTTTTTTTATTTACCCTTGGCTTAGGGTAATGAGAGTGCAAATGTACACTGGGACTTCATAGGTATGTATTAATTATATATCCATCCATCCTCATCGTCCCCTCCCTTTGAGGATGGGGATTCTGGGTTGCAACAAGTGCAAACTTGATTGTTCCCTGATTATATCTTTCTCGCTGTGTTTTTGTGTGTGTCTCAATTGAGGTATTTACATCGCTCATAACCATCGAACCGTGACAACTAGTCCCCTGCTGTGTCATCTCGTGTTATGTCATCCTAGTACTTTTGTAGAAGACTTTTCAACAGCATGCTGTAATTGTTTGATCTAAAGAAGGTAGTAAAGGCACCAGTCAATCTGTCTCCAGTCAGTTTGCATTTCCACTGTTTTGTACAGTGGCCATGAAATTAGATTAATTTATGCCCGCTATATTCTAACAGCAGCATATGAACTGTATTGTCCCCAAGGCGGGCATTGTTTAGGACACAGTTCCATTATCCATACCACAATATGGCTGTTTAGTTGATATCCTACTGTACTCATGTATTATTACAGTATATTAAGAAGATATACTCAGACCACTCTCATGACACTTCCCACATGAAGCTTGTTACATACAGTATGTGTCCTTCACTCCTCACTCACGGTTTCTCTGCTCTGCTCCTCTCATCCCATCACTCTGTTTTGATCTAGCCACCATGTTCCATTTACAGTGCCTTGCGAAAGTATTCGGCCCCTTTGAACTTTGCGACCTTTTGCCACATTTCAGGCTTCAAACATAAAGATATAAAACTGTATTTTTTTGTGAAGAATCAACAACAAGTGGGACACAATCATGAAGTGGAACGACATTTATTGGATATTTCAAACTTTTTTAACAAATCAAAAACTGAAAAATTGGGCGTGCAAAATTATTCAGCCCCTTTACTTTCAGTGCAGCAAACTCTCTCCAGAAGTTCAGTGAGGATCTCTGAATGATCCAATGTTGACCTAAATGACTAATGATGACAAATACAATCCACCTGTGTGTAATCAAGTCTCCGTATAAATGCACCTGCACTGTGATAGTCTCAGAGGTCCGTTAAAAGCGCAGAGAGCATCATGAAGAACAAGGAACACACCAGGCAGGTCCGAGATACTGTTGTGAAGAAGTTTAAAGCCGGATTTGGATACAAAAAGATTTCCCAAGCTTTAAACATCCCAAGGAGCACTGTACAAGCGATAATATTGAAATGGAAGGAGTATCAGACCACTGCAAATCTACCAAGACCTGGCCGTCCCTCTAAACTTTCAGCTCATACAAGGAGAAGACTGATCAGAGATGCAGCCAAGAGGCCCATGATCACTCTGGATGAACTGCACAGATCTACAGCTGAGGTGGGAGACTCTGTCCATAGGACAACAATCAGTCGTATATTGCACAAATCTGGCCTTTATGGAAGAGTGGCAAGAAGAAAGCCATTTCTTAAAGATATCCATAAAAAGTGTTGTTTAAAGTTTGCCACAAGCCACCTGGGAGACACACCAAACATGTGGAAGAAGGTGCTCTGGTCAGATGAAACCAAACCATTGTTTTGGCAACAATGCAAGACGTTATTTTTGGCGTAAAAGCAACACATCTCATCACCCTGAACACACACCATCCCCAACATGGTGGTGGCAGCATCATGGTTTGGGCCTGCTTTTCTTCAGCAGGGACAGGGAAGATGGTTCAAATTGATGGGAAGATGGATGGAGCCAAATACAGGACCATTCTGGAAGAAAACCTGATGGAGTCTGCAAAAGACCTGAGACTGGGACGGAGATTTGTCTTCCAACAAGACAATGATCCAAAACATAAAGCAAAATCTACAATGGAATGGTTCAAAAATAAACATATCCAGGTGTTAGAATGGCCAAGTCAAAGTCCAGACCTGAATCCAATCGAGAATCTGTGGAAAGAACTGAAAACTGCTGTTCACAAATGCTCTCCATCCAACCTCACTGAGCTCGAGCTGTTTTGCAAGGAGGAATGGGAAAAAATGTCAGTCTCTCGATGTGCAAAACTGATAGAGACATACCCCAAGCGACTTACAGCTGTAATCGCAGCAAAAGGTGGCGCTACAAAGTATTAACTTAGGGGGGCTGAATAATTTTGCACGCCCAATTTTTCAGTTTTTGATTTGTTAAAAAAGTTTGAAATATCCAATAAATGTCGTTCCACTTCATGATTGTGTCCCACTTGTTGTTGATTCTTCACAAAAAAATACAGTTTTATATCTTTATGTTTGAAGCTTGAAATGTGGCAAAAGGTCGCAAAGTTCAAGGGGGCCGAATACTTTCGCAAGGCACTGTATATCCATTCATCCTCTTCCACCGTACTAGAGAGGGTGAGTTCCATTTCAATTACTATCCATACTTGTCAGCTCAGGTAGATACAGCTCATAGATGTGCTTGGACAAACCTCATTCTATGAATGGGATTGTTATATTAATCAATTCACCACGAATATAAACATATTATGTAACGGCCATAACATAACATTTGATTTAATAGCTGACTTCCTATTGTCATTGGCAAGGTAACTACCACATAGTAGCAACAAGTGCCTTCTTGGCACACCATTCAACAGCTCCTTCTGCAGTAACATCAGTCCACACTAAGGCTGCTATTGATGACAGTAATCTGGTGATCCAAGTCTGAGTGATCTGGCCATAATGACAGAGGCTGACAGTGCAGTGTTTGTTTGCATAGCGATCTGCTCCAACCACCAACAGTAGAACAAGGGAATTTTACACTTATCCAAAATAACATGAGGTGGACAAAAAGAAGATCAAGTAGATAGAAGAGATGTCCACCCACTGTTTTGCTTCTCCAACAGTAGCCCTAGAGTGAGAGCAGGTGGAAGCAGGCAGGTCTTGTGCAGCTCAATTAGCTCACTAACTGTTGACCTGTGCAACGATGTTTAAGAAGTAATCACTCTGTGATCACAAGAACAAGATAACCACACAGAGACAAGGTTCCACCCCCAGGCACATCTAAATTACACCCCAAAAAAAATTTAAATAAAAAATGACCGCATTATCCTACACTGGTCGTCCCTGAGACTCCCTGACACTGACCTCGTGTACCATACGTATGCATCGCAAATCAACAGTCACAAAGATAATATATTGTTTGCTCTAAACAAATTAAGCTCAACTGAATACATCTAGTCCCATGCATCTGCTTTCACCTCTTGTCTTTAGCCTACATACCTCAATAGGTTACCTAATAGGTGTAGCCATTTAGTACTTTCCAAAGTATATCCCTGAGCAAATGGCGGAGCAATGTGTCATGCTCACTTTAAAGGGTTTCTCATATTATTTTCTTTGACTCTTAGACATGACTAGACCTCTGGTTAATCATATATGAGAAATACAAAAAGAAAGACAGGGAGAAACAGGTTTTAAAAGTGTCTGTGAGAAAAATCACATCCTCATGGCCTGCATTTTGTCTGCGATAAATATGAATGAAAGCAAGAGCATCAGTAAACAAGGAAAATCCTATTACAAAGTGACCTCTCTTTGGCCCCTTGTCAATCCGCATCCTGAGGTGCTGAGCAGAGCATAGCATAGCACACCTCTTACAACAGAAACCTGAGTCCACATCACAACGTACCTCAGACACTTGCCCCTAATACACATAGAGTAGAAATGTGAATACTGAACCATGCCAAGTGGAACCAGCAACACAAGTACAACTCCCTCTGCAAGTGTGAGCAGATAGGATCTTGTCTGGGGGAAGACAGAAGGGGGAAGAAGGGAAAACAAATGGCACAGCTTTTAATTTGACCTGTAGACGTTCTGTTCTGCCAGGAAGAACTCATGAATGTTTCTGTGGGTGTTGAGTGAGGTCAGCAGGTGTAAGAAAACAAACAAAGGCAGGATTCCAAACTGTTTGACTAGCTTGCTACACTGATACTCTGCTACTGTATGTGGTTTTATTTCACCGTTGTGCTGCACTTATTGTTGTATTGCTTTATGCAGTTCCCCACACCTGTTGATTGTGGTTATATACACTACCGGTCAAAAGTTTTAGAACACCTACTCATTCAAGGGTTTTTCTTTATTTTTACTATTTTCTACATTGTAGAATAATAGTTAAGACATCAACACCACAAACACATATGGAATCGTGTAGTTACCAAACAAGTGTTAAACAAATCAAAATATATTTTATATTTTAGATTCTTCAAATAGCCACCCTTTGCCTTGATGACAGATTTGCACACTCTTGGCATTCTCTCAACCAGCTTCACCTGGAATGCTTTTCCAACAGTCTTGAAGGAGTTCCCACATATGCTGAGCATCTCAATTTGGTTGAGGTCAGGGGATTGTGGAAGCCAGGTCACCTGATGCAGCACTCCATCACCCTCCTTCTTGGTAAAATAGCCCTTACACAGCCTGGCGGTGTGTTGGATTATTGTCCTGTTGAAAAACAAATAATAGTCCCACTAAGCCCAAACCAGATGGGATGACGTATCGCTGCAGAATGCTGTGGTAGCCATGCTGGTTACGTGTGCCTTGAATTCTAAATAAATTACTGGCAGTGTCACCAGAAAAGCACCCCCACACCATCACATCTCCTCATCCATACTTCACGGTGTGAACCACACACATAAAGACACGGCGGTTAGAATCAAAAATCAACAATTTGGACTCAGACCAAAGGACAGATTTCCACTGGTCTAATGTCCATTTCTTGTGTTTTTTTGGGCCAAAGCAAGTCTCTTCTTATTATTGGTGTCTTTTAGCAGTGGTTTCTTTGCAGCAATTCGACCATGAAGGCCTGATTCATGCAGTCTCATCTGAACAGCTGATGTTGAGATGTGTCTGTTACTTGAACTCGGTGAAGCATTTATTTTGGCTGCAATTTCTGAAGCTGGTAACTCTAATGAACTTATCCTCTGCAGCAGAGGTAACTCTGGGTCTTCATTTCCTGACTGACCTTCATGTCATAAATCAATGATGGACTGTCGTTTCTCTTTGCTTATCTCAAATATAAAATATATTCTGATTTGTAGAATTTGTTTTGGTTACGACATGATTCCACATGTGCTATTTCATAGTTTTGATGTCTTCACTATTATTCTACAATGTAGAATATAGTAAAAATAAAGTAAAACCCTTGAGCAGGTGTTCTGAAAATGTTGACCGGTAGTGTATATTTTTAGGTGTGACCTGTTGATTCTCATTTATGCGAAACTCATGTTTGACCATGTATGAGCTGGCTAAACCTAGTAGTGTATGGGAGTGTACGCTGTAGAACATATGATTTGATCAATACAAGTCAGACAGACAGACAAAGAGATAGACAGAACCTGCCTGGACACATAGTCATAAGTCTCAAGATGTCCCATACAGGCTGAGTGATTCAGGTCACCTCTATGCCTGTAAGGAAGCAGGAGGAGAAGAAGCGGCAACGCTTCAACAGAATATGATTCATGGATTTGTTACAGAGGTAGACTATAAAGGACATGGTGTTATTGAGTGCTAAAAAATACATATTTTACATGCTGTACAACTTCATTTCAGATGTATGGAATTTGTGGTCTAAGGTTGAATGCAAACTGTTTGTATTTATTAGTGAATGGTTCCTCCTTGTAATTCATAGATCTAAAGTGAACATATTACAAAAGGTATTTTTGTTTCCTCATAGGTAAATAATGCATCATGTGTCTGATATCGCATTCCTTACCACTTGCCACTGAGTAGAAAAAAAAAACATTTCCTGTTGGTGATACACAAACTCAAACAAAATCAAGACCATTGAGTATTCATATAAACCAGACCTGTATCATCTCTATAAACAGTAGCTGCATGTTATAATCAGAAATACACACACAAGAGAAAATAATAGATATCATGTTTGATTTTAGTCTCAGTCAGTATAGATCTGTCCTCCTCTCACTGAAGTGTATCCAGCCTAGGTTAAATGCATATTTCAGCAAGCCCAAGCAGGGTACCGTAGAATTACCACTTTACTCTTGGAGGCCCCGGGGCTTTGGAGCCGACTTTGACATCAAGAGAGCATGTTTGGGAAAAGGAATGTGCGGCAAGCTTTCACCTCCAGGTATTTATCTTTTAAGGTGGTGTGGGGTGGGTGTGTGGCGGGTGCAGTCAGGCTGAGCCATGACAGGTCAGGGAGTTAGACAGACATGAACCTGCCTTGGTTGAGATCCACATCCTCCACCAATCCTCCACCATGATCCGCCTGCCACTGTACAGTATACACTCTTAGAAAAAAGGGTTCCAAAAGGGTTATTTGGCTGTCCCCATAGGAGGTAGAAGCCTTTTGGTTCCAAGTAAAACCCTCAGTGGAAAGGATTCTACTTGGAACCAAAAGGCTTCTACCTCCTATGGGGACAGCCAAATAACCCTTTTGGAACCCTTTTTTCTAAGAGTGTATACTGTACAGTGGCAGGCGGATCATGGTGGAGGATTGGTGGAGGATGTGCAACCAAAAAGGGTTCATCAAAGGGTTCTCCTATGGTGACAGCCAAAGAACCCTTTTAGGTTCTAGATAGCACCCTTTCTCTAAGAGTGTAGTTAAAGGTGAAATACCGCTGGTGGCCATTCCAATTCCAAGCGGCATTCAGGCACCAGCTTCCACCAACATACCTCCACAAAGCTACTTTTCATCATAATATTATCTGTCATTTATTGGATGGTTGACAGGTTATTTGCTAAAGTCACGTTTGGTGAGAGGATCTAAAAAATGCCTATTGTTCAACAGCATGGTGTTCAAATTGTATTGAATCATAGTACCATGGAACACGTTTCTATTTTAGCTTCTTATCTCACTCTTTAGTGAGGTATCTAGTTTCCATGAAGCCAGAATCAATCAAAACTTGATATTACGTAAAGTATGCAGAGTTCAATGGTGACATCACTTCAGCTCCTTATAGCCTGGTGCTGCAGCTCCAGCTGAGCTTTGTTTGAATTGGTAGGGGTGATACAATAAACCCAGAGAGACCTCAATGGCGTCTTTGGACACGCTCGCCTCTGTTTTGCTTCCGTCGTTGCACTCTTGCCCAGGCTGAATCAGTGCTCTGACCCACCCGCCAATAGCAAATCATAAACACACAAGTTGATGACAGAGGCTGGTTACTGTGACCAAATGGAAGCTTGCCTTCTATCCTCTTTGTCAGTCATCATGACTGGATCTGGTGTTTTGATACAATATTGGCCCCACAAAAAAGAAACAAAAAAGACAGCTCCTTTATGATCCAACAAGAGAGGGTGAATGATTGTGTACTGTGCGCTGTACCTCAAGAACATACTGTTTTGCATTGACATAAGTTATAACTCTGTCACTTTGATTCTGGAACCCATCTGGTGGAACTTGGGGACCAACCCTCTGTCAGCATTGTAGTAGACCAGTGTTTCCCAAACCTCTAATTGAGTATCCCTAGCCACTCCCATTTAATTGAGCTACGGTATTCTACTAGGCCACCTTGATTCAACATATCCAGGGCTTGATGATTAGCACTAGTTGAATCGGATACTAGTACTGGTATAGATCAAATAGGGGAACGGCTAGCGGGGGAGGGGGGGGGGTTGGTTTGGGAACCACAGAAGTAGACCATAGCCTTTAGATTTCTCCCCTCAGAATGAGGAAGGCCATAAAGATCATCAAGGACATCAACCACCCGAGCCACTGCCTGTTCACCCCGCTATCATCCAGAAGGCGAGGTCAGTACAGGTGCATCAAAGCTGGGACCGAGAGACTGAAAAACAGCTTCTATCTCAAGGCCATCAGACTGTTAAACAGCCACCACTAACATTGAGTGGCTGCTGCCAACACACTGACAATGACACTGACTCAACTCCAGCCACTTTAATAATGGGAATTGATAGGAAATTATGTAAATATATCACTTGCCACTTTTAACAATGCTACCTTATATAATGTTACTTACCCTACATTATTCATCTCACATGCATACGTATATACTGTACTCTATATCATTGACTGCATCCTTATGTAATACATGTATCACTAGCCACTTTAACTATGCCACTTTGTTTACATACTCATCTCATATGTATATACTGTACTCGATATCATCTACTGTATCTTGCCTATGCTGCTCTGTACCATCACTCATTCATATATCCATATGTACATATTCTTTATCCCCTTACACTGTGTATAAGACAGTAGTTTTGGAATTGTTAGTTAGATTATTTGTTGGTTATCACTGCATTGTCGGAACTAGAAGCACAAGCATTTCGCTACACTCGCATTAACATCTGCTAACCATGTGTATGTGACAAATAAAATTTGATTTGATTTGATTTGATTTATCCTGATCCTGGCCAGTCTCAGAGCCCTGGGTCTCAGAGCAGGAGTGCTGATTTAGGACTAGAGCCCACCACTGTTTATGCTGGATATCTGTCCAGCTGAGCATGTAAGTAGATTAATAGGAGACCTATTAGCTGAATTAAGTGCAGGGACACAGCATCTTTAATATTTCATGGGAAACATTGATTTGAGGAAGGATGCCATTGTGTGATTGGTGAAATATAAATCTGTAGTGAATTTCTTGGGGATGAGGATCTCTGATCTAGGACTGTGTCTATAATGTAGCATCCCCTATCCTCCGGCTATAATGCCTCTGGGCTGCAGCATCTGACAAATGTCTCCCCTCTCAAGGGAAGAGTTGTTCAACAAGAGGGTTCCACTAGCCTTTCTACGAAATCCATCCTAAAGAGGAATAAATGGAATTCACATTCCTCCAATTTTCTATCCTTTTTCAACCCACTGTCACTAATTCATTCCTCTCCAATTGCACTCTTCCATCATTGTTTCTTTCTCAGTTTGATCAGCTGACTCAACCAGTTCACCCAGTGTTGTTGGCTCAAATCCCACTCTTTTCTTGCATCAATTTTTGCTGTTGTTTTTTCAACAGAGATCAATTAATGATCAATTGAAGCTCCTCTAATGACCTAAGGCAGTCCTACTTACATTATAAATGTCACCTTCAATCAAGATACTTTTATAGCATACAATAAGCCTAAACAATAACTCAGAAAACAGTAAATATTTTGTGATGAGATGATACCAGACATCTCTTACCTTTAAAATAAGACATTCGGTCAATTATGGATTATTTTCAATCAAAATGCAATTCCAGTTAAAAAACGTACATCCTCATTTCCATTGGTCTGTGAATGGACCATTGGGTTTAATTCCTTTCTCAACTGACCCCCAACTCAAGGCCTAAAGCCATCCCTCATTCTCCTTAGGCCTTTAACACTTGCAAAAAATTATTTGACTGTTTGGGAAATGATCAACACCAGTCCTTTAAGAAGACTAATAAATAACACAAATAAATAACAATTGCGTATGGGTACCACCAAACAACACATGTTAGGCTGTAGTTTATGAAGCATCATTGAAAACTAATTTCAATGATGAAGCCAGGATAATCAGTATCTGAAGCTATACAAATAATTGCGGTATAGGGTTACACCACTCCATTGGATGACATAACTGATGGCCAATTTCAATTAAATACTGAGCTTTGGGAAATAATCAATATTCTCAATCGTGAAATTCGTGTATTCAATAAAATCTATATTATACATATCGAATAAAACATTGAGATTATTAGGTCATTTAAATGTTGCGTTTAAACTTTGATTAAAATAATAACGCGAAGGAAAGTAAGCTGAACGTGTTTTGTTGAATGATGATTCCACATGATTTTTTATAATTTATTATTATTATTGTTGTTGAATATTAGTATCATGAAACTAATAACCTTTCCGTTTCGCACCGCCCCTCTCATAAACGCATGTAATATTCAACAATAATAATAATATTAATAAATAATAATAATAATTTGAAATTATCATTCAACAAAACACGTTCGGCTTACTTTCCTTCCCGTTATTATTTTAATCAGTATCTATCATCAGCGATCTCTTATCAAGTAGAATGCAGCATGACCTCTTTTTAGGGTAGTCAAAGCAAACGGAAACTAGTTTAAACAAAAATCTCTTTGAATTGTATTTTGTATAACCAGTCTGGGTAAGTAGGCTATTCTTGTTTCCGCACTGCATGCGTTTTTAAATCAATAGCTTCAGTGACTCACGTGCTGTTTTTTCTTCATACAATTTCACTTGATTAGCTCTATAACCCATCTTCACGATTCTGTCTCTGCTGGTTAACGTCGATATCCACTGTCCGTTGACAGGGTCAATTAGACGGGTATGATAGCCTAGGATACAACTTAATTGCCGGGGCGCCTAGCATCGGAAACCACATGCTGATATTATTATTTCAAACAAACCAACTGAAAGCAACAATAAACGAAAAAGTATATTGATGAAATAATAGATCGTTATCATTTTTCAGAACATGTTGCAGTTAAAAGTAGAGTGAAGATGAAACTTACCACCAGATAGGATAACTTGGTATTGCATGCGTTAACCCACAAAGAAACAGGAAACATCCAAGGTATATCATCCTTAAAAAAGTTTCGCAAAACATCTTCACCACATACACGCGCGTTCATACGCGCGCACTCCGTTTTTCAATTAGAAAAAAACAAAAAACAATCTGTGCTGCTGACCAATATTTCTCACCTTGTCCTAAAAATAATGATAGGCTAGAGAAACAATATTTTGCGACTAGTCATGGCAGAAGGGAGCCAAATATAAAAAGTTAAAAGCAGCTTGCTTTTAGGACCCAATCAGCAGGTATTGCCAAAGGGGAAATTCTGGTCATGCGAACGCGCTATCCCTGAGTCAGTCAGGCTGAAAGCAAACACAAGAATGAGCTCATTTTAAGAAGATAGTGTTTTAGTGCTCATTGAGACATGGTCGCATTGGCATGTTGTGTGTGATATATAATGTTGTTTAAAGGAGAAGAGGGAGGGTCCGCGGTCTTTTAAATAGACATCGAACCCCCGTGGATTGGGTAGCTATAACAACCTGTCCGGATTTCACTCCCTGGTTTGAAGCTGCTAAAATGCAGAAATAGATATGTGTGAATTGCTTGAGCCCCGCTATTCAGTTTTCTAATCCTTAATTTATTCCCTGTATGCCATCATGGATACATCTACATTCCCCTGAAAAGTTATTTTGTAAGTGATGAGCTGAGTAGTAAATACATGGAGCTTTAACTTGCAGATGTAGTTAGTTATACGTTGGGCTACTTTAGAAGTACTGACATATTTGCAGGATCCTGATAATGGTCCTTATTATATTATACCCATTCAGATAGCCGAGCTATATTCACTTTCACATATTGCCTTAATTATTGATGCCATTTGTCTAATTTATATGACAAAATTATAGGCATACAAGAGTGAAATTCATGTCGAATGTCCAAATAGCATCATAAAACATCTGCAAACGAGTAAAATATCATCTGGAATCAAATATTGTTCACTTTACACAGATTACAATACGATTTTTTTTTAAAGAAGAACTTTTGGCGAGATAAACCAGACTTTTTTCAATGAACTGTCCATGGTGCTTATGGGTTATCTATAGGCTGCTCCACTCCACGTCATGTCATTGCAACGCGAGCATCCCATAGGGTTGCCCGTCCCGCGCTGTGCCGGGTTTAAATGGCATGGTGTTGTATTTCCTCTCTCTCAGTGTCAAGTGGCTGTTGATAGGTGATCTAATAGGAAGTGGACTGGTCCTCACTTTCCATTGATATGCACTCGCTGATGCATATCTTCGTTTTAACTATATTCTTGTGGTGATTGTTTAATACCATTTACCTATAGTCGCAAGGACTGTGAATTTACACTGAAATAAGCTTTGAATTGACAAGAAAGGGAAACGAAGATAGTAGGCTACAACTGGATAGGATGCCAAGCAAATGGATTAAACTCAAGTCCAATGTCACGCATTTAAATGAAATATTTCCTGCAGCGGTTATAATCCCTTTAACGTTTTACACATTTTCTATTCCCAATAAACACTTTGACATTTTTAAAACTCCAATAAGAAAGTAAATGTTTTTTTTGTGAATCAATGAAATACTTTATTCTTGTTCATAAATATTGTTTCTTATGGATGTGTTGCTTTATAAAAATGTATGTATGTTACTATAATGTGATACCCAATCGCATTCATCATTCAGGTGATTCATGAATTAATTCACTCCACCCCTCACTCACTCATAAAAGTATTTCGTTATGATTTCAAAAGCCCCTTAGATCTAACCATCGTAAGATTGTATCGCCATCTTGTGGACATTGAGCGTCCTGTGAACCAAGTTACTTTTTAGAAGGCGCATGATGGGCACACATCCACCCAACAGAAAGACGGGGGACCAACTAGATCAACAACTTGTATAAGGAAGATAAGGTAACCATAGTAGGACCTCCAGACATACACTGCTTTGAGTGGGCTGCATAAACATTCATCTTATTGATTATTGCTCTTGAATGCATAATAAACTGTCTTTATCCACTACAGTTGTCCACTTGGTTGACAGAACGCTTTGCTGTTCATTGTAATGAGGCAGTGGGGTCCCAATTTCTTCACAGGAAGGTGATTCCCTTTACTACTATGGATCAAGACAAAATAATGAATGTTGAAAAGTGTTGCTGTTCATGGTAAGTTATATTTAACTATGAAGACTGGATTAAACACTAGATTTCAGACGTATTACTTTGGTTTAACCTTTGGAAATGTAGTGTGGAGTCAAGGGGTTCAGCAGCAACAGCTTGAGAGAGCTACAGGTGCAGAGAGAACTGGGTGCCAGACCTGCCTAGTATAGAAGGGGAAATCTGGAAACAGGCAGAAGCAAGGGGGTACTGACCATATGTCAATGGGTACTGGTAGGGGAGGAGGTGTGAACGATGCCTCTTTTCCAACTGCCGTCAGCATTGGCAAGCGGGCAAAGTCAGGGGTGGTGAGGAAAACACATGATGTCTGCTCAATTTACAGTAATAGTATGGCATGTGAATGTCTGTGCAATGTAACTGCCCTGTCAGGAGGTGACGGTCACACCATTTCTCATTGCATGACGTCTGTGTGATACGATTTGACCATTATTCATCTTTACGAATCAGCTTGCATACAGGTCCAGCTAAATGTCAGCATTACATTTGCTGTGATTCAGTGACAGTCCCAATGTGGGGAATTCATTATGTGAGTGACTGTGTAGTGCTAGTTAGTGTTGACTTCTTCACTGACGTGATTGATGTCATGGTTGAAGTGTTGAACCCCCCAGGTCCTAGTTTCCTGTCAGCTTTACTAAAGAAAGATGATTGTTTACTGAATTTAAATAACTGGTCAAATAATGTTTCAGATTACCGGTAGTTCTTGATATAGTTAGCTACTATTTAGTTGATATGTACTTACTATATAATTACAATAGTACATGAAAAAATATACATAAACAGTATCTGTGCTGAAACCTGTATCTGTATCTGTGCCTGAAACCCTCTTCCGAGGGTTTCAGGCAGCAGCAGTGGCAGCCCATTCAGTTTTTCCTCAGAGAGAAACAGAGGGACATTGTGTCACTTGGCCATTATAGCACCTCTATGTGGCCATGTTGACCTCACTGCCACGATGATGTCGTCCAGCATGCTGTCAAGGCCAAGCCAAATCCAGAGCAGCGGGTGACCCTGGCCAGCCAGTATGTATCCCTGGTTGCACATGGCTCATTCAGCCTCATTGACAGAAGACAGCAGTGCACACTATAACGGCATGACATGAAAAATCAAATCAATCCAAATGTGAATTACTAA
Organism: Oncorhynchus mykiss; assembly: GCF_057628025.1. NCBI lineage: Eukaryota > Metazoa > Chordata > Actinopteri > Salmoniformes > Salmonidae > Oncorhynchus > Oncorhynchus mykiss. The sequence goes on from NC_143029.1 coordinate 73,705,155, forward strand.
TGTGATTATTTAGCTGAGGTAAGAAAATAAATGACTCCACTGTGTTATTTAGACATGGAGAGTTAGACGAGCGTTAGTTGATTCCATAGACATACATTTCATTGGAGGTTGGTGGCACTTTAATTGAGGAGGACGGGCTCATGGCTGGAGCGGAATGAGTGGAATGGTATGAAATATATAAAACATGGTTTCCATGTGTTTGATGCCATTCCATTTGCTCCGAGCCATCCTCCTCTCAGCAGCCTCCACTGATATACTGTACATCATTGGTTCAGTCTAACAACAACATGATTATTTGCATTCCTTCAGAGTGCCTACACTGTCAACATATTTGTGGACATATTTAAAAGAGATCTTAAAACACACATTTATAGCTTTGCTTTTCCTTAGCGTGCTTTTAGGCATTCAGTTTTTATTATTAATTCATTTTTTATCCTCTTATGTTTGTTGTGTCGTAAATATTGAAGTTTTTATTTTCATTGATTTTATTTGTTTTTTTCCTGTGAAGCACATTACGTTGCATTCCTTGTCTGAAATTAGCTGTATAAATAAAGCTTGATTTGATTTGATACAGTCATTCAGTTATGAATTTACATAAGAGTGACGATGTATGTAACGGATGTGAAATGTTAGTTAGTTAGCGGTGCGCGCTAAATAGTGTTTCAATCGGTGACGTCACTTGCTCTGAGACCTTGAAGTAGTTGTTCCCCTTGCTCTGCAAGGGCTGCGGCTTTTGTGGAGCGATCGGTAATGATGCTTCGTGGGTGACTGTTGTTGATGTGTGCAGAGGGTCCCTGGTTCGAGCCCAGGTATGGGCGAGGGGACGGTTTAAAGTTATACTGTTACATTGGTGCCGTGACCCGGATCACTGGTTGCTGCGGAAAAGGAGGAAGGTCAAAAGGGGGGTGAGTGTAACGGATGTGAAACGGCTAGTTTAGTTAGCGGTGCGCGCTAAATAGTGATTCAATCGGTGACGTCACTTGCTCTGAGACCTTGAAGTAGTAGTTCCCCTTGCTCTGCAAGGGCCACGGCTTTTGTGGAGCGATGGGTAACGATGCTTCGTGGGTGACTGTTGTTGATGTGTGCAGAGGGTCCCTGGTTCGAGCCCGGGTATGGGCGAGGGGACGGTTTAAAGTTATGCTGTTACATGTACAACGTTAAACTCATTGCAGTGAGGTCATTTCTCTCTATTTTCCTGATTTTCCTTTCTCTACTCTGCAGCTTTGACAGTCTAATACTGTTGATGTTTTAGTCTACATTGACTCATAGACTTGAATATCTGCGTTACTTACTGTCCAGGGAAAATAACCCAACTGGTGGGTGGGCGATTTGTGTTTTCGTTTGCGTTTGAATAAGACAAAGTGTGCAACTATATGTCAACCACTAGATGTCCGTGTTGTCTAAGGAAATTATGGTTTAACTTTTTATTGTGCAATTGTTCTGTTGTTTCCTTGTTTCCTTTGATTATACTTTAGAGACTATGCTTTGATTACTGTCAACCAGTATCATTGTTGACAGCTGATAATGACATAAAACAAACAGAGCTGACAATCAATAGTGGCTTATTAAGTATTTGCTAATTTCCTGCAACAGTAGGCCATGTTCTCTAACAATCATATATGACAAACCAAAGGTCAAGCTACAAGTCTAGGCAAACTGCATGTTAATCACCACCCCAAAAATATTGGTTTCATGCAGTTAAAAAAACACATGTTTATGTAAAATCAGCATTCAAACATAAACATTGACAACTGCAGTTGACCAAGATGCGGTACTGTGCACACATTCCCATCTGACCTGTATCGGGCACGGTCAAATGTTTCTTGTCTGGAACACAATCCCACTGTGTCCTGACTGTGAGTGAGTTAAAATCCAGTCAACAGCAGGCCAGGCCAGACGAACACAACCTGTTGATTAAACACAGCCAGCCATTCCTCCAGCACAGCTGCTGCTGCTCTGTTTACATTACAAAGTTCTCAAGGAAAAGGGAGGAGGGAGCTAGGCTACCGGTGTCTCTATACGTCTCTGTCTAAGTCAGGACCCACCCCAGGAGGAGCTCAATTCACCTGGAAACTACCATCACTTTCCCCTTTCCTACCACAGCTCCTGAGATCTGCCTCAGTTCAAATACAATACAATATAATAGAACTTTCAAGACATAGGAAACAGGGCTAGTGCCATCACTGTTCCTTATCGGCAGGAAGGGCACTGCCATGGGTGTTGACAACACTATGTCTACCTCTCCCTCCCTGGGTGCAATGTGCCATATTGGTAAAACACATAATTGAAGGCGACCTCCAATCTGGACACAACCTCTTTGGACAGTCTCTAGGACTTCATGCTACGTCAGGAAGGAAGGACAAGGATGTGGCCACTGTTCTGCCAGTTTCGGTAAGGACACCCATTGACAGGCAGGCGTGTGTGTGTGTGTCAGGATGAGCAGAGATCAGGATGGTAGGAAGGGAGGAAAGCTGTAGGTAGGCTGTAAAGTCTCACTCCGCCCATCGCTGTGTTCTTTATCTGCAGGTGTCGCCTTAGCCCTGGCCTTTGATCACTGGGCTCTTCCTCCAAGCCACCTGGACAGTTGTGTCAGAGCTGAGGTCACAGATAAAACAGTGGAGCGCCTGAACAGGAGGTTTTGACATTTGACATCCCTGTCAACTCAGGACAGAGTGGCTTTCATCAACTGCAGCTTGGCAGGACGGACACATGGAGCAGAGATACAGGGATCTCTCCTTCACAACTTCTGCCTCTCTCCTTTACTCCATCTCCCCCTCTCTCCCTCCCTCTCTCTCCCTCACTCTCTCCATGCCTTCCTATCCCCCTTCCTACAGACGGTGACACTTTTTCTAGGTCATTCCCAGTTGTCATCGCTGGCTAAGAGAGATGGGAAAGGCTAGGGTTAGTGTAAGGGTTAAGGTTAAGGGTTTGGTTAAGGTTAGGGTAAAGTAAGGGTCAGTTTTAGATTTTGATTCGTCGTTTTCCAGATCAGCAGTGGCCTGATATAGTCTCCCAAGAGAGACACACCAATGACTACAGCTGTTCCTTTAGCGGACTCTTACTTTAGTTATTAAAAAATAAAACACCATAACCCATTCCAAACTAATACAGATGTAGGATCTTAATGTGATCCCCCTGTTGCAGGAGAACTTTACTGCAAGGCAGGACATTTAAAACATGTTATGTCTTTGAGGCTTGAAAAGACTTCTGAAGTGTGTTTTTCCACTTTGAAATTTCAGACTTGATTTTCCCTTTTGAAAAATTATGAAACACATAATAATTCACATCTCCTGTTGCTGCATAATTATTTTCCTGCTGTAGCAAAGTGGCTTAAATTAGGATCCTACATCTGTACACGTTAACTCTATAAAAAAAATCAATGAATTGCTGTTTAACATCCTGTAAGGTTCAAAGCCTTTTCCTTTTTCATGTAAAAAAAAATGAACTTGGGTGCCCAAGAGAGTAAAGGCAAATAGTGGCTCCTGTGTCACTCTGTACACATGGTTTACCCGGGGTGTTCTCGGTTTGCTTGGCAACCACCGGACTGATCATATCTTGTGGCTCTTGTGCATAACTGAATAGTATCCAAGTCTGCTGAGGGTCAATTCAAATTGCATATGTTGTGGGTTTATACGCACAAAGAGTTCACTTGCTTGAAACGGAAGGTAGTCAATTGAGTGAATCGTTAAGCCAAAGACAAACATTGAGAGATAATGTTTCATTAATAAATAGATCTTTGAAATCTTTCCCAGAATGACTTGTCAAATATACCTTGTTGTTGGGCTGCTTAAGCTAACCCACCTACAATGTGTTTCTTTATTGTCTACGATACTGTACCGAGGTTTGCTGGCAAATATTGACTTTGTTGAACTAAGATCAAACTTTGCTATGAGGAAATGTTTCATCTTGTCAGGGCCGGCTCCAGGCATAAGCGACATAAGCGGTCGCTTAGGGGCCCCGGCCACTAGGAGGCCCCCTACCATAAATTAAATGAAAAATACATGTTCAGGAACGCAGTCGGGGTCTCAATTTACTGTTGAGAGTTAGAATAGTAGAATACACATGGTGAAATTTAGGAATGTGGTTGTGGTTCAGCAGTTTCTGTATTTTATGTCTGTCACTCAATTAGCCATGTGAGCTAAACATTTTAAGATTGGTAAGTTATTCAAGCCAGCTACCGACCGGGCACGCAGGACATGTGCCGAAGGGCCTGACCTGCAGGGGGCCTCTATTGATTTTGTTTGTCACTCACTCAGATATCATTCACATGCATAAGGCATAAGTCTTGGTAAAATGTGCAGAATTGCAGGAAATTACCTTTAAAACTGAGAAGAAAAAAAATCTCTGGACATCACTTTGCAAGGACTGTGTTTGTGCAAAATATTTCTGTGAAAAAACATTGTGGCCAGCTCAAACGCTGACTGTTGCATCATCAAAACTGGACGTTCAAAATAAGTGTTCTAATCACATCGGTTTGAGCTTATGGTGCAGGGACCACTGTCGAATTATCACACCCGTTTGTTGGTATATGTCAAAGAGTTAAAATAAATTTCCTGCAATGGGCCTCTGTACGCCTATGTAGATATTCAATAAAAAATCAGCCGTTTCCAGCTACAATAGTCATTTACAACATTAACAAAGTCTACACTGTATTTCTGATCAATTTTATGTTATTTTAACAGACAAAAATGTGCTTTTCTTTCAAAAGCAAGGACATTTCTAAGTGACACCAAACTTTTGAATGGTAGTGTATATGCATACATACAGTGCATTTTTCCACATTTTGTTACGTTACAACTTTTTATAAAATGGCTGAAATATTTGTTTCCCTCATCAATCTAAACACAATACCCCATAATAACAAAGCAAAAATAAATGTTTAAATATATTTTTTTAATTGATAAAAAATGATTCACAAAACTATTCAGACCCTTTCCTATGAGACTGGAAATGGATCCTGTTTCCATTGATCATCCTTGAGATGTTTCTACAACTTGATTGGAGTCCACCTGTGGTAAATTCAATTGATTGGACATGATTTGGAAAGGCACACACCTGTCTATATAAGGTCCCATAGTTGACAATGCACGTCAAAGCAAAAACCAAGCCATGAGGTTGAAGAAATTGTCTGTAGAGCTCCGAGACAGAATTGTGTTGAGGTGCAGATCTGGGGAAGGGTACCAAAACATTTCTGCAGTATTGAAGGTCCCCAAGAACACCGTGACTGCCGTCATTCTTGAACCACCAAGACTCTTCCTAGAGCTGGCTGTCCGGCCAAACTGAGCAATCAGGGGAGAAGGGTCTTGGTCAAGGATGTGAACCTGATGGTCCCTCTGACAGAGCTCCAAAGTTCCTCTGTGGAGATGGGAGAACCTTCCAGAAGGACAACCATCTCTGCAGCACTACACCAATCAGGCCTTTATGGTAAGTAAAAGGCACATGACGACAAAAAGGCACATGACAGCCCGCTTGGAGTTTGCCAAAAGGCATTTAAAGGTCTCTCAGACCATGATAAACAAGATTATCTTGTCTGTTGAAACCAAGATTGAACTCATTGGCCTGAATGCCAAGTGTCACGTCTTGAGGAAACCTGGCACCATCCCTACGGTGAAGCATGGTGGTGGCAGCATCGTGCTGTGGGGATGTTTTTTAGCGGCAGGGACTGGGAGACTAGTCAGGATCGAGGGAAATATGAACGGATTAAAGTACAGAGAGATCCTTGATGAAAACCTGCTCCAGAGCGCTAAGGACCCCAGGCTGGGGCAAAGGTGCACCTTCCAACACGACAACAACCCTAAGCACACAGCAAAGACAATGCAGGAGTGGCTTTGGGAGAGCCCGGACTTGAACACGATCGAACATCTCTGGAGAGACCTGAAAATATCTGTGCAGCAACGGGAGAAAAAACCCAAATACCGGTGTTCCAAACTTGTAGCGTCATACTGAAGAAGACTCGAGGCTGTAATCAATGCAAAAGGTGCTTCAACAATGTTCTGGAACCACCAAGACTCTTCCTAGAGTTAGCTGTCCGGCCAAACTGAGCAATCAGGGGAGAAGGGTCTTGCTTGGTCAGGGATGTGAACCTGATGGTCCCTCTGACAGAGCTCCAAAGTTCCTCTTTGGAGATGGGAGAACCTTCCAGAAGGTCTGAATACTTCTGTAAATGTGAATTGTCCGTTATTTTATTTCTAAGAACCTGTTTTTGCTTTGTCATTATGGGGTAATGTGTGTAGATTGATGAGGGGAAGAAACGATTTCATCCTTTTTAGAATTAGGTTGTAACGTGATAAAATGTGGAAAAAGTCAAGGGGTCTGAATACTTTCTGAATGCTCTGTACATACTGTATGCTGCAGTAGAAACAACAACACGTCATACAGAAAATAAAGCACTTACTTTGATAAGACTGCACACAGGTCCAAACAAGAAATTGACAAGTTGAAACATAGCCTATAGATAATTAGCAGGCAGCGTGTGTTGGTTTGAAGGCAGCGTGGGTTAACTTTCCTGTTGTGTAACAATCACGTTTTGGAACAGTGAGTGCATTCTGACATCACATGCATTAAAAAACTCATGCTGGGGCATGATTTATTTGGAACACGCGTGAAAACGTTTAAACTCCGCTGTCAAAAGGGGGGCTACTAAAAATGTTCTGCCCGCGAAGTGGTGGTCCCCCCCAACCAAATCTCACTTAGGGCCCCCAAAAGGCTAGGGCCAACCCTGGATCTGGTAATGTACATGTAGATGTTGTTATTGTTATTATTATTACATTTTTTATTTAACATTAATTTAACTAGGCAAGTCAGTTAAGAACAAATTATTTTATTTTGCCCTGCTTCCAAAGGAAAATGCATGCACTTTCAGTTTCAAGGTCGTTTGCTGTCCAAAATGTTATTTACCCGTGTTTTATATATATTTCCACACTAAGAGGTTGAAATAATACTGTGAAAATCATGATATGCCTATTTTGTGTAAGACCTGTTTGAAAAGACCACCTGGAATTTCAACCTGTTGTGGTGGGATGGAGTTTTGAACTGCCTGATGACATCACCAGGTGGTAAATTAGTTAATAGACCAATAAGAAAGAGAGTTTGTAACGGCTGTTGGAAGGAGAGGACCAAGCTGCAGCGTGGTATGTGTCCATATTTATTTAATGAACACAGACATAACAAAAATAACAAAGCGAACGACCGAAACAGTTCTGGCTGGTGCAGACACACAACCAAAAACATCTACCCACAACTCAAGGGCGAAACCAGGCTGCCTAAGTATGGTTCTCAATCAGAGACAACGATTGACAGCTGCCTCTGATTGGGAACCATACCAGGCCAAACACATAGAAATACAAACATAGAACAAAACACAGAATGCCCACCCCAACTCACGCCCTGACCAACCTAAAATAGAGACATAAAAAAAGGAGCTAAGGTCAGGACGGGACAGAGTTCCAATTCTCTCTACCAATAACAGCTAGTTTTCAGTTTTCCCCTTCCCACTCAGACCACTCCCAGACAGTCCTAATACAATTCTTGCTTGACTAATGTCTCTTTGCTAAGAAGCTATTTTTGTTTCTTTTTGACCATTTTAGTCGAAAACAATCACAGTCGTGATTTGATACTGTGATAAAAACTGCTGCATTAGACACAGGTTGAGTTTTGTCCTGGAGGCAGAACGGAGCAATTTCACCTTAGACAGGCCAGCTGTAAAGTCAAAATGGCCTATATTGTAAAAATGTATGAAAATAAAATATGCTTTTTGGTCTTCATTTAAGGTTGACATTAGGTATTAGGGTTAGCAGTGTGGTTAAGGTTAGGGTTACGGTTGGGGTTAGGTTTAAAATCAGATTTCATGACCACTCTGCAGAGCTGCCTCCAGAACAAGATTCATGACAAAAAACGCTAACCTGATCATTCAACAACATTGCACTCCATTAGTGAAGTTTCCATGGCAAGGTGTCTTTTAAGCAGAGATTTTCGAGAATGGACATGCCACTACGTGCACATACAATTTGGCTCAAGTATGTCATAACATTTCACAAAAAAAATGTGCATGCCACAAACAAAGTATTGGAATTAAGTTCCACTAAGGTATTCTATGGGACTGGAGAGCTCCACTTTATTCTGCCATATCACCTACTGTATTATCTTAAATCTCTCTCTATATACTGTATATTATTTACACAGTGCAGTGAAATGTGTTGTTTACAAGGTCAGCCATAGTAGTACAGCACCCCTGGAGCAAATTAGGGTTAAGTGCCTTGCTCAAGGGCACATCGACACATGACACATTTTTCACCTTGTTGGCTCGGGTTACTGGCCCAACGCTCTAACCGCTAGGCTTCCTGCCGCCCTTATGTACAGATGATACTGTCCCATTTTGAGAAATATCAACAAAGACCTCAGCATACTCAGTGAGCTAAATTAATTCCAGTATTTGTTAAGATTTTCTTTTTGAACTTCAATTCATTATGTAATACATGTCAGAAAATTGTACTGTGAATTAGCACACCATTAGGGAGTTGAGAGGATGAGGTAAAGTTGCATTGTGAGAGACCCTGCCTGTTGATGTCTCTCATTTACAATGGAACTAAATGCCTGGCTGATCTAATACAAATCAATCCCCCCTATATTGATTACTGTATTTGTTATGATATTCAATCAAGTCTGCAGATATGTGGTTAAATAACTTGTAATGAACAGCGTTTATAAGGGTATCTCCTCTATCCCCCTAGTTACCGCACTTATCCTCACTTTGCAGTGTTGGGTGAGTTATGTCATTTAGAATGTACCCAGGGACACAATCAAAACAACCCATGAATTGACAGATTGCCGTTTCAAAAACAACATTTACTTATCCGGTTCCGAAGGAGGAGTGACTGGGTAGCTGGTCCTGAGAACTGCACAGTGTACATGATGCGACCTGACCAACCCGACGCCTGAAACAGCAGAGCAGCGAGCGCAAATGCACCGTCAGCCTCCAAACCCAAGCCACAAATGATGTCTGGGGCATGGAAAAGATCCTGTGGGCCAGCCGGGCAGAGTAGGGTTGGTGAGAGCAAGAGAGGAGGTTGGTAGTGGTAGTAGCAGAGTCGGATTGGACGGATACGATTTGCATTCCTTCTCCAGGGATGTGATATCAGGACAAGGTCATAGCAAGGCTAATATGCAAGAGACTGGAAGTACTGTAGTAGTACTATTACCCTATGTTAGAACTTCTGTGGTGTCTCCTGTGCTCACTGTTTCAGTCAGGGAGATGATACTGTGGGTATCTTCTTCTCATCCCTTCAGTTTTAAGTTACTTAACAAATAAAACAAATATAAACTGTCTTGATAGAGGCAGTGATTGAAAAAGTACCCAATTGTCATACTTGAATAAAACTAAAGATACCTTAATAGAAAATGACTCAAGTAAAAGTGAAAGTCTCCCAGTAAAATACTACTCGAGTAAAAATCCAAAAGTATTTGATTTTAAATATAGTTAAGTATCAAAACTAAATGTAATTGCTCAAATATACTTAAGTACAAAAGGAAAAGTATGAATAATACAAACATCATTATATTAAGCAAACAAGATGGCACAAATGTTTTATTTTTTTATTTACTGCTAGCCAGGGGCACACTCCAACATTCAGACATAATTTACAAATGAAGCATTTTACATTTTACAAATGAAGTGTGTTTAGTGAGTCCGCCAGATCGGAGACAGTAGGGTTGACCAGGGATGTTCACCTGATAAGTGAGTGTATTGGACAATTTTCCTGTCCTGCTAAGCATTCAAAATGTAACGAGTACTTTTGGGTGTCAGGGAAAATATATGGAGTAAAAAGTACATTATTTTGTTTAGGAATGTAGTGAAGTTAAAGTAAATGTTGTCAAAAATATAAACAGTAAAGTACAGAAAAGCTACTTAAGTAGTACTTTAAAGTATTTTTACTTAAGTACTTTACATCTCTGTGTAGGTGCATGGTAACATTCTGCACAGTTTGTTGTTCATAGTCTATCTGGCTGCAGACATACATTGGCCATTGGGTTTAGCTTTAGCCTGTGCTGAAGGAAATACCTAGAACTCCATCATCACCCTACAGCACATTCCAGCTAATTTGAATAGTTTACTCTGTGATCAGAAGTGCTCCTAACCACAATTCCCAGAAGAAACTGATTGTAATTGCAAGAAAAATGTACTTTAGGCTAACTTCAATCATGTCTGAGTATTATAGTCACATTAGGAGTTGAGACCAGGTTGACTTTTTCAAAAGAAAAGGCAAGGCTACACCCGCATTTAGTTACGGATACCTTTCACGTGATATTTTATATCTCGACACACAAAATATTATTCTCATTCCCAAATGCAAAAGGCATAACAAATGTATGAAAAGCTTCAAGCATCAAATCCAGCTGAAACACAAACAGACCCCACAGAGCACCAGGACAGCAGCACAATTAGACCCAACCAAATCATGAGAAATCAAAAAGATAATTACTTGACACATTGGAAAGAATGAACAAAAAAACTGAACAAGCTAGAATGCTATTTGGCCCTAAACAGAGAGTACCCAGTGGCAGAATACCTGACCACTGTAACTGACCCAAACTTAAGGAAAGCTTTGACTATGTACAGACTCAGTGAGCATAGCCTTGGTATTGAGAAAGGAAACCGTAGGCAGACCTGGCTCTCAAGAGAAGACATGCTATGTGTACACTGCCCACAAAATGAGGTGGAAACTGAGCTGCACTTCCTAACCTCCTGCCAAATGTATGACCATATTAGAGACACATTTTCCCTCAGATTACACAGATCCACAAAGAATTTGAAAACAAACCCGATTTTGATAAACTCCCATATCTACTGGGTGAAATCCCACAGTGTGCCATTACAGCAGCAAGATTTGTGACCTGTTGCCACAATAAAAGGGCAACCAGTGAAGAACAAACACCATTGTAAATACAACCCATATTTATGTTTATTTATTTTCCCTTTTGTACGTTAACCATTTGCACCTTGTTACAACAATGTATGCATGATATGACATGTGTAATGTCTTTATTCTTTTGGAACTTCTGTGAGTGTAATGTTTACTGTTCATTTTTATTGTTTATTTCACTTTTGTATATTATCTACTTCACTTGCTTTGGCAATGTTACAATTTTAAAACCCATTGGCTGAACAAAGTTCTCAGTTGCCTGGACTCATTTAGCTAATTATGCAGTCTGTTGTCAATACGTTAAACCATTTCACATGGTAAAACACAATTTGCAGATCTCACTTAGACTTTTCAGCAAAACGCTAAACATATTCTCATTCTCAAAACACATTCTGCACTCTAATGCACATGTCATCCATACTGGTAAACACAAGTGGCAACAATCAAATACAAATAGAGAAAACATGTCATTGATTGAACACAACCACTCAAAATGAATTTAACCTGTTTCAAATGATGCGACACAACCAATATAAGCCAGTTCAGAGAGCAAACAGGTTGTTTAAGGTGTAAAGGAGAAAGTCTGAGAATGGATAGAAGAATCAATGTGAGAGGACAAGGATGAGTGAGTATGCGAGGTGGGCGACGAGGAGGAAGAGGAGGGCAAGAAAGAGGAAGACGAAGAGGAAGACAAAGAGTGGAAATATCTGATGAAATTCGAGCAACAGTTATAGACCATGTTCTTGTCCATGGACTGACAATGAGGGAAGCAGGACTTTGAGTTCAACCCAATTTGAGCCGATTTTCTGTGTCCACCATAGTAAGGACATTCAGAGAAGAGAACAGGTACAGTATACTACTGTATTTTTGTAATTGCAAATTTACTGTACTACACTACATGCAGCTGTTTCAATAGACATTTGTAAAGTTAATCACTGTATGTATTGTACTGCATGAATATGTTTTGTAACTGCACAACTACTTTTTGTAGAATTGCAAGGCTGCCACATGCAGGTGGAAGGACAGCTATATTCACTCGGGAGCAAGAGGCCGTTATAGTTGGCATGGTCCTTCAAGATAATGCAATACAACTCAGAGAAATCCAGGAACAAGTGATACAAGACAACACACACTTCCAGGGAATCGACAGTGTGAGCATTTCCACAATTGACCGTGTCCTCCATCGTAACAGGATGTGAATGAAACAAGTATACAGAGTACCTTTTGAGCGCAACTCACCAAGGGTGAAAGAACTGCGAGCTCAGTATGTGCAAGTAAGTGTACATTCAGAAACATTTACTGTAATCCAGATTGTCTACAGTACTAACACATACTATGTGAATGACATTACTCTTCAGTACATACAATGTATGTGAATCAGAAGCCTAATTGTACTCTACAGTATCGCACTATCTCTGTACGACTTACAAAATCCTACATACAGTACATTGTATTTCTACACAGACAATATTTGACTTGGAATCCTTGGACAGACCCCATGAGCTCATCTTTGTTTTCCACCGAGCTGCTCAGGTAAGGGAATGGTTTAACATCAATGGGCAGTTTATGAACTTGTACCTCCCTCCATACTCGCCTTCCCTGAATCCAATGGAGGAGTTTTTCTCCTCTTGGAGATGGAAAGTGTATGATAGACAACCCTACACCAGAGTAAATCTGCTGCAAGCCATGGATTTAGCCTGTGGTGATATAGGTGAGGAATCATGTCAGGGCTGGATACGGCACACAAGAGGCTTCTTCCCCCGTTGCCTCAGGAGGGACAATATTGCTTGTGATGTCAACAAAGTGCACTGGCCTGACCCAGCCCAAAGACAAGAAGAAGCACATTGATCCCATGTTTACTCCTTTGGTTTGTGTCCCTTTTAGTATTGTATACTGTAGTACAATGCATTGTAGGCTGTATACTGTACAATGGACAAATTGTATGGCCCTGAACATTGTGCTTTCCATTTATTAACAGTACTGACTGCTCAATAGATTTTGACTGGTTGCAGGTTCATATCAACAAAGAACAAGAATTACAGTATCACAGAGACAAAGGACAAGTTTGTGAGATGCAGGGTACAGTACTGTAAAAATAGGGGTACAAGGAGGAGGAAGAACAAAAAACAAAATTGCAAAGAGCAAAGCAGAGTAGTAATTTCTGATCAATTTTGAGCTACTATGACAGAACATGTTTTCGTTCATTAAAAGACAATGATGGAAAAATATGAATATTTTTTTAGATAAATGTACTTCTCCCTGAGAATTGTATGTTTTGAACAATGTGTTTTCTATTTTTCAGTGTATTGTTTACTGACTGAGAGTGTATATCATTTTGATCACTATGTTTATGATTTGAGAGCAGTGTTTGATTTTGAACACAGGTAAAACTGTTTTGCGAGAGGAGTCAGAGGTTATGTAAATAGTGCTTGAAAATGAGGTTTTGTGTTTAATGTTTTCAGGAAATGGAGTGTTTTAGCAATTGAGAAAAACTGTAACACGTTTCCCATGCTAATGAAGCCCCTTTATAGAGAGAGAGAGAGAGAGAGAGAGAGAGAGAGAGAGAGAGAGAGAGAGAGAGAGAGAGAGACACACACACACACACACACACACACACCGGAGAAGTACTGTTTTCCTGGTTTCTCAACCTGGTGTAATGAGAATTGAGGGAGAGCGTTTAAGTTAAGCAGGGTGTGGGAATCAATTGCCCCACTCACCAGACATGCAGGACCAGTGGGTATTGCCTACCAGGATTAGTGTCCATTATTGTCATGAAGCTGACAAACCCTCCAGCTTATCTCCTTTAAACCAGGTGTTATTAAGAAGCAGGCCAGGAATCTCTCTCTTAATCAAGCCTAGATTAACTGACAACAGTGTCAGAACTGAACTGACTGACAAGTATAACTGTAACCCTGTAAAAGGCCTTTCTCTGAAATGGGATACAAGTGGACATCTGTATTGAGATTCTTTCAACATTCAGGAATAATTGTGTTATTCGTTGTAAAAAGCCCACAGTACTTTACCATGTATCAAATCAAATCAAATGTAATTTATCACATGTGCCGAATTCAATGCTTATTTATAAGCCCTTAACCAACAACGCAATTCAAAAAATAGTGTTAAGACAGGTGGCCATTTCCTTAATTGTTCAGCAGTCTTATGGCTTGGGGGTAGAAGCTGTTAGATACCGCTTGCCATGCGGTAGCAGAGAGAAAAGTCTATGACTTAGGTGACTGGAGTCTTTGACAATTGTTTGTGCCTTCCTCTGACACCACCTTGTAAATAGGTCCTGGATGGAAGGAAGCTTGGCCCCAGTGATGTACTGGGCAGGTTAAATGGTTATGGGAAGGGTTAGCTAACATGCTAAGTAGTTACACAGTAGCTAAAAAGTAGTAAGTTGCTAATTAGCTAAGTTTTACATGATGAGATTCGAACACACAACCTTTGAGTTCCTAGATATTCTAGTTTTACGCCCACCCATCCACCCCGACCATATACCCTATTTTTGATTTAGCCTTAGATAACCTTCTGTCTTATGTAACCAACCATACCTAATGTAACATATCATACTAATTTGAGTGTCCCGGATTTACGTTTACTATGTTAGTCTATGAGACCAGGCTGCTTTGAGAGCGAAAACCTGTTTAAAAAAATAAAATCAGAAACCTGTACATTTCTAACTCAGATGACATCCTAATTTATCTGTTTCAGGAGTAGGCCTACTATTAGCCTACTTGTACAGTACAGCTTGGGTTGGCCTGACTGTGAAAGACCAATATGGGATTCATCATTTTAGGTATGTCACTGTTTCTCATATAATTTTTCACACAGGGCGCCTTTAATCCTTGGCCGGGTGGGGCCGTTGGGGATTTTTTTTTGCTAAATTAGAATATAACCACTTCTCCAGGCACCACTACACCACTGCCTTGAGCCTCACAGTAATCTATGCCATTAGTCAGGTGAACACAACACAAATGATCTCTATGACATTGGCAACCCTTCAGTAACAGTAACTAACTACACAATGATTTATGAAGCACATCGACATACCTCTATATCACATGGTTGATGTGGAAAGTTCTTCAGCATGATGCTGATCTTTGGTAATTCCTTTTCTCAGTCCTTCTTATCCACTATTTGTGAGCTCGCAGAACTGGCCATTCGGTAAACAGAAACTTGGCAGAAGGTTGGCTGTTCCTGGCACTTGTGTTGATGTTGCTATGATCTTTGTGATGAATGGGGATTTATTGTTTAATTTTGGGGATGAATAGACTTCATCTCTGGATCTGGCGTTAGTTCTCCCCAGGTGTAAGGTATGTTAAGAAAGCTGGATCCTTCCCAAGTCCAGATCCATTTCTATTTTTTACTCCTTGATCCATAAATTAACTAAATGAACACAGAAATTATCTCAATGTGTCTGAAAATCATGAAATGGATTGATTATATGTTTAATTTATGGCCATCAAAGTCTCTATTATGGAACCGAAAACTGTAGATCAGAAAAGTAGTATCAGAACAAGCATAGACAATCTTTTCCTGAACATGTTTGCCAAAATCCTATTGATTTATGGCTTTGAGTATAAATTTGTGCTTACTAATTAAAGGTTACATCTTCAGCTCTTGCGAAATATTAGCCTAAAGAGATATGCT
Organism: Oncorhynchus mykiss; assembly: GCF_057628025.1. NCBI lineage: Eukaryota > Metazoa > Chordata > Actinopteri > Salmoniformes > Salmonidae > Oncorhynchus > Oncorhynchus mykiss. Next base: position 73,720,724 of record NC_143029.1, read on the forward strand.
TTGCACATGCAGTTATTAACTATAAATTAACCTATGTTCTTACTTAGTTCAAATAAACACATAAAAGGATATCCCACAAAGGATAGGCACATACACTGATCTTTAACTTAGTTGAACCAAAAATAGTTGAACCAAAAATAATTAATAATGGTTAGACTGTCTGGGATATATGATGATTTCACTGTACATACCCAGGCCAGCTGCATGCTTCTTCTGCAGGTAATCGATATAGTGTTTGTCTCCGTGTAGACAATATACAAAACATATACAATTATTTTTGTCCATGTCTTCTTGACAGATTTTCTCAGCGCCAGAATGTTTTTGTATGAGCATAGTGCCAATTTTTTCACTGCTACACAGGATACTGTATTGTAGAAATACAATATATTATTTAGTCACTGCTACACAGGATACTGTATTGTAGAAATACAAGAGATTATTTAGTCACTGCTACACAGGATACTTACTGTATTGTAGAAATACAAGAGGTTATTTAGTCACTGCTACACAGGATACTGTATTGTAGAAATACAAGAGGTTATTTAGTCACTGCTACACAGGATACTGTATTGTAGAAATACAAGAGATTATTTAGTGAAAAATAAGTAATGCACAAACTTTCCCAAGCCAAGTCATTTAGAAGTGTAGGTTACTTGCAACTACTGCACAACCCCTACTAACCCCTAAAGGCTAACATTCCAGAAATGAATTGTCATGTCATTGACCAATTGGCAGTACACAAAGGGGACATACTGTAGCAGGCTGACACCTCTGCTCAGCTGATCTCAGTTAGCCTGGTGCACAACTACTGCTGGATACTTACCAACAAAGAAAGACAGCTCATAAATGTCAATCAGCTGTTGTTGACTTCACTAGCCTAAAGTACCAGTCAAAAGCTTGGACACTACTACATTCTACATTGTTGAATAATAGTGAAGACATCAAAACTATAAAATAACACACATGGAATCATGTAGTAAACATAAAAGTGTTAAACAAATCAAAATATATTTTAGATTTTAGATTCAGCAAAGTAGCCACCCTTTGCCTTGATGACAGCTTTGCACACTCTTGGCATTCTCTCAACCGGCTTCACCTGGAATGCTTTTCCAACAGTCTTGAAGGAGTTCCCATCTATTCTGAGCATTTGTTGGCTGCTTTTCCTTCACTCTGCGGTCCAACTCATCCCAAACCACCTCAATTGGGTTGAGGTCGGGTGATTGTGTAGGCCAGGTCATCTGATGCAGCACTCCATCACACTCCATCTAGGTCAAATAGCCCTCAAAAAGCATGGTGGTGTGTTGGGTCATCGTCCTGTTGAAAAACAAATGATAGTCCCAATAAGAGCAAATTAGATGGGAATGCGTATCGCTGCGGAATGCTGTGGTAGCCATGCTGGTTAAGTGTGTCTTGAATTCTAAATAAATCCCAGACAGTGTCACCAGCAAAGCACCTCCACACCATCACACCTCCTCCTCTATGCTTCACGGTGGGAACCACACATGCAGAGATCAACCGTTCATCTACTCTGCGTCTCACAAAGACATGGCAGTTGGAACCAAAAATCTCAAATTTGAGTCATCAGACCTAAGGACAGATTTCCACCGGTCTAATGTCCATTGCTTGTGTTTCTTGACCCAAGAAGGTCTCTTCTTCTTATTGGTGTCTTTGCAGGAATTCGACCATGAAGGCCTGATTCACGCACAGTTGATGTTGAGATGTGTCTGTTTATCAGGTATGAAGGTAAGACCCAGATGCAGACCATGTCGAATAATCAATAGTTTAATATTCCAACAGGGGCAGGCAATAGACAGGTCAAGGCAGGCAGGGGTCAGTAAACCAGAGGTCGGGAAATGGTACCGGGCGGCAGGCAGGCTCAGGGTCAGGGTATGGCAGAGGTCGGTAATCCAGAGGGGGGAAAAGGTTCAAGTCGGCAGGCAGGCTCAGAGTCAGGGGCAGGCAGAGTGGTCGGCAGGCAGGCTCGGAGTCAGGACAAGCAAGGGTCAAAACCAGGAGGGCGAGAAAAGAGAGACTTGAAAAAGCAGGAGCTGAGGAAATAAGAGACAAAGGGCTGTGAGACATGGGTTTGACTCTGGACACATGAAAGGTGGGATTTATAAGAAGGGTACGGGGCAACAGAAGATGAACAGCAGAGGGGCTAATGATCTTGGAGATGGGGAATGGGGCGATAAACTGGGGGGAGAGTTTGCGGGATTCCATCTGGAGGGGCAGATCCCAGGTGGACAGCCTTATCTTCTTCCCAAGATTATACCGGGGAGCTGGGGTCTGATGGCAATCCGCTTGTCGTCGATACCTGGAGGTGGTCTTGAGGAGGGGCTGATACCCCAGGGAACACTCAAACGGTGATAGGCTCATGGCAGAGCAGGGAAGGGTGTTGAGGATGTATTCCACCCACACCAGCTGCTGGTTCCAGGTGGTGGGGTTGGCGGAGATCAGGCAGTGCAGGGTGGTCTCGAGGTTCTGGTTGGCTCGCTCCGACTGGCCGTTAGACTGGGATTGGAAGCGGGAGGACAGGCTGGCCAACGACCCAATGAGGGTGCAGAATGCCTTCCAGAACCGGGCCGAGAACTCAGGACCGCGGTCGGAGACCAAGTCCATGGGCAGACCATGGATCCGGAAGACGTGATGCACCATGAGCTGGGTCGTCTCCTTGGCAGAGGGTAACTTGGGGAGAGGAATGAAGTGGGCGGCCTTGGAAAAGCGATCCACCATGGTCAGGATGGCGGTACTGCCATCAAAGGGGGGGGAAGGCCCTGTGACAAAGTCTAGGGAGATATGAGACCAAGGGCAATGAGGGATGGACAGAGGTTGGAGGAGGCCAGCCTGAGCTTGACGATGGGTCTTGTTCTGTGCACAGACCGTGAAGCCGCCTCCCGGAGATCCTGGTACTCCGCAAGAATGGAGGAGAGATCCGTAACCACCTCCGAGGACCAGGAAGACTTTAGACAATGGCCGTGGCAGAACGGACTCCAGCTCATGATGGCACCCGTAGACCAGTTGATGAGTGGGTTGTATCGCTGGAGCCAGGAGAATCCCAAAACCACAGGGATCTGGCGAGGACTTGATGAGCAGGTCTCGCTATGATTCCCTGACACCTGTAGGTCAAAATCTGTGGAACTCCCGAGCCGCAAGCTCATCCTTAACCTTTCCCCCGAGACGCTGTGCAGGAACATATCAAACAGTGCTTCTGGGTTACACTCCCTCTCAGCTGCCACTGTACAGAAATCCACCGCATAGTCGGCCACAGTGTGGGCGTCTTTCCGGGGGGATTTGCTTCCGGGCAGCTTCTCTCCCGGAGAACGGGATACCAAAGAACTTCCTCACCTCTCCCACAAACCCCTCCAGGCTCACGCAAATGGCTGGCTGCTGTTCCCATACGGTGGTAGCCCAGGAGAGAGCCCTTCCAGACATCAGCGTGATGAGGTAGGCTATTTTGGATCGATCCAAGGGGAAGGAGGAGGGCTGAAGCTCGAAAATGAGGACACACTGAGCTAAAAATGCCTGACAGGTGCTCGCCTCTCCATCTGCTAACCGCAGAGTTGCTGAGGGGCGGTGGGGTTACCACCATGGCAGGCTGCCCCCCAGACGACACGCGGAATTGCTCCAGCAGCATGTCCAATGCCAGGTCATGGTGCTCAGCCAACGTTTGGACCCCCTCTATCAGCCAATGAAGAATTTCTTGTGCCTACCAATTGAGGATCCTTGGGAGGAGATGGTGTTGCACAGCTGGTCCGGGTCTGTTTGGTCAGTCATGGCCAGTTCATACTATCAGGTATGAAGGTAAGACCACGTAGAATAAACAAATGTTTAATATTCCAACAGGGGCAGGCAATAGACAGGCAGGGGTCAGTAAACGAGGTGGGGCAACGGTACTGGGCGGCAGGCAGGCTCAGTGTCAGGGGCAGGCAGAGAGGTCAGGCAGGCGCATTAAGAAGGAAAGAAATTCCACAAAGTTTGAACAGGGCATACCTGTTAATTGAAATGCATTCAAGGTGACTGACTACATCATGAAGGTTGAGAGAATGACAGGAGTGTGGAAAGCTGTCAACAAGGCAAAGGGTGGCTACTTTGAAGAATCTGAAATGTGTGTGTTATTTCATAGTTTTGATGTCTTCACTATTATTCTACAATGATATATATATAACATGTTTTGATGTATATGATGTATACATGTTCTTGACAAATTAGTCCATAATAATATTATTTTTGGCTTATAACAAAAACTTTTAACAGGTCTATATGATCAATCTGTCAAGGTAGGCTGTGAGTGTGTGTGACAACATCAGTTTGACAACATCAGTGATACTTAAAATATTGAAAGTAATTTATATTTATAATCTGTAACAAACAGGTTCTCAATGCAATCTCTCTCTCTCTCTCTCTCTCTCTCTCTCTCTCTCTCTCTCTCACACACACACACACACACACACACACACTCCCTTTCCCTCACTCAGATTTGCTCTCCGCTAATGGGAGGAGCGCAAATGTCCTCTCTCTATAAGAAGTGCCGAACGTACAACAAGGGATTTTATACAGCTACTCAGGAGAAACGAAATGATCTGCCCTGGAGCCGCAGCAAAATGCTGGATGGACACCTACTCCTGGGATGGTTATCGTTCACAGTTATAGTGTACCTTTTCAATTTGCCCGGACCGACAACAGCTTATTTCGGGTAGGCACTGTATCCATCCACATGTTCATGACACTGTCGTTGATTAGAGTTTATTACGAGACATCATGCGCTCTTAGAGCAACGTTGATAGAGCGGATAAATTGCTTTACTTATATTAGCATACGGTTCATTCAATTGTTTCAACTTTCGTATCGCGTAAATATGGCATAAGAATGGCACTCTCATTCATCCCTGTTGATGTGTCCTCTAGTAATATCAAACGTGGTGCAAATGAATAGGTTAGGCTATTTACTGCATGGTGTCCTTGTAGCTATATTGTGATTTATTTCAAGTATCCGCAACATTGTTGCACAGAACTGTCAGTTCAGAGACACTTGGGTAGCGGAGTAGGCTGTCACTGCGGGTGGTGAGAGCAGGTAGATGTGAGATTAATTAGTCGGCATTGCAGTGGGTTTACAGACCGGTGTAATAGCTCAAGCTACCGAAGGTTTTGGGGTGGGTAATATGCTGTAACATATATATTTTTAAGGGGAGTAGGAGTTGGGATTATCTACAGTAAAATAACCATAATCAGCTGTCTCTGGGCAGGTTTAGACACACAGCATGTATTTGCCTAACACATTCACATGGATCTAATAGGGCTAGTTTTGACAAAACCCTTATGTAAGTGTTGTTCAACAGAAAGTTGATCCCAAAAGCTACTAGTCTTCTGACAGGTATCCTACGCTAAGCCATTGATAGGCCTATCAGGCATATTTGAATGAAAAGTAGCAGAGTGGTGTGATTATTTTGTTGAAGTCGGCTCTGAAAACAGACATGGGGCGAAAGGTGAGTGAAGGCTTCAGTCGCGACAGCTGGTTACAATAAAGCAATGCAGCTCACTTAACCGGTGTCTGAAACGTCTGTTCAGCTTGCATAGAAAACACCCCGTCTAGCATAAACATCGATATAGAGAAAATTCTGGCATATGGTTCGCGCTCCCACTAAGTTTAGAAACAGTTTGAAAGAATGTTTCCAGCATTTACAGTTCGTTGCCCAATCTCACGAGACTATCATATCAAGGACAGTATATATTTTTTAAAATTGAAGGAACAATTAAACACGTTATTCCCAGGGAACGCCTTCGTTTTTAAGGTGTAGCTTGCTATGACCACCTCAATATATCGAGTCTACTGGCAGCCTTGGTCTTTTCTGATGAATTTCATTAATTAGGATTCAGACTTCCTTGGAAGACCATTAACCTATAGATAGCAAGAAAATAAATGCAATATCACCTTCAAATCTCTTGTGTGAAGGATACAAGTAGCCTACAGCAGGCATGTTGTAGCTTGGATATGTTATAACACAAAGTTCCTTCCCAGTTGGTGGTTTATATATCACTAATCTATTCTCAGTGGCACCTGCAACCTTACAGCAACTATGAGAGTTCAGTCAGAAACGTAATATTATTTTTAGGGATAATTTATTCTACCATGAACACCATATCATTCCAATCACATTCTGTCTAAAATATACAAACAATAGATTGTTGATGACAGAAGTCATCACCACCACCTTGTGTTGCAAACAATAGATCTCATGAAGTTGATTTGAGTCATTCACACTAACAAATGTGGACTCCTGGCAGCACTGAAATATTTAGGCTGGTTTAATTGTATTTTAATTTAACCTTTATTTAACTGGGCTTTATAACCTGTATTTGACAAATTGTGGAGTGGAGTCAGTGATAACACCAGCAGTATAGTTCCAGGGGTATCAAATAAATATATATGTTTTATTGTCATATACAGAAGATAGGTACAGTGAAATGTGTTATTTTATAGGGGCAGCGATAGTACGGCACCCCTGAAATAAATGAGGGTCACGTGCCTTGCTCAAGAGCACATCAACAGGTTATTCATCTTGTCGGCTTGGGTATTCGAAGCAGCGACATTTCGGTTACTGGCCCAATGCTCTAACCACTAGGCTACCTGCCGCCTATATACGATAAGGGCATTGTTTAGCTGTGAACCATTGGGGGGACACAGGGATGGGAGGGGCCCTCCAGGACCCGTTGGACATTATGAAGCAGTAAACTGGTTTGTTATGCCTCAGGGGCTGCTGAATTGGGTCTAACCTTCTCTCAGATCTCATATAAGGAAACCAATAAATTAGGAAGGACCGGACAAAGCGGACTAGGGTGGAAGCAAGGAATAGCGCTGTTTGGAAATAATTACTTTTTGGATCACAATCATGGTTTGCATTGCCAGAGGTTGTGTGATATGATAGGAGTGTCCGTTTAGGTCTAATGTGTCACTCCTGAAAAGGTTATGTCCCCTGACCGGTACAGTATGTTGACAGAGGAAGTTACTATCACCATAAATCCGACATGTTATTACAGATAATAAACATAAGTAACCCCTAATGTTAGGGTAACTGTCATTACTTAGTGTTCTTACTGTAAAGTTTAGACCTATGCTAGTTCAGTCTGGACTGTTATGCTGTCTTGAAAATGATACATGTGAGAGTTGTTCAGCAGCCCAGTGGTATAGAAACCACATCATCGCACATGTGTATCAAGTGAGCTTTTGAGGTATAGAGACATAGTGGTAGATCATAACCATCCAACAACATAACCATTGGCCCTCAATAACTAACCAGTTGCATGTCATAAGATTGAAGCGCAAAGGGTCCTTTGGTGTGAGGATGTGATGATACTATGAATGAGATGAGTGTCAGTGAATGAATTATCCCTTTAAACCAGAGAACATGAGACAAACAGATGACATAGGTGCCATAGATACACAGAAAATGTTTCTGATACTGCCCCAAAGCCAAACCGACCACCCAGAAACCGGACACCACTGACACTTAGTGCAACACACATGCCCACTTGCCTGCACGCACAAACGCACGCACACACACACACACACACACACACACACACACACACACACACACACACACACACACACACACACACACACACACACACACACACACACACACACACACACACACACACACACACACACTCACAGCAACAACACACACCCAAGAGTCCACTGTTCCCAAGTCCCTTACTGAGCGTGTTTTATCCTCTCCAGGCATCATCTCAGAGGGGAGCACGTCTGCCCCCTACTGAGACCAATACCAACTTCCTACAGTGAGAAAAGCCTGTTCTGATCAGCCCGCTGGCCTCCTTCCTCCATTCAGACAGTGTCGACTAGCTCTGCAGACTCCCTGCCTGGTTACCCATGACAGACAGACAGACAGACAGACAGGCAGGCACACACACACACACACACACACACACACACACACACACACACACACACACACACACACTGTACCTGGGCTGTCTGACTTTGAGTGGAGTATACATACTAACACACACTTGTTCAAATAAATATCTGCCATGAGCACGAGGACAGCACATCCTCCGGCCTTCTTCCTGGGTACTGATTTACTCAAAATAGATGGTCGATGTTGCATACCCAATTTCCCGAGTGTGGTGGAGCGTAAGTGTAAAGTAAACACACCGTCTCTGTTGCCCGTAGTCTGCAGCGGCAGAAGGTGGGGTGGGATTCCTAGCGTGGTCAAGCACCCACTCAAATTGTCATCCTTTACCACAAGAATGTGAGCACTCATTTACTTTCCCCTGTAGAGCCTGTTGTGGCAGGTGCTGCTTCTCCCTCACAGCCCAGTATCATTAGGCTTACCATTGAGGAAGTTAGCTGCAGTTTCATTCTCATGCTTAGACAATACTGTACCTTGCTGGAATATTCTTTGTTGGGTTGTATTTTCGAGAAGTGAAGGGAGTGAGATTGTTCACTTAGTTGACCCCAGCTGAAGAGTTCACCTTGAGGAGTTTCAGCAGCATGCTGTTAAACAAGCTAACTTCATTCATTTAAAGGCTACTTTTGGCCCATGGAAAGGCATTTTGTGGTCTTGTAAACTGCATTCAATGCAAGCCTTAAACTGACTCAAACAGACATTTGTTTTTATTTAGTTTACGTGCTGCGGGATATACAGGAATCATACCCACAGCTACGCTACGTATGGTGAATTACCAATCACTAAGGCAGGGGTTCCCAACATAGGGGGTGCGGGCGCCAATGTTTCGTGGGTGGGGGGGGGACTTTCCTTGATTTGAGGATTAAATGTATTTTTAAATGTAATTCGTTTTACAATTCACAATTGTTTATACCAATATAAAATGATGCATTAATCCACAATGCTTTAGGCTAGAAACAAACGGTAAAATGCCAGAGGAAGACGTGACTCTGATGCACATGGGAATATCTTTGATTTGTCTCTATGGCTTTCAGAAGCTGAGCTACGACCTTCTAAAGTCGAGGAGTCAAAGAAATTGTTATTTTCTTGGAAAGTAATCCTATACAATGTGTGACTGTCGCTTTCAATTGATCTAATCACTTTCTGTAAAATATAATATGTATAATTAAATTGAGGGTTCATATAAGTTATCATCATAAAACATATTTGGTAGCGGAATAACATTTGGTGTCAACTATTTTCCTTATCCATAATGATTATGATTATCTATATATTTTGTATTTATTTAACCTTTAGTTAACTAGGCAAGTCAATTAAGAACAAATTCTTATTTACAATGACGGCCTACTCTGGCCAAACCCTAACCCGGACTATGCTGGGCCAATTGTCCGCCGCCCTATGGGACTCCCAATCACGGGCGGTTGTGATACAGCCGGGAATCAAACCAGGGTCTGTAGTGCTGTCTCTAGCACTGAGATGCAGTGCCTTAGATTGCTACGCTACTCGGGAGCACTAAATGATTATGATTATGATTATTATTATTATTATCATGAAATAGCCTACCTAAAATGTGTCGTGAGTCTTGTTAAACTACTGTATATATGTAGAATTGCAGGAAATGATCTTCAAAACAAAATGTTTCTAAGTTCCTCAAATGAATAAAATTAAACTGGTATTGTATTAGTGTGTTTGGGTGACATTTTTTAAATGTGAAAAAGGGGGCCCTGAGGAAAAAGGGTTGGGAACCCCTGCACTAAGGCATCACAATGAGTGTTAATAGGGTTGTTTATTGCTTCGACAGCCTTATGTTCCCTGCCCTCAGTTCCAGCTCCCAAAGGTCATTGTTTTCAGCCACATTATTAAGAGGAAGTCGCAATATGCCTAAAACAACGTAACAAAGCAGATTCATTTGTAGCCTTCAATATACTCACTGTGCTGCTTCTCCACTGTCTCCAGCGTTAATGTTTAGGCTTTAGCTTAGCGTCCTAACACTGTTGTGGTGGGCGGAAGACCAGGTTCAAACTCCATTTGGTGTGCTTCCAGTGTTGTATGGAGATGAAACAAGAGGTTATAGGCTGCTCAACAGCCAGTCTCCATGTAAACACTTCCCCCTGCTCCCCTCATGTGCGTGCTGCTGCTGGTATACCAGTGGTTTGTGTAAAGATTCAGGGTGATTACCAGTCAATAAAGGCTGGCGTTGGCGTGGGGCTAGGCTGGCAGACAGTGGTGGCGGGCTTCTCATTACAGAAGCCTTAAGCACTGATTAGCCCTGACACTAGGCTAGCTCACAGGCAGGGCGCAGGCAGAGTGGGAAGCGTTCCCTGCCTGGGATAGAGGGATTTCCCAACTTCAGAGGATATCCTGTGGCTGTAGCCACACCTCAAAGGGTATCACTTTACCGTGAGCCAAGAAGATAGGATTCTCTTTTAGCGCTGGCTGCTTGGGGTTAGCTGTGATCACATGGAGTTTGGCTAGTGGTGAGATCACACCACACAAACCTGCTGGAGGCTTAGATTAAACACCCATATGCCCTTTGTGAATACAGAACGAGAGAGAGAGAGCTTTGTTATCTTTGTGTTTTTGTCCATCCTGGTATGTTTGGCACAGCATTGTTTCAAGCTTGTCTTATGAGTAAGAGTTTGCACTGTGTAGAGTTAGGTCTATGTCCTCCCACGAAGCATCTGGTGAAAGGGGTGCTATGCCCATAGCCACCACAGGGGGGAGCAGCCTCTTTCTGGAGCCCAGGATAGGACTCATTCAGCACCTTTTAACCCCTTTGTGAAACCTTAGGAGAGTTGGAAATGAGATGTGAAAACAGCCAAATCTAAAAGCACCGGACACTGCTTAAGTACAAATTCAGGAAAAAAAATTGTTGTGGTCAAAATAAATGTAAAGTACAAAAGGCTGACTTGGATCCACTTGCATGTCCAATGTCACTCAACTCAGCCCACTCACAGCAGGGCCTTGCTGTATTGTTATGTAGAAATAAGAATTCATTCCACTTAATTTCTCCTTGAATAGCAGGTTAAGGCAGTCTGTCATGGAAATGGCCCCTCTACCAAATGTTGCCTGTTGGAGTGAGATTAGTCATATTTTTGAGTTGAATCATTTTGAGGTTTGCGTACTCACACACACCTTTGTTGTGAAGGTTTTAGTTGATGTCTGCAGTGGCCTGGGTAGTGGATAATCTGGATACACTCTGTACAGTATAATGATATGGTTTTACTGTATATGTTGAAGATTACATGGCATTATTGCATTTGGGAAGGTCTTTAAAATATGTGTTGGCTCACTCACATCCGAAGGGCTTAAGGTTCTGGTATCGTCAGCATGCCGAGACCGACCACAGTTAAGAAATATTGTCTTTTAAAAGGAGGGAGTGGCTCCTGCTCCTATCCAGCCTTTACCAGTCAGCTGTGTACTTCATGGCTGGTAGTTCGCAGATATGGAACGGAAAATAATTCTCATTGGTAACAGAAGGTATAGAGTTAGACACATGATGTTCTTTACAGATGGGGCTCGGGACATAGCCTCGACAAGGGAAATTTGCAAAACAGGAAAACCAATATAGAATCATGATGCTTTTAGTGGTCTGGGATTGATGATCTGACGTTAATTAGCAGGATTGCCATGTCATATGTTTTCCGTCCTTAACCACAGGCCAATTTCCTCTTTTACCCAAGTCTGTGGGAGAACGCCTGTGTGTCTGTGTGTATGTGTGGGTGTGTGTGTGTGTGTGTGTGTGTGTGTGGCCCTTGTCTCCAGCCAGGATGAGCCAGATTGACAAATGCTTGCTTTGGATTCTGGCTTCGAAAAGTCATCTGTTCTACTCTTCTTACCTCATTTTCAGGTCGTGATGGGTTCAAGGAGGTCGTATGCAGTTACATGCAGTCTTGCCATACAGGCAGGTAGCACAAAGCAGCACGTTACCCCATGTTGTCTCTGATCCATAGCTGGAATTCAAATACAAGTCCTTGAGAAATGAATCTACATGTAGAATCTAGAGTTAAGGTCTCGGAATGTTTAGCAAAAACCAAAGTCAGAATCATGAAGTAAATTCATATTTTATTGGGTGATAAATTCTCAGTGTATGTTGATTCTTACCCATATGGAACACCATATGAATCTCATTATGACCTGATTGAATCCAGGTGGATGTACTTAATGTAAAGTGAGCCAAAATGACATCTCTTCAGTTGTAACTAAGAGTTAGTACCTTGATGTTATAACCAGTGTGTAGCTACAGGACGGTAGTTTATCACCTTCATTCATTCATGTTTCTACTTAGGACTGCAGTGTAAACAATATACTGTACCACTACCACCCTTACTGGCTTTACAGCTTGAGTATTGAATTTAGCTTCTGCTGGCTTTCCAGTAATTATATTTGAATTCCCTGATTGAGAGAGAAGAAAGCAAACCTTGCAATCTCTCAGTAGAAACTGTAAATAACCGTTAATAATGACTAAACTTAGCCAGTCTTTCAGCTGCTAATGCATGGTTGAAAACAGCTATTGTTTTTCTGATAGTGGTTTGACTTTACATGCTTGGATACCCCTTTGAAGTGAAATGCCCACTGTACAGTAAGAGTAAAATAGTAAATGTGTGTGTTACAAATCTAAAATCTGCATAACCAATTAACCATTGTACAGAGTATTATCAAAAAGTAAACTTTTAAAATACACAGGTTCACTTTCTTTCTTACCAAATAGTGGTGGTCTGATTCTCGTGTGAGCGTGTGTGTGAATGGTGTGTGAATGGTGTGTGAATGCGGTGGGTGTGTATGAATGTGTGCCGTGGCTGAACGTGTTAGGTGTGCCGGTCAGTCAGTGTGCTGGTACAGGGGTGCTCTGCGCTGCTCTGTGCCATGGCGTTTGCTAGAACAGGGGAGTCATGTGGACACTGTTGTGGCGCGCCCAATCTGTGCCAGTCACACAGTGACTACAACTGAGCCGCTGACCCTAGGAGCCTTGAGTTCTCACACTGCAGTTAAACCTCTTACCAAACTCCATGGTCTCATTCCCCAACCAACCCCGTACTGTATGCATACAGTACAGACCGCTCCACGGCTACAGAGCCAATAGTTCAGATCAGGGTAGCATTTGGAATAAAAGATTGGGAAATAAGAATCTGCTGATGTATTTCATTTTCTAGATTAAAGACTATAGTTTAGTTGATAATGACTCTGGTAGAGGGTGTGTCCTGACTGCTGTACAGTAGGGCTGGAAGGACAGAGCAGAGCTATGCCCTGTTGAGAATGGAGATGCATGTCCTCCTTTTGACAGACTTAATGACACTGTTTCACTTGGAATTTATGCCAGATATGGGGGAAAGAGTAAAAGGTTATTGAGGAGGTAAAGCTAAGATCGGCCATTGGTTGAGAGAGGACTGAGTCATATGGCTATTGCTTCTTAAGGCCTGAGATTGATACTGTACAGTACATGACACATAACACAACCTCTCTGTGCCAAAACAGACCCATATAACTTTACATTTTAGTAAGTCATTATCGTTTGAAAAATGAACCTTCCATGAATGGGGAAGATATGATGCCTAGTCTGTTAACACTACAAAGTCTTGTTCACTAAGTCTTAGAGGGGGGTGAGGGAGGGATGGAGGGAAGTCCCCTATCTTCAACAGCTGACCTATACAGGATGTGACCAAGCATGATGCCATCTCTGTCCCTCTAGTCACCTTCCCAAATGGGACATATCAGAACTGTGACTCAACTTGGGCATTATGATGCAAAGTACGATGACAACAATTACAAAGTAATGTTCATTGGTTGACTTGGTAAAGTTGTTATGAACTATGTGTAGGTCATCTACACCAGTACAGATCAAATGTGGACCTAAACATTTTCAATAACTTGGATACCACAGTCGGAATGTTGATTTTTCTCTCTTTCACTCGAGCTTCTGTTCAGTCAGTAGTAGTACATAGCCTAGGCAGCAGCCTTGGATTCAGACCAGGCCAGAGGGAGAATACCACACTGACATCCCTACTACCTCTGGCAGGGCCTGGCCCATGAGACACCAGGTGGGACGATGGCTTGTGCCCTCCAGAGGTCACACCTAGCCCAAATTTTCTTAAAAAATTCCCCCTGTTATCTTTACAATAGCCTGGCTACCACCATAGGGTTAGATCACATTTATACTTTTCTGAGTTGAGCATGGTAGTTTGTCCCTAACAGACAGGGAGGGGTGAAGGTGAACTACCCCAGGGCTTGTATTTACAAAGAGTCTTGGAGGTCTTAGTGCTGATATAGGATTATATGGACCGGGGGCTGCTTTTTTAATATGGAACCTGTTTCTGTATGCTTGCCTTGCTCACTTTTCACATGTCTGTCTGTCTGTCTGTCTGTCTGTCTGTCTGTCTGTCTGTCTGTCTGTCTGTCTGTCTGTCTGTCTGTCTGTCTGTCTGTCTGTCTGTCTGTCTGTCTGTCTGTGTCTGGTTGGATGCCATTGTTTTGGGTTACCTTTCGTAAGACAGCTGGGTGGTTTGTTTTCTCTGGGAACAGGCTTTGTTTTGAGCCAGCAGCTGGAGGGATTGGCATTCGTTTAGACTAAATTGGCCTTTGGGGGTAGGTAGGGGTGAGGAGGGCGAGAGGAACGGGGAGAGCAGCCCCGTGAGAGGGGGAGGGAGGGATAGGAGAGGGAAAGCAGAGAGAGAGACACAGCGGGAAAGGGGGGAAGAGGAGAGGGAGAAAGGAGGGTAGTGGGGGTAGGCGGGTAGTGAGGGAGAGGGGAGACAGGGAAGGAGAGAGGGGAGACAGGGAGAGAGAGATTGAAGACAGGGATGGAGAGAGGGCAGACCGGGAGAGAGGGAAGACAGGGAGGGAGAGCGGGAAGACAGGGAGGGAGAGAGGGGAGACAGGGAGGGAGAGAGGGGAGATGGAGTTGACCTTAGAGACACCAGACCACAAAACCAGCAAGTTGAGACTGAATGAGAAACTGTAGTTTCTTGCTTTTCTGTTCAGGAGGGTTCAGCCAGGGTTGACTTTAGACTCTTAAAGGTGTTGACTTTACGTAGAAACACACACACACAGGCACACAAATGCTGCGCACATGCATGCGCACGTGCGTGACACACACAAACACACACAAATGCAGACATGCAAGTATATGCACACACACATGCACACCCACACCTGTTGGTCAAGTGGGATGGAGATGGTGAAAGGGTACACACTAGCTGCACATTTGTCTAACCTTCAGTAGCCTCTGTTTGATACACACTGACAATACCATACATTAATAACACCTTCCTAATATTAAGTTGCCCCCCCCCCCCCCCCCCCCCCACACAACAGCCTCAATTCGTTGGGGGCGTGGACTCTACAAGGTGTTGAAAGCGTTCCACAGGAATGCTGGCCCATGTTGACTCCAATGCTTCCACAGTTGTGTCAAGTTGGCTGGGTATGCTTTATTTAACATACAGTACATGCCCCAGTTATTTCTACTGTTGTGCTCCTCATAAAACTAACTCCCACACGTGTTTATTCTGTTGTCTGACAGCTTTGGTACAAAACATTCAGATTTTGATGGGGATTATTTATTTATTCATTTATTATTCCTCGATCCGAGTATGGAGCAAGCAGAGAAATGATTAATATAAATTCAAATATATATTGTTTTATTATGCCCAGCTAACAAGGCCCCTTAATGATGTGAGGCCTGAGGCCTCTTCTGTCTAATGGTAAGTCCGCCAGTGTGTGCAACCAGAATAGCCATTGGCGAAAGACAATGGGGATTGTAATACTGTATTTTCATATTACAGCCAAGTGTAATATGTAATGTACCAAATGCCCATTGGAACTCTCAAAACCACCAATGGTTTGCAGTCTGGAAAAGCATGGATCTGATTGGAGTAGGGGGGTCAGTTATTGTTTTTCTCACTCAGCATCACTAGATGTCAATCAAAGCCAATGTAGCCTGACACTGTTAATGAACAATCTGGAGGTCTAAAAATCAATAGTTATGGTTTTTGTCTTACGTTCATCACTTACTCATGAAGTAGTTCACAACAGCAAGAGCAAATTTGTTATAGAGCAATCAGTTAGTTGCACTGCAGCTCTCTGTGTCACAACATGTGTTTTTATTAGTCCCCTGTGACTGCAGATTTTGTACTGAACTGCCTTTCTGACATACTGATGTTATGAAGTGTGAATGACTCGCCAGCATCTCGGCATGTTTGCATATGTTTGTAATGAATGAGTCATTGCATACTCATCACATACTCATTAGCATGATCAATATTAGACCAAAGGTTATGTGATATCAAGATTATTATCAAGCTGCCAATATTTGATTATGTTAAATGTTCTTGTACTACCCCTTCACATGTAAGCCTTAATAACCTTTCATAAACGCTTCATAAACCCCAGATGAAGAGTGACATTAACAACCATATTATCAACCAGTGCAGCAGCAGTCCAGGACAGGGTCCTGGTAGGTGCTCTGACACGAAGCCAGAAGGGTGATGACGGCAAAGTTTAGTCTGAATAAATGATTTCCTCCAGGGATTCAGGGCTGTGTGGCTACACACACACACACACACACACACACACACGCACACACACACACACACACACACACACACACACACACACACACACACACACACACACACACACACACACACACACACACACACACACACACACACACACACACACACACACTGCGTAATGAGTCGTTTTCACTCAGCCATCCTGTGCATTGGAAAATGTATATAAAGTAAATGTCATGGGCAATGGGGAGTGTTGACAGGTGGAGAGAAAGGCCTAAACAAACTCCACCGTTAAAGGCACAGGCAGGGAGGAAGAAGGCAAGGTAACTAGTGAGATTAGCCTTGTTTGAAGCCTCGGTCGACGATGTCTGTGTGTGAGTGAGGAGTGTATGAGTGAGTGAATGAGTGAGTGTTAGGAAAAAGCAAAGCTGAGCAAACAGCAGTAAGAATCCTACCTCACGTAGGATAATAGTGAACTTTATTATTTTTCTGTTCGTGTTATGTTACATGTGTGTTGCTGGGCCAACACCTCAAACAGAAACAGCCTCTGAAAACAGTTCATGATAGAAAAACACAGGTCTACATGCTCTTATATTCTAATGTGTAAGACCTAGCAGCAGTAGCTCACTACACTGCAAACTATACCTCCTTGTTAACATATACCTTACCCTCTTACCATGTACACCCTGTAGTTTTGTTGGTTTGTTATGTTTAAGGATCATAGATATTGAGATATTGTTGTTGGGCAGTGCTTTCCATTATTCCTACTCAGAACCTGTGAACTCCTGTGTTCCTAGAAACAGAAAAATGACTTTCAGACCAAAGATCTTGCAAGATCAGTTTCTGGAGTGCTACTGTATGTGCACAATACTCTCCTTTTCGACTCCATCCTTTGTTCTGAGTGAGTTAAATGAGTTCACACTGCAGTGTGTGACACTGGGCTCTGCAAAACTCAGCATCGTCTGAGTGAGTGTGTTGCATTGGGTTTCCTATAGGTCACATTATGGAGGTAAAGTGATCTTTAAACAGATCTTTAGCTAGTTTGCCTTTACGGTTTTTGGTTCTCCTTCTTTGTCTAACACCTCTTCAAATGTGCTTGTTAGGCAACACGCAGCAGCACAATTCAAAGTAACATGACCACCATAGTGCATATTGAGGATAGCTCTAAGAAGTAATCAGTGTTTTAAAACCTAATCCGATAGCCTCCTCTCAGCTCCTCCTGTAGATATCAGAAATGGAACTGGAATTAAAGCACATCTGTGTTAGCATTTTAATGTACACTGGTCTGACACATGGCGGAAACATGGACAAGAGGAGCCACAGTGGCTTCTTCTCGCAAGACCTGACGTGTTTCTCCATTTTCTCAAATCTCTCCTCCTATCCGCACTTTGCCCCCCAGCCTTCTTGGTAACTGGATAAAAACATGCCTTCGTGTGGAAGTCAGTCACAGCTAGGCAGGCAAAGCAGTAGCCCAAAGAATCAGTGTTGTCTCTTGCCTCCCTCCAGCTTCAGAATTTCTTTGTGTCTCAGATAGACACACAGGCAAGCAGACAGATGGACAGACTGACGGACGGATAGACAGACGTCACAGCACACAGACACTTTTGAGGAATTACATTTTATTTGACTCTTGTCTTGGATAGCCGCAGGGCCACGCAGGCAGCCAGCCAGGCATCTGTGCTCTATGGAGAGTTAACACTGAGGAGACTGTGATAGTTACAGTAGTGGTTGAGGCTCCTGATGTGTGTCGTGTCCACTAAGGAATGTAACATGTCATGGTGACAGGATTGAGAAAATGAAGACTGTGGAGTTTCACCACTGCTGTTATTAGTAATAATGGCACACCCATGTATAGTTTAGCACAACCGGTAGCAAACGGTCTGGAGTTATGCCATGAGCAACCATTGTGCCTAACATAATTGAATTGCTGTGTACGGTACATTACAAAGGCTATACGTTTATTTTGTTCTTACAGACTTCAGGAGCGTGATGCTTACATCTGTCAAATCTCTAGGATTTTTTATTTTCTTTTTCTCTAAAAACAGGTACTTAATTTACTGAGAGTGTCAAGTTCATGAATAATCGGTTCCACTTTGTATCTCCTGGGCAACATCGCTTATTTCATTCCTTCAGCGATATCTAAGTTCAGTAAAGCTGGTATATTATTATGTTTCAGGCATACCGTTGAAGTCGGAAGTTTACATACACCTCAGCTAAACACATTTAAACTCAGTTTTTCACAGTTCCTGACATTTAATCCTAGTACAAATTCCCTGTTTTAGGTCAGTTAGGATCACCACTTTATTTTAAGAATGTGAAATGTCACAATAATAGTAGAGAGAATGATTTATTTCAGCTTATATTTCTTTCATCACATTTCCAGTGGATGAGAAGTTTACATACACACAATTAATATTTGGTAGCACACATTTAAATTGTTTAACTTGGGTCAAATGTTTTGGGTAGCCTTCCACAAGCTTCCCACAATACGTTGGGTGAATTTTGGCCCATTCCTCCTGACAGAGCTGGTGTAACTGAGTCAGGTTTGTTGGCCTCCTTTCTCACACACACTTTTTCAGTTCTGCCCACATATTTCTATAGGATTAAGGTCAGGCCTTTGTGATGGCCATTCCAATATCTTGACTTTGTTGTCCTTAAGACATTTTGCCACAACTTTGGAAGTATGCTTGGGGTCATTATCCATTTGGAAGACCCATTTGCGTCCAAGCTTTAACTTTCTGACTGATTTCTGGAGATGTTGCGTCAACATGATTTTCCTTCCTTATAACGCCACCTATTTTGTGAAGTGCACCAGTCACTCCTGCAGCAAAGCACCCCCACAACATGATGCTGCCACCCCTGTGCTTCGTGGTTGGGATGGTGTTCTTCGGCTTGCAAGCATCCCCCTTTTTCCTCCAAACATAACGATGGTCATTATGGCCAAGCAGTTCTACTTTTGTTTCACCAGACCAGAGGACATTTCTCCAAAAAGTACGATCTTTGTCCCCATGTGCAGTTGCAAACCGTAGTCTGACTTTTTTACGGCGGTTTTGGAGCAGTGGCTTCTTCCTTGCTGAGCGGCTTTCAGGTTATGTCGATATAGGACTCGTTTTACTGTGGATATAGATACTTTTGCACCTGTTTCCTCCAGCATCTTCACAAAGTCCTTTGCTGTTGTTCTGAGATTGATTTGCACTTTTCGCACCAAAGTATGTTCATCTCTAGGAGACAGAACGCGTCTCCTTCTTGAGCGGTATGACGGCTGCGTGGTCCCATGGTGTTTATACTTGCGTACGATTGTTTGTACAGATGAACGTGGTACCATAAGGTGTTTGGAAATCGCTCCCAAAGATGAACCAGACTTGTGGAGGTCTACAATTTTTTGTTCTTTTTTCCATGATGTCAAGCAAAGAGGCATTCATTTTGAAGGTAGGCCTTGAAATACATCCACAGGTACACCTCAAATTGACTCAAATAATGTCAATTAGCCTATCAGAGGCTTCTAAAGCCATGACATCATTTTCTGGAATTGTCCAAGCTGTTTAAAGGCACAGTCAACTTAGTATATGTAAACTTCTGACCCCCTGGCATTGTGATACAGTGAATTAAAAGTGAAATAATCTGTCTGTAAACAATTGTTGGAAAATGTACTTGTGTCATGCACACAGTAGATGTCCTAACCGATTTGCCAAAACTATAGTTTGTTAACAATACATTTGTGGTGTGGTTGAAAAATGAGTTTTAATGAGTGTATGTAAACTTCTGACTTCAACTGTGTATCATAGGGCTTGTTGAGTGATGGCTGGAGTTTCCATTCTCTTGGCTCTCCTGGTGGCATGTAGAAATGAATTAAGCAGGTACTCTAAATGGTGTTGCCATCATTCAAATATTGAGCCTCAGCCCACTGCAGAAGTGTTGTGAAAATGTTGTCAATGTACACATTCATCAACAGGAGTTGATAAGTTATTTATTTTATCCTCACTGTGTTGTAGACATACATTAGTGGATACACATAGTATCAACATGAATAACAATTAAGATGAATAAAGATAGCATTTGTATCTCTACACGTACGGTACATAATGAGGCACAGTCAGGCCAGACTATCCTACTATGTACTTAAGCTCTTTTACTCCCTAAAGGAGAACAATTTCTGTCAAGACACAGCTTGTAAGGTTTCCATTAGAAAAATTCATAGTTGTCAGACAAGTTAGGAAAGGCAAACATGTTTTGAAAAAAAAAAGAGATAGGAGCCATTTGACCTGATCTGAATACACAAATCGCAAAACCTGCCCTTTACACCACTGGACTGTTGAGATCATGTTCTTCATATGGGGCATGCCATGTACATAGTAGGTTATGAAAGCACTGTATAGTATTCCACAGAAAATGTGTAATAACATGCTAATAACGTAAGCTAACATAGGCTTAACATAATAGGATATTGGTATGCAGTATGTGACCATATTTGTCATGGTTTTAGACTCCAGGGGAAACACTTCACAATCAGTTATTATCCGTTTTGAAAGATTTCTCTCTCTGTGTGTTACATGACCTCTGTGACTTCTTCATTGAGGCCGTTTGGCTCTGAATGACAGAAGTCAAATGAGGTCATAAAGTGAACATGTAGCACAATTGACTTGAAGGAGTACACAGAGATGTACACAGATGACAGAAGTACCCAGTAACTCTAAGAGATACAGACTGTGAATCAATCAGTGTTCACATTCGCTGCAACATGGTCTATGCCTTGGACATCTGGAAGGAATCTCTATGGCCGTGACTTTGGTTAATAGTTGTACCCAAATGACTCATGGGCTGGAAATTGAATTGAATAGGTTTCTGGTTCATTGGCATCAGGAACACGCTAGCTAAATGCTAATAGTGGCTGACTGGCTGGCTGGCTGGCTGGCTGGCTGTGTCTTGCTCACTCTCTCTCTCATTAGCTTGTGTCCTACTCTTATAGACCAGGACGGAATCTTTCCTCACTGAAGAGTTACTGTACGGTTCACTTGTCATAGTTACTCATTAGACTAGCTATTGCCTCCTGTTCTGCCCATGTGACTGGTGATGTCTGCATGGAACTCTCATTGTGCATGGTGCAATCAGTTCATTGTTTTGTGAATGAGATCAGAACTGTGTCATCCAAATCTGACACACCAGATTCACTTGAACATGACAAGGTAACTAAAATAGGATCCTGTCCTCAGCTTTCTGTCTGGTGACATGCTAAACCCATTAGATAAAATAAACCTCTGCTGTTTAATTGAGATTGATGGAAGGGAAGTTCACTCAAGGCACATTGCTAAATGCCAACATTTTGATGGCAGAGGCCAGAGACAGGTCACCGTATGGCACTGAGCAGAGCACTGAAGTTATATTGAGGAGACAAGAAGAAAAACAACCTCTCCTTGTCACCTCCAGAGTAAATCTAATATGTTTATCCCTTGTTGATGGCTGTTGTCAGGACAACCCCAGATTGTTGTCAAATATAGCAGGTGTCAATATTAGCAGGGAAACATTGACATTGTAAAGGCATTAAACTCTTTCAGTAATGGCATATTATGTGCCTGGGTCCGTTGTAGGAGTCTGTTTGTGAATTCTTCTGTAAATCCATTTATTTTTCTCTTTCACTTTAACGGTGTAAAAGTGGCCCTGAAATTGCACATAATGAACATCTACCCTGCCAATTCTGTCAGATGGTGTGACCAACATGGTCACAGACTGACAGTCATGTCCCCTGCGTCTCTGTGTGAAAGTAATGCTCTGCTTTGCCTATCCATCACAACCTCAGAACGCTGGTCAGTCATGGAGGATTTTGCCAGCTATGCGGCAGACCCCGGGCTAGCTTGTGTGTTTTATATACGCTTCCTTAAAATAAACTGACGAAAGGAGTGCAACTCTACCACATGTTCTCCTATACCGTGTTTAGAAACAAAGCTTAGCCTCATTATATTTCAAATGAATTGCAGCTTTAGAGTCATGAACACTGGAAGTTTGTATGAGGATTATATAATGAGGCTGTAAAGCCCGCTGTGTGATCATGTTTAAATCTATACACCGCTGGTTGACGTGAGTGACAGTCATTAGTCTCTGGGATATGATAGGTCTCCATTGGTTGGCTACTGTTTAGCATGCCTGTGGTGTGACGGTCAAATTGACTGTGTGGGACCATTGTTTTAAATCTGTCATATCATGTCCTTTAACCACTCTGTATCAATCTAGCTAGCTAGCCAGCGATGTTATGACTAGCAACCTTATCGGTAGCTACCCTGAAAGAGAGAAATCAGCACAGAACGTTCTTCAGCTGCTGAGAATGTGCTATATACACAGACATGGTGAATGTTGATCTCAATCTCCAGAAAACATTGCATTCCCCGGAACATTAACCATTGTACTCAAATGCAACCTTCAAAAAATGGCAGCCGAAATCCCTCGAACATTAACCAGCTCTGACTTAGACCATAAAGGTCAGCCTTCTATATCTGGGACTTAGCATACTATTTTCTTGACATTTCCAGTCCACAGTACTGACTGAGTGTTCCGTAGTTGATTTTTCATTCTCTGAACCCTTCTAATGGTGTGTTACAGTATAACATCTCCCTCTCTTCCCTCAAATTGACAGGTAATGCCTGGAATAAACTTGAGGAAGGCCCTTGGGTCAAAGCGTTGCCAGCAGGAGCACAGCAGGAGAATCTGACAGTATCTAACGGGTATCTCTCTCTGTCTCCAACAGACTGACAGGTAATGAACCCCTGTCCATCCTACCGCTGAGCTCCCAACCCGAGGAGAACGTGGGCAGGGCCCACTACAAGCTGTGCGACCGGCTCAAACTGGAGAAAAAGCAGAGGCGGATGTGTCGACGAGACCCGGGTGTGGCCGAGACCCTCATGGAGGCCATCAGCATGAGCGCCCTGGAGTGCCAGTACCAGTTCCGCTTCGAGAGGTGGAACTGCTCTTTAGAGGGCCGCTACAGAGCCAACATTTTAAAGAGAGGTAGGGAAAGAAAAGCTTCTCAACTTCATACATCAGTATACATGTAATATGTTCTGAGTTAAACTTTTTCAGCATGCAGATAACTCATGTTCTGGGTGGAGGGGGAGAGACATTTTTGCAATTTATGCTGCCATCATTGAATGGTATAATGTTGAATGGCCATAGTAGATAGTACAGTAGAGTGTTGTAGGTTATTTTTAATGTGAGGTCAACATTCAATGGTTTCTTTTGAGCGCCCAGTAGGACGCTGGTAGCTTATAACTGATATCTGATATCTGATTCTTCCCCTTGCTCCATATCTCTCTCCAGGTTTTAAGGAGACAGCCTTCCTGTATGCCGTCTCCTCAGCAGGCTTGACTCACGCCATGGCCAAGGCGTGTAGCGCCGGGCGGATGGAGCGTTGCACCTGTGATGAAGCACCAGACCTGGAGAACCGCAAGGCCTGGCAGTGGGGCGGCTGTGGAGACAACCTGAAGTACAGCAACAAGTTTGTCAAGGACTTCCTGGGCAAACGCTCCAACAAGGACCTGCGTGCCCGCGTGGACATGCACAACACTAATGTGGGCATGAAGGTGAGTGAAGAGTGGAGCCGTGTTGGATGATGCAGTGCATTTGATATTGTTGATTCGTGTGATGGGACCACAACTCACAACTCGTCACCACTGTTGCTGTAAAAAGGACTATATGAATAGTTGATGGTTGATTGACAGATTGACTGATTGATTGAGTGATTTAGTTATTGATTGATTGATAGTGGCGTTTGATATACAGTGCCTTGCGAAAGTATTCGGCCCCCTTGAACTTTGCGACCTTTTGCCACATTTCAGGCTTCAAACATAAAGATATAAAACTGTATTTTTTTGTGAAGAATCAACAACAAGTGGGACACAATCATGAAGTGGAACGACATTTATTGGATATTTCAAACTTTTTTAACAAATCAAAAACTGAAAAATTGGGCGTGCAAAATTATTCAGCCCCTTTACTTTCAGTGCAGCAAACTCTCTCCAGAAGTTCAGTGAGGATTTCTGAATGATCCAATGTTGACCTAAATGACTAATGATGATAAATACAATCCACCTGTGTGTAATCAAGTCTCCCTATAAATGCACCTGCACTGTGATAGTCTCAGAGGTCCGTTAAAAGTGCAGAGAGCATCATGAAGAACAAGGAACACACCAGGCAGGTCCGAGATACTGTTGTGAAGAAGTTTAAAGCCGGATTTGGATACAAAAAGATTTCCCAAGCTTTAAACATCCCAAGGAGCACTGTGCAAGCGATAATATTGAAATGGAAGGAGTATCAGACCACTGCAAATCTACAAAGACCTGGCCGTCCCTCTAAACTTTCAGCTCATACAAGGAGAAGACTGATCAGAGATGCAGCCAAGAGGCCCATGATCACTCTGGATGAACTGCAGAGATCTACAGCTGAGGTGGGAGACTCTGTCCATAGGACAACAATCAGTCGTATATTGCACAAATCTGGCCTTTATGGAAGAGTGGCAAGAAGAAAGCCATTTCTTAAAGATATCCATAAAAAGTGTTGTTTAAAGTTTGCCACAAGCCACCTGGGAGACCTGGTCAGAGATCTGGTCAGATAAAACCAAAATTTAACTTTTTGGCAACAATGCAAAACGTTATGTTTGGCGTAAAAGCAACACAGCTCATCACCCTGAACACACCATCCCCACTGTCAAACATGGTGGTGGCAGCATCATGGTTTGGGCCTGCTTTTCTTCAGCAGGGACAGGGATGATGGTTAAAATTGATGGGAAGATGGATGGAGCCAAATACAGGACCATTCTGGAAGAAAACCTGATGGAGTCTGCAAAAGACCTGAGACTGGGACGGAGATTTGTCTTCCAACAAGACAATGATCCAAAACATAAAGCAAAATCTACAATGGAATGGTTCAAAAATAAACATATCCAGGTGTTAGAATGGCCAAGTCAAAGTCCAGACCTGAATCCAATCGAGAATCTGTGGAAAGAACTGAAAACTGCTGTTCACAAATGCTCTCCATCCAACCTCACTGAGCTCAAGCTGTTTTGATAGATGATAGACTGATAGAGACATACCCCAAGCGACTTACAGCTGTAATCGCAGCAAAAGGTGGCGCTACAAAGTATTAACTTAAGGGGGCTGAATAATTTTGCACGCCCAATTTTTCAGTTTTTGATTTGTTAAAAAAGTTTGAAATATCCAATAAATGTCGTTCCACTTCATGATTGTGTCCAACTTGTTGTTGATTCTTCACAAAAAAATACAGTTTTATATCTTTATGTTTGAAGCCTGAAATGTGGCAAAAGGTCGCAAAGTTCAAGGGGGCCGAATACTTTCGCAAGGCACTGTATCTAGGCCTTGTAGAGCTACTGAATGCGTTGCCCTCTCTTGAGATAGTTGAGTTCTATGGGCGTATTCTAGGGTGAATATATTCTCCTACATACACATCTCTACATATATAATGTTGGGTTGTTAAATTATTGTTCTCTAAGTTGACATCAGTCAAAAAGACACAGCAAAATTACCAGAACCAGTGAAAATGACCAGATAGGAATTTAATGTGACCTCGAGAGGAATAACAATGACAGAGTTTTTATGACTACATTCCAGTGGTCAACAGAGAAACATTTACCCACATGCTGTGGTTATTAAACACGTACTATAGATTCTAAAGAACCCACTTAATAGGAAGATGAAAGGCCAGCCTAAATCACTTATATTGACTGCTAAATTCAGTCAAATAAGATAACTCTCATTTATCAACCTTTGGTTCTCCTTCTCAAATTAGAGAGATAATAGCCTTCGTTTGTGCCTTGGCGGGAGTAGACAATTGTTTGTGGTGAGGGAACGAGGGTTTGGTTTTTCAGCTTGGATGTGATTTTAATAGTAAAATCAAAAAGAAGAGAGAATGGTCTTAAATTGTCAAGCCAAAGCAAAGTCAAGGTCCTGGCATCCGCTAGCTTTACTCAGATTTTCTCATATTGTGGCCATTTTCATTTTAGTATGAATTTAAATTATAGCAGAAGCACTCTTCCCCAATTGTTAGCAGACAGAAAGCTCTCCCCAAAGACCCATGGTGTGCTCTTCCTCTTCAACTTGGCTCTCCAAATCCATTCTCTCAGGATGTTTGATTTGTGATAAAAGATTTACAACGCTGTTTTCGTTCAGGTTTTTTCTTATATGCACATGTAGTGAGGTGTACCACGTCCCATATGAAGCACAAACCTTGGAATGTGCTGGGCTATGCATCCCTAGAACAGTTTAAAGCTGACATCTCAAATGTTCCTGAACTGAACTGCAAGTGTGGCGAATATGCACCACGTCTTTCTTATCCCCCAAGCTGTTTCCCAGTGTGTGAGAACAGAACCGGAGAGAAACTGTCTGTCCAGTCCAAGCCTCCTTTGGAGAATATGCATTATGGATTTTCACACAACTTTTTTATGTTGTGGTCAGTTGATGCTGACTGAGCTGTACACAAATGAACCATTGCCTGCCACAGAGAGTTCAAGCTATGTCGCAACGTGTACTATTTACTGTTGTGCTGTATCTGACCAAGCAACAACCCTTTCACTCCTGAAAATGTTACTTTGTCGAACATTAACTGTCAGAAGTGGTCTCTCAAGTTGAACTGAGTCCATA
The DNA here is from genome assembly GCF_057628025.1 of Oncorhynchus mykiss. Lineage (NCBI taxonomy): Eukaryota > Metazoa > Chordata > Actinopteri > Salmoniformes > Salmonidae > Oncorhynchus > Oncorhynchus mykiss. The sequence goes on from NC_143029.1 coordinate 73,747,804, forward strand.
TTCCATGCCATCTGTTGAATAGATCCCATTATATGCATTTTGAGAAATCTTCGGGCCTCAACATATTTGACATAAAATAGATTTGTTTAGCTTTCTACGTGCTGGCCTAACTGCAGTATTATGGAGTTGGCCTGGTGAAAGAGATGGACCTGTCTCCCAAGAACAGGGGCCAGGTTCTGGGTATCCTGTCTCCTTCTTTCCCATGGCTGTGGAATTCAAGGGATCTTTTCTTCAGAAAAAGTGCCTCAGCTATGTCCTCTACTTACTACTAGTAATAACCATGATGACTTTAAGCAAGCTCGATTACCCAATATTATCATAACAGGATGTATCGTCACTCCCACCCACAAAGATTCTCTTTTAAATTATTGCTTATAGTGTACCACATGTTTTGGTATTTGTTCGGGAAGTGACGTCAGTGTGACAATGTTCTCATGTAAATTGTTATTATGTTAATGACAGTTTATCACCAATAAGTAGAGCCTCTAGATAATCTAACTCTGTGGTGGGAGTATCAGCAGAAAATATCATTATGGCCTCGGTGCTCATCACATTTTAATACATTGATGTCCCGTGTATGATATGAGTAAAGTCTTCATATTGGAGGTTATTAATTATGATATTAGGACGTATTACATAGACCCATTGTGCTGTAGAAATTACAGGTGAGTATCTAGGTAGTTTTCTTCTTCTTTGAAACATTGCTTACTATACAGTATAAAGTCGGTCAAAGTTGATTTTATGTTGTTCTCAGGCTGTCCCTTTGATCCCCTGTGGTGGCTGACTGTCTGTATGTTCCTCTCCTCTCCCACCACCAGGTGATCAAAGCCGGGGTAGAGACTACCTGCAAATGTCATGGCGTCTCAGGCTCCTGCACCGTCCAGACATGCTGGAGGCAGCTCTCGCCCTTCCATGAGATCGGCAAGCAGCTGAAACAGCGCTACGAGGCCTCTCTGAAGGTGGGCAGCTCCACCAACGAGGCAACGGGGGAGGGGGAAATCTCCCAGGCCCGGCCCCAGCAGCAGCCCTTACCAGGCCCCAGCAATGACCCAATCCCACGCACCATGGACCTGCTCCACATCGAGGACTCGCCCAGCTTCTGCCGGCCCAGCAAGTACTCGCCAGGCACCTCGGCCAGGAAGTGCTACAAGGACAAGAACTGCGATGCCATCTGCTGCGGCAGGGGCCACAATACCCAGAGCCGCGTGGTGACCCGGCCATGCCAGTGTCAGGTGCGCTGGTGCTGCTATGTCGAATGCAAGCAGTGCACGCAGAGAGAGGAGGTCTACACCTGTAAAGGGTAGGCCAGTCTTAGAGGAGAGAGCAAGACAATGGAGTTGGAGGACCTTTATAAGCACTTTGAGGGATTTTCTGTCGTGTGGGTTTGGTTCTAATGCCCTGTGGCCCCAGCCAATGGGGGTTGGGGTTGCAGCAGGAGATTGGCCATGTCTGACAACCGGGTCAACACGTGTCTCATGCTTTCTGGTTGTAGAGTTAGAGCCTTGGATAAAGGCTACCTCGCCTATTCAACATCCAGTCAGATGTGTCAGTGAGAAAACGCAGCACTTGGCAGCTGTCTCCGGCTAGCATGCTGTTAATGAGGATCCAATAGAATGACTGTAATGGTAAAAGACTGGCTTTTGGGCCTTGCCCAATGTAGAAATGTGTGTGTTGGCGGCGAGTGAGGGTGCAGGGGAGTCAAATGACAACTCATATGGCAATCATGGCAACCATATTCTGAAACTGTTAAGAAGACAGGGTGTAAGATTTATTATACGCACACATATTTACACTCGCACACCAATGTGTGTATGCATATGTATGTAAATAAATTAAATTGTATTATAATGATATTATATACACTTGCCACTTCTCTGAATATGTTTAAACAAACCACTAACTACACAAATGTATTGTTGTTTGTGTGTTCTCGCTCTCTTTTGCTTTATAATTTCTTTTGACAAGGCCCTTTGGAAAGCAGCACATTTGTGTCCTTTGTGTCTCTCTGTGGATCATTTCTGGACCCTTTGGGACTACTCCTTCCCGAGGAGAGGAAACACGCTCATTTGTCTTTGATTCTTTTTCGCTAGAGTGAAATTGTTGGTGAATACATTTCTGAGTACAGAAATTATATATTTTTTGCCAGTAATTTTAGGCTACTTTTGGGCGAACTCAACTAATGTTCAGGGAATAACTGAAACCACTATACTTATTTAGAAAGAGTAAAAAGAAAAACTGAAAATCTGCATGTAATTGAAAGTTCAATGAGAGAATGGCCTTGCTTTTCTGAGTCTAGTGTCTATTACTGTCACCATGACAACAGGAGACCGACCACTTGACCAATAGAGAATGCATCTTCCAATCAGCTGACTAATGCTCTAAGTAATAGCAACCCAACTATGTCACCTTGCTTCTTGGTACTTAGCACTCTGTTTAAAAAGGAAAAGCCAATCTTGCTAGTAATACTACGATAAAGTAAAGAAAACAGCAAACTATGGGTACAGGAGAAATGTAACCCCTATTTCTATACATACACTCTCATATCCTTCCTTCCTCTCTCTAGAGTGCACCATTTGATTGACAAGGATAAATGGTTGAGGTTGAAAATGAACAGTATGATGCTATGGAAACTAAAATCCATCTTGACATGTCTGCAAAATGGCTTCAAAATTAACACCCTGAGGCAAATGCGGTCTTTTACAGATAGTCCTGCTGAAGCTTAAGGTGTATTATGGTGACAAAATGTGTTTGCGACAACAAAGCAAATGTATGCTCTAGCTGTAGCCTATGCATTTTCTATCCATTGTTTGGGGCATAGCTAACAGAACTCCGTGACTGCAAAGGTACAATCTCCTTTTGTGTTGTTTTGACAGTAATTTTCTTTAAGGCAGGTTACCATTATGTTGTACAGTAAGATTTGTATGACTAACATTTAATATTGACTGGTGGCAAAGGCAGAGCCAACCCTGTAAACAGCTACAATAACTCGTCAGATGCAAAGTTATCTTTAGATTCCCTTTAGGTATACCGTCTTTGCCTTGTTTTAAGTGGGTGAGAATGAACTACTGAGTGAGGAACCCAACATTGTAAGATAGCCCCATTTACGCACTGAAGCCCCAGAACCCCTTTATAATTTCCCTTTAAAGTATTTAAAGACCTTGTATTTATGAATATATACAGTGCAGATGTTTTTGTTTATTGTAAAAAGCAGTGGTTTATTCTCCTGTGGTATAGAGACAAGAATGAGGCACATGGTACAATCTCACAGACAATTAAAGAGGAAGTTGGTAGCAATAAGGAGGTTAGGACCAAGACATTTGATGCTGGGAAGGCAAGTGGTAAAATATAAAATATAAGGCTAAACCATGAATATGGAATACAATGCTGCTGTAAACTTTTGATTGTAAGTGATCATCAGTAAGTGAAAAACAAGTGCCAAACGAGTACCAAGTAAATAGCATGCCAATACCCTCGAAAACAGCTTTGACCACCGACTATGATAGATAGACTACAGTTCGCCCACAGTTTTAAATCAGTGACGCTCACAGGATTTCTATCTGATTTGACCCACCATGATTTATCCAGAAAAGGCAGCATGCTCTCAGAAGGGAGTCTAGCCTAACGAAGGTTGGTTGGTTCATCCTCTAGAGCTGAATTCCAAACATTTTGAAAATGAGCAGTCATGCCAAATAAAGAATGGTCAAAACATATACATAGAACTTTGCACGCTACATGGAAACCATAATGGCTCTGCTGAAAACCTGAGCATAAATGCCTGCTTCCCACAGCTTCCACACTCCCCTGCCCAAGACTGTGGTTCTCTACAGTGGTCATTTATTGAATGGATACAAATGGTCAACAGAGTCATGGAGAGAGGAATACAGTATGCACATTGCATGTATTTTGTATGTTTTATATTCTACGTTTTTCAAGACAAAGGACGGCATCATACAATGGTTGTTCTTCAATGTCATTGTCTTAGTCCTTCATATTCTATTTTTGAACTCATAGCTCTGCACTGTGTAGTTGTCAGAGGATCATGTATAAAAAAATCTATTTTATAGGAAAAATGAAAATAACAGAAAGATAAATTATTTTAAAATATATTATGAGCATGTGTTCAATGTAAATAACATTAAGTCAAAACTGATTTTATATACTTGTATTTTTTACTCAGTTTATTTTCTTGAGGCTTGTATGGGGTTTTGGCTTCTTTGCGGTGGAGGCTTCAAGAGACAGTGAATACTGTAAAGTCAGCATAATTGTTCTTAAAGATAACTCTAACATTTGCCGTTCCTAAGCACAAAACAAATCCTAACAAATTTAGAAAATCAACAATTCTCTTCCCCTTTTCAACTGTTTTATATACAGTACAACACATCGAAAGGCAACTCTAAAGGCTATTAAAGGGATCATGATCAGCTGTTTTATGTCATTGACATTGCACAATACTTACCAAGTATTTTTGTAGCATCCCGATTTGTAGCATGACCCATTTGTTTGAGGGGTTGGTGAGGGGTATATGGGTTCTGTCTGTACCCAGTAACATAGCCATCTGTGCAGATAAACACACTGACCAAACACAAGTAGTATTGGTGCGAACTCATTCAATTTTTGGTATACTCTGATGTTCTTGCAAAGGATCACAACAAATGATATTTAGAGGGTCACAATCACCGTGTACATTTTTGTTAGGATTTGTGCTGTGCTTGCTAATAACAAAACAAACATGTATTACCCTTTGTGATAATACTATACCAACAAAGCTTTGTCCATGTTCACTTATTCATGTCTTATGGGAACGTAAATGATTTTCCTCTACCTCATGTGTATAGCTTGTAGGTATAAACAGATCACGAATGACTGGTAAGAATGTATTTAAGTTATTTAACATCTTTGTAAAAACAAAGGCAAGAAAATCTGAAATAATAAATTAATTTTTAAATTATTTTAATGTTTGGTCTCATTCATACCCAGTGGTTATTTATCTATTGCTAATTGGAGCTTGGTCCGAGGCTAAGTAAGCAAACAGTAAAAGTTCTACAACACTAATATTTCTTTCTCCCCATAAGTCAAAGCAACTTTTTGTATGTATTTGTTTTATTTTATTTAACCAGGGAAGTCAATTAAGATCAAATTCTTCATTACAATGATGGCCTGGCAAAAGGCAAAAGGCTTCCTATGGGGATGGGGGCTGGGATAAAAAACAATGTAAGACAAATGGACAACACAGACAGAAGACACTGGCAACAGCAAAAATACAACAGCAACCAAACAGTAGATGTGTGTGTGTATGTGCCGGCATGTGCAATGGTGTAAAGTACTTAAGTACGAATTACTTTAAAGTACTACTTAAGTACTTTTTTGGGGTATCTGTACTTTACTATTTATATTTTTTACTTTTACTCCACTATATTCCAAAAGAAAATAATGTACTTTTTACTCCTTAAATTTTCCCTGACACCCAAAGTACTTGTTACATTTTGAATGCTTAGCAGGACAGGAACATTGTCTAATTCACACACTTATCAAGATAACATCCCAGGTCATCCCTACTGCCTTTGATCTGGCAGGCTCACTAAACCCAAATTCTTTGTTTGTAAGTTATGTCTGAGTGTTGAAGTGTGCCCCCGGCTATCAGTAAATAAATAAATAAACAAGAAAATCGTGCTGTCTTTTTTGCTTAATAATATAAGGAATTCGAAAACATTTTGTTTTACTTTTACTTTTGATACTTATATGTATTGTAAGCCAAATATGTTTAGTCTTTTACTCAATTAGTATTTTACTGGGTGACTTTTACAGTTGAAGTCGGAAGTTTACATACCTTAGCCAAATACATTTAAACTCAGTTTTCACAATTCCTGACATTTAATCCAAGTAAAAATGCCCTGTCTTAAGTCAGTTAGGATCACCACTTTCTTTTAAGAATGAGAAATGTAAGAATAATATTAGAGAGAATGATTTATTTCAGCTTTTCGGTCTTTCATCACATTCCCAGTGGATCAGAAGTTTACATACACTCAATTAGTACTTGGTAGCATTGCATTTACATTGTTTAACTTGGGTCAATGTTTCAGGTAGCCTTTCACAAGCTTCCCACAATAGGTTTGTAACTGAGTTATGTTTGTAGGCCTCCTTTCTCGCACACCCTTTCCAATTCTGCCCACAAATTATCTACAAGATTGAGGTGTGGGCTTTGTGATGGCCACTCCAATACCTTGACTTTGTTGACCCACTGGAATTGTGATGCAGTGAATTATCCACAGAAAAATGTCCACAGAAAAATGTCAAACGTTTTTTATAATCAATCCTCAGGGTGTATTTCTATTATTATCTATTCGATAATATATCAACCGGGACAGTTGGCTTTTCACTAGGACCGGGAGTAACAATGGCCGCCTTTCTCTTTTGCACACAACTCACTCTGAGAGCCCCCACCTATCCACTTACGCAATGTGGTCGTTCACGCTCATTCTTCAAAATAAAAGCCTGAAACTATGTCTAAAGACTTTTGACACCTTAGGGAAGCCATAGAAAAAGGAATCTGGTTGATATCCCTTTAAATGGGCAAAAGGGATGCTTAACAACAGAGAGGTTTCAAAAACAGGGGTACTTCCTGATTGGATTTTCCTCAGGTTTTAGCCTGCAATATCAGTTCTGTTTAACTCACAGACAAAATTTTGACAGTTTTGGAAAGTTTAGAGTGTTTTCTATCCTAACCTAATTATATGCATATTCTAGCATCTGGTCCTGAGAAATAGGCCGTTTACTTTGGGAACGTTATTTTTCCAAACATAAAAATAGTGCCCCCTAGCTTCAAGAGGATATAAGTGTATGTAAACTTCCAACTTCAACTGTGCTTGAGTCATTTTCTTTTAAGGTATATTTACTTTTACTCAAGTATGACAATTTTGTACTTTTTCCACCACTGGGCATGTGTGTGGTGTGTGTCAAGTAAAACAGCACTCTTCCTTACATAAGGCAATGCAAACTAGTAACACCAGGTGATAACTAGAGACAACTACATGTCTCAACAACCTGTTAATCGAATTGTCCTTTGAACTCCTCCAGGGACACCAGGTCCTGTGACTTTAGGTTGGCTTGGAGAGAATTCCAGCACCCTGGGGGCTGAGTAAGGAAATCAACTTTTTCCATGCTCGGTTCTATTTTTCGGGACTGTTGGCATATAACAAGATTGAGGTTTGAGCTTGTATGTGTTTTCATTTTGAGCTAGAACAGGATAAATAAAATGGCCTAATAAATTAGAATGTACCAGTGTCAGAGCCTGCATATTGCTAGTGATGTCCACCCGAGAGAAAAGTACAACGAATCGTCTCTTTTCTGGCGGCAAAGGAAAAACAAGTCTGTGCCTGTAATAAACCCCAACACGCAGCTTGAGTGTCCTGACAAGGTTCTCTCATGGGTGGTGAAGCTCAACTTCTCATCCCTTGAACTCCCAGATACGTGTACATCTTGACTTGATCTATAGAATGTCCTTCCAAGGTAGTAATTACACGGTTGTCAGTGTTTAGTACTATTAAATACCATGCATTTTGTTTTAGAAGAATTCAGAACAAGCTTCAAATCATACAGATTCTGTTGAATGATGTTAAAGCTGTTTTTGAGCTTTATCAAAGGCCAAAGTCAAACTGCTGCTACTTGAATAGAGAACAGTGTCATCCGCATAAAATGTCAATCAAATCAAAAGTATTTATAAGCCCTTTTTACATCAGCAGATGTCACAAAGTGCTTATACAGAAACCCAGCCTAAAACCCCAAACAGCAAGCAATGCAGATGTAGAAGCACGGTGGTTAGGAAAAACTCCCTGGAAAGGCAGCAACCTAGGAAGAAACCTAGAGAGGAACCAGGCTCTGAGGGGTGGCCAGTCCTCTTCTGGCTGTGCCGGGTGGAGAGTGTAAGAGTACATGGCCATTGAGGCCAGATTGTTCTTCAAGAAGTTCAAGTCTTCGTAGATGACCAGCAGGGTCAAATAATAATACATCAGCAGTCTCCATATGTCTTCCAATATTGTTGATCTAGATAATAAACAACAGGGGACCTACAATAGGTCCTCGAGGCACACCCGAGCACAACTCTACAGTGTCCGACATACAACCATCTGCCTTGGGTTTGATTTGACAGGCAGTTCACAAATCACTCCAGAACATGACCAGTAATCCCAGTACAGTCCAATCTCTGCACCAAGTCAGTATGGTCCACATGTCAAACGCCTCTATGAATACAGATATACAATGCAACTTCTTATCCAGGGCACAGTGAATACCCCACTGGGCACAGACTTCAGTTCGATGGCTAGGTTTTATTTATACTTGGTTGAGTTGTCAACTAACATGAATTCAATGAAAAATCAACCCAAAAATGTCACCCTGTCATTGGACTTAGGTTCAAAGTTATGTGAAAACAATAAGAAATCCCTTACATTTATTAGGCCCTAATCTATGGATTTGACTGGGCAGGGAGCCAGGCCCACCCACTGGAGAGCTAGGCCCAGCCAATCAGAATACATTTTTTCCCAACAAAAGGGCTTTATTACAAACAGATCCCTCAGATAAAGAAGCTAGGCTGGCATGGTTACACATGGTCTGCAGTTGTGAGGCTGGTTGGACATACTGCCAAATTCTCTAAAACAACTGTCATGTATTGTCATGTTGTGTCTTGTTTCTGTCCTTTCCCTTCACCCTGTCTCCCTCTGCTGGTCGTTATTAGGTTACCTTTTCTCCCCCTCTTTCTCCCAGCTGTTCCTTGTCTCCTCCTAACTACCTCGTCACCCCTTTTCCCACCTGTTCCCTTTTTCCCTCTGATTAGTCCTCTATATCTCTCTCTGTTTTTGTTCCTGTCTTTGTCGGATTCTCGTTTGTGTTACTCATGCCTGAACCAGACTATCGTCGTGTTTGCTGCAACCTTGTCCTGTCCTGTCGGAATCTGCCTGTCCATCTGAGCCTACGTGTGTTTCATCATTAAAGAAACTCTGTTTTGTTAATTCGCTTTTGGGTCCTCATTCACCGCATGACAGAAGAATCCGACCAAGAATGGACCCAGCGACTTCGGATCCTCTCCACTCAGCCGTCGAGATCCAGGGAGCGATGCTAGGCAGACACGAGCAGGAATTGTCTGCTGCTCGACATGCCGTTGAGACCCTGGCCACCCAAGTCTCCAACCTCACAGAACAGGTTCACCATCTCCGCCTCGATCCACCGGCCACTTCCAGGGCTTTCGAATCTCCGGAGCCCAGAATCAATAACCCGCCGTGTTACTCTGGGGAGCCCACTGAATGCCGCTCGTTCCTCACCCAGTGTGATATTGTGTTTTCTCTCCAGCCCAACACTTACTCCAGGAGCACTGCTCGTGTCGCCTACGTCATATCTCTCCTTACTGGACGGGCTCGTGAGTGGGGCGCGGCAATCTGGGAGGCAAGGGCTGAGTGTACTAACCAGTATCAGGACTTTAAGGAGGAGATGATACGGGTTTTTGATCGATCTGTTTTTGGGGAGGAGGCTTCCAGGGCCCTGTCTTCCCTATGTCAAGGTAATCGATCCATAACAGACTACTCTATTGAGTTTCGCACTCTTGCTGCCTCCAGTGGCTGGAACGAGCCGGCTTTGCTCGCTCGTTTTCTGGAGGGTCTCCGCGCAGAGGTAAAGGATGAGATTCTCTCCCGGGAGGTTCCTTCCAGCGTGGATTCCTTGATTGAACTCGCTATTCGCATTGAGCGACGGGTTGATCTTCGTCACCGAGCTCGTGGAAAGGAGCTCGCGTTCTCCGTTGGCCCCCTCTCCGCATCACTACCATCTTCCTCTGCCAGCTCGGGTGCTGAGCCTATGCAGCTGGGAGGTATCCGCATCTCGACTAAGGAGAGGGAACGGAGAATCACCAACCGCCTCTGTCTCTATTGCGGTTCCGCTGGTCATTTTGTCACTTCATGTCCAGTAAAAGCCAGAGCTCATCAGTAAGCGGAGGGCTACTGGTGAGCGCTACTACTCCTGTCTCTCCTTCAAGATCCTGCACTACCTTGTCGGTCCATCTACGCTGGACCGGTTCGTCAGCTTCCTGCAGTGCCTTAATAGACTCTGGGGCGGAGGGCTGTTTTATGGACGAGACCTGGGCTCGGGAACATGACATTCCTCTCAGACAGTTAAGGGAGTCCACGGCCTTGTTCGCCCTGGATGGTAGTCCTCTCCCCAGGATTCAGCGTGAGACGCTACCTTTAACCCTCACTGTTTCTGGTAATCATAGCGAAACCATTTCTTTTCTAATTTTTCGTTCACCTTTTACACCTGTTGTTTTGGGCCATCCCTGGCTAGTTTGTCATAATCCTTCCATTAATTGGTCTAGTAATTCTATCCTCTCCTGGAACGTCTCTTGTCATGTGAAATGTTTAATGTCTGCTATCCCTCCTGTTTCCTCTGTCTCTTCTTCACAGGAGGAGCCTGGTGATTTGACAGGGGTGCCGGAGGAATATCACGATCTGCGCACGGTGTTCAGTCGGTCCAGGGCCACCTCTCTTCCCCCACACCGGTCGTATGATTGTAGTATTGATCTCCTTCCGGGAACCACTCCCCCCCGGGGTAGACTATACTCTCTGTCGGCTCCCGAACGTAAGGCTCTCGAAGATTATTTGTCTGTAGCTCTTGCCGCCGGTACCATAGTCCCCTCCTCCTCTCCCGCCGGAGCGGGGTTTTTTTTTGTTAAGTAGAAGGACGGGTCCCTGCGCCCCTGCATAGATTATCGAGGGCTGAATGACGTAACAGTGAAGAATCGTTATCCGCTTCCTCTTATGTCTTCAGCCTTCGAGATCCTGCAGGGAGCCAGGTTTTTCACTAAGTTGGACCTTCGTAACGCTTACCATCTCGTGCGCATCAGGGAGGGGGACGAGTGGAAGACGGCGTTTAACACTCCGTTAGGGCACTTTGAATACCGGGTTCTTCCTTTCGGCCTCGCTAACGCTCCAGCTGTCTTTCAGGCATTAGTCAATGATGTCCTGAGAGACATGCTGAACATCTTTGTTTTCGTTTACCTTGACGATATCCTGATTTTTTCACCGTCACTCCAGATTCATGTTCAGCACGTTCGACGTGTCCTCCAGCGCCTTTTAGAGAATTGTCTTTTTGTGAAGGCTGAGAAGTGCTCTTTTCATGCCTCCTCCGTCACATTTCTCGGTTCTGTTATTTCCGCTGAAGGCATTAAGATGGATCCCGCTAAGGTCCAAGCTGTCATTGATTGGCCCGTCCCTAAGTCACGCGTCGAGCTGCAGCGCTTTCTCGGCTTCGCGAACTTCTATCGTCGTTTCATCCGTAATTTCGGTCAGGTGGCAGCTCCTCTCACAGCCCTTACTTCTGTCAAGACGTGCTTTAAGTGGTCCGTTTCCGCCCAGGGAGCTTTTGATCTCCTCAAGAATCGTTTTACATCCGCACCTATCCTTGTTACACCTGACGTCACTAGACAGTTCGTTGTCGAGGTTGACGCGTCAGAGGTGGGCGTGGGAGCCATTCTTTCTCAGCGCTCCCTCTCTGACGACAAGGTCCACCCTTGCGCGTATTTTTCTCATCGCCTGTCGCCGTCGGAACGTAACTATGATGTGGGAAACCGCGAACTGCTCGCCATCCGCTTAGCCCTAGGCGAATGGCGACAGTGGTTGGAGGGGGCGACCGTTCCTTTTGTCGTTTGGACTGACCATAGGAACCTTGAGTACATCCGTTCTGCCAAACGACTTAATGCGCGTCAGGCGCGGGTTGACTGTCTGGGGAATTGAGAGGCAGGTAAAGCAAGCACTCACTCAAACTCCGTCGCCGCGCGCTTGTCCTAGGAACCTTCTTTTCGTTCCCGTTCCTACTCGTCTGGCCGTTCTTCAGTGGGCTCACTCTGCCAAGTTAGCCGGCCATCCTGGCGTTCGGGGTACGCTTGCTTCCATTCGCCAGCGTTTTTGGTGGCCCACCCGGGAGCATGACACGCGTCGCTTCGTGGCTGCTTGTTCGGTCTGCGCGCAGACTAAGTCCGGTAACTCCCCTCCTGCCGGCCGTCTCAGGCCGCTTCCCATTCCCTCTCGACCGTGGTCTCACATCGCCTTAGATTTTGTCACCGGACTGCCTTCGTCAGCGGGGAAGACTGTTATTCTTACGGTTGTCGACAGGTTCTCTAAGGCGGCTCATTTTATTCCCCTTGCTAAGCTTCCTTCTGCTAAAGAGACGGCACAAATCATCATCGAGAATGTTTTCAGAATTCATGGCCTTCCGTCAGACGTCGTTTCGGACAGAGGTCCGCAATTCACGTCTCAATTTTGGAGGGAGTTTTGCCGTTTGATTGGGGCTTCCGTCAGTCTCTCTTCCGGCTTTCACCCCCAGTCTAACGGTCAAGCAGAACGGGCCAATCAGACTATTGGTCGCATCTTACGCAGTCTTTCTTTTCGCAACCCTGCGTCTTGGTCAGAACAGCTCCCCTGGGCAGAATACGCCCACAACTCGCTTCCTTCGTCTGCGACCGGGCTATCTCCTTTTCAGAGTAGCCTCGGGTACCAGCCTCCGCTGTTCTCATCTCAGTTCGCCGAGTCCAGCGTCCCCTCCGCTCAGGCTTTTGTCCAACGTTGCGAGCGCACCTGGAAGAGGGTCAGGTCTGCACTTTGCCGTTATAGGGCGCAGACTGTGAGAGCTGCTAATAAGCGTAGAACTAAGAGTCCTAGATATTGTCGCGGTCAGAGAGTTTGGCTCTCCACTCAGAACCTTCCCCTTAAGACCACTTCTCGCAAGTTGACCCCGCGGTTCATTGGTCCGTTCCGTATTTCTCGGATCATTAATCCTGTCGCAGTGCGACTTCTTCTTCCGCGATATCTTCGTCGCGTCCACCCGGTCTTCCATGTCTCCTGTGTCAAGCCCGTTCTTCGCGCCCCCGCTCGTCTTCCCCCCCCCCCCATCCTTGTCGAGGGCGCACCCATCTACAGGGTCCGTAGGATTTTGGACATGCGTCCTCGGGGCCGTGGTCATCAGTACCTAGTAGATTGGGAGGGGTACGGTCCTGAGGAGAGGAGTTGGGTTCCCTCTCGGGACGTGCTGGACCGTGCGCTGATCGATGATTTCCTCCGTTGCCGCCAGGTTTCCTCCTCGAGTGCGCCAGGAGGCGCTCGGTGAGTGGGGGGGTACTGTCATGTATTGTCATGTTGTGTCTTGTTTCTGTCCTTTCCCTTCACCCTGTCTCCCTCTGCTGGTCGTTATTAGGTTACCTTTTCTCCCCCTCTTTCTCCCAGCTGTTCCTTGTCTCCTCCTAACTACCTCGTCACCCCTTTTCCCACCTGTTCCCTTTTTCCCTCTGATTAGTCCTCTATATCTCTCTCTGTTTTTGTTCCTGTCTTTGTCGGATTCTCGTTTGTGTTACTCATGCCTGAACCAGACTATCGTCGTGTTTGCTGCAACCTTGTCCTGTCCTGTCGGAATCTGCCTGTCCATCTGAGCCTACGTGTGTTTCATCATTAAAGAAACTCTGTTTTGTTAATTCGCTTTTGGGTCCTCATTCACCGCATGACAACAACATTGGAAGTGGCTAATGGTAGAGAAATTAACATTCAATTCTCAGCCAACAGCTCTGGTGGACATTCCTGCAGTCAGCATGCCAATTGCACACTGTCTCAAACCTCAAAACAGACATCTGTGGCATTGTGTATTAGAGTGGCCCTTTATTGTCCCTAGCATAAGGTGCACCTGTGTAATGATCATGCTGTTTAATCAGCTCCTTGAAATACCACATCTCTCAGGTGGATTGATTATCTTGACAAAGGATAAAATGCACACTAAGAGGGATATAAACAAATTGATGCAAAAAAATTGAAATAAATATGTTTTTTGGTGAGTATGGAACATTTCTGGGATCTTTTATTTCAGCTCATGAAACATTGGACCAGCACTTCATATGTTGAGTTTATATTTTTTGTTCAGTGTAGTTTTTCACATTGATTCAACTTCATCACAAAACATTTTTTGGTTGAAATGACTTGGAAACAACGTTTATTCAAGCAGTTTTTGCCCAGTGGGTATCATTCAAAACCTTCAAACCTGATTACATCTATGTCGGCGCCATGGATTTCAACATGGTGCCGACAGAGATGGTCGCCTCGCTTCACGTTCTTAGAAAACTTTGCATGTATTTTGTTTTTTTATGTAGTATTTCTTACACTGTTACCCCAGGAAATCTTAAGTCTTATTACATACAGCCGGGAAGAACTATTGGATATAAGAGCAACATCAACTTACCAACATTGCGACCATGAATACCACTTTCCTGAAGCGGATCCTCTGTTTGGATCACCACCTAGGACAATGGATCGGATCCCAGTAGGTGACCCAAAACAACAGCGCCGCAGAAGGGGCAGTCAGAGCGGTCAACTGGTCAGGCTCCATAGACGGGCACATCGCTCACCGCTCCCGAGTAAACTACTCGCCAATGTCCAGTCTCTTGACAACAAGGTAGACGATATTTGAGCAAGGGTTGCCTTCCAGATCTGAGATTGTAACATTCTCTGTTCCATGGAAACATGACCCACTCGGGATACGTTATCAGAGTCGGTACAGCCACCCGGTTTCTTCACGCATCGCACCGAGAGAAACAAACATCTCTCTGGTAAGAAGAAGAAGAGGGTGTATGCCTTATGATTAACAAGTCATGGTGTGATCATAACAACAGACAGGAACTCAAGTCCTTTTGTTCACCTGACCTAGAACTCCTTACAATCAAATGCCGACTGCATTATCTACCAAAATAATTATCTTCGATTATAATCACAGCCATGTATATCCCCCCCAAGCAGACACCTTGACGGCCCTGAAAGAACTTCATTGGACTCTATGTAAACTAAAAACCACATATCCTGAGGCTGCATTTATTGTAGCTGGGGATTTTAACAAAGCTAATCTGAAAACAAGGCTCCTTAAATTCTATCAGCATATCGAATGCCCGACCCGGGCTGGCAGCATTCTGGATCATTGCTACTCTAACTTCCGCAATGCATACAAAGCCCTCCCTCGCCCTCCTTTTGGAAAATCTGACGATGACCCCATTTTGTTGCTCCCAGCCTAAAGATAGAAACTAAAACAGGAAACGCCCATGCTCAGGTCTGTTCAACGCTGGTCCGACCAATCTGATTCCACACTTTAAGATTGCCTCAATCACGTGGACTGGGATATGTTCCAGATAGCCTCAGACAACAACATTGATGTATGCGGTGATTCAGTGAGCGAGTATATTAGCATGTGCATCGGTGATGTTGTACCCACGGTGACTATAAAAATCTTCCCCAACCAGAAACCGTGGATTGATGGCAGCATTCGCGCAAAACTGAAAGCACGAACCATTCCCTCCGCAATGCAATCAAACAAGCTAAGCGTCAGTATAGAGACAAAGTAGAGTCGCAATTCAACAGCTCACAAGACGTATATGGCAGGGTCTACAGTCAATCATGGATTACAAAAAAGAAAACCAGCCCCGTCGCAGACACCGACGTCTTGGTCCCAGACAAACTAAACAACTTCTTTGCTCGCTTTGAGGACAATACTGTGCCACTGACACGGCCCTCTACCAAAACCCGCGGGCTCTCCTTCATTGAAGCCAATGTGAGTAAAACATGTAAATGTGTTAACCCTCGCAAGGCTGCCAGCCCAGACGGCATCCCTAGCCGCATCCTCAGAGCATGCACAGACCAGCTGGCTGGTGTGTTTACTGACATATTCAAACATTCCCTATCCCAGTCTGCTGTTCCCACATGCATCAAGAGGGCCACCATTGTTCCTGTTCCCAAGAAAGCTAAGGTAACTGAGCTAAACAACTATCGCCCCGTAGTACTCACTTCTGTCATCATGAAGTGCTTTGAGAGACTAGTCAAGGATCATCTCACCTCCACCCTACCTGACACCCTAGACCCACTCCAAGACGTCGCCCCAATAGGTCCACAGACGACGCAATCGCAATCACACTGCACACTGCCCTAAACCATCTGGACAAGAGGAATACCTATGTGAGAATGCTGTTCATCAACTACAGCTCAGCATTTAACACCATAGTACCCTCCAAACTTGTCATTAAGCTCGAGACCCTGGGTCACGACCCTGCCCTGTGCAACTGTGTCCTGGACTTTCTGACGGGCCACCCCGAGGTGGTGTGGGTAGGAAACAACATCTCCACCCCACTGGTCCTCAACACTGGGGCCCCACAAGGCTGCATTCTCAGCCCTCTCCTGTACTCCCTGTTCACACATGACTGCGTGGCCATGCACGCCTCCCACTCAATCATAAGATTTGCGGACAACCCTACAGTGGTAGGCTTGATTACCAACAACAACGAGGTGGCCTACAAGGAGGAGGAGACGGCCCTCAGAGTGTGGTGTCAGGAAACAAAACAAAGGAGATGATCGTGGACTTCAGGAAATAGCAGAGGGAGCACCCCCCTATCCATATCAATGGGACAGTAGTGGAGAAGGTGGGAAGTTTTAAGTTCCTTGGCGTACACATCTCTGTAACGGCTTTCATCGGAAGAAGAGGAATCATCGGACCAAAATGCAGTGCAATCTTTAATAATTGCACTGAACACTGAATAAACAAAACAACAAAAAGGAAAACCGAAACAGTCCTGCAAGTTGAATATCACTAAACAGAAATTAACTACCCAGAAACTTAGATGGCAACACAGGCTACCTAAGTATGATTCCCCATATTTCCGGCCGAAACATAGAAATACAAAAACCTAGACATACAAACATAGAATGTCCACCCAAATTACACCCTGACCAAACAAAAATAGAAACATACAAAGCAATCTATGGTTAGGGCGTGACAGTACCCTCCCCCCCAAAGGTGCAGACTGCGGTCGCAAAACCTGAACCTATAGGGGAGGGTCTGGGTGGGCATTACTCCGCGGTGGCGGCTCTGGTGAGGGATGTGGACCCCGCTCCACGTTTGGCTCGGCTCACTTAGGTGATGCCTCTAGAGCGGGGACCCTCACCACTGACCCCGGACTGAAAGGCGCCTCTGGACTGAGGGGAGGTGACTCTGGCACCTCCGGACTGAGGGGCTGCGACTCTGGCACCTTCGGACAGGCTTGGTGCGTGGAGGAGGCACCGGATGAACCGGGCTGTGAGGGAGCACTGGAGCTCTGGTGCGCAGCCTTGGCACCACTCCTTCAGGCTGGATGACCACTTTAACCCGGCCCCTCCAGAGTGCCGGCACAGGTCGAACTGGGCTGTGGGGGAGCACTGGAGATCTGGTGCATACCAAACGCACCTCTCCCTTAGGCTCAATGCCCACATTCGCCGGCATGAGCGGAGCGCAGGCATAGAGCGAACTGAACCCTCCCAACGCCCCGGAGACACAGTACGCAGAGCCTGCGCAGGATACCCTGGACCGAACCTGTGCACCGGAGACCAAACAAGCTGAGCTGGCACAATCCGCCCTGGCTGGATGCCCACTCTCGCATGGCACTTGCGGGGGGCTGGCCTATAGCACTCCGGGCTATGAACGCGCACTGGAGACACCGTGCACTTCATCGCATAACACGTGCCTGACCAGTACCACACTGCTTCCGGTAAGCACGGGGAGTTCGCTCAGGTCTCTGCCTGACTCCGCCAATCTCCCTGTGTGCCTATCTTGCCTGTTGCGTTGCCTTACCTCCTATCACCGCCGCTCAGCTTTAGCTGCCTCCAGTTCTTCTTTGGGGCAGCGATATTGCCCAGCCTGTGCCCAGGGTCCCTTACTGTCCAATATCTCCTCCCATGTCCATGAGTCCAACACTTTCTGCTCCCTGTTACCCCGCTGCTTGTTCCTTTTGTGGTGGGTAGTTCTGTAACGGCTTGCTTCGGAAGAAGAGGAATCATCAGACCAAAATGCAGCAGGGAACATGTTCATCTTTAATAATTGCACTAACACTGAATAAACAAAACAACTAAAAGGAAAACTGAAACAGTCCTGCAAGTTGAATATCACTAAACAGAAATTAACTACCCACAAACTAAGATGGCAACACAGGTTACCTAAGTATGATTCAAAATCAGAGACGAAAGACAGCTGTCCCTGATTGAGAACCATACCCGGCCGAAACATAGAAATACAAAAACGTAGACATACAAACATAGAATGTCCACCCAAATCACACCCTGACCAAACTAAAATAGAAACATACAAAGCAATCTACGGTCAGGGCGTGACAATCATGGACAAACTGAAATGGCCACCAACACAGACAGCGTGGTGAAGAAGGTGCATCAGCGCCTCTTCAACCTCAGGAGGCTGAAAAAATGTGGCTTGTCACCGAAGACACTCACAAACTTTTACAGATGCACAATCGAGAGCATCCTGCCGGGCTGTATCACCACCTGGTACGGCAACTGCTCCGCCCACAACCGTAAGGCTCTCCAGAGGGTAGTAAGGTCTGCACAACGCATCACTGAGCGCAAACTACCTGCCCTCCATTTACACCTACAGCACCCGATGCCACAGGAAGGCCAAAAATATCATCAGGGACAACAACAACCACAGCTTCTGCCTGTTCCCCCCACTATCATTCAGAAGGCGAGGTCAGTACAGATGCATCAAAGCTGGGACCGAGAGACTAAAAAACAGCTTCTATCTCAAGGCCATCAGACTGTTAAACAGCCATCACTAACATTGAATGGCTGCTGCCAACATACTGACTCAACTCTAGCCACTTTAATAATGGAAATTGTATGAAAAAAATGTATCACTAGTCACTTTAAACAATGCCACTTTATATAATGTTTACATACCCTACATTACTCATCTCATATGTATTTACTGTACTCTATACCATCTACTGCATCTTGCCTATGCCGCACGGCCCTCGCTCATCGATATATTTATATGTACATATTTATGTACGTACTTATTCATTCCTTTACACTTATGTGTATAAGGTAGTTGTTGAGAAATTGTTAGATGTCTTGTTAGATATTACTGCACGGTCGGAACTAGAGGCACAAGCATTTCGCTACACTAGCATTAACATCTGCTAACCGACTAGAGCATGTGACTAATACCATTTGATTAGATTTGATTTGAAATACCACTCAAAATATTGTTTTCCTGGAGGTACACCTTAAGCTTCTTATGACTAGGGACTCCAATACCTTTGCCAGAATAGACATATGGGCCGTTATTCAGTAGAGTAGGATCACCTCCTTTCTAAAGAGGTAGGACAAAGAGGTAGGACAAATGCTGACTTCCACAACTTAGGTATTTCAGAAGATTCTTGGATGAGGTTAAAGATGCATGTTAAACTGGGATCAATCAGTGATGTAGTGGTACTGAAATACAATAGGTGTGTAAAACTGATCACTGTTTGCGGTGAATAAAGTAACGCTCCTGCTTAACTTTCAATGCATTTTTCTACAAAGGGGGTAAACCCTCGTGCAAAATAATAAAGATGAGGTGCTGAGAGTAGTGAAGCTACAGAGAGGGAGAGGTACCCACCTCTGTCATCAGATTAAAGTACACATGAACATTAGAGACACTTTCAGTTGGAAAAGAGCTGTACATCCCGTGTTGTGGAGTGATGTCACACACAAGGAAGGTCATGTCTGCGAACTGAGTTAAGTCATGCCGAGATAAGTGTTTATTAGAATCTGATACCCACTCCTGTTGGATTACCATATACAGCATGGAGACTCACCCACTATTTGCTATGACATTTCAAATGTCTTCCCCCGATGCCCAAGGGTAGCATTTTAAAATGATTATAAAGCCCTACGATTGTCTTCTGTCATTGTACAGTATACATTTCAATCTGTCATGGTGTCCGTTTACCAGAAAGTCAAGCACAATTAATTTCTAACTCATTAATATGAAATATCACTACAAACATTTCAGTCTGTTTTGGTTTACACAGAACAGGACATGTTTGCCAAAACTGATACAATCTCCTTGTTGAACTCCTATTATTTCAACAAGCCCAATTCCCCTACCAGATGTGTAAAGAATTTTGTTTCTCAACAACCTTCACGAGGCGAAGCTTCTCATTGCTCCATGCGCACAAGCCTGGAAGCCCTGACTTCATCCAAAAGAATGAGACTTGAGTCCCTGAATCTGAGTCTGTGAAGAATAACCTCCCTTCAGATTGTGAAAAACAAAACCCAATTACAGGGAGTGTATCTGTTCTAATACCTAAAACATCACTAGAAAAGCCCTGTGGTATCCTCAACACGTGTAGTTGAATCAACCAGACACTACAGTTACAAGCAGCAGGGACCTGGTCTTAGATATAACTCCCCAGGGTCCTACTCGCCTTGCCCTGAGGAACAGTGTGTCCTGAATATTCCCTGCTCGGCCCGGACCCCTCCTTACTTCCTGCCCAGTACCAGGCTCTAATATGAGCCGTAGCTCTGTGGTGTGCTGTAATCCAGCAAGGTTTTGACAGCTGTTACCATAGAGGAAGTGGGTGCAGCTAGAGCACAGACCAACTAAAAAATAGTAAAACATTATCTAATACACGCCTCAAATAACCCCCCCCCCCCCCCTTACTCTCTCTCATTCTCATCCTTCTGGTCTGCTGAGGCACACAATAGGATAGGTCTGTGGCCGTCAAGCTTAGTGAATAAGGCTATGAGATAACCCTTGAAATGCTGAAAATTACATAAAATCTTTAACCCTAAAAGTGCCAACAGGGGTCATTTATGACCCCAAATTGAGAATTATTAGACGTTTTGTATGTTTTTGTTATGTTCTTGTTATGAACATTTGTCTGTTATTCATTCAAAGTATTGTGTTTCTGTAATACTCAGAGGCTGTGAAATTGGCGATTGAGCTAATTGAGCTAATCTGACATACCGGTATGTCCACCGATATGGTTGATATAGGCGATATGGGCGCTGGTGCCATCAGACTTTTAGCTCTAGTGGTTCTCTCAGTTACCACCTGTGAGTCAACCAGCAGTTGTTCAGGGAGCTGTGAATCTTTTTTGCACAATAAATCTTTCACTACTTGAAAAAATGTGGAAGGATTATTCAGATTACATTTGTAAAACAAAAATAATCATTATGGGGTATTGTGTGTAGATGGGTGAGAAAGAAATATATGTAATCATTTTGAATTCAGGCTGTAACACCACAAAATGTTGAGTAAGTCAAAGGGTATGAATCCTTTCTGAAGGCACTGTATTCGTAGAGGTTTTGCTAAGGAGTGTTGATTGTGGTGTAGTTAATTTCTTTGTAATTGAATGCAGTGTTGAGGCCCAGGAGGTGCGGGCCAGAGAAGTTGCTACCACTTAGCTACTACTAAGTGAGTTACTGCTGCTTGGTGAACTAGAATGCAACCTAGAAGAGACTGTCAAGACTGGCCAGTGACAGAAATGTAACAGTTATATGAGAGATGCAGAGAGTGTTTATCAAACACCAGTTAAACAAAAGCTCAACAGTGCATATGATTTCAGACCTTTCATCCGAATGCTTCAACCATTCATACAGTATCAAGGCAAAATATTTGTTGTCCAAGGACAAGCTCAGGACGAAACGGGCAATGCCCTACCCTGTAAAAACACCTTAGCTCATACAGGACTATGGAACGCACAGATTTATACATTTAGATTTTTTTATTCGTATTTTTTAGCTCTTTGGGAAAAAGTCAGTTCCTGTCTGGAAAGTGTGATAGGAGGGGTCTGTAGGCTCGGCAGTACTGTATGTGCCTTAGCTCGCTCACTTCCTGCACCCTGCCCAATAACGTCCCCTGTTTACAACTGTTTTTGATTGTTGTTAAGTACCTGTCAAGGTTCCCACTTGTCCCTCTTGCCTGGAAAAACATGTGAGCTCAGCATTTCTCAAAACAGGAGCAAAATAAAATGCACCAGGTGGAGGGAAAATACAGATGTAGTATCTTAATTTGATCACTCTTTTGTTGGTGGGAATTTCCCTGCAAAGCAGGACATGCAATTTTGTAGGGTATTCAAGGTTTAAAAGTACATTTCCACTTTAAAATGTCAGACTTGATTTGACCTATCCCCGTCGGGAATCAGGCTTCCCTAAAATGGGAAGTCTGGGGAAGAGGGGTCGGAACCCAATGTAAATCAGTGACACCTTGCAACACATTAAAACAATCAAATGCCTTGCTTGGTGGAGCTCAAAAGGTTTGTGCGTTAGGAGAAACAGTGGGTGAGGACTAAACATGTCAACAAAACAAGCACTGGTGACAAAACATTTAAGAATGAAATAAGGTAAAGCTGCAGCAAGAGGGGAGAAAAGGTCTACAAAGCTGTCCGTATCAATATTTTTTATTATGCCATTTCTGAAGGGATGAAATGTCTGTAAACGCTAGCATGAAGGACAAGTAGCTAGCCAACATTAGATTTGTGTTGAAAAAAGTCAGCTAACCTGGTAAGCTACTTACAGTGGGGCAAAAAAGTATTTAGTCAGCCACCAATTGTGCAAGTTCTCCCACTTAAAAAAAGAGGCCTGTAATTTTCATCATAGGCACACTTCAACTATGACAGACAAAATGAGAATTTTTTTTCCTGTATATCACATTGTAGGATTTTTGATTAATTTATTTGCAAATTATGGTCGAAAATAAGTATATATAAGTACGCCGAGGAACTTAAAACTTACTACCCTCTCCACTACTGTCCCGTCGATGTGCACAGGGCGGTGCTCCCTCTGCTGTTTCCTGAAGTCCACGATCATCTCCTTTGTTTTGTTGACGTTGAGTGTGAGGTTATTTTCCTGACAACACACTCCGAGGGCCCTCACCTCCTCCCTGTAGGCCGTCTCGTCGTTGTTGGTAATCAAGCCTACCACTGTAGTGTTGTCTGCAAACTTAATGATTGAGTTGGAGGCGTGCATGGCCACGCAGTCATGGGTGAACAGGGAGTACAAGAGAAGGCTCAGAACGCACTCTTGGGGCCCCAGTGTTGAGAATCAGCGGGTTGGAGATGTTGTTACCGAACCTCACCACCTGGGGGCGGCCCGTCAGGAAGTCCAGTACCCAGTTGCACAGGGCGGGGTCGAGACCCAGGGTCTCTTGATGATGAGTTTGGAGGGTACTATGGTGTTAAATGCTGAGCTGTAGTCGATGAACAGCATTCTCACATAGGTAATCCTCTTGTCCAGATGGGTTAGGGCAGTGTGCAGTGTGGTTGCGATTGCGTCGTCTGTGGACCTATTGGGCGGTAAGCAAATTGGAGTGGGTCTAGGGTGTCAGGTAGGGTGGAGGTGATATGGTCCTTGACTAGTCTCTCAAAGCACTTCATGATGACGGAAGTGAAGTCTGAACCAGACTCACCCAGAGCTTCCTGTCGGCCATATGTTTGTAGTAATCTCTTTCCCTGGATTTTCTCCCTCTCTACAGCATAAGGCGCTAGTCGATTCAGGCGCAGCTGGGAACTTTATGGATCATGGGCTCGCCCTAAGGCCAGGGATTCCCCTGGTGTCGTTAGACCAACCTTTCCCCATGCACTCCTTAGATAGCCGACCATTAGGGTCAGGGCTGGTCAGGGAGGCCACGGTGCCACTGGACATGGTAACGCAGGGGGGTCATAAGGAACGGATTAGTCTATTCCTTATTGATTCACCTACGTTTCCAGTGGTGCTGGGGATTCCGTGGCTAGCTCATCACAACCCGGTGATTTCAGGGAGACAGGCGGCTCATCGAGGGTGGTCAGAGGAGTATTCAGGCAGGTGTATAGGAGTTTCCGTAGGTGCGACTACGGTGGAGAGTCCAGACCATGTTTCCACCGTGCGCTTTCCCTCTGAATGTGCCGATTTGGCTTTCGCCTTCTGTAAGAAGAAGGCGACCCAATTACCACCCCATCGTCGAGGGGACTGCGGGATAAACCTCCTGGAGAACGCTGCACTTCCCAGGAGTCACGTGTACCCATTGTCCCAGGAGGAGACAGTGGCTATGGAGACATATGTCACTGAATCTCTGGGGAAGGGGTACATTCGGCCCTCCACGTCACCCATCTCCTCGAGCTTCTTTTTTGTGAAGAAGAAGGAGGGAGGTCTGCGTCCGTGCACTGATTATAAAGGTCTAAATTCAATCACAGTGGGGTTTAGTTACCCACTACCTCTCATCGCTACGGCGGTGGAATCATTTCACGGGGCGCATTTCTTCACAAAACTGGACCCGAGGAGTACATATAACCTGGTGCGTATCCGGGGAGGAGATGAGTGGAAAACCGCATTTAGCACTACATCTGGCCATTATGAATACCTCGTCATGCCATATGGGTTGAGAAATGCTCCAGCCATCTTCCAATCTTTCGTAGACGAAATTCTCCGAGACCTGCACGGGCAGGGAGTGGTAGTGTACATCGATGACATCTTGATCTATTCTGCCACACGCGCCGCACATGTGTCTCTGATGCGTAAGGTACTAAGGTACTTACTGCTGGAGCATGACCTATATGTCAAGGCTGAGAAATATGTGTTCTCCAAACAAGCCTTTTCTTTCCTGGGTTATCGCATTTCCACCTCCGGGGTGGTGATTGAGTGTGACCGCGTTACAGCCGTGCGTAATTGGCCGACTCCGACCATGGTAAAAGAGGTGCAGCGGTTTTTAGGGTTTGCCAATTACTACCGGAGGTTTATCCACGGTTTTGGTCAGGTGGCTGCTCCCATTACCTCACTGCTCAAGGGAGGACTGGCGCGCTTGCACTGGTCAGCAGAGGGGGGCAGAGCTTTCAGTCGTCTGAAGGAGCTGTTCACCAATGCGCCAGTGTTGGCGCATCCGGACCCCTCTTTAGCATTCATAGTGGAGGTGGACGCGTCCGAGGCTGGGGTCGGGGCCGTGCTGTCCTAGCGCTCGGGCGCGCCACCAAAGCTCCGCCCTTGTGCTTTTTTTTCCGAAGAAGCTTGGTCCGGCGGAGCAAAACTATGACGTGGGTGACCGGGAGTTGTTAGCTATAGTCGAGGCTCTGAAGGTGTGGAGACATTGGCTTGAGGGGGCTAAGCACCCTTTTCTCATCTGGACTGACCATCGTAATCTCGAGTATATCCGGGCAGCGAGGAGAATGAATCCGCGTCAGGCTAGATGGGCCATGTACTTTGCCCGGTTCCGCTTCACCATCTCGTACAAGCCAGGCTCCCAGAACACAAAAGCTGAAGCGCTGTCCCGCCTGTATGATACCGAGGAGCGGTCCATCGAGCCGACCCCCATCATTCCACCTTCACGTCTCATGGCACCGGTGGTATTGGAGGTGGACGCGGAGATAGAGAGGGCATTACGGTTGGAGCCTGCCCCCTGTCCAGCGGGGGCTCAGTACGTGCCGTGGGGTGTCCGTGATAGGCTGATTCGTTGGGCTCATACTCTACCCTTCTCGGGTCATCCTGGCATCAGGGGGACAGTGCGGAGTCTTAGGGGGAGATACTGGTGGCCCACGTTGGCGAAGGACATGAGGTTTTATGTCTCCTCCTGCTCGGTGTGCGCTCAGAGCAAGGCTCCTTGACACCTGCCTAGAGGGAAGTTACAGCCCCTCCCCGTTCCACAACGGCCGTGGTCACACTTGTCAGTGGACTTCCTCACCGACCTTCCCCTGTCCCATAGACATACCGCGATCCTGGTCGTTGTGGATCGGTTTTCTAAGTCCTGCCGTCTCATCCCGTTGCCCGGTCTCCCTACGGCACTGCGGACTGAGGAGGCTCTGTTTACCCATGTCTTCCGGCACTACGGGGTGCCGATGAGGACATCGTCTCTGATCGGGGTCCCCAGTTCACGTCCAGAGTTTTGAGGGCGTTTATGGAGAGGCTGGGGGTCTGGTCTTCAGATGAAGAAGAAAACCCCTAAGCTGAAAGAGAGACAAGAACAGCAAAATAACATGGTCCTTGTCATCATATGACAACCAGGGCAGGATGGCAGCACAAAATGTCACAAGGATGACTCAGGGCCCACAAGACATGCAGTTGCTCATGCCCAGGACATCGACTTAACATTCTACATGGTCATCACAACAGCCATCGAAAAAATCATCCTGCAGATGAAAAATTTGGAGAGTTTCTGTAAATATGGAGACAACTGGAAAAGGATGGATGAGTTTGACCTGCGTGCCTACATAGGGCTGTGAATCTTAGCGGGTGTGCATAGGTCCCAAGGCGAGGCTACGTGTAGTCTCTGGGATGCAGAGAGTGGAAGGGAGATTATCTGTGCCACGATGCCACTGAAAGTCTTTCACACTTTCTCAAGAATGCTACGATTTGACAACCATGAGTCAAGACCTGTAAGATGTGTGAGGGACAAACTGGCGGCCATAAGAGAGATTCTGGGAGAAGTGGGTGGAGCGCCTGCCATACCTCTACAACCCTGGGCCTGAAGTAACGGTGAATGAGCAACTGGTTCCATTCAGAGGTACATTTATATTTACATATCTGTAATGTAAGGGATTTACACTGTTAGTTGTATTATGTATTGCTGTAATATCATTGATTATCGTGATTGTTATCTGTGACACTGATACTAATTACTGATAGTAATCACTTTTGACAAAAGGTTGCTGTCCTTTCCGGCAGTATGTGCCCAGCAAGCCAGCAAAGTATGATATCAAGATATGGGTGGCCTGTGACGCACAATCCAGCTATGCTTGGAAGATGCACGACAACAGAGGGAAGCCGACTGGTAGAGGGCCGGAGAAGAACCAGGGGATGCGGGTTGTGCTTGATGTGACAGATGGACCGAGGGGGCACAATCCAACGTGTGACAATTTCTTCACCTCTTATGAACTCAGCCAGCAGATCCTGAAGAGGAAGATCACCATGGTTGGCACAGTTAGAAAGAACAAGCCTGAGCTCCCCCCGCATTCCTCCCAACAACGGGGAGAGAGGCCTTTTCATCAAAGTTTGCCTTCACCCCCACCACCACTCTAGTTTCTTACCTTCCAAAGAGGAACAAGAACGTGGTCCTCCTGAGCACACTGCACAAAACGGCTGAGATCAGTGATCGTGAGGACAGGAAGCCAGCCATCATCCTTGATTACGACCACAACAAAGGAGGCATGGACAACCTGGACAAGGTGATTGGAACTTACAGTTGCAGGAGGATGACTGCCCGCTGGCCCCTGGTCATCTTTCATAACATCATTGATGTATCCTCATACAATGCCTTTGTGATATGGAACAAGATCAACCCTACCTGGATGCTTGATAAGGGGAACAAGAGGATGGTGTTCTTGGAGCAGCTGGGAAAGGCACTTGTAACCCCACACATTCAAAGACGGGAGCGCCTCCCCCGCACAGCAGCCTCTGCAGCGCTTGTGAAAGCTGTTCAGGGGGCAAAATCTTGTCATGATCCACCTGATGCTGCAGCTGGGGTAGGTAAGAGGAGGAGTTGCCATTTCTGCCCCCAAAAGAAGGACCGTTAAACAAATACTATGTCCTGCACATGTAAGAAATACATCTGCAAAGTCCATGTACACACACTTGAATACTGTCCTACATGTGCTAGTTAGAGTTGATTGATTTATGTTCTTCACATTTTTGTTTTGTATCTATTATCTTATTTTATTCTTATTTATTGTTGTTGTTCATACACCTTGAGCATATCACTATGTTGACAAAAAGTTCAAGACTGTTATTGTTTCTCTTCAATAAAATGCATTCAAAACTACTTTCTGCACGTTTCTGCTACTTTCTTGTGCTATGTCTTGCAACACAAAATATGTTTATACCTATGCAGTACCTTTGGTAATAATAATAATAATAATAATAATAAAAATACATCTCTACTTTAGTAAAGAAAACAATTATGACAGGTGTGTTGTAATAAAAACGAGTGGTGTTCACTGATTAAATGCAGTCTTTCTGCATTGTTAAGAGGGAAAACCCAGATATTGACAAAGTTTGTGATGAATGACAGGTTGCTTCTTCATGTAAAATAGATTTGGGGTTTGAAATTAAATTAAGCTGCTTTATTTTAGGGATTTAGTGAAGGCAGGTCATTTTTTTACCCTTAGGACAAGTGGAGTATATAGAATGTTAAGGCGATGTTAAGGTTAAAACTAGAGACCACTTTTACTCCATACACAGAGATGTGTACAAAGCTCTCTTACCCTCCATTTTGCAAATGTGACCGTAACTATATTCTCCGGATTCCTGCTTACAAGCAAAAAAAGCAGGAAGTACCAGTGACTCACTCAATACAGAAGTGGTCAGATGACGCAGATGCTAAACTACAGGACTGTTTTGCAAGCACAGACTGGAACATGTTACGGGATTCTTCCGATGGCAATGAGGAGTACACCACATCAGTCACTGGCTTCATCAATAAGTTCATCGATGACATCGTCCTCAAACAGGCAAAGTGTTAATACAGGACTAAGATTGAATCGTACTACACCGTCTCCGATGCTCGTCGGATGTAGCACAGCCGCGAGCTACCCAGTGACACAAGCTTAAAAGATGAGCTAAAATAATTCTATGCTCGCTTTGAAGCAAGCAACACTGAAGCATGCATGAGAGCACCAGCTGTTCTTGACGACTGTGTGATCACGCTCTCCGCAGCCAATGTGAGTAAGACCTTTAAACAGGTCAACATACACAAGGCTGCGGGGCCAGGCGGATTACCAGATCGTGTGCTCCGGGAATGTGCTGACCAACTGGTAGGTGTCTTCACTGACATTTTCAACCTGTCCTTGACCCTGGGACTAAACACCTCCCTCTGCAACTGGATCCTGGACTCTCTCCCTGATCCTGGACTCCCAGGTGGTAAGGGTAGGTAACAGTACATCTGCCACACTGATCCTCAACACGGGGGCCCCTCAGGGGTGCGTGCTAAATCCCCTCCTGTATTCCCTGTTCACCCATGACTGCATGGCCAAGCACGACTCCAACATCATCATTAAGTTTGCCAACGACACAACAGTGGTAGGCCTGATCGCCGACAACGATGAGACAGTCTATAGGGAGGAGTGTGGTGCCAGGATAACAACATCTCCCTCAACGTGATCAAGACAAAGGAGATGATTGGAGACTACAGGAAAAGGAGGGCAGAAAAGTTTCTACAGCTGCACCATCGAAAGCATCCGGACTGGTTGCATCACCGCCTGGTATGGCAACTGCTCAGCCTCCGACCGCAAGGCACTACAGAGAGTAGTTTGTACGGCCCAGCTTCCTGCCATACAGGACCTCTATACCAGGCGGTATCAGAGGAAGTCCCTAAATATTGCTAAGACTCCAGCCACCCAAGTCATAGACTGTTCTCTCTGCTACTACACGGCAAGCGGTACCAGAGCACCAAATCTAGGTCCAAAATGCTTCTTAACAGCTTCTACCCACAAGCCATAAGATCCCTGAACAGCTAATCAAATGGCTACCCAGACTATTTGCATTGACCCTTAACCCCCCACACCCCCATTTTTATGCTGCTGCTCTGTTGATTATCTATTTCTTTGTCACTTTACCTCTACCTATATGATCTCAAATACCTCGACTAACCTGTGTCCCCGCACATTAACTCTGTACCTGTACCCCCTGTATGTAGCCTTGCTACTGTTATTTTATTGTTGCTTTTATTTCAGCTTGTTTAGTAAATACTTTCTTAACACTTATTTTTCTGAAAACTGCATTGTTGTTTAAGGGCTTGTAAATAAGCATTTCACTGTTGTATTCGACGCATGTGACAAATAACATTTGATTTTTTTGAACAACAGCAGTCAATGACCCAAGTTAACTGGTTAACATTGCCTAGCTTGCTAGCTACTTCCAGACATAAATGAGAGAACAGCTCACTGACAATTTTACTCACCCTAGAAGAGCTGATTGGGCTGTTTTTATGTTATTCAGAGGATTGGTGACTGCAACTGTGCTGCTGACAACAATTTACGTTTTTTTGCCAACGTTTACAGACACCGGCCATAATCATCGGGTGTTGAGCGTT
Organism: Oncorhynchus mykiss; assembly: GCF_057628025.1. Taxonomy (NCBI): domain Eukaryota; kingdom Metazoa; phylum Chordata; class Actinopteri; order Salmoniformes; family Salmonidae; genus Oncorhynchus; species Oncorhynchus mykiss. Next base: position 73,777,660 of record NC_143029.1, read on the forward strand.
TGTAAATTTGTCAGTTATTCTACGTTCTGGCACACTCAGACGGGAGTAGATAGCCAGAGCTAATATACCAGCTATGTCTATCAACAGATGTCGCAGTGACGTTCTATTAAAATGGTTACTTACATAGTGGAGTCTTTTGTTAAGAAATGCAGCTAGCTAGCTAGGTAAACAATGAACCATAATCCCAACTCATGACGTTACTACCCTGCATGAATCTGCTAACTAGCTAACATTAGGCTATAACTAGCAAAGCAAATGGCTCTGAGATATGAATAATATTACTACACAGATACACATAACATTAGCTAGCTGACCCAACAACTGCAGTCAAGCACCCATAGGTAGGCCTATCCATATAGGATATACCCTACTCTCTTCATCTGCAAACAGGCTTTCACAGCTTTGATTATCAGAGGACAGAAAACATCATAAAGAAAAAGGCTTCATTATACTCAAATTAGACAGCACTGAATATTATATTGCAATCATTTACAATCAAGATAGCTAGCTAATAGAACATTAGCTGATTACATTTAATTCACTTAGCTAAACAGTGTGTAAAGTTAACTAGATATCTAGCTAGCAGCTCAATTGAGTTAGCCTATAAAGTGGCCTAATGTAGCCATCTAGCTAGCTAGCTAATAATAGATAATCGTTTTTACATTTAAAAAATGTATTTACTTACTTGAATATGTTCTGCCACTGCCTCCATTGTTTGGGTCCTTACAAAAACATAATAATGGGCAATCTTCACAATATTTTTGGGGGAAGCAAAGCACAACCAGCAGCCATGTGGACGAATGGAGACAATGAAAAAAGTGTTTGTCTCAAGAGCGGTTTAGAACATATAAATTGCAGGCTGTCGGCCACAAGTAGCATAGTCAACAACTACCCGGACGGAAAACAGTGATGCATATAACACACAGCAGAGCTGTTCTACGGGCGTGTGGGGGGAAGGTTCTTGAAATTCAATCAAAATCTTGCCGCTGGGAGCCAGGAGGGCCATTCAAACCGTTTCTGCAATACAACATTCTCCAGATCCCCAAGGGAGCTGTGACAACGATGATATTTTGGAGGTACGGCAACACAGGACTAGATTTGCCCTAATGAGAAATGTTTCAACCTCCACAAAAAATGTCCATTCATTATAATTCACATAATAATTTACATTTCCTGTTGCTGGCTCAAAGTAATATCCTACACCTGTTCGCATCTGGTTGTGAGTTGTGCTAAGGTATTTGCTGTGAAGACAAGGAAAACTTTGTTTGAGCTCAAATGCTGGTCTGCTATGTGATAGTAGTGGAATCTTCGAGTCAGTTAGGTGTCTGAGCAAAGTGGTGAACGATCAACAATTTGGAGCAACTACCAAGTCATATCACTCAATGCATTTGACACAAATGAGAATGAGAATCAATAGTTAGTAAACACATACGTATGATTAATGATGGGTGGATTTTAGCCTTACTAGTCATACACTATATACAGTGCATTTGGAAAGTATTCAGACCCCTTGACTTTTTCCTAATTTTGTTACGGTGCAGTCTTATTCTAAAAATGTATTAAATTACAAATTGTCCTCATCAATCTACATGCAATTCCCCATAATGACAAAGCGAAAACAGGTTTTTAGAAATGTTTGCAAATGTATAAAAAATAAAAACAGAAATACCTTATTTACATAAGTATTCAGACCCTTTGCTATGAGACTCGATATTGAGCTCAGGTGCATCCTGATTCCATTGATCATCCTTGAGATGTTTCTACAACTTGAATGGAGTCCACCTATGGTGATTTCAAATGATTGCACATGATTTGCAAAGGCACACACCTGTCTATATAAGGTCCCACAGTTGACAGTGCATGTCAGAGCAAAATCCAAGCCAGAGCAAAATCTTGTTTCACATGACAGCCCACTTGGAGTTTGCCAAAATGGACCTAAAGCGTCTCAGACCATGAGAAACAAGATTCTCTGGTCTGATGAAACCAAGATTAAACTCTTTGGACTGAATGCCATGCATCCCGTCTAGAGGGAACCTGGCACCATCCCTATGGTGAAGCATGGTGTTGGCAGCATCTTGGTGTGGGGTTGTTTTTCAGCGGCAGGGGGCCGGCGAGACTAGTCAGAATTGAGGCAAAGATGAACGGAGCAAAGTACAGAGAGATTGAAACCTGCACCAGAGCACTCAGGTCCTCAGACTGGGGTGAAGGTTTACCTTACAACAGGACAACAACCCTAAGCACACAACCAAGACAACACAGGAATGGCTTTAGGACAAGTCTCTGAATGTTCTTGAGTGGCCCAGCCAGAGCCCGGACTTGAAACCAATCGAACATCTCTGGAGAGACCTGAAAATAGCTGTGCAGCGAAGCTCTCCATCCAACCTGACAGAGCTTGAAAGGATCTGCAGAGAAGAATGGGAGAAAGAAAAACAAATACAGGTGTGCCAAGTTTATAGCTTCATACCTAAGAAGACTCAAGGCTATAATTGCTGCAAAAGTGCTTCAACAAAGTACTAAGTAAAGGGTCTCAATACTTATGTAAATGTGATGTTTCATTTTTGTAATTTTTTTTTGCAAACATTGAAAAAAACAGTTTTTGCTTTGTCATTATGGGGGATTGTGTGTAAATTGATGACGTAAAAAACAATTTAATACATAGTGGGTGTGCACGTCACGGGTGTGGTGTGCACACGTCCAGCTCCATGGTAAGGCGTGCCCACGCCCGGCCCCGTGGTGTGGTGTGCTATTTCAGCCACACCCGTTTCTGACAGGTGTATAAAACCGAGCACACAGCCATGCAATGTCCATAGAGAAGCATTGGCAGTAAAATGGCCTTACTGAAGAGCTCAGTGGCTTTCAACGTGGCACAGTCATATTATGCCACCTTTACAACAAGTCAGTTCGTCAAATTTCTGCCTTGCTAGAGCTGCCTGGTCAATTGTAAGTGCTGTTATTGAAGTGGAATCGTCTAGGAGCAAAAACGGCATAGCCGAGAAGTAGCAGGCCATGAGAGCTCACAGAACAGGACCGCAGAGTGCTGAAGTGCGTGGCACATAAAAATCTTCTGTCATCGGTTGCAACAATCTCTACCGAGTTCCAAACTGCCTCTGGAAGCAATGTCAGCACAAGAACTGTTCAATGGGAGCTTCATGAAATGGGTTTCCATGGCCAAACAGCCGCATACAAGCCTAAGATTAAAATGTGCAGTGCCAAAGGTCGGCTGGAGTGGTGTAAAGCTCGCCGCCATTGGACTCTGGAGCAGTGGAAACACGTTCTCTGGAGTGATGAATAACGCTTTACCATCTGCCAGTCCAACGGACCAATCTGGGTTTAGGGGATGCCAGGGGAGTGCTACCTACCCCAACCCAATGCATAGTGCCAACTGTAAAGTTTGGCGGAGGAGGAATTATGGTCTGGGACTGTTTTTCACTTAAAAAAAAAAAGATTCATTCAGGAGAAATATCATCAAAATAAATACATACATATAAATAATAATGGAGAATGTGTTTCTTTCATTGGCTTACATACTTAGGGAGTGCGAAAAGCCCTGGAGATCCCATAGCAGTGTTTCTAGGGGGATTGGATAAACATAGATCTGTGTAGAAGCCTTACACTCTTGGCAGAGCTGATGATCTCGCGATTGCATCGGGGGAATTGGTGCACTTGCCAGGAGAGATGCAGGGTTAGCAACATTTTATTCTGAGAGGAAATTCCTTTTATTTCTCCATTATTCATCATGTTCTCAGAGGGGTTGGACGCTCTAAATGCTCTAGCAGAGACGAGTCCGAATAAAAACGATTCATCCCCATAGATATCCAACTAGGAAAGAAACGCATATCATATGTGAAAGTTGAAGGACATATGGGATACACACTTCCTATTGACTTCATCACTCAATAGTTGTACAATGCCCTCTTCAGAGGACGTGAATGGACCTACAGTGTAGAAGAATCTGGGCTAAGTATTGAAAAACAAGGACTATAACAGTCTTCCCCCCACCGGACTTCCACATGTTATTTGCATCAGGGAGGCATGAAATATTGACCAGTTGGACGAGTGGAGAGGCTGTGCTTTCTCACAAAATCCACAGGTAGCCTACATTAAATGAAATGGCAGGCTTCAACAAATTAGGTACATCAAATCAAATCAAATGTTATTGGTCACACACATATTTAGCAGATGTTATTGCGGGTGTAGCGAAATGCTTGTGTTCCTAGCTCCAACAGTGTAATAATATCTAACAATTCACAACAATACACACAAATCTAAAATAAAATTATGGAAATAAGAAATATATAAAAATTAGCTTGAGCAATGTCGGAGTGGCATTGACTAAAATACAGTAGAATATAATACAGTATATACATATGAAATGAGTAAAGCAGTACGTAAACATTATTAAAGTGACTAGTGTTCCATTATTAAAGTGACCAGTGATTCCATGTCTATGTAAACTCAACAAAAAAAGAAAGGTCCTCTCACTGTCAACTGCGTTTATTTTCAGCAAACTTAACATGTGTAAATATTTGTATGAATATAACAAGATTCAACAACAGACATAAACTGAACAAGTTCCACAGACATGTGACTAACAGAAATGGAATAATGTGACCCTGAACAATTGGGGAGTCAAAATCAAAAGTAACAGTCAGTATCTGGTGTGACCACCAGCTGCATTAAGTACGGCAGTGCATCTCCTCCTCATGGACTGCACCAGATTTGCCAGTTCTTGCTGTGAGATGTTACCCCACTCTTCCACCAAGGCACCTGCAAGTTCCCAGACATTTCTGGGGAGAATGGCCCTAGCCCTCACCCTCCGATCCAACAGGTCCCAGATGTGCTCAATGGGATTGAGATCTGGGCTCTTCGCTGGCCATGGCAGAACACTGACATTCCTGTCTTGCAGGAAATCACGCACAGAACGAGTAGCATGTTTGGTGGCATTGTCATGCTGGAGGATCATTGGGCGTTCCTGGTGTAACTCGGGCAGTTGTTGTTGCCATCCTGTACCTGTCCCGCAGGTGTGATGTTCGGATGTACCAATCCTGTGCGGGTGTTGATACAGCGATCCTGTGCGGGTGTTGGTCTGCCACTGCAAGGACGATGAGCTGTCCAACCTGTCTCCCTGTAGCACTGTTTTAGGTGTCTCACAGTACGGACATGGCAATTTAATGCCCTGGCCACATCTGCAGTCCTCATCGCTCCTTGAAGAATGCCTAAGGCACGTTCACGCAGATGAGCAGGGACCCAGGGCATCTTCCTTTTGGTGTTTTTCAGAGTCAGTAGAAATGCCTCTTTAGTGTCCTGAGTTTTCATAACCGTTCCTACCGCCTACCGTTCCACAGGTGCATGTTCATTAATTGTTTATGGTTCATTGAACAAGCATAAATCCTTTACAATGAAGATCTTTGTTATTTTGTTATTTGGAGTTATTTGGATTTTGTGATGGCTATTTAACAGTCTGATGACCTTGAGATAGAAGCTGTTTTTTAGTCTCTCGTCCCCAGCTTTGATGCACTTGTACTGACCTCGCCTTCTGGATGATAGCTGGGTGAACAGGCCGTGGCTCGGGTGGTTGATGTCCATGAGGATCAGGTGCTGTAGGTGTCCTGGAGGGCAGGCAGTGTGCCCCCTGTGATCCGTTGGGCAGACCGCACCACCCTCTGGAGAGGCCTGCGGTTGCGGGCGGTGCAGTTACCAAAGCAGGCGGTGATACAGCCCGACAGGATGCTCTCAATTGTGCAGGGAGTACAGGAGGGGGCTGAGTACGCACCCTTGTGGGGCACCTGTTTTTAGGATCAGTGAAGTGGGGGTGTTGTTTCCTACCTTTATCACCTGGGGGCGGCCCATCAGGAAGTCCAGGACCCAGTTGCACAGGGCAGAATTCAGACCCAGGGCCTGAGCTTGATGATGAGCTTGGAGGATACTATGGTGTTGAAGGCTGAGATATAGTCAATTAACAGCATTCTTACATAGGTATTCCTCTTGTCCAGATGGGATAGGGCAGTGTGCATGGCGATTGCATCGTCTGTGGATCCATTGGTGCGGTAAGTAAATTGAAGTGGGTCTAGGGTGACAGGTAAGGTAGAGATGATCCTTAACTAGCCTCTCAAAGCACTTCATGATGACAGAAGTGAGTGCTACGGGGCTATGGTAATTTAGTTCAGTTACCTTTTCTTTCTTGGGTACAGGAACAATGGTGGAGATCTTGAAGCATTAGGGGATAGCAGACTGGTCTAAGGAGAGATTTAATATGTCGGTAAACACTCCAGCCAGCTGGTCTGCGCATGCTCTGAGGACGCGGCTAGGGATGTCATTTGGGCCGGCAGCCTTGCGAGGGTTAACACACTTAAATGTCTTACTCACGTCGGCTAGAACGAGAGGTCACAGTCCTTGGGAGCGGGCCGCATTGAAGGCACTGTTTTTTCCTCAAAGTGAGTGAAAGAAGGTGTTTAGCTTGTCTGGGAGCAAGACGTCGGTGTCCACAACGTGGCTGGTTTTCCCTTTGTAATCCGTGATTGTCTGTAGGCCCTGCCACAGATGTCTCGTGTCTGAGCCATTGAATTCCTACACCACTTTGTCTCTGTACTGATTTTTTGCCTGTTTTTTTGCCTTACAGAGGGAATAACAACACTGTTTATATACGACCATACTCCCAGTCACCTTGCAATGGTTAAATGCGCTTTCAGTTTAGCACGAATGCTGCCATCTATCCACGGTTTCTGGTTTGGGTAGGTTTTAATAGTCACAGTGGGAACAACATCCCCTAAAAACTTCCTGACCATGTTCGTGTATACATCAATGTTATTATCCAAGGCTACCCAGGACATATCCCAGGTTGAAACAATCTTGGAGCATGGATTCCGATTAGTTAAACCAGCGTTGAAAATATCTTAGCACGGGTACTTCCTGTTTGAGTTTCTGCCTATAGGAAGGGAGCAGCAAAATGGAATCATGTTCTGGGCGGGTAGGGCCTTGTAGGCATCCCGGAAGAGAAAATAGAAGTGGTCGAGTGTTGTCTCAGCGCGAGTGCTACAGTCAATGTGTTGATAGAACTTTGGTAGCGTTTTCCTCAAATTTGCTTTGTTAAAATCCCCAGCCACAAAAAAATGCTGCCTCAGGATATGTGGTTTCCAGTTTGCATAAAGTCCAGTGTAGTTCCTTGAGGGCCGCCGTTGAGTCGGCTTGAGGGGTATATACACGGCTGTGACTGTAACTGAAGGATAAATATATTGGGAGGTAATACGGTCAGCATTTGATTCTGAGGTATTCTAGGTCAGGTGAACAAAAGGACTTGAGTTTCTGTACGTTGTCACAATCACACCACAAGTGGTTAATCATAAAACATAAAACGCCCTTCTTTTTCCGGAAAGTTCTTTATTCCTGTCTGTGCGATGTACTGAGAGCCCAGATAGCTGTATTGACGGGTACAGTATATCCAGAGAGAGCCATGATTCTGTGAAACAGAGTATGTTATTGTCCCTGATGTCTCTCTGGAAGGAAATCCTCGCCCTGAGCTCGTCTACTTTATTGTGCAGAGACTGAACATTATAAAATAATATACTCTTAAGCGATGGATGGTGTGCCTGCCTCCTAAGTCAGACTAGAAGTCCACTCCGTATACCTCTTCTCCGCCGGTGGTGTGTTGGAACAGCCTCTGGGATAAGTTAAATTGCCCTTGGGGGTGCGAACAAAGGATCCAACTCGGGAAAGTCATATTCCTGGTCATAATGCTGGTGAGTTACTGCCGCTCTGATATCCAAAAGTTAGTTTCGGCTGTCTGTAATAACTCAACCGGCTGTATGTAAGAACAACAAAGGGCACGGTAAGGTTCAACATGGTAAACATTAATACTGTATGACACAATTTACCGCAAACATCTACACAAAATAAAAACAATGGTGAAATTCTATACCCACTTTAGCGTTTAGCCAATTAGTAAACATGGAATCGTCTCTCTACAAGATCATTGACTATGGGACAATTATTAGGTTGTTTCTATGCCCTGCCTGTAGCCTGTTGGAAAGTCTGATCAATCAGGGGGTTCAGATGGATGGCGATGGGGACGGTGAGGCTGCAGTTTGCAGTCCATAGCAGATCCTGCTAAAGTTTGTCCAGTAAAGATTATCCAGCTGTCCCAAGGATTAGGCTTTGTGCTTACGTGATTAGGCCACATGGCACTGTGGCTAGACCAGGCGCCTCTGGCCCACCCCGGGAATGTGAGATGGGAGATGGGATGGGTGATGCCATCATGGGATGAGATGGGATGGGCAGGATTGGGCACAACACACCATGAGGCTGGGCATGGGCACACTAAAGGCCATCCATGGACAACCCTGGAGGTAGAGAAATACCAGCTCATGTAGGCAGAGAATTTACCCAGATGAACGTGTTGATTCTAATACAGTCCAAATTACCATAATAGCAAGTTCCCTTTGCAGCCGATTAAACATTGAATACATGCTCTCACTGAAGAGTAACTATTGGGAAGTCATTGATTTCTACAAAGCGGAACAACTTACAAGGTCTTGATGGGAACCATGGGAAAACTTTAAAACATGGGAAACAGTGACGTTAATAGGAATAACCCTGGCTTTCCACCGTATCCTCTTACCGAAATGTGTTCATGTTGGCTGGGTAGTGCTTGAATTGACTGACATGTGGAATGACAAACAGTGTGACAGCATGGTGTGTGCTGTGAGCACCCGAGGCCCTCCAGCTCAGAGCCTTGCACAGCTGCACACGGTTCAAGGAGTCCACACACACACAGTACCAGACACTATGGCTCAGAGTCAACAGAAATGCTGAACTCATGGGTCATAACCAGCCCTAGCTTAAGTAAGGTAGTTATTGCAGTAGCCCGTAAAACAGATATTCTAACATAAATATTCTCTGCTCAACCTGTGAGTGTGCAGTGCCTCTTACTTACTTGCTTTCTCTCTCCCTCTGCCTCTCACATTCTCTCTCTCTCTCTTTTTCTCTTCCTCCCTCTCTCTCACCCTCGCTATCTGTCTCACTCTCTCAATGACTCTCAGAATCTTTCTGGTATTCTATCAACAGTAGTAAACAATATTAAACAGTATTGCTGTATAAAGGAAACATTTTCCCTTGTAGAGCTGCAGCAGAACAGGGATTTAGTGTCCGGGATGAAAGGCAGTGGGCAGACTGCCTTTCATCCCTCTGTCTCACCAGCTGTGCAATTCAAACAGTCTACTTAGTGAGCTACATTAATAGAGAACCTCACGGAGCACTGTCACATTTGTCCTCATTTGAGTCAATGTCAAAGTCCATGATGCCAATTCAAACACACTTTCAATTTACTGAATTAAATGTTGTCTTATTCATTGTCAACCAACAGTGTTATAGTTAATTATGTTGTTGTGCAAATAAGGGTCCATCCCCATTCGTTTTTTCTTTTCTTTTCCATTGTATTTTAACTTCGTAAGACATGCCAATAGTAAATGACATAATGAAACGTGGCAGAATTGTGAGTGAGTTTGAGGAATGCACTGAGTCCTACAACCCTACAGCACTAGCTACTGCTGTAATCCCAACCACAAATGCTAGATAGTTTGCCTTAGTGCGAATTCCCACACTGGCTGGTTTTTGTCGGCAAGGCCAGTGTTTGCCAACCAAATTGAATCCCAGTGGATAGGGGGGTCTTGTTTAACCAAGAGGCACTTAAATATCTGTCACGAAGAACTCAACAAGTGTGGCTTGCTGGATTTCAATGGGAACCTCTCATAAAGGACGGGGATCTATTCTAGAAGGACATGGAGAGAGGGGGCGGATCTCCATTTTGTGTGAATTTGATCATTTGTTGGCTGAGGTCGGCCCTTTCAGATCAGGGGGGTGAAATTCGTTAATCCATTGATTTTGCAGGAGTTAACACACTGGCCTGGTTCCAAGTGAGACTTAAGTCACAATGAGGACTGGGGGGGAGATATTGAGAGGAGATGGTGGGAAAGTTGAAATGCTGCTTTTCTTTAACAAAAAGAGGGAATTTGAAGATCAGTCTGAAGAGGAAATTGGAACGGTGGTCTGCGGTAGGTTTGTTTCACTATAAAACCAACTCCATGGATACTCCTCCTCATCTCCGCTACCTGATCAATGCAATGGAGTTGAACATGATTGTTACCGATTTAGTTAATGTACTTTATCTTTATTATCACAGGTTTACTTGGATAAGACGATTAAGATATGAATGGTAAGGTATTAGACAATTTTGCCAGACTGTAATCAAGGTTAACTAAACTATGTTGGACTAAACAACATGTCAGAAAGACAAATTGACTGAGGAAAAAACCAAGCAGTCATACATTGCCATCTCTTACAAATATTTATTGTTAAATCATACCACCTAAGAATATTTTCCATAGCGATGCAAAACATTCAAACATTGTCATCATCTGTATCAAACACACGTAGTGATAGATCATTTCATTTGGAGAGACTGTTAGGAACAAGGGGTGCATTGTCAAACGAGTTGACCCGGAGACGGATTGGGAGATTCTGGCGACGTGTTAAAACAGGAGAGCAAACACACACATAGCAGACCAGGACAAAGAGACATTCCTTGTGTCAGTGGTTCTTGTTTTCCTTCACAATGTTTTCAATTACGTTAGCAGACCTGTTGAGAGAGACAGGCGAGAATACCATGAAAAACCCCCTCACAAGCCTGACATTTACATGTATTTATGGATGTGCTGCAGTGACACAGGAATGGTCCTTCACCTTGACTTATTGAATTATGAAGACTCTGTCGACAGGTTGAGCAACTGTCTCCCTCGCTGTGTGTTCCCATGTATTAATTTTACTCATCCCTATTCCACAGCTGTCAGTGCATTCTCTCTCTGTGCACTCCATTCTTCTGGCTGTAACCGGCTAGGACTGGGGCCAGGGGAGGTAGCTGGGTGCACCTTGCATTCTCTGATCACAATGACAGCGGGTCATGATTTGGGTCAACTCCACACACATGTCACATGATCTGGCTGACAAATGAGGCCTGGTGGAGCCATTTTCTCAAGTTTGTTTTTATGTGGAATGAAGTGATGCCTCGATGTAACAAAGACTGTTGGAGGACTGGCTTTTTTTAAATTCTGGATCTATGCACTCTATGAACTCTGAATACAGTAGAGTAGGCCTATACTTTAGTATGTCTAGATATTCAACATACAGTTTGAGTATTTACCTGGTACTTTCTGAAGGCATATTTACCTGGTAACAGGTTACATTGGTCTTACTTTCATCGCCATTAGATGGAGAAAAAATTCTACCTGAAAAGATCTCTGAAATCCAAGATGTTTCAAGTGAAGGGGGGATTTCAAAAACGTAGTACGATATTTCTACTGGCTGACTAAGAGGCTGAGCACACAGAGAGCACATATTTCCTCTAGTCAGGTGTCGACAGTTCACCACAGTACAACGTGCTGCACAGCTCATGACCAGGTGATGGACGACAGGAGTGTTACAGTGTTGTTTTAGAGTGCTGAGTGCGTACTCCAATGAACATGACCTATCTGACTGCTAACAACCTTGTACTGTATAACAGCCACTAATCTGCAGCTGTTTAAATTATTAGCCTATGATATGTCACTGTTTTTTAAAAGTATGCATATTGCATATAAAGGTCATGCAATGTATAGATTTATAAGTGCACTTATGATTTTGATGTTGTGCATTTGCAAAGAAAAATGTCGCAACTAGACGAGTTTCAGAAGAAAGTTCTCGGACCCACAAATGCTGATGCTCCAGATACTCAACTAGTCTAAAGAAGGCCAGTTGTATTGCTTCGTTAATCAGGACAACACTTTTCAGCTGTGCTAATATAATTGCAAAAGGATTTTCAATTATCAATTAGCCTTTTAAAATGAACACAGGAGTGAGGGTTGCTGATAATGGGACTCTATACGCCTACTGTTCTTTTATATTCTATAAAATAATCTGCTGTTTCCAGCTACAATAGTCATTTACAACATTAACAATGTCTACACTGTATTTCTGATCAATTTGATGTTATTTTAATGGACAAAAAAAAATAGCATTTTTTTCAAAAACAAGGACATCAAACTTTTGAACGGTAAAGTAATTTTGTAATTTAGGTGAACTATCCCTTTAAAAATAGGGGGGAGGGGTCACCTAATAGCAGGAACATTACCGTCTAATGGTCAGAACCTGGTAATATTAGGATGTACAATGGGACATAAAACCAACAGCTTCAATGACTAATGTCTCTGAAGTGGGGGGGGGGAAAAACCATCAAATTCATTGAGAAAAAATTATGAAGAAACAATACAAAGGGAATGAGACAGGTTAGAGAAGGATTTTTAAGCCTGGAGACAACCGAGGCATGGATTGTGGTAGTAGGCGCACCGGTTTGTGTCAAGAACTGCAATGCTGCTGGGCTTTTCATGTTCAACAGTTTCTCATGTGTATCAAGAATGGTCCACCACCCAAAGGACATCCAGCCAGCTTGACACAGTTATGGGAAGCATTGGAGTCAACATGGGCCAGCATTCCTGTGGAACGCTTTCGGCACCTTGTAGAGTCCATGCCCCGACGAATTGAGGCTGTTCTGAGGGGGGGGGGGTGCAACTCAATATAAGGAAGTTGTTCCTAATGTTTGGTATACTCAGTGTATACTCAGTATATACTCATTGTTGGGGTGGGATTGGCGTGGGGTGTGGGGGATTCCTGGGTGGCTTTTCACCATTTCTTTGGATTCCTCATGTCTAACTCCTTGTTAGAAAAAGGTTTGGTCCAAATGGAATGTTAGGAACTATATTTCTTCTATATTATGTGAATCCTATAAATTAAAATGGCTAATTTGGGTGCAATCAATTAGGTTAATTTCTCAGAGATTACATTAAATTTTAACAAAAGAATGTTGCAGGATGCTAATCTAACAACAGAAACAATTTCAGAACTGAAATGGTGGGTGTCGAAATTCTCGTTCTTGCTTTTTGAAGTGGAACGACCCAATAGCTTTTGAAATGAACAACTACTGTGTTTATCTCACAGGTATTGCTTATCTTACTTTGGCATATCTGAAAAAAAAAAACAGACACTGATTAATTATGTTGTACCGAATTCCAGGTAGGAGGCAGCCGACATATCCATCTTATGCTCCGGAATGAAACAAACAAACATCGTTCTAAATATGACTTCATCACTCCCACACATTGAGCTGACGGGAATGAATCGGTGCCAGTCTAGAGTCCCCTTTCTCCCCTCTGACTAAGACTGAGGCGTCCCAGTCATGGATCAAAGAACTGGAGAAGAAGCTAGTTCTCTCTTAACTGGCCTGTTCTAAATTCTCCCTTCACTAAAATTATTCCTCAGGGAATCAATGGGCCCATTCATTTGTAAGCTGCAGTTTGCTTGATGGTCCTAACCTCGATGTGAAACAGTAGACAGTAATGGGGAAACATAAAACATAATACTTGTGTGACCAGCTCGTCATTGGCTCTTCAGGCTGGTTTGTGCTAAGAATTTTGCCCGAGATAGAAGATTCAGTGCAGGGATTTCTGGGGTAACTGCCCTCCTAACGTTGGAGATGGAATCACAGAAACCAATTCGTTTGAATGCTGTGTTGCACTACACATGTGGAAGAATTCTGGACAGAAGGTTGATGGGAAGCGGGAGGGGTTTTTGATAGATGACACCACAATTTAAATAAACACAGTCTCCCATTAATTTACAGCATATTTCATCTTCTTTGTAAAAAAATTCAGGGATGGTGAAATATTTCCAGGATTATGTTTTGACAACCCTATTATCATGCCTTCCTCAAAATGTTGGTCTTGTTCAATTTTTGGAGGAAACAAAACACTTTAGGATAATTTCATAATTGAATCCTATTCCCCTTATTTTGGATGTTTTGGTTTGGGTCTGCACCTTGAAACAACGGATCAAAGATTCAACCACAGGCATTCTTTCTCTTTCTGCATCCGACCTTTTGATTGAGATTCACAAAAATGTCTCAACATCTAAAACAGACTAGAGTATTTTGGAAAAACAAACATCTCTGTTTCAACTTCTAGCCTAATGCTCATCATGAACCCTTTTTAACTCTTCCAGTAATTGTTCCTTCGGAGCCCAACTACAGCCCTTCACCCGAAGAGCTTAGCCTTTCACAGCAACATCTCCAATGTCTCGCCACAAGAACCTGGTGCTGGATCCCTCATTCACCCAATAGACCAGTAGACTCACGCTCAGCCAGAAACCTTTGTCTTCTTGGCTCCTCAAATCAATTATTACAGGCCTTCCCAGACTTTCCCAACTTCCCAAGAAAGAAAGAAAGAAAGAAAGCGTCCCTCTCTCGTCTAATATGACGATCCCCAAAAATACCAGACCCAATTCCAAAAGAAATCGCCATACTCCTGACACTGTCGCCAAGGCAGAGTTTAAAAAAGGAGAATAAAATCAGAAACCGTCCATAAAGTACCTTTGTTAATGTAAAGAAATCCTGATGATCAGGCATTTACATTTTCCCATGGGGAATGTGAAGCTCGCGTGGAGTGGCACAGTAAAAATGAAAGCAGATTTAGTTAGTCTCAAGTGTTCACGGCAGACCTGCAGAGCAAATCAGCTTAATGTGGCTTAGCCTAAATATTTACAAATGCAGTCGTAATGGGCTACTCCCCTGGAGGTACCATCCTTCCCGGTGTCAATGAAAATTATAATCTATAAGAATAGAGAGGATACCAGACTTGTAATATCACAAAGACCACTGATACTGTACAGTGTTACAGACAGGTTCTTAAGGTTGTCACATTTCTGACAAGCAAATCAGGGTTCTAATAGAACACAACTGAGAATATCTGAGAAGTGATCAATTATAATATCCAAAAAGGACAACTTTTTTTCTCTCTCTCTCATAGTGTACTGTGGCTTCTACGTATAAATACTGTGCGAGGATGAAGAATGAGAACACCAATTGAATTGATACATTGTATTGACTGTGTCTGACGCAAAAATGTTAATTCTGGATGGCTGGTTCTGCATCATTGCAACATTCACACGTCCCACAATGTCTTGGTACCTTGGCTCTAGCAGCAGGGCTCCTACTCAGAGCTTGAATTTTATTTGGATACTATTACTGAGCCTTTGTTTGGACTTCAATGGAAGCTGATATGAGTTGTAAGGGGAGCCTAGCCTGTTGGTACAAGAGTCTCTTGAAAAGGTCAAACACTATGGTCTGTTTTTTTTAAGATCCCTTTGGGATGCTGGGTGAATGGTTTGAAGACCTCTTACCTGTAAGCAATAAGGAACTAGTTGGTCAATAAGAAACAAGACAGTTTATCAGCCTATTCAAAAAAAATATATATATATATATTTCACCTTTATTTAACCAGGTAGGCTAGTTGAGAACAAGTTCTCATTTGCAACTGCGACCTGGCCAAGATAAAGCAAAGTAGTTCGACACATACAACAACACAGAGTTACACATGGAATAAACAAACATACAATCAATAATAGAGTAGAAATAGTCTATATACAATGTGCAAATGAGGTAGGATAAGGGAAGTAAGGCAATAAATAGGCCATGGTGATGAAGTAAATTACAATATAGCAATTAAACACCGGAACGTGCAGAAGATAAATGTGCAAGTAGAGATACTGAGGTGCAAAGGAGCAAGATAAATAAATGAATATAGTATGGGGATGAGGTAGTTGAATGGGCTATTTACGGATGGGCTATGTCCAGGTGCAGTGATCTGTGAGCGGCTCTGACAGCTGGTGCTTCAAGCTGGTGAGGGAGATAAGAGTCTCCAGCTTTAGTGATTTTTGAAGTTTGTTCCAGTCATTTGCAGCAGAGAACTGGAAGGAGAGGTGGCCAAAGGAAGAATTGGCTTTGGGGGTGACCAGTGAGATATACCTGCTGGAGCGCGTGCTACGGGTGGGTGCTGCTATGGTGACCAGTGAGCTGAGATAAGGTGGGGCTTTACCTAGCAGAGACTTGTAGATGACCTGGATCCAGTGGGTTTGGCAACGAGTATGAAGCGAGGGCCAGCCAACGAGTGCGTACAGGTCGCAGTGGTGGGTAGTATATGGGGCTTTGGTGACAAAACGGATGGCACTATGATAGACTGCATCCAATTTGTTGAGTAGAGTGTTAGAGGCTATTTTGTAAATGACATCGCCGAAGTCGAGGATTGGTAGGATGGTCAGTTTTACGAGGGTATGTTTGGCAGCATGAGTGAAGAATGCTTTGTTGCAAAATAGGAAGCCGATTCTAGATTTAATTTTGGATTGGAGATGTTTAATGTGAGTCTGGAAGGAGAGTTTACAGTCTAACCAGACACCTAGGACTTTGTAGTTGTCCACATATTCTAAGTCAGAACCGTCCAGAGTAGTGATGCTGGACGGGCAGGCAGGTGCGGACAGCGATCGGTTGAAGAGCATGCATATAGTTTTACTTGCATTTAAGAGCAGTTGGAGGCCACTGAAGGAGAGTTGTATGGCATTGAAACTCGTCTGGAGGTTAGTTAATACAGTGTCCAAAAAAGGGCCAGAGGTATACAGAACGGTGTTGTCTGCGTAGAGGTGGATCAGAGAATCACCAGCCGCAAGAGCGACATCATTGATGTTTACAGAGAAGAGAGTCGTCCCAAGAATTGAACCCTGTGGCACCCCCATAGAGACTGCCAGAGTTCCGGACAATCCTGCCAATCTGTAGAGTGTAAACAACTCATAACAATACCATGTTGAAATGAAATTCAGGATGAGATGAGGGCCATACCTGATTTTAAACATGATTTACCTTTTATAAGAATACATCATTTATTCATTTTACAGTTTCAGAAAAAATAACCACGCACACTAACTGACCAAAAGTATGTGGACATCTGCTTGTCAAACATCTCATTCCAAAGTTATGGGTATTAATATGGAGTTGGTCCCCCTTTACTGCTATAACAGCCTCCACTCTTCTGGGGTTGGCTTTCCACTAGATATTGGAACATTGCTGCGGGGACTTGTTTCCATTCAGCCACATGAGCATTAGTGAGGTCAGGCACTGATGTTGGGTGATTCGGCCTGGCTCACAGTCAGCGTTCCAAATAAATTCAAAAGTGTTTGATTGAGCTGAGGTCAGGGCTCTATGCAGGCCAGTCAAGATCTTCCACACTGATCTCAACAAACCATTTCTGTATGGACCTTGCTTTGTGCACGGTTGGCATTGTCATGATGAAACAGGAAAGGGCCTTCCCTAAACTGTTACCACAAAGTTGAAAGCACAGAATCATCTAGAATGTCATTGTATTCTGTAGCATTAACATTTCCCTTGACTGGAACTAAGGGGCCTAGGCCAAACCATGAAAAACAACCTCAGGCCATTATTCCTCCTCAACCAAACTTTACAGTTGGCACTATGCATTGGGGCAGGTAGAGTTCTCCTGGCATCCGCCAAACGATGAAGCGTGATTGATCAGTCCAGAAAACACATTTCCACTGCTCCAGAGTCCAATGGTGTTGAGCTTTACACCACTCCAGCCAACACTTGGCATTGCACATGGTGATCTTATGCTTGTATGCGGCTGCTCGGCCATAGAAACCCATTTCATGAGGCTTTCGACGAACAGTTCTTGTGATGACGTAGGTTACAGAGGCAGTTTAGAACTCGGTAGTGAGTGTTGCAGAGGAGGACAGGCACATTTTTACAGGCTTCAGCGCTTGACGGTCCCATTCTGTGAGCTTGTGTGGCCTACCACTTCGTGGCTGAGTTGTTGTTACTATTAGTCGTTTCCACTTACAGTTGACCATGACAGCTCCAGCAGGGCAGAAATTGGATGAACTGACTTGTTGGAAAGGTGGCATCCTATACGGTCCCACATTGAAAGTCACTGAGCTTGTTTTTCTATGGAGATTGCATGGCTGTGTACTTGATTTTATGCACCTGTCAGCAACGGGTGTGGTTGAAATAGCCAAATCCACTAATTTGAAAGGGTGTCTACATACTTTTGTATATATAGTGTATTTCATATCAAAATCAGATCTTGATAATATATAAGAAATGGTATTAACTGAGTATTGCTGCTAAAGAGATTTATTGTACCCATGTATCAAGCTAGGAGTTTCCCCTTGGATCATGATGTGATATTATTCAATGAGATTTCATGCAATGTTATCAATATGATTTTTATCAGGTTATTTATTTGAAAACATTTGGAACCAGTGAGGTATATGATACATTCCGGGTGGTGTCATATGTGATAGAACTGAATGAAAGGAACAAGGAAGGAATATTTTTCATTCCACAGACCCGAACCTGTGTCAATTGACCCATTATATTCAGTAAGTGTGCTTGCATGTGTTGCCCGGGTCAAGAGTACACTGACCTCCCAGAGCTGGCCTCGTTCCGATGACAACATCAAAAGGGGGACCTTATCTCAGCAGCATATGATGGCAGAGGGCCAAGAGCTTCGGCCACTTTGCTTTTATAACATTTCTCTGCATGGTGTTTTGATAACTGCACGGTACATGGGTTATTTGTTTGTCACTTCAACACACACAAGTGACCAGAAGCACAGGGGGACTGTTAAGTGCAGTGTGTTGGAAAACATCAAAGGATGTATTAAGCCACAAGGAACTAGTAAAATTAATGACCCAGTCCAACTTCAGGGTAAAGGAAAGAGTTAGAGAGAATAGGTTACTGTATGAAGGGTCACTGCACAGCGGTCTGTGTGTTTTACGGTTCGCTTCCTTTGGAGTGGAACAAATACTTTACCTGGTTATAATCAGGTGAATACTGTATATAACCGGAACTGTGACGTTATAAATATTTCTTAGTTGATTCCAATAAAACATATCCTAACAATACAATACAGGTCAATCTGTCAAATTCGGTTTTGGAAAAACACAATAAGCAATAAAACATCCCCAAAGAGAGGTCCCTCTATAGACCAGTAATTGTTGGATAGTTTATTTAGTTTTATTTCCAAAAAACAAACTTGATAACTTGAAAGACCTGATTGCTAGGGTCGTTTTAAGATGTCAGGTTTGAAAATCCGTTCTCCCACTTTGGCACAAGGACTCACTATCCAAACCAGATCCAAGTGGCAAAGAGACATCATGTGATCACCTATTGCTATATAGTGAACTGGGAATCAGACAGGTGATATACAGTGGGGCAAAAAAAGTATTTAGTCAGCCACCAATTGTGCAAGTTCTCCCACTTAAAAAGATGAGAGAGGCCTGTAATTTTCATCATAGGTACACTTCAACTATGACAGACAAAATGAGGAAAAAAAATCCAGAAAATCACATTGTAGGATTTTTAATGAATTTATTTGCAAATTATGGTGGAAAATAAGTATTTAGAGAGAGTTCAGCTTCCTGTTCATATGTACACTACGGTTCAAAAGTTTGGGGTCACTTAGAAATGTCCTTGTAATTGAAAGAAAATCAATTTTTTTGTCCATTAAAATAACATCAAATTGATCAGAAATACAGTGCAGACATTGTTAATGTTGTAAATTACTATTGTAGCTGGAAACGGCTGATTTTTTATGGAATATCTACATAGGCGTACAGAGGCCCATTATCAGCAACCATCACTTCTGTGTTCCAATGGCACGTTGTGTTAGCTAATCCAAGTTTATAATTTTAAACGGCTATTGATCAATAGAAAACCCTTTTGCAATTATGTTAGCACAGATGAAACTGTTGTCCTTATTAAAGAAGCAATAAAACTGGCCTTCTTTAGACTAGTTGAGTATCTGGAGCATCAGCATTTGTGGGTTCGATTACAGGCTCAAAATGTCCAGAAACAAAGCACTTTCTACTGAAACTCATCAGTCTATTCTTGTTCTGTGAAATGAAGGCTATTCCATGAGAGAAATTGCCAAGAAACTGAAGACCTCGTACAACGCTGTGTACTACTCCCTTCACAGAACAGAACAAACTTTAAGCGGTACAACTGTTTTCAGCTGTGCTAACATAATTGCAAAAGGTTACCTAACACAACGTGCCATTGGAACACAGGAGAGATGGTTGCTGATGATGGGCCTCTGTACACCTATGTAGATATTGTCACATTGTATGATGCTGGAGAGACAAAGCGGTACGGGGAGTAAAACAACAATAAAGAAGTGACATGGAATAAGACAGTAACAGCGTCAGCAAACAGGTAACACAGACAAAAAACAATGAATGCATCAGCAGGGAGCAGAGCAGGGAAACTGACAAATATAGGGGAGGTAATAAACAGATGAGGTGAGTCCAGGAGAGTCCAACATCGCTGATGCACGTGATGAGGGAAGCCAGGTGTGCGTAATAGATGATAGGAGTGAGTGATTCAGGGCAGCCTGGCGCCCTCAAGCGCCAGAGGGGGGAAGAGCGGGAGCGGACGTGACAGATATTCCTTAAAACATCAGCCGTTTCCAGCTACAATAGTTATTTACAACATTAACAATGTCTACACTGTATTTCTGATCAATTTGATGTTATTTTAATGGACAAAAAAATAGTTTTTCTTTGAAAAACAAGGAAATTTCGAAGTGAACCCAAACTTTTGAACGGTAGTGTATATTATTCCGAAAACGTACGTTTCACAAGCCCTGTACTTTCAAAATGTCTGTGTTCCTATGGGAATTTGCGCATGTTTAGAGAGTCACCATTAGGTAAAAGTAGTATACAATATTACACGTCCTTTAGAAAATACCACCAGAGGGCGATAGAGTTGAACAGGTTAAGCTAGTGTATTAGCTGAATTTTGCTTAGTTATGATTGGTGTAATTGCTTATTAACATAAAGGCTGTTCTTATTCCAAATATAAATTATGTAGCTACTGAAATATCTGTGTTATTTTCAGTCTCACACTTGAATTCAGTGATTTTCTTTTTAGCATTTTGTATGTAGTAACATCAGAATATGACTTGGAGGGGTTGGGGTTCTCAAAGGAATATATGAACCAGGTTATCATTGTGTCCTGCCAATGGAAGAAAATGTATTTATTCTAGACATGACAGACCATCCAATTGAAGCTCGAAGATGAACAGTACATAGGTGTTTCGCTGGTGTCCTCCAACATGTACGACACATCCCACATGCTGCCCCCAGGCCAGATAGAGAGGCAAATCAAATCTGACGTCCAGAGTAGTGAGCTGCTAGGCTGCGACTCTATTGGCGCCTGCAGAAGAGCACAATAAATCCAGGCTGCTTTGAGCGTAATTAGTGCAGGGATCAGGGCTAGCGGCACAGTCTCCCCGGCCAGGCTGGCGCTGAAGAGGAGACAGGTGCCACCAGTCCAGTGGCCTAAGCCCATGAGAAGCCAGCAGGAGTTGGGTGGAGCTGCCCCCTGTGAGCACGGAGCCCATCGGAGCCGGGCCGGGCTAGAGGCTGCCTGGGAAACTAGAATGCCAGTCAATCCTCCTGACACTAGAACACTGATTCTTACATTGATCCACCACTTTCTTTTATTTCCTTTTCTTTTAATTCCTATCCCTTTCTTATTTTGGTTCTCCAACAGGATTGTGGTTATGTCTGCTGGAAGGAGACTCTGTGGGTGATTGGGCTTTGTATTCTGAAGGGAGGCTCTGTAGGGTGATGGGGCTGTGTGCTGGAGGGAGGCTCTGTTGGGTGATGTGGCTTTGTATGAGTCTTGGAGTAGAACTACTGGGAGGAAATTATAAGGCTGCATGTGTGGGTTATTTATATATTGGCCTACAGTATGACCTCATCATGTTGTATTTGTCACATGCGCCAAACACAACACCTTACCGTGAAATGTTTACTTACAAGCCCTTAACCAACAATGCAGTTTTAAAATATAGTCAAGGAATTTTAAAATGGTAAAATAACAACAATGAGGCTATATACAGGGGGTACACAGGTACCGAGTCAATGTGCGGGGTTACAGGTTAGTCGAGATAGAGGTAATATGTACATGTAGGTAGGGGTAAAGTGACTATGCGCAGATAAGAAACAGCAAGTACAGTAGCAGCAGAGAAAAAAATGTAATGCAAATGCCAATAGTCCGGGTAGCCATTTGATTAATTGTTCAGCAGTCATATAGATTGGGAGTAGAAGCTGTTAAGGAGACTTTTGGACCTAGACTTGGCACTCCCGTACCACTTGCTGTGCAGTAGAAGAGAGACCAGTCTATGACTTGGGTGACTGGAGTCTTTGACCATTTTTTGGGGCCTTCCTCTGACACCGCCAAGTATAGAGGTCATGGATGGCAGGAAGCTTGGCCCCAGTGATGTACTGAACCATACACACTACCCTCTGTAGGGCCTTACAGTCGGATGTCGAGCAGTTGCCATACCAGGAGGTGATGCAACCTGCCAGGATACTCTCGATGGTGCAGCTGTTGAACTTTTTGAGGATCTGGGGACCCATGCCAAAACTTTTCAGTCTCCTGAAGGGGAATAGGCATTGTTGCGCCCTCTTCACAACGGTATTCGTGTGTTGGGACTATGAAAGTTTGTTGGTGATGTGGACATCAAGGAACTTGAAGCTCTCGAAGTGCTCCCTTACAGCCCCTTCAATGTGAATGAGGGCGTGATCGTCCCTCCTTTCCTGTAGTCCACGATGAGCTGCTTTGTCTTGCTCTCTTTGAGGGAGAGGTTGTTGTCCTGGCACCACACTGCCAGGTCTCTGACCTCCTTCCCTATAGGCTGTCTCATTGTTGTCGGTGATCAGGCCTACAACCATTGTTTTGTCATCAAACTTAATGATGGTGCTGGAGTCGTGCTTGGCCACGCAGTCATGGGTGAACAGGGAGTATAGGAGGGGACTAAGCACGCACCCATAAGTTGTCCCCTTGTTGAGGAACAGCGTGGCAGATGTGTTGTTGCCTACCCTTGCCACCTGTCAGGAAGTCCAGGATCCAGTTGCAGAGGGAGGTGTTTAGTCCCAGGATCCTTAGCTTAGTGATGAGCGTTGTGGGCACTATGGTGTTGAACGCTGAGCTGTAGTTAATAAACAGCATTCTCACATAGGTGTTCCTTTTCTCCAGGTGGGAAAGAGCAGTTTGGAGTGCAAATGAGATTGTGTCATCTGTGGATCTGTTTGGGCGTTATGCGAATTGGAGTGGGTCTATGGTTTCCAGGATGATGGTGTTGATGTGAGCCAGACACTGAAATTCTGAGAGGATGACGATCATGAAAGACGTGCCCATGATTCATTGAGAGAACAATGAGGCTACCGTCCAATGCAAAGAGATGACGAGAGAATGAGGAGAAGAGAGAAGAGATTGAGGAGGACCTTCCTAATAAAGTAACTTGGAATGTCTTGTTCCCATGACATTTAAAGCTGAGGTGCAGATGGCTTGTACAGTGATCCCATAGATGAGGCAGCCAGAGGTCAAACTACGGAGTATTGACAGAAAGGATTTGGGGAATTAATTATAAGACTGAGGTAAAAAGTACATAGACACTATTGGCCTCTTTAAGGACTAATGAGTATCACAATGAATTTGAAAGAAATTTGTGAAAGCAGCATCTGAATAGTTTGGACAAAGACCAACTCTTTAAAATGTAGCCAACTAAATAGAGCTAACACAAGCTAGCAAGTTTTTCAGAGGAAAAAAAAAGCAGAGGAAAGCAGCATTTGTGCGCCCTCTGTGTATGAGCCAGGGTTGTGGCAAGTTCTGTAATCCCCAAAGCAGTGGTGGGAACCAGGAGGGTTCAGAGGTCAAATAACAGTTCAGTTAGTTCAGTGGGAAACCTCAGGGGTGGTTACATGTTGGGATTAGCTTGGAGCAAACTGACAGAGGGTCTCATATGGAATTTCCATTCACTTTACAGTGATTTGAACATTATGTGAAAATGGAATCAGAAGAAAGGTAATGCAAATGGTTTCAAAGTGAAAACTGTTCACCCGGGTTGGGATCAATTCCAATTTAATTTGAAATTCCAATTCAATAATTGAATTCACTCAAGAAATGGGGAAATTACATTGAATTAAACTCAAATTTAAAAAATCTTCGCGTTATGGAATTGGAATTGAATTGGAATTAGACTGTTTGGAATTGAATTGGAATTATAAAAACATTTAATCTTTGGAATTTAATTGGAATTCAATATTAAAAAATGTCCCAGTTAATTAATGAAAAATGCATCAATCTAAGTAACATCGTAAAAAAAATCAGTTTAATAAGCTAGAGTTCATTTTACCATTCAGTGACCACTCGTGCCCTGTGGATGGGGGCATTAACATCCTATGGTTCTTAGCCATGGTAGGAAAGATAATGGCCTGCCCAGCATTTTTATACATGACCCTAAGCATGATGGGATGGTAATTTCTTAATTAACTCAGGAACCACACTTGTGTGGAAGCACCTGTTTTGATATACTTTGTATCCCTCATTTAACAAAGTGTTTCCATTATTTTGGCAGCAGTGGTGGCTGCTGAGGGTAGGACGGCTCATAATAATGGCTGGAACGACTCAAATGGAATGGCATCAAACACCTGGAAACCATATGTTTCATGTATTTGATACCATTCCACCGATTCCACTCCAGCCATTACCATGAGTCCGTCCTCCCCAATTAAGGTGCCATCAACCTCCTGTATTTGGCAGTCACCTGTATATTTCCAGTATAGCTAGGTCATCTGAACAGTGACATGATAATCCTGAAAGCCTGGGGGAATTGAATTTGAAAAAGGAAATTGTGGAATTGTTAGTGGTAATATTGAATTGGAAATATAATTATTGGAATTGACCTAACATTTGAATTCAGAGGAATTGAATTCTCTGAATTCAAAGACTGACCTGGAATTTAAATTGAATTAATAGAATTTACAGGGAGAGAGAATTGAATTAGAATTTAGCTTGTGGAATTGACCCCAATCCTGCTGCTCACGTAAGAAAGGTACATGACATGTCTTCATTAAAAGCCTTGTACCTTCTACCAAAATCATTTCTTATGACAGCATAGCATGCCTAGTAATTATTACTTCCTATACCTAAGGTTCTAAAAGTTCAAGAAAACAACCAATTTAGGAAAGTATCTACGAAAGTACTTGAGTTTCTCAAATACTGTACCACTGATTGTTTTTGATACAGTAATGACGACACAGAGTTGAAGAAATTAGTGGGTGTGAAGTATTTATGAACATCCTGCTCCAGGCGAGCTTCCCCACATCTGTCGACCCGTTGGAAATTCTCTTTCCCATCACGCCTTGGGGCGAGCCGTGGGGACGACCGTATTGTTTGAGAACATGACACAAGGACTGTCATTTTCCGTTCCAGAACGTGTGGTTCCTTGGTAGCAGAGCCGTGGAGGCCCGGAGACAAGGAAGGAAAAACAGGATACGGGCAGGGGCAGAGAGGCAAGGGCATGTTCATATCAGACTCATGTGAACAGCTCTCCGCAGCCACTGGGCTAGACCTGGGCCTCCCCTCTCAGACCTGACTCATGGTGTCCACTGTTGGAGAACCACACAGTTGAGATGTTCCCATGTCATGTATTCTATTGTGCTTGGCACAGGGGAGCAGGGAACACTTTCCAGTTCACAGACATGGGTTGAGGAGAAGTTGCCACAATCTGTGTGTCAATGCAACATGCTGCTGTTGCCCCCGCTATCTGCCTAATCGGTGTAGCTTCAGGTGTTTCAATAGTGAAGTAAAGATGATTTGTTGACATTACTGTCTGAATTACATTTCTGAGTGATTGACAACCCGAGTTTGAATTTATTGATATGATTGAATATGCAACAATTTAGCTTTGTTAAAATGTGCAAACACCATTTTCCATAAACTTGCTACCTATCCCCGAAACGTCTAAACAAATGCATATACAGTAAATGCATTGAAGTGCTGTTTAATTTGCAAACGCCGACATGCCATTATTTCAAATGAAAGGTCGAGAAACACTACACCTCGCTGTTGCCTCTGTCACCTCTCACATGAGCAGAGGGGAAAGTTGAATGGCCTAAATAACTTGTTTGTGTAACGAGGTACACCGTCTATGGCAGCTTTATTTAGCCTGCAGAGGTGACATCAATCACAGGGCTGTGAAAGGTATTTCAATCCCTCATGCCAACACCACAGTATTTTCGATGTGGTCGAACGGGGTGACATTCACTTGCACGCCGCTGGTGCTGCCTCTGTTAGAATTGTGGAGCGGCCGATGCCCTGGCATATCTGACTTTTGGCGAGGAATCCTGAACCTTGACGCAACCGCAGAACAGTGTATGAGAACAATTGGACGCAAGATATTTGTTCTAAACTTCACATTACTCCACTTTACCTCACCGCCCAGTCTTAGTCAGTGATTCCACACAGCCGGTCGAACCACAAGATCAGTCCCCATTATAAAAGATGAAAAAAAAACTTACCAGACTCACAGTCAGTTGCTAAATATCATGTGGAAATATAACTGCAGCGGGCAGTGCCAAGAGGTGGTCTGCTGCCCAGATACTCTCAGTGACAGAACAGAGGCTCCTGGCACATCACAGCGACGAGCCAGCCTCCTGCCAAACACACTTTTCTCTCATTAACTATTGATGAATAGTAATACTTTGTGTTTATTGATCTAATGTATTTGAATGTATTATTTCTTGTTATCCAGGAAATATGGACACTCATTAAACACTTTAAAATCCTCCAGCCATTTATTTTAACAACAAAGACAGGAGCAGTTTAAACAATTCTCATCGACTGGGCTGTAGTGGAGCAGGTTGAGAGCTTCAAGGTCCTTGGAGCCCACATCACCAACAAACTAGAATGGTCCAAACACACCAAGACAGTCATGAAGAGGGCACAACAAAACCTATTCCCCCTCAGGAAACTAAAAAGATTTGTCATGGGTCCTGAGATCCTCAAAAGGTTCTACAGCTGCAACATCGAGAGCATTCTTGGTTGCACTGGTTGCA
Organism: Oncorhynchus mykiss; assembly: GCF_057628025.1. Taxonomy (NCBI): domain Eukaryota; kingdom Metazoa; phylum Chordata; class Actinopteri; order Salmoniformes; family Salmonidae; genus Oncorhynchus; species Oncorhynchus mykiss. The sequence continues at coordinate 73,804,486 of NC_143029.1, forward strand.
TCACTGCCTGGTACGTCAATTGCTCGGCCTCCGACCGTAAGGCACTACAGAGGGTAGTGCGTACGGCCTAGTACATAACTGGGGCTAAGCTGCCTGCCACCCAGGACCTCCACACCAGGCGGTGTCAGAGGAAGACCCTAAAAATTGTCAAAGACACCAGCCACCCCAGTCAAAGACTGTTCTCTCTACTACCGCATGGCAAGCGGTACTGGAGTGCCAAGTCTAGGACAAAAAGGCTTCTCCACAGTTTTTACCCCCAAGCCATAAGACTCCTGAACAGGTAACCAAATGGCTACCCGGACTATTTGCATTGTGTGCCCCCCCCCCCAACCCCTCTTTTATGCTGCTGCTACTCTCTGTTTCTCATATATGCATAGTCACTTTAGCTATACATTCATGTACATACTACGTCAATTGGTCTGACCAACCAGTGCTCCCGCACATTGGCTAACCGGGCTATCTGCATTGTGTCCTGCCACCCACCACCCGCCAACCCCTCTTTTATGATACTGCTACTCTCTGTTCATCATATATGCATAGTCACTTTAACCATATCTACATGTACAGTACATACTACCTCAATCAGCCCGACTAACTGGTGTCTGTATGTAGCCTCGATACTTTTATAACCTCGCTACTGTATATAGCCTCGCTACTGTTATTTTCACTGTCTTTTTACAGTTATTTTTATTTCTTTACTTATCTATTGTTCACCTAATACCTTTTTTGCACTATTGGTTAAAGCCTGTAAGTAAGCATTTCACTGTAAGGTCTACCTGTTGTATTTGGCGCATGTGGCGAATAAACTTTGATTTGATTTGAAGAAGGAAGACGAGGAGGGAAGGAGGGGATCCCTCCCAGACAAGAATGGTTTGAGGGAAATAGGCTAGTCAATTTAAGGAGTTTTCAGTGAGGGATGGACAACACCTCTCATGTTGAAGATTCTTCACCTACAGCATGTGATCACTGTGCTAACCCCGATGAGGTGGCATGTGTCACAGCTCTGGGCTTTGTCATGCAAATTGAGAGGCAGACCTGGGTTCAAATTGAAAACACTTTAACTGTGTTTCATTGACCTTAACTGACGGGTGGTGCATGGACCAAAATAATATTCCCAAAAGTTCAAACACTGCCAATCTGGCACTCCAGGCAGGCTCAATCAAATGCTCAAAGTATACGAAAGAAAAATAAAACTGTTTGAACCCAGGTCTGCTGAGAGGATGGGATGTGGTGTGGCCAGCCCTCTGGCATGTGGCTCAGCCTTGGCGAGATCACCTCAAACCAACAAAGGGGATCCGGCCAATGAATCTGGATCACTGCAGAGGATACACTCGCTATGCCTCGATGGTTCTTGCTTTAGAAAAATATGTTATAGTATGAGAAAGACATTTTCCTGACCCCATGACCCACGTTCACATGGCAGAGAGAAGGTGGCATTGAAAATGATGCCGGGTTGAAATATCATACGCCAACAAGGATGGTTAGGCTAGCCTACCACATTTTATCAGAAAAAAATGTATCTAAGACTGGGGAACTTCCTTCCAGAATTGTGAAAAGGCCTCAGAAATATAAGAAATTCAAGTACTTACGTTTTGGGCAGACAAAGTGACCATCAAAAAGCCACTTGGTTAATTTAATCCCTGTACTGAAGAGTTTTTTTTCACTGGAACCACAAAGGTCTAATTTGTTTAAAATGCTAAACGTAGTGATTGAAAAGTGTATGTGTTGGACGGAATCCAGATTTCCATAATGTGGGGAGCTGGGATATCTACAGTGGCAGTTCTTCAATGGTTTCCTTTAATGGATAAAAGAAAGCAACAAAAAAAAGAGAGAAGAAAAAACCTAGAGCGGGAAAGGATGGGCCATTGAGTTTGTGTATCCACTGACATCAGTCCAATGACCAAGGCTGTCAACTAGACACCCAAACATGCACTTAGGCAAACTGCACACTCCCTTTTCCCCACATCCCATCCCAGAGCCCTTTATGTTGTCCACACAATGGAAATCCAAACACACAAGAAATATTTTTCCATGCAAATGTGAAATCCATACAGGAAAATATAAAAAATCTTGCAGTTTCAGGATTCACCATGCACCCAAAGAAAACAACACATGCTTCTGTAAAATACTCCATCTGCCAGCCCGCCAAGCTACTGCCTTTCAATTAGGTTGCCTACAGTATATCAACTTGACAAATATTGAGGGATGTGACCTCTAGATTTGAGTTGAGCCCAGCCCTATTACTAAATCATAGTCACGGTGTGCTAACACAGCATTAATGAGAGGAATTATGTCAGGCCACATTCAGTAGTTCCAAGTAGTATTTTCTTAGTGCTGCGGGAAAACTAGATGTGTCCTTTTGGCTCACAGTGACAAGATAATCCAAAGTTAGGTTGTTAAATTCACCAAACAGGCAAGATCACCAAACAGGCAAAGGTTTGCTCTAAAAAGATCCCATTTATTGAAAAATAGCTTGCTTGAGTCTTAACTCACCCCATCTCTGTGATTCAGATGTTATTTTGAAACTAAATGTAAGCTAGTACATGATCATAGCCACCACAGTGAATGGGACATGGGGTAGGTAGACAATCTGCAAATTACGTTCAATCGCTGGGTGGGTCAATGTTTGGATTAGCTCCACTTGTATCAGATAATGTGTACTTACTTGTGTCACATCTCTTCAATGTGCATTTATATTGAAATCACACAATGTGTTAATAATATAATAATATGTTCTGGTCTCTATAATTGACCACTTTCTACCATGGTCTTTCATTTTTATGTTTTTCTTGTGCCATTTTATGTAAACATGGTCACAGATAGCATCATCAGTGGTGTCCCCTCGGACTGGGTACAGCAGGGACAGGCTATGGGAAAGTATATAAAAGTGGCACTGAAATGATGATCACCCTTCTGATGGGACTGTAATTATTGGTCCCTTGACACCCCCTCCCAGTGTTCTTAGAGAGACTGTCGTCTGATAAACTATGACGCTGTCAAGTAATTGCTTGCTGACGTCTGAGGCCTACGTATATTGGGAGAGCCTACGCTGGTTGATTACTGGTAGAATCTGTAAACCCATTGATTATCAGGTTTCTAGTTTTACTGTGTAAGTTACAGGTCAAATACAAAAGTGGGTGTCCCCATCAACTGAAGGTGAAGTATTACTCTGCCTGCTTGATTACTGACATACTGTACACTTGATCTGATTATAATGTAGAACACAATTGTATAATAATAATTTGGTGGTTGCTTATATTTGTACAAGTGTGCATTCATGCACATGTGAATTGGAAATGTGTTTTTTGCATATCCTATCTCTCCCCGAGACACCTTCAGAACACAATTGTGCAACATTGACTATATTTTATGGACATTTTGGGCTCGTCAGCTTATTGTTTCACATTTAAATGCTGTGTAATAGTACATGAATGTTGTTCCTTACTCTAAGTGGAATAGGCCTATATATTCCATTCTTAGAAAATGAAATAATCATGGTCCATTAACCTCCAAGGTTTCAGATTTGGCAGAAGTCGAGACGGAGCCACACTTTTCTGTGAGAGCACACCGTGAATGACAGAGACTAAAGGAAATAGCACAAACCTCCAGGGAAAGATATAAATGTCATCAGTTTTTAAGGCACAATTTTTTAAAAGACTGACCCCATAAGTAAGTGGTAGCGTATGCGTTTTGGTGTCCCCCCACCGTAATGCAATATATTTGATTGGCACCGCAACAAAAGTAAAAAGAACCTATTGGCAGGGGCATCTTTGACAAAATGTGAATTGGTCGAGTTTTCCCCACCATACCTAACACCTAACACTTGAGAATGAGTCACTGAACCACACTTTCCATCTGCCAAATATATTTACGTGTTCAGCTACCATGCCAAAGATAACTAACTCATAGATCAAAGAGGGAGAGAGAGGCTCCACATCACTGTGGGAACACCAACAGAAATTCCATTATGAAAAACTTTCCTTAATGAACATAATTTACAAAATGTGTGGACTTGCACTTGTAATGTGTTCAATGCCTGTGGGATCTGACAGGGTTCCACCCTTCTCTTCTTTGTGTATCAGTCGAGTGTGAGAGCAGAGAAAGCCAGGTCTACCTCCTAGATGTAGGAAGTTAGAAGATGAGCAGTTTCAATTTGCATCAATGTCAATGACACATGACCACAGGCCAACTTAATTTCTAATCAACAGTTACTTTAAACTGAAGTTTATTTCATTTTAATAATAGAGAATATATAATGGAGAATGGCCATGCTATAATAGGTGCTGTGATATTGTATACTAATATCAACATAGTTCTATTAGTGACATGGTGATGAAAATTATGTATATTCTGTGTTGTATTGATACAAGCTGACAAGTCTGCATATTCTCGTCTTGCATGAGCTTAAAGTATCTTTTTGGATAATCTTATCTCGTGCTAGCATATGACACACATTGTTTCCATTAGATGGATATTTATGTAATATATACAGTACATCTCTTGGAATATACAAATTGATGTGAGATCTCCAAGTGTAATCCAGAAGAGAAAAATCTCTCCAGCAACAAACTGGAGAAAGAGATTTAAGAATGTGGCCTCAGTCTTGGCACAAATATGGAAGACAGTCACGAACCGAATGTGGGCAATAAACAACAAGTCAAGCAAATGTACACTTCACATGCAACACTTATCCATAATGTTTCAGCTTACTTTCCCCCTTTCTCAGTCAGTTACACTAGGATTTGTCTTAGAAAAACGATAAGACAAATAAAGTATGTGTACATACTTAAGGTCAAATGCAGTTAATAGACATACACAAATGAAAGTAAATAGGGAGAATCCAAACAAATTAACCACTCTCAATGCCACCTTCATTTGATTTGAGACAAATGACCCTCCCACCCCTTTCCTTTGGAGATGTCAGAACACTCCCTCCTTGCGTCACTATTACTCCCCTATTAAAACAATATACCGCATATTTTGTTCTGGGGCCATCAATGACTAAAGGAATTAATATTGAGTCATGTACTTTGGCTGAGTCTCAAAAGGGAAAGGGCTGTAGAGTAGACTTCACACAGTGTGGGACATACAGACATTATCTGCTATAGGGGTTCCATTTAGAGTAGCACCACCATGCAGCCAGTCAGTGTCTGGCAGGCCTCAGTTAGCGTCGGGGCCTGCCCGTTTCTTGTTAATGGCAACCCATTACTAACCAGTTACTAAATACTTCCCTTCTGCCAACCTTCCAGGATTCAGGAAAGGGCTCCACAGAGATAACACTGTTACATAATGTAGGGTTGGGTGGGGGGGGGGGGGCAAGGGGGGCAAGGGAGTGACAGAGGAGAGAAGATGCCAAGGGGTATTGAGAGGCCGGTTGGAATCATGTCGGTGGCTTTCATTTCCCCCAATCGGAGACACCTGTAATGGGAAGGAGTGAACATGTCAGTGTCAGAAGTACTCAAATTTGGTTCAGAGGAGACACTGCCGATTTATCGTAATGTAGGCTATTAAAAATGGTAATGTTCTTGGGAAAGATATTGTATACCGTTTTGTGCTTATGTTAGTAAGAGATCAATGACTAATTGGAATTTATGTGTTCATGGTGCCTTGTTAGACAGGGTTGTGTGTTACTAAGGGATAGGAATATGGTCATGAGGTAAACTAGGGTATGAGGAGGCTCTTGATACAAATAACAGAGAAAATTGAGCTCAGATTATATTGATTTAATATGTTTGGTCTGGCCAAAACAAAATGTAATTTACCATCTTAAGTTGTCTTGACAGGTTATGGAAAGTGTAGTTTCTCACCCACCAGGCTTATTTACAGATCAACGGTGTGATTATGAGGATTGCATTTCTGGGAGTGAAGTTGTTGATAACAAACTTGCCAGTTATTTTTCTCATTAATCATACAATGTAGTGAAAATTGGCCACCAAAACAGGGATTACATCATTTGGAAAAGAGTATGCTAGAAAAGGTCAAAACAATGACAAAATTGATTGGAAATCTAATACCACTGATAGTATTGATACCCCAATTGGGTTTTGAACCAGGGTCATCTAAACAACTAAAAACTGCATTAGCCCTCTCAGGTAAAGCCTAGGCATCAGCTTCAGGAATGTCTCATGCATGGTTACTAAACTAGATTGCAAAGAACAAGAATTATGCATATGATCCCACTAATCATACCGTACCATAAAGCTGTCAAATATAACATTAAAAGTAAATTGTCCATTGGAATATCTTGGCCATATTTCAGTGGCCTATCTAGATTGTGAATTCATCTCCTCAAAGACTCCTATGTTTATGATAGTGTTATGTGGGCTTCTGGCCCCTAACAGTTCAAAGAATGTGTTACCTTCCCGTCTTCAAACAGAGAGGAAGATGGAGAATGACCTGACCCGTACTGTTGTCAGAAATCACTCCTGCAGGTCACATGTGTTTCTGTTCATCCTCTATACCTCCAGGTGCCCAGAGATGAAGCAGATAGCACGCAACAGCACTGCAGACCTGCTTAAGGCCACCTCACTGCTCCAGCTGCAACGCTTTCATCTTTTTTTAGAAGCACATTTTCTCTAATGATTTCTGTACTGACAGAAGGTCTGTGTATGATCATAGCATAGCTGTTGCTCGGGGATAGAGACTAGACATGCGTGTTATTTATTCCCAAATCTGGAAGGTATTTTGTGGAAGTATTTTCGACTCATTTCTAGGGGTGAAACAACTTACAGTGTCATTGGCAAGTTCTCTCTCGGGGTTCAAGTGTCCCGTCCAAGTAGAATCTGCTTGAGTTAAAAAATAATAATAATTACAGCTAACCCCTGCATGAGTGTTTTTGCTAAATAGTAATTGTCCAATTTATCTCATAGAATGGTGAAACTCCCTGAAGATAAATACATGTGGGTGAATGGATATAGAGCAGCTGAGGTCAGTAGTTGACAGTAAACAGTCTACTGCCTCCTTGGAGATCAAATGAGTGCCATCATGCACTGATTCTCCTCAGGCTTTTGGTGATAAGAGTTAGCACAGTGAGCTTCTCCAGACAGTGCTGCTGTCCTGCATAGATAAATGGCTTCCTCTTTTGAAATGTCTTATACTCGTCATTTGGATAAGCAGCGTAATCAGCAAAACCCTTTTACTTTAAAACCCATTACCCTCATTAATGTTAGGTCTGCTCTTCCAAGGAGGACCACTCTTCTTTGCCCCCTCAGTCAGTGTGGACACAGTCCATGCTAAACCAACCTCACCTTCGAGTACAAGGACCAACGATACAGTGTCCATATTAGAACAGTCACATACAGTGGGGCAAAAAAGTATTTAGTCAGCCACCAAAAAGTTCTCCCACTTAAAAAGATGAGAGAGGCCTGTAATTTTCATCATAGGTACACTTCAACTATGACAGACACAATTAGAAAAAAAATCCAGAAAATCACATTGTAGGATTTTTTATTAATTTATTTGCAAATTATGGTGGAAAATAAGTATTTGGTCACTTACAAACAAGCAAGATTTCTGGCTCTCACAGACCTGTAACTTCTTCTTTAAGAGGCTCCTCTGTCCTCCACTCATTACCTGTATTAATGGCACCTGTTTGAACTTGTTATCAGTATAAAAGACACCTGTCCACAACCTCAAACAGTCACACTCCAAACTCCACTATGGCCAAGACCAAAGAGCTGTCAAAGGACACCAGAAACAAAATTGTAGACCTGCACCAGGCTGGGAAGACTGAATCTGCAATAGGTAAGCAGCTTGGTTTGAAGAAATCAACTGTGGGAGCAATTATTAGGAAATGGAAGACATACAAGACCACTGATAATCTCCCTCGATCTGGGGCTCCACGCAAGATCTCACCCCGTGAGGTCAAAATGATCACAAGGACGGTGAGCAAAAATCCCAGAACCACACGGGGGGACCTAGTGAATGACCTGCAGAGAGCTAGGACCAAAGTAACAAAGCCTACCATCAGTAACACACTACGCCGCCAGGGACTCAAATCCTGCAGTGCCAGACGTGTCCCCCTGCTTAAGCCAGTACATGTCCAGGCCCGTCTGAAGTTTGCTAGAGAGCATTTGGATGATCCAGAAAAAGATTGGGAGAATGTCATATGGTCAGATGAAACCAAAATATAACTTTTTGCTAAAAATTCAACTCGTCGTGTTTGGAGGACAAAGAATGCTGAGTTGCATCCAAAGAACGCCATACCTACTGTGAAGCATGGGGGTGGAAACATCATTCTTTGGGGCTGTTTTTCTGCAAAGGGACCAGGACGACTGATCCGTGTAAAGGAAAGAATGAATGGGGCCATGTATCGTGAGATTTTGAGTGAAAACCTCCTTCCATCAGCAAGGGCATTGAAGATGAAACATCGCTGGGTCTTTCAGCATGACAATGATCCCAAACACACCACCCGGGCAACGAAGGAGTGGCTTCGTAAGAAGCATTTCCAGGTCCTGGAGTGGCCTAGCCAGTCTCCAGATCTCAACCCCATAAAACATTTTTGGAGGGAGTTGATAGTCTGTGTTGCCCAGCAACAGACCCAAAACATCACTGCTCTGAGGAGATATGCATGGAGGACTGGGCCAAAATACCAGCAACAGTGTGTGTGAACCTTGGGAAGACTTACAGAAAATAGTTTGACCTCTGTGATTGCCAACAAAGGGTATAAAACAAAGTATTGAGATAAACTTTTGTTATTGACCAAATACTTATTTTCCACCATAATTTGCAAATAAATTCATTAAAAATCCTACAATGTGATTTTCTGGACTTTTTTTCTAATTTTGTCTGTCATAGTTGAAGTGTACCTATGATGAAAATGACAGGCCTCTCTCATCTTTTTAAGTGGGAGAACTTGCACAATTGGTGGCTGACTAAATACTTTTTAGTCAGCTCTTTTTCATTGTCAGCCGATCATCAATTGCATTTTCAGTGTCTGTTGTTATTAAAGTGACTGTTGACTTTTTCACTGTTTTTTTGTGTTTTTTTGCTCATGTCATCTCAGAGTGGACGTGATATTTATAGAAAATAGAGACTATGATATACATATTTTCATAATTCCTGACATTTAATCCTAGCAAAAATTATTATTAGGATCACCACTTTATTTTAGGAATGTGAAATGTCAGAAAAATAGTACAGAGAATGATTTATTTCAGCTTTTATTTCTTTCATCACATTCCCAGTGGGTCAGAAGTTTACATACACTCAATAACTATTTGGTAGCATTGACTTTAATTTGTTTAACTTGAGTCAAATGTTTTGGGTAGCCGACCACAACTTTGGAAGTATGCTTGGGGTCATTGTCCATTTGAAGACCCATTTGCAACCAAGCTTTAACTTCCTGACTGATGTCTTGAGATGTTGCTTCAATATATCCACATAATTGTCCTCGCTCATGATGCCATCTATTTTGTGAAGTGCACCAGTCCCCCCTGCAGCAAAGCACCCCCACATCATGATGTTGTCACCCCGTGCTTCATGGTTGGGATGATGTTCTTCGGCTTACAAGCCTCCCCCTTTTTCCTCCAAACATAACGATGGTCATTATGGCCAAACAGTTCTATTTTTGTTCCATCAGACCAGAGGACATTTCTCCAAAATGTACGATCTTTGTCCCCATGTGCAGTTGCAAACCGTAGTCTGGCTTTTTTATGGGGGTTTTGGAGCAGTGGCTTCTTCCTTGCTGAGCGGCCTTTCAGGTTATGTCGATATAGGACTTGTTTTACTGTGGATGTAGATACTTTTGTACCTGTTTCCTCCAGCATCTTCACAAGGTCCTTTGTTGTTGTTCTGGGATTGATTTGCACGTTTCGCACCAAAGTACGTTCCTCTCTATGAGACAGAACATGTCTCCTTCCTGAGCGGGATGACGGCTGCGTGGTCCCATGGTGTTTACTTGCGTACTATTGTTTGTACAGATGAACGTGGTACCTTCAGGCGTTTGGAAATTGCTCCCAAGGATGAACCAGACTTGTGGAGGACTACCATTTTTTTCTGAGGACTTGGCTGATTTATTTTGATTTTCCCATGATGTCAAGCAAAGAGGCACTGAGTTTGAAGGTAGGCCTTGAAATACATCCACAGGTACACCTCCATTTGACTCAAATTATGTCAATTAGCCTATCAGAAGCTTCTAAAGCCATGGTATAATTTTCTGGAATTTTCCAAACTGTTTAAAGGCACAGTCAACCTAGTGTATGTAAACTTCTGATCCAGTGGAATTGTGATACAGTTGTCTGTAAACAATTGTTGTAAAAAATTACTTGTGTCATGCACAAAGTAGATGTCCTAAACGACTTGCCAAAACTCTAGTTTGTTAACAATGCATTTGTGGAGTAGTTGAAAAACCAGTTTTAATGACTCCAACCTAAGTGTATGTAAACTTCCGACTTCAACTGTACTTCATTGACAAAGAAAAGCAGGTCCTTTAATTCTCTCGTCCGATTACAGTCTTGTCTCTTAAGCTCTAAAGTTAAATACACAAATATCAAGGTTATAAAGGAAATCCATAGCTGCACATTTCATATGTTTGAGATAAATGCAATCTATTGGAACTTGGGATGTCCACATTTTTCAAAGGCATGCAGCAGACAGAGGAGAAACTACAAGGCGTCATTGAGACTGAAGACAGGACTTTATAAATATCGAAAGCAGATGTTAATGGGATGCCTAAAATTGCTAAAAGACATAAAATGTTTTCTATTCACTAAAGTGCTGTGATGTATTGCCTTAACATCCACTTCAAAGGTTGGTCCGTGTAACATGGGACCTCACAAATCAGTGACGGCCCAGTACTTACAAGGTATAAGACACTGTATCGGTACTTATGTGGCCTTTCATCACCAAGTATTATAGTATAACACTAACACTCAATTATATTAGCAAGGGGGACATTAAAAAATAAGTGTGTGTTGGCCGGATATCCCTTTTGGCTGCTATATGAGTATGACAGCAATAGAATGTTAGACATCCTGAAATTCTATAGCTAGCATACCTCCTTTGAACAATAAGGAACATGTGTTTGTTAACACCTATGCTGCAGCTCCTACATTCTTTCAGCAGAGTTCATATGGTTGCAGACTTAAACCGTCACCCTTTCCATTGATCTGTGTAATTACATTACATTTACACAGTTAGATACAGCATAGCAACACTGTGGTTACATAATGTACAGTATTTATTGTTTTATTGTTCTAATAAATATGTGTTTGGATTCATAGCATTTCATTCTCTCTCTAAAGAAATTATTTTTCTTCTATCGCTGCTGCCTTTTCATGGCTGTAGCCAATTGTTAAACATGATTAAAGACACATTCCTTGGAGATATTTAATTTAGTATGGATAAAGATTTTCCACTCAAATAAATCATCAAGTGGTGTCAAAATTACAAAGCACCCAGCATAAGCTTTCCTGCTGTTTTTAATATACAGTTGTCCAGAGTAACTGAAAAAATTGCCACATACGGTTTCACTTAAACCACTGCTGTTTAGGCCCTGTTAGAGGAGGTCATTTCACTGATTTCCATAAAGGCAATAACATAATGGACTTCAACTATATTTTGTTCAGACTATTTTTTTAATCTCCTTCCCTTCTATCGCAGGCCATTCTCTCAATTACAGCCACTTCTGACAATAAAGATTGTTAATGCATTCAAAATAGGGCTATTCTTCATAAAAACAGATTCATATCAGCATTTCAATCTATGTAGATAAAAAGCCACATTTTTCACTCGTTAGTGAGAAATAGTTGGGTGGTTGTAATAATATCCACAGGACTCTCTAATAGTGAAACCCTACACTTCATCACCAACAGAGTAATCATGGACTTAATGCGTAGGCACGTTGTTAACATTTGCAGTAACTTCCATGATGCCAGGTAAAGGCTCTCAGATCATGATTACAGTATGCATGGAAAATCCCAGAACAATCAGTGATGTTGGATCTGAGGTCCCATGTTTTCAATTGGCCACTTTGCTGGAATGTTTGTCTGAGTGGGTTTGTACGTTACATGGCTATCAAACTCATTCATTTTGAGAGACGGATGAAAAACTATTTTTGACTCAAACTAAGAAAATAATTGGAGGCCAACGTCATGTACTAATTGTGATACCAAATTCTCTCTTGGCTTGTCATGTTATTAAGACATATTTGAATATAATTAAAGATATTTTGATAGAATAGAACAGCAGTATTTGAAAAATGTCTTAACAAATTGTTCAAGTTCAAGACGATGTCAGCAAGACGACTGTGCAGAGGAATGAAACCTGGCGCTGTCACTATACTTTTATCAATCATATTCTGATCCTAACACAGTGTGGGGACCTCATAATATGGATTTAAATAGGAATGAATTATTGACATTACCGTGACCATGGGCAATAATTTATGATGTCTCTCTCTTTTTCACCACGATGAAGACAAATTAAAATACAGCAAAAGCTCTGAAGAATTATGGACTGAATGTTTGTCAGATGTCAAATAGACTATGGTATAAATTCAATCAGTTCTGCATTAACTCGCGATAACCGAATATCGCATTGCATGTCATTGTTTTTATTTTGCCGATGTTGGAGTTTAACTGTTAGAGCTGTCAAATCAGTCAATGGGTGCTCTTGTGGTCATTGTCACAAAACAACACCTGTCCCAGAACAAAAACGTGTAGACCAGCAGTATTCAAACAAATTTTTTTGGCCCGAAGTTCTGGGGACCCCATTTTTCTCTCAAGAATTTCTTGCGACACCAGCCCATCCCAAATCTAATGACAACCTTAAAATCTGTCAATTACATTTTTTACATCAACAAATAACCTTCAAATCTCTTATCAAAATGAAATGAAACCATAAATACATTTACTTAATAAAATTGAAAAATAAAATAAAATGAAAAAATATAGATTTTTTTCTCAAAAACTTTTGTATATTGTCACATACAATAAATGGTACAATATCCTGTTACCAAAAATACAGTACCTGTCAAACGTTTGGATACACCTACTCTTTCAACGGATTTTCTTTATTTGTACTATAATCTACACTGTAGAATATTAGTGAGCCATGAAAACTATGAAATAACACATATGGAATCATGTAGTAACCAAAAAAAGTGTTAAACAAACCAGCATTCTCTCAATCAGCTTCATGAGGTAGTCACGTGGAATGCATTTCAATTAACAGGGGTGCATTGTTAAAAGTTAATTTGTGGATTTTATTTATTTCTTAATGCATTTGAGTTGTGTTGTGTTGTGACAAGGTAGAGGTGGTATACAGAAGATAGCCTATTTGGAAGGAAGACCCGGAGTTACCTCTGCTGCAGAGGATAAGTTCATTACAGTTAATTGCACTTCAGAAATTGCAGCCCAAATTAATGCTTCACAGAGTTCAAGTAACACACACATATCAACCTCAACTGTTCAGATGCTGGTGACACTTTCTGTGATTTATTTAGAATTCAAGGCACACTTAACCAGCATGGATACCACAGCGTTCTGCAGCGATACACCATCCCATCTGGTTTGTGCTTAGTGGGAATATAATTTGTTTTTCAACAGGACAATGACCCAACACATCTCCAGGCTGTGTAAGGGGTATTTGACGTTGAAGGAGAGTGATGGAGTGCTGTGTCAGATGACCTGGCCTCCACAATCACCCAACCTTAACCCAATTGAGATGGTTTGGGATGAGTTGGACCTGAGAGTGAAGGAAAAGCAGCCAACAAGTGCTCAGTATATGTGGGAACTCCTTCAAGACTGTTGGAAAAGCATTCCAGGTGAATATGTTTGAGAGAATGCCAAGAGTGTGCAAAGCTGTCATCAAGGCAAATGGTGGCTACTTTGATGAATCTAAAATATATTTTGATTGTTTAATACTTTTTTGGCTAATACATTTTCCCATATGTGTTATTTCATTGTTTTGATGTCTTCACAATTATTCTACAATATAGAAAATAGTACAAATAAAGAAAAACCCTTGAATGAGTAGGTGTAACCAAACTTTTGACAGGTACTGTATATTAAAAAAACATATATTATTATTGCAATTTTGGCGACGAATGTCGGTTATCACGTGTTAAAGCTGAACAATTTGAATGTAGGCCAATGTTAGCTATATCACAGGTGTACATGACTAGATTCAAACTGCACTCCATGTCCTGCAAATGTTCACACCCTCCGTGTTGAAGGCATTCAGCCAGTTATGAAGGCAGTGTTTAAGTCAGCCCAATTCTGATTTCCACCCCCCTCCAACTAATTGGTCTTTTGACCAATCACATCAGATCTTTTCACATCAGATCTGATCTGATTGCTCAAAAGACCAATTTGTGAAAAAAGCATTGGTCTGCCTGTGTAAACATAGCCTAAGAAGATTTTGTTTCATTATACCAGTCTTGAGTGTTATGTTAGGAAAGTGTAACACAGCATTATTATTTCCTTTATCTCATCGCTGCTGTGTGGTCTTAATCCGCGTTAGTTGTCTTTGCCCAGTAGCTTGGAGGAGGCTTTGGTAATGAAAGTCAGTCAGTGTTTTGTCCACAACTTCTCGACTTCCGTGGGTTCCTTAGAAAGTGAAAAGCTCTAATTAAGCTCTATTGAGAAAGGAGAATGCCAGTGTTGTGTGGGGGGCCTAGGTTGCTATTGAGGAGGTGGTTGGTTGGTGGGATAGTTTCTGACACAGGAAATGTCATAGTCATCCTAGAAATTCCTGATTCCTAATTCCTCATCAACTTGAAGAGTCGTGAATACATGCTGTCTCCTGACCAATGTTATGTCTGCTTGACAGCCTTGTAAAACATTCAGCAGGTCAATTAAAGGATGTTCTACCAATCAATGTTTTCCATTTGTCTTTCTGCTGGCCTTTTAATTTTCTACCAACTTTTATTAACTTTCTTTTTGCTTAAAAGGGCTCCCCGAAAATGGTGCATAATTTTGCACAATGTCATCCATTTTGTGTGATATATTACGTCCTGCAATTCTTATGATATGTTACGAATGTGTAAGTTATTTTGAAAGTATTGTTATTATACTTTATGCCATTACCAATCATACTAATCATACTAATCATAATCATCCAATTAAACATGATGAGGAAATGCACTGAAGACATCCTGCTTCTAGATAGCATACTAAGCAGGCAGCATCACCCTGCAGCCCTTATCAGTTGTGTGACCTCGAGTGCCATGCAGAGAACTCTTATTATCTGAGTTTGACCAATGATGTGACCCAGCTTGCTGCCGTGTCCTGTATCTTCAGACAGGAAGATACATGTGGCTGCTTTGGGCAGCATCAAAATGAGAAGTGACATCATCGCGTGGTCCGCTAAACAGCAATCAGGCCTCTCTCTCTGCAGCCGCGCAATGCAATCCAGATGTGCATTTGATTAAAGGCTTAAACGAGATTGGAGAGGGTGAGAAGGCGGGGAGGTATACTATAGGTCAACCCCTGGATTCTAAAACAAAGAGATTTATAAATCTATTTTAAAACAAAAACACATGTCTGGAAATTCCCCCATGCAACCCCTGCTAGCTGCTCCCCCCCCCCTCTCTTCCTCCTCATGCCTCCTCTTGGTTTGCAGCACTTGATAATCTGCATAAAAATTCCTGTTTAATTGTATCACCATTCACTCTGAGACATTACAGGTTTGGTGTAATAGCTGTGGGAAAATCAGATACTGAGGACTTATTATTCACTCATCCTACTGTTTTTACTCTTCAGAAATTGATTGTGTATAGACACTGTTTTGTTTGCAACCAAGTAAACACGGACCCTAAATGATTAATATTAATCGTTATACAGAAGGATCTGCTTAATTATAACCACAAAAGCTCAGTTGGTAGAGCATGGCTCTTGCAATGCCAGATGTCTGAGGAAAATAAAGAAAAAATTGCTGAAGACACCAGTCACCGCAGCAATGGACTGTTCTCTCTGCTACCATCAGGCAGGCGAGACACCGAGACAGCTTCTTTCCCCAAGCAATAAGACTGCTGAATAGCTAAACAACGGCTGCTCACCCGCTCCCATAGACTATCTGCACTGACTCTATGCTCACTCACAGGTCTATAGCCACTCATTCACACACACCTACACTGACACTCTAGCTCACATGCTCAGGCACACACACGCACACGCACGCACACGCACGCACATACACACACGCACGCACAAAAATATACACATTTATTGACACCATACACATATTATACAGTACCTTCAGAAAGTATTCACACTTTTTCCATATTTTGTTATTTTACAAAGTGGGTTTAAAATGGATTGAATTGTAATTTGTCAACGATCTACCCAAAATATTCTGCAATGTTAAAGTGAAAGAAAAATAATGTAACACTTTACTTGACACTGTAATTGCGCACACATTGATGTTAGACATGCACCTATCCCAATGCTCTGTTGCTGATGACTGGGATGAATTCAGGAGCAGATTTCAGGACCAGGATAAGACACCCTCTTTTTGACTATAAGGGCATATAGGCCTATCTGGTTTAAATGATTATGATGGTCATAATGCTTCTTGACAGTGCCATAAAGTGTATTTCCTTAGTCCAAGTAAAGTGACACAGATGATCATAATGCTTCTTGACAATGTGACAAAGTGTATCTTTTTAGTCCAAGTAAAGTGACACAGGACAGTCATAATGATTCATGACAGTGTCATAGAGTGTATTTTCTACAAATGATTTAAAATATGATTAAAAAACAACAACAAAGGATTTAAGAAACAAACGTTCAAATGAAAGGAAACTTCTTTGCAAGGAAAATACGAATTAGAATAAATGTGGGTTTTGACACTCTTACGTAGGTGTCATAAGCAGCCATAAGATAACAAAATGTAAGTCACAACATGTGTAAATATATGAGTCATGACAGTGTTATGAACATGTTATGACAGGTTATGACAAGTTATGTCAGCTGTTATGACATGTTATGACATACACTGGGTGCCAAGTGAAGTGTTAACAAAAAATAAAAACATTTAATTAATGGAGAAAAAAAAACATTTACATATTTTGATTAGATAAGTATTCAACCCCCTGAGTCAATACATGTTAGAATCACCTTTGGCAGTGATTACAGCTGTGAGTCTTTCTGGGTAAGCCTCTAAGAGCTTTGCAAACATGGATTGTACAATATTTTCCCATTATTCTTTTAAAAATTATTCAAGCTCTGTTGAGTTGGTTGTTGATTATTGCTAGACAGCCATTTTAAAGTCTTGCCATAGATTTTCAAGCTGATTAAAGTCAAAACTGTAACCTAGGAACATTTAATGTCGTCTTGGTAAGTAACTCCACTGTATATTTGGCCTTGCGATTTAGGATATTGTCTTGCTGAATTTGTCTCCCAGTGTTGGAAAGCAGTCTGAACCAGGTTTTCCTCTAGGGCTTTGCCTGTGCTTAGCTCTAATCTTTTTCTATTTATCCCCCCCAAAATTCCCTAGTCCTTGCTGATGACAATCATACCCATAACATGATGCAGCCACCACCATGCTTAAATGCTTATTTTCACTCTGTAATTTAGTTTAGTGTTGTGCTGTAAATACAATGTTATTGATCTATCCTCAGTTTTCTCCTATCACAGCCAAAACATAATTCCACTTTGATATTATGGGGTATTGGGTGTAGATCTAAATTGCCATTTTTAATTCAGGCTGTAACAAAACAAAGTGTGGAAAAAGTCAAGAGGTTTGAAAACGTTGTAATGGCACTACATACACACACTCATCACCATGCACTCACCACTTACGCTGCTGCTATATTGATTATTATTGATTATTATTACCATTATTACTTATCCTGACATTTTTACACGTACATATATCTACCTCAACTACTCCAGTAACCCTGCACATTGTAATTACGGTACTGGCACTGACCCTGAATATGGGTTGCATTCTCGTGTTTTTTTCATACTTCTCATGTTCGTACTTTGTACTTCTTCTTACTTTATAATAGTACTTTATAAGATTACTTTATACTTTACTTTATATCCTGTGCATGTGACAAATCAACTTAAACATTTTAAACTTGATTCCCTGGACCACCCATACGTAATTATTTTTAACTTTTTTGTCTGTAAGTCACTTTGGATAAAACCATCTGCTAAATGGCATATCTTATTTTATATTCTAAAATGACAGCATTCCAACTGGTGACCTGAATTATAAAAAAACACAGAGACCTTGAATCTTTCAAAGTGATAGAGGCAGTAATTTGGCCCAGTCACCAAGGTCTGGTACCCTCTGCTCCAACTCTGAAGAGGCTTACTTTAATTTCTAGGTAAAAAAACAAACAAACAACACCTGTCACAAGAGGATGAATTAAGTATACACCATTTTTTCCCGTCTCTCGCCCTCCTGCATGGTATGACTCGTTATCCCCTGCGGCTGCAAGACGAGCCAAGCACTTCAGACCAGACCTGGGTTCAAACATTACTTGACATGTTTCAAATAAAAACAAAGGGCAGGGTCTGCAGTTTTGCGCCAATCTATTGGTTGTATTGTGCCATGCACGCTCAATCAAGCCCAGCTACAGTATTGGAAATTATTTCAAATAGTATTTGAACCCAGGTCTCATTCAGACTGACCGCAACCTGAACTACCACATAAAATGACTCACCTGACACTGACTGCAAAGGCGTGGCCGTCCCTGCTCAGGCTCAGTTTTTCCCCCACCTCTGAGAAGAGAAGAGCCAATGTTTGAAACCAAAGCACAAATTCAGCCAGCTTCAAGCAATCCCAGTTGTTTGCTTTAATATACATATTGCTGATGCATGGTGGATGGATGTAAGGATGAAATATGAGAAAAGTATGACTAGTTTGTTACCCGCAGTCTAAACTGTGCAAAACAGTTGAAAACTCTTCTAAGAGGGCGTCCTGTGGTCAAACAGGCTATGAGGTGAGGGCTGTGACATCATGAGAAGCATACATCCGAATGTAGGAGCTTTTCTGTTATGTCCAGGCAACACTGTATTTAATAGAGGACTCCAAACCCTTGAAGCCAATGTGGGAACTCTACTATGGTGTGCATTTTAGGACACCCTCAGCTTCAAGCCACCAAGGGTGTCCTAAAATGTACACTGAAACCCCCTCTCCATGTTAAGCAGCATGCTACACCCACTCCAGGGAAGAGGAAATCATCACTCACTGTCTGTGCTGTAATCACAGTTACTATGATGCTATCTGTTGGTATAAGCTTGACTCCTGCCACGCATGCAGGCTATTCTGTTAGGGTGGAGGCTGGGGGAGGCTGTGCAGGACCTTTAGGCAGGGCAGGCTAAGTGACTCAGAGAGAGAGAGAGAGTGGTTGTGTTGGTGCAGTAGGAGGTGAGCATGACGTAAAGTAAAACACTTTACATAAACAGGAAAACAGGGAGTGCATGAGGCCTGCTAGATGTGTGCAAATAGATTGTGCTACCTGTCCTTTAATGGTGTTAAGATGAACTCATTTGTTCACAGTGCATATTAAGACAGTAAAAAATAGGCAAAAGTAGATGTTTCTGGTTAATTACTATTAATTAATTTCCGGTTAGCAATAGCCGCAAATCTGGGAGATGCTAATTTCCACCCATTTACTAGATGCATCGGACCTGCTTAATTACAAATATTTTGACATTCTGAAGTGGAATGTTCAAACCTGAAGAAACCATCCACTGAAGGGCATCCATTGGAGTTGCATGTAGCAACAATGGCCACCATTTCAAGCTGAGCTAGCTAAACAACATGCTAGCTAGCGTCAATGAATGAGTCTTGTGTATCCAGTTATCTGTTATGATATGTAGAGGGTTGGGCGCCTGAGGAGGAGCAGGTTGCCGCTAGCTGAGTTACGGTGATTAGAGCTTCTATCTTAGTGAAACATAGCGGCTATAAAACACATCTCGTTCCACATCTAAATGGTGGCAGGACACCCTTAATGATGATCGCTTAGGCATATGGTTTAAATGTTAATTGGCCACTAAGCCACCCAAGAAACAACAATATGGTCTGTCATTACAGATAATTCCTCAGTCATTATGCACCATCTCTGGAGACCTTCTCCCATTCATCACTTCCCTCATCAACTCATCTCTTACCACTGCCTGTAATACCTACATGTTTCAAGCATACCACCATAGTCCATGTTCCCAAGAATGCCAAGGTAACCTGTCTAAGTGACTATCACCACGTAGCACTCACATATCTCTCACATCAACACCATCATCCCAGACACCCTGGACCCACTCCAATTTGTATACCGCCCCAACAGATCCACGCAATCTCTATTGCACTCAGCACTGCCCTTTACCACCTGGACAAGAGGAACACCTATGTGAGAATGCTGTTAATTGAGCTCAGTGTTCAACATCATAGTGCACTCCAAGCTCATCACTAAGCTAAGGACCCTGGAACTAAACACCTCCCTCTGCAAATGGATCCTGAACTTCCTGACGAGCCACCCTCAGGTAGTAAGGGTAGGCAACAACACATCCGCCACACTGACCCTCAACACGGGGGTCCCTCGGGTGTGTGATTAATCCCCTCCTGTACTCCCTGTTCACCCATAACTGCGTTGCCTTGTACTATTCCAACACCATCATTAAGGTTGCCAATGACACAACAGTGGAAGATCTGATCACCGACGTTGATGAGACAGCCTATAGGGTGGTCAGAGACCTGGCAGTGTGGTGCCAGGACAACAACCTCTCCCTCAGCGTCAAAGCAAGACAAAGGAGCTGATCGTGGACTACAGGAAACGGAGGGTCGAACACGTCCCCATTCACATCAACAGGGCTGTAGCGGAGCAGGTCAAGAGCTTCAAGTTCCTCGGTGTCCACATCACTAAGGATCTATCATGGTCCACACACACCAACACAGTCATGAAGACTGTTGTCCCACCTATCTATCTTAAGATGAATGCACTTACTCATATCATTAAAGAGGATGATCGCCTTACGGCGAGGATAGCTGTGCTACAAGCCCAGCTTCAGACGCAATCGTTAGGCAAGGGTAATTTCAGTGTAGGAAAGGATGAAACAGCGTCTGTGCCACCAGTAAGTACATATAGTAACGTTAGTATAAATCCCCTTGCACGGTCTCCGCATCCGGACAACTTTCTCACGGTTTCTGGAGGGAAATGCTGTAGGAATGCTCAACCGGTGTCGCTCATTCAGCCGACAGAAATTTTCAACCGGTTTTCCCCATTAAGCAATGAGTCGGAGTCAGAGGCCGAGCCTTCTCTTGTCTCTACTCCTCCCGTTACGGGGTCTGAGATGCCGAAGCTTCCCACCGTTAGCTCTGACAAATTGTAAACTCTAGTCATTGGCGACTCCATTACCCGCAGTATTAGACTTAAAACGAATCATCCAGCGATCATACACTGTTTACCAGGGGGCAGGGCTACCGATGTTAAGGCTAATCTGAAGATGGTGCTGGCTAAAGCTAAAACTGGCGAGTGTAGAGAATATAGAGATATTGTTATCCACGTCGGCACCAACGATGTTAGGATGAAACAGTCAGAGATCACCAAGCGCAACATAGCTTCAGCGTGTAAATCAGCTAGAAAGATGTGTCGGCATCGAGTAATTGTCTCTGGCCCCCTCCCAGTTAAGGGGAGTGATGAGCTCTACAGCAGTCTCACAACTCAATCGCTGGTTGAAAACTGTTTTCTGCCCCTCCCAAAATATATAATTTGTAGATAATTGGCCCTCTTTCTGGGACTCACCCACAAACAGGACCAAGCCTGACCTGCTGAGGAGTGACAGACTCCACCCTAGCTGGAAGGGTGCTCTCATCTTATCTACCAACATAGACAGGGCTCTAACTCCTCTAGCTCCACAATGAAATAGGGTGCAGGCCAGGCAGCAGGCTGTTAGCCAGCCTGCCAGCATAGTGGAGTCTGCTACTAGCACAGTCAGTGTAGTCAGCTCAGCTATCCCCATTGAGACCGTGTCTGTGCCTCGACCTAGGTTGGGCAAAACTAAACATGGCGGTGTTCACCTTAGCAATCTCACTAGGATAAAGACCTCCTCCATTCCTGTCATTATTGAAAGAGATCATGATACCCCACATCTCAAAATAGGGCTACTTAATGTTAGATCCCTTACTTCAAAGGCAATTATAGTCAATTAACTAATCTCTGATCATAATCTTGATGTGATTGGCCTGACTGAAACATGGTTTAAGCCTGATGAATTTACTGTGTTAAATGAGGCCTCACCTCCTGGCTACACTAGTGACCATATCCCCCATGCATCCCGCAAAGGGGGAGGTGTTGCTAACATTTATGATAGCAAATTTCAATTTACAAATTTCAATTTCAATTTACATTTTCGTCTTTTGAGCTTCTAGTCATGAAATCTATGCAGCCTACTCAATCACTTTTTATAGCTACTGTTTACAGGCCTCCTGGGCCATATACAGCGTTCCTCATTGAGTTCCCTGAATTCCTATCGGACCTTGTAGTCATAGCAGATAATATTCTAATCTTTGGTGACTTAAATATTCACATGGAAAAGTTCACAGACCCACTCCAAAAGGCTTTCGGAGCCATCATCGACTCAGTGGGTTTTGTCCAACATGTGGCTGGACCTACTCACTGTCACAGTCATACTCTGGACCTAGTTTTGTCCCATGGAATAAATGTTGTGGATCTTAATGTTTTTCCTCATAACCCTGGACTATCAGACCCCCATTTTATTACGTTTGCAATTGCAACAAATAATCTGCTCAGACCCCAACCAAGGAACATCAAAAGTCGTGCTATAAATTCACATACAACACAAAGATTCCTTGATGTCCTTCCAGACTCCCTCTGTCTACCCAAGGACACCAGAGGACAAAAATCAGTTAACCACCTAACTGAGGAACTCAATTTAACCTTGCGCAATACCCTAGACGCAGTTGCACCCCTAAAAACTAAAAACATTTCTCATAAGAAACTAGCTCCCTGGTATACAGAAAATACCCGAGCTCTGAAGCAAGCTTCCAGAAAATTGGTACGGAAATGTTGCCACATCAAACTGGAAGTCTTACGACTAGCTTGGAAAGACAGTACCGTGCAGTATCGAAGAGCCCTTACTGCTGCTCAATCATCCTATTTTTCCAACTTAATTGAGGAAAATAAGAACAATCCGAAAGTCCTTTTTGATACTGTCGCAAAGCTAACTAAAAAGCAGCATTCCCCAAGAGAGGATGGCTTTCACTTCAGCAGTAATAAATTCATGAACTTCTTTGAGGAAAAGATCATGATTATTAGAAAGCAAATTACGGACTCCTCTTTAAATCTATTCCTTCAAAGCTCAGTTGTCCTGAGACTGCACAACTCTGCCAGGACCTAGGATCAAGAGAGACACTCAAGTGTTTTAGTACTATATCTTTTGACACAATGATGAAAATAATAATGGCCCCTTAACCTTCAAGCTGCATACTGGACCCTATTCCAACTAAACTACTGAAAGAGCTGCTTCCTGTGCTTGGCCCTCCTATGTTGAACATAATAAACGGCTCTCTATCCACCGGATGTGTACCAAACTCACTAAAAGTGGCAGTAATAAAAGTGGCAGCCTCTCCTGAAAAAGCCAAACCTTGACCCAGAAAATATAAAAAACTATCGGCCTATATCGAATCTTCTATTCCTCTCAAAAAAAATTGAAAAGGCTGTTGCGCAGCAACTCACTGCCTTCCTGAAGACAAACAATGTATACGAAATGCTTCAGTCTGGTTTTAGACCCCATCATAGCACTGAGACTGCACTTGTGAAGGTGGTAAATGACCTTTTAATGGCATCAGACCGAGGCTCTGCATCTGTCCTCGTGCTCCTAGACCTTAGTGCTGCTTTTGATACCATCGATCACCACATTCTTTTGGAGAGATTGGAAACCCAAATTGGTCTACACGGACAAGTTCTGGCCTGGTTTAGATCTTATTGTCGGAAAGATATCAGGTTGTCTCTGTGAATGGTTTGTCCTCTGACAAATCAACTGTACATTTCGGTGTTCCTCAAGGTTCCGTTTTAGTTGTTTTCACTATATATTTTACCTCTTGGAGATGTCATTTGAAAACATAATGTTAACTTTCACTGCTATGCGGATGACACACAGCTGTACATTTCAATGAAACATGGTGAAGCCCCAAAATTGCCCTTGCTAGAAGCATGTGTTTCAGACATAAGGAAGTGGATGGCTGAAAACGTTCTACTTTTAAACTCGGACAAAACAGAAAAGCTTGTTCTAGGTCCCAAGAAACAAAGAGATCTTCTGTTGAATCTGACAATTAATCTTAATGGTTGTACAGTCGTCTCAAATAAAACTGTGAAGTAACTCGGCGTTACTCTGGACCCTGATCTCTCTTTTGAAGAACATATCAAGACTGTTTCAAGGACAGATTTTTTCCATCTACGTAACATTGCAAAAATCTGAAACTTTCTGTCCAAAAATGATGCAGAAAAATTTATCCATGCTTTTGTCACTTCTAGGTTAGACTACTGCAATGCTCTACTTTCCGGCTACCCGGATAAAGCACTAAATAAACTTCAGTTAGTGCTAAATACGGCTGCTAGAATCCTGACTAGAACCAACACATTTGATCACATCCCTCCAGTGCTGGCCTCCCTACACTGGCTTCCTGTCAAGGCAAGGGCTGATTTCAAGGTTTTACTGCTAACCTACAAAGCATTACATGGGCTTGCTCCTACCTATCTCTCTGATCCTGCCGTACATACCTACACGTACGCTACGGTCACAAGACGCAGGCCTCCTAATTTTCCCTAGAATTTCTAAGCAAACAGCTGGAGGCAGGGCTTTCTCCTATAGAGCTCCATTTTTATGGAATGGTCTACCTACCCATGCGAGAGACGCAAACTCGGTCTCAACCTTTAAGTCTTTACTGAAGACTCATCTCTTCAGTGGGTCATATGATTGAGTGTACTCTGGCCCAGGAGTGTGAAGGTGAACGGAAAGGCTCTGGAGCAGCGAACCGCCCTTGCTGTCTCTGCCTGGCCGGTTCCCCTCTTTCCACTGGGATTCTCTGCCTCTAACCCTATTACAGGGGCTGAGTCACTGGCTTACTAGGGCTCTTTCATACCGTCCCTAGGAGGGGTGCGTCACTTGAGTGGGTTGAGTCACTGATGTGATCTTCCTGTCTGGGTTGGCGCCCCCCCTTGGGTTGTGCCGTGGCGGAGATCTTTGTGGGCTATACTCGGCCTTGAAAGTTGGTGGTTGAAGATATCCCTCTAGTGGTGTGGGGGCTGTGCTTTGGCAAAGTGGGTGGGGTTATATCCTTCCTGTTTGGCCCTGTCCGGGGGTGTCATTGGATGGGGCCACAGTGTCTCCTGACCCCTCCTGTCTAAGCCTCCAGTATTTATGCTGCAGTAGTTTATGTGTCGGGGGGCTAGGGACAGTTTGTTATATCTGGAGTACTTCTCCTGTCCTATCCGGTGTCCTGTGTGAATTTAAGTATGCTCTCTCTAATTCTCTCTTTCTTTCTCTCTCTCGGAGGACCTGAGCCCTAGGACCATGCCTCAGGACTACCTGACATGATGACTCCTTGCTGTCCCCAGTCCACCTGCTTGTGCTGCTGCTCCAGTTTTAAATGTTCTGCCTGTGATTATTATTATTTGACCATGCTGGTCATTTATGAACATTTGAACTTCATGGCCATGTTCTGTTATAATCTCCACCCGGCACAGCCAGAAGAGGACTGGCCACCCCACATAGCCTGGTTCCTCTCTAGGTTTGTTCCTAGGTTTTGGCCTTTCCATGGAGTTATTCCTAGCCACCGTGCTTCTACACCTGCATTGCTAGCTGTTTGGGGTTTTAGGCTGGGTTTCTGTACAGCACTTTGAGATATCAGCTGATGTACGAAGGGCTATATAAATAAATTTGATTTGATTTGATTTGATACTGTAAGTCACTCTGGATATGAGCTTCTGCTAAATGACAAACATCTCAATGTAAATGTAATTAAAATATGGATACATCATGCAATAATTGGCAACTTTAAGCAATTCATTTTTTGTATATCTTTGTTTTGAAGATATGAAAATCTAAATCAGTAAACAAACTTATGCAATGTATTTTACCTCTAAGTAGTGGATACCAACACAACACTTGCAGTGCAGTATAATATACTGGAATATGATTATAGGCTTATAGACATTGGTTTTACACTAATCATGCAGTGTTGGGACACTGCATGATTGAATCATTTGGGATGATTAGGGAAGCAGAGAGTAAAACAGAGAGGAAAAACATTTCTCATTTCATCTCAACACGGAGCCATTGCTTCATGTCCTCTCCCTTTCTAACCAGGCCAAATAAAACAGAAACAAGTGGAAACTTTGACTTTGGGAAAATAGGAATCCCTTATGTTATCCTGCCCTTTCAAAATTGCTTTCATGTTGAATTAATATTCATGATAATTGCCTAAAATTTGGGGGAAATGTATTTATTTCACAATAGCTGTGTCTCTAATTGACTCATGCTGGCCTCATGATTCACCTTCTCAATATTTAATTTTATGTATATTCAATATTTACATATATTTACTATGTTGTGTGAATGGATTATTATTGCCAACATTTCATTTACCTTTGCCCTAAAGAGAGGCCTATAGACATTTCCACAGAGAATAGATTAAATAGTAATCAAGCTACAGTCTATAACACTGTTATAAACAAGACTTGAGATGTGCAGAGTTCTAGAGATAGACCACAGCAACAGTACAGTATAGTGGTAAACAAGACTCATAGATTGATGTCCTCTACTCAATCATAATGTAGAACATGTGTTTTACAGAGGTATACCCAGAAATAAGTATACCATTCGCTAATCAGGTGCTGCAGAGTGAGGATCTCAAGACAGTAAACCAATCATACTGTTTGCGTACGACTTAGAAAAAAGCCTGGGAAATCCAAATATTCCAAATGACTGCAAATTCACCATGGTAAATATTTAAACTGCAACGTCAATTTTGTAAAGATCACAATGCTGACTAGCTCATTTAAAGCAGTGAAACACAACAAATATCTCCATCTCTGTTTAGACATCACAAATACATCTTATCAGCAGGGACTTCTCCATTCGAAACACAGCCAGAACTCTCTTTCCTCTCTGGTCCAATGAGACATGCCAAACCACTGTCCACCACTCAGGATGTCCAGGCCTTGTTTGAAGTTTATCTAACTTCCATGTGTATGCTCTGTCCCAAGGAGAGTGAGTACTCCCTCCTCATCATCCCAGTACATGTTATTTGTTATGAAATGACACCTTCATATGCAGGGCCAGGAAATGACTGAACCGTTTGACTCAATTCACAATACTTTCAATCTGAAAGACACAATCAGTGGTAAATTTAACTAATAAATCATGATCGATTTTGGTGGACAACTATTAGCATTGTTTGGTCAATCTATGTAGATTGTTATTACATTAACTTTATCTAAATAGATTTGCAACTAATAACCCAAAAACATAATCTAAAATCCCAATATATATATATATATATATATATATATATATATATATATAAAGCTAATATGTATGTGATATTTTGGAGCAAAGGCCTGCTTTAACAATAAGTAAAAGGTCACAAATATTGACCGGCCTTTCCAGTGGGTACTGATTTGATTCTAGTCTGTTTAGCTGGGATCAAACAGAGCAATTATCTCTATACCACAATATGTCTGCAAACACACATGGTATGCCATGGGCAATAACTGTCAAATTTCGCAGATGCTTGGTCAAACCATTATTGCTTTGAAACTATCCAGTGTTTACAAATGTCAAGGGTAAAGAGGCATTTCAGCTCAGCGATACATTTCACGCAGAATTGTTTGAATCTTCTAATGCATTTAGATATGCATTCAAACTTCTTTTGAAGATTGGTACTGCATATGGTTTTTCTCTCCTCCCTTGAAATTGCACTGATATGTACCAGGTGTTTCTCTTTTCATGGTGCCCACTATGTGGAAAATATATGCACTCTTGTAGAAGAAATAATGAAGTACTACAGGGGACATGGTTTGTTCGAAAATTGAAAGTACTGTCATGTCGAATACGTTTTATTTTTTTGTCTGAAAGCCAAAGGTCAGTTCAACCCCATGTGCTCATAAGATGTTTCTGTTATTAGAGAGGGGTTAAGGAAGGAACATTTATTGTTGTTTCAATTCCAAATTCCACGCTACTGTATGAAAAAAGTAAATGCAAGGCATAAACAAACCAACCAACCAAGAAAAAAAGGTTAGCGTACGGGGAGCTTTGTTATTTTAACAAGGAAGGAAGGTGTGCTGGGTATTTCTCCTCCTTTACCCGCAAATTGTTGATGCAAAAATGTTATTTCACTCACTGATACAGAGCGTTTTCCATTTTTGCAAAGTGGTTTCTGATATGATAAGTCTCTACTGAAAAGCATGCATGGAAACTGTGGGAACAAGCTTATAAGCAATACAATGGCAAAAGTCTTACTAGACTTTATTATTATTATTTAAAAGTAACCTTTATTTAACCAGGAAAGTCAGTTAAGAAAAAAATCTTACTTACAATGATGGCCTACACTGGCCAAACCCGGACGATGCTGGGCCAATTGTGTGCCGCCCTATGGGACTCCCAATCATGGCCGGTTGTGATACAGCCTGGAATCGAACCAGGGTGTCTGTAGTGACAGCTCTATCACTGAGATGCAGTGCCTTAGACGGCTGCGCCACTCAGGAGCTCATATCAATCAAACAGGGTTTATAAAAAAGAGACACTTACAAACAAATACAGGAACTTGCTTCAGTTGAATACATTACGCAAAAAAACAAGATATAGATTTATCAAGAATGTCTGTTGATGCTGAAAAGGCTTTCAACCATCTTGAATGGCCTTTTCTATTCA
Organism: Oncorhynchus mykiss; assembly: GCF_057628025.1. Classification (NCBI taxonomy): domain Eukaryota; kingdom Metazoa; phylum Chordata; class Actinopteri; order Salmoniformes; family Salmonidae; genus Oncorhynchus; species Oncorhynchus mykiss. The sequence goes on from NC_143029.1 coordinate 73,833,333, forward strand.
AAACTTTGGAAGCGTTCAACTTTCTAGCTGAAATAATACATTTAATAAAAAGGTTGTATACATGTCCTAAAGCAGATATATACACAAATAATCCTTTATCTGATTATATTGCTTTAGAAAGGGGCACAAGACAGGGATGTCAACTCTCCCCCCGACAGGAACCAAATGTAACAGGTATCAATATTGGTAAACACGAATATAAACTAAACATATTTGCAGATGATCTCCTGATATATGTGACCAATATTGAAAACTCAATTCCCCTTTGGTAAAAATATTTTCATAATATATTTTTTTTAAATCGCAGGATATAAAATGTAAGTGAAAAGAAAGAATTGCAATAGGAAAAATACAACATTAAATAACTCATGATCTACAGCAATCCTATAAGTGGACCACAAAAAAATATTAAATACTAGGATGCTTAATAAGTGACAACAAACAATAAATATAGATAACTTTATTCCATGACTCAACAACATGAAAGCATTTTAATAATCTTCCCATAAATCTTACAGGTAGAATAAACCTCTTTAGAATGGCATGGCTGCCAAAGTTTTTGTATTTATTTTTGGTAATACTAATTACCCCACTGAAGACATTCTTTAAAAAAGTATACTGTTACATCAGAAATGTTCTTGTATTCACTAGTAAGAATAAGAAATATTGTTAAAAAAAAAATTTTTTTAAAAGAGTCAGAATCTCAATTGGTAGAAATGGAATGGAACTGAAAATTGAAATTAAAAGTTACATCCACTAGATTCCTCTGAGTTCTAATTGATGAAAAGTAATCCTGGAAAAATCATATTCAATTTTTTGGGCTGGACATGCCAAGAGAGGAGTTTGGATTGGTCTGCCATATAGAAGGCCTCTGTATATTTGAGCTGGTCAGTCTGTGTTGGAAACCCTGTCGAGCGCGGCTTTAAAAAAAATGTATTGTGTAGTGGAGTGTTGTTCTCCACTTTCTGGAGGATCAAGTTTTGAAATCAGTGGAATTAGAGTATGATAGCTAAAGAGATGGAGAATACACCTGTCTCCGGATTACATCTTCAAACTAAAGGAAACCGTGTCATGGCATCCGTGACAGGGAGACGCATTCATCATGCATGATGATGTATATGGGCAAGATAGTCTAGCCTTAGCTAGCAACATTTTAAGATATTACACATTTCTAATTTTGACAGAAGGTGGTTTCATTTCAAGCTAAAGTGTATATTTTGACTTGTTTAACACTTTTGGGGTTAGTACATTTTTAAAATTTTATTTACCTTTATTTTACTAGGCAAGTCAGTTTAGAACAAATTCTTATTTTCAATGACAGCCTAAGAACAGTGGGTTAACTGCCTGTTCAGGGGCAGAACGGGGGCAGAACGACAGATTTGTACCTTGTCAGCTCGGGGATTCGAACTTGCAACCTTTCGGTTACTAGTCCAACGCTCTAACCACTAGGCTACCACTAGGCTACCCTGCCGCCACATATAGTCATAGTTCATAGTTTTGTTGTCTTCACTATTATTCTACAATGTAGAATATAGTCAAAATAAAGAAAAACTGAGTAGGTGTGTCCAAACTTTTGACTGGTACTGTATATAATACAAGACACTGCGGTAAACTTCACCCTCCACACTGCCGCACCTTACAGTCAATTCTCTATCAGATATAAAGGTACCATACACTGAAAATCTTATCTTCACATTTCCAAAACCTCATCATCCCTCAACAAATTTAAACAAAGACTGGGTCAGCCTGATGAACCAAACTACTCTGTAATCTCCTCCATTTAACCTAACTCTCACAAACTCACACGCACACACACGCACACATTTAAACAAAACAAAAATATATATTTTGATCAATTCATGTATACATTTACAATTAGTAGCTTTTGTTATCTGCTTTAACAAACCTTTTGTTGTGGTGTGGTTTTCATATGAACCCCTGGGCTTCCAAACACACCTGCACATTGTTGTTTTTACTTGTTTCACTGTATTGTTGTCTGTCTCTTGTTTTCTTTATTGCAAATAAATAAATACAAATAAATAAATCAATCAATCAGAACAGAAATTATATGGACAAAAAAAAATTCATAGAATAAAAAGGAAAGTTGACATTTATTATATTTTTACCTGTCTATTTTCAAAGTATAAAGCTAAGAACATTAACAACTTCATAATTAAGGACACTATAAAAATATGGAATGTAATGAAATATCACTTCCTAATAACACAACCTTATGGAACAATCCTTAGATAGCTTTTTAGAATTCACCGATAAATTGGTCCACTTCGAAAACTAAAGGCATAGAAACTGTAAATTACTTGGTAACAGGAAATACATTTATTTCCATGACAGAATTAAAAAGTAATATTGAACTGACAAATGTAGATAGTTTCAAATAGTATTCATCACGAAATTTCAATTTGAAATCTTTTGGACATCAGAGCAACCTTGAGGGAATCTTATTTGAGTCAGAAAAAGATGTTCATATGATATGGAAGATATACAAAATCTTGCAGAGAACATATCCAACTGACAATCTCTTAGAAACAAATATACATTATTGGAACCAAGACTTAAAAGAATTGATGTTTGCAAAAGATGGAGGGAAAGTTGGAGCATACGCTTAATTGAGTATGAACTAATGTATAGAATTCACTATACAAGATACAAAATTAATCAATTCTGCAGCACAATAACAGAGTCATGTCAAGTGTAAAACAAATAATGACTCAATAATCCATGCTTTCTGGGAATGCCAAAAAGTCCTGAAGTTGTGGGCATAGCTAGAAAGTTGTCTGTCAGAAGTATTACAACATAAATGTACTTCTAATCCGTCTGTCTGCATATTTCAAGACATGGCATATGGTGGTGTAGTGAGATCCCCGATGTGTTAGACGATTCTCTTCTCATCACTCATCTTTTTTTAAATTATAATAAAAACGTGGAAATCAATCAATCCGCTATCATTAACACAATGGAAAAAATTGAATGATTTCTTTTTTAAATGCTGAAAGTGCGTGGGAGATGTGTGCTAGTGGATCTGGCCAGGTGAGACGTAGTTGATGTTTGTATGATGTTGTCGTTTGTATGTGTATGTTTTGTATGGGAACGAGATGTGTGGGGTTAGGTGTTTTCAATTTATCAAAACGATACCGCCATAGCAACCATGTTTTACTGTATGTATGAGTTTCCAACTATGGCTGCCACATGGGGAAAATCAAATTTTCCTTTTTAGATATCATTTCTCATCCCAATGGGGTCCTTATAGATCAGGGGCTTCCGGAGAGCCTGGTTTGAGTTGCAGGACTGTATTACACAATGAAGGCACTCCAAAATGAAGTCATGGAAATGTCCACCCACCCACAGTGTTTAAAAAACCTGATCGAACTGCCAGGACAAGCCCTTGTCACGTTTCATTAGACTATGGCATAGGTTCAGGCTAAACACCAACTCCATATGATTCACCCCCAAATCAACAATAACAATGGTCTATTCTCACCAGACTACTAGATTAATAATAAGTGGACACCCTTACCCTGAAGTACATACATACACCATTACACAATGGCATGTTTTACAGATTCCAACTGATCATCTAACAGATGTATGTCTGCATATCAGCAGCCAGTGCACTTGTATAGTGTCAGTCCATGTCGGATATAAAGCTATGAAAAACCATGCAAGAGTATCTCGTAAAGCTGTGGTTACATGATGAAATTATAGTGGAATAGTTCATGCCCACTTGGGTTGGAGAGGGATGCTAAATATGTATGGATCCAGTAGATATCTACATTCCTGTGAAGTAAGTTTATGTCATTCTCTTTCATAATCACATTTAAAGCTTTAATCAGATGAAGCAGCATGAACAATACAAGCTTACAACCTCTTGTGTGGTCTCCCTACCCCAACCCAAAACGAAATCCTATTATTCCACATTTTGATTACAGGATAATACCTGTGGGATTTTGTGCAATTAATAAAAGTGAATGATGGCTGAGGCACATGATTTTCATGTGTGCCACCTTTTACACCAAGCAAAAGATTGGGAAATGCCTGGTCAGGCCACGGTACAGTAAATACAGTAGTACATTTGGATTGAAGGATTTAACTTATTCTCTGAATGCTACACGTCTCTCAAGCTTTCATGTAATCATTTGGCTTTGGCTGTCAGCTGTCAGTAGACTGTGAAATTTGCTAGCTATGCTAATTTCATACATTGGCAGTGGTGTAAAGTACTTAAGTATAAATATTTTAAAGTACTCCTTAAGTAGTTTTTTGGGGTATTTGTATTTTACTATTAATATTTTTTGTTTTATAGTTTTACTTTTACTTCACTACATTCCTAATGAATATTATGTACTTTTTACTCCATACATTTTCCCTGACACCCAAAAGTACTCTTTACATTTTGAATGCTTAGCAGGACAGGAAAATGGTCCAATTCACACACTTATCATTCCTACTGCCTGTGTTCTGGTGGGCTCACTAAACACATGCTGCATTTGAAAATGATGTCTGAGTGTTGGAGCGTGCCCCTGGCTATCCTTAAATAAAATAAAATAAAACACAAGAAATTGGTGCTGTCTGGTTTGCTTTATATAAGGAATTTGAAATGATTTATACTTTTACTTCTGATACTTAACTATATTTTAGCAATTACATTTACTTTTGATACTTAAGTATATTTAAAACACCAAATTATTTTAGACTTTTAATCAAGTAGGATTTTTTTGGGTGACTTTCACTTTTACTTGAGTCATTTTCTATTAAGGTATCTTTACTTTTACTCAAGTATCACAATTCTGTACTTCTTCCAACACTACTTTTTAATCAGAAAAATGTCAGTGACACCGAAAAGTACTCGTTACATTTTGAATACTTAGTAGGACTGGAAAATGGTCAAATTCACACACTTATCAAGAGAACATCCCTGGTCATCCCTAATGCCTCTGATATGACGGACTCACTAAACACACATGCTTCATTTAAGCAATAAGGCCAAAGGAGGTGTGGTATATGGCCAATATACCACGTCTAAGGGCTGTTTTTATGCACGAGGCAAAACGGAGTGTCTGGACACAGCCCTTAGCAGTGGTATATTGGCTATATATCACAAACCCCAGAGGAGCCTTAATGATATTATTATACTGGTTACCAATGTAATTAGAGCAGTAAATATCTTGTCATACACATGGTATACGGTCTGATATACCATGGCTTTCAGCCAATCAGAATTCAGGGCTCAAACCACCCAGTTTATAATTGTAAATGATGTCTGAGTGTTGGAGTGTGCCTCTGGCTATCCGTAAATTTAAAAAACAAGAAAATGGTGCCTTCTGGTGTGCTTAATATAACAAATTTGAAATTATTCAAACTTTTACTTTTGATACCTAAGTATATTTGATTAATTACATGTATTTTTGATACTTAAATATATTTAAAACCAAACACCTTTAGGCTGTCACTCAAGTAGTATTTTACTGGGTGACTTTCACTTTCACTTGAGTCATTTTCTATTAATTGCCTGAATAAATAAAGGTTAAATACCTTAATAAAGACCTGCCAGTTCTAAAGCTTAAATGGACACAACCCTGTAGCCTACCATATTTCAACTAGTGTCTATGAATAGCTTTGTTCAGTCAGTGTAATAAATAGACCAAGCATTGAGAGCGAGAGAGAGCGAGAGCGAGAGAGAGAGAGAGAGAGAGAGAGAGAGAGAGAGAGAGAGAGAGAGAGAGAGAGAGAGAGAGAAGGGGAAGTGACTGCAGAGAGGCAGGGAGGTCTGAGTGAGGGAGGAAACTCCGCCACACAGCGAAGGTGTGAAAGAGGAGGACAGATGTTATGTTGTCTCCTATGGTGAGGTCACCTTGATGACTTTGACCTCATAAGCATGAGTCAGCAGGACCCAGCAGCCAAGGTCATAAATACAGGCCTGGGATGCAGAGACAGACATTACCAACAGAGTAGTGAATGACCTAATCTGTCAAGACTGGGTATAGGCATTTGACTGTTGTTTTGCTTGTGCCCATGCTGCTCATTTTCTCACTGTAACTGCAACTCTGTGTGCAGATTTACTGTAGCGCTCAATGCACGTTTAGGCAGGTGTGATATTTAAGAAGTAATCACAGAGGAGGTCTGGTATATGGTCAATATACCATGGCTAAGGGCTGTTCTTATGCATGACACAAAGCGGAGTTTCTGGATACAGCCCTTAGCCGTGGTATATTGGCCATATTTCATACCACAAACACTTATTGCTATTATAAACCCTTGGTTTACGGTCTGATATACCATGGCTTTCAGCCAATCAGCATTCAAGTAACGAACAACCCAGTTAGTAATTTGTATTATTACACGGGTGTAAGTGCAACTTAATGTAAAGTGTTACACATTAACACTTTACACAAACACAACTCCTTTCCCAACAATTCCCCAATAAACCCTTCAATGTGATCATGGTATTTTCCTGAAAAGTGGGAAGCTTAGTTAAGTCTGATGGCCTGTTAGTTGAGAAAATTGTCCTACAGCAATATTTAAAAGGACAAGTATTGTTCCTTCAATTTCATCAGAAATCCTTGACCTGATAGAGATAATTGCAACAATAAAATAACAAATATAACTTCTCTGACTGCCACAACCTTAATTAGGAAATTGGTTTGACCATGTAATCTTTCAGCCCTTCATTGTCTGACTTTGATCAACCGTGAAACAACCAATATTATTTTATCTAGACTCTTATGGAGAGGCCCAATGGAAGACAGTGATACACTGCCCACCATTGGTAAGAATGCATCATTACAATACACCACAACTATTACATGCCATCTGCATCACCAAGCCCCAACAGGGGGTTTGGTCAGGGGGTCTGCTTTGTGTGAGTGTTGTACTAAGATGATAACGTGTTTGGGGACCCTATAGTTTGATGATGTGCACACCCAGCGCTCTGACAATCTTCCTCCGCCTGATGTTTTCCCACAAAGAAATTACTGCATTGGTGGGCCGGGTGATCAGGTCCCCAAACAGGTCAGCAGGCAATTCCTGTTGCTCAGCCGCTCAGAGCTCAGCCTCAGCCCCAGCCACATGCATGGAGGATTTATTAGAACCAGATGGGCCGTGCTCCCTTACAAGCTCAGCTCAGCGGAGGGAGTCAAAAAACACTGGGCTGCTAGCTTCTCCCAGCCCAGCAAGGCCAGGCCTGGCTCTGGGGGAACGAACAGAAGGGTGGGAGGGAGCAGAGCGGCTGGTCCACCCATTTCCTTTCCTTGCCCTTCCCAGGCATGTCAGAGGGGAGCCAAGCCAACAAAAATCAGACCTGCAGTGGCTTTTGGACAGGACCAGGATTCGACCAGTGTGGTAGTTATGGATGGCAAGAGGGAAGGTGTGTGGTGAAGAGGGGCTGCCAGGCAAAATCAGACCCATGCCAAGGAGCTTTAAAGGACCCATAAGGGAACTTAAGGAAATAAACAAACAGATTGCTGAAACTGAAAAGTCAGGTTGGCAGTTAAAACGCAACTAATATAATGTGCTGGGCTTTACATTGTGACTTTTCATGGACAGGAATGCACCAATGCAGTGGTGGTGGTAGTAGTAGTTATGGTAGCTTGGGGCTCTCTTGTTGAATCTCATTGATGATAAACAGTGACAAGACAAAAGACAGCAGAGATTGTTGGGTTGGGGTTGGTGACGTGAGAGAATGTCATAGAACTGGACTGTCAGTACTGATAATAGGCTGAACTTTTACAATCATGTGCCATCATTCCTCCACTGCCACTTTCCCTCTTCAGTGTCGAATTCCTTAAATTATTGCCAGCACCAATTTACACTTGTCCTTACAATTAATTCACTTCTGGCCAGGCAGCCACCTGTTTCTCATTGGCTGGACATACTTCTGGTTTCCGTCCACATCTCTTAGCTAAAGCAGGCCCTAGTAGTGAGACGGGTTGGCAGACCTAGGTACAGTTCCAGGTGGTTTTAAACAGCCCTTATCTTACACTGTGCAGGACCCAAAAAGGAATTCATGCTCTGCTAACTAAAACACCTGTCTAGCTTTCATCATTTGAATTGCAAAGAGAATAGCATAGTCTATGAAGTGCATTGATAACATTGCCTAGCTCCTGTAATGTCGTGATAATGTGAATGGTAAGAACTAGTGTTGTTTTCCTAACTTTTTCAGTTCTCGGATGTGATGCCAATGCCATTAAATGTTTGAACAATGTATTGCATATTGTGTTTGACGGGCTACCTTTTTTATGATCATCAATAACAGATTTGATCAGTGTTGACAAAGGCATCCCTTTCTCAAATATAGAAAGTTAATCATTGAACGTTTTTATTGCATGAGAAGTACGTTTCCATACATTTCACCACACGTGCAGGTATCAACCGAATCTTAAGTCCTGTAGAGGTGTTTATAATTGGGCGGAACCAGTTGAGATGGCTACAATGAGGTGTAAAAGAGCTTTGGGACATAGTGGCTCAATTCTCCCAATGAGTCTCTTTGAAGCTACAACTATACTATGCATGTCTGCATGAATCACAGACAACATTAGGTGTTACCCAAAGATGAATCTACAAAATGATTCATATTCTCCAGAACGGACTGCTTCTGGGCAAGGGACAAACTTTATTTGCTCATTAATTGACTTACTTATGATCTTTCACAGGGACCCGAAATGTTTCAAAGACATTTCCAAACAGGTGGAGAAACTTATGAGACGTGCGTGGATTTCCTGTGGAGGAGAGGCATTAAATAAAATTGTGCACAAGAAATTTGGAAAAGCGATGTAGAACTGGCCTGGCGTGCTCTCCTCTTGTTTGTAGTAAAGAGAATGGAATAATCTAACGTTATACAATTTTGTTTTGGGTGGCCTTGTGTGTCCCCCCCTAAAATAAAAACAGGCAGTGTTTAGGGAATGGCTAAATATAATTCATTGCCCCGGGTGGATTTTTCAAGCAGCTGCCATTTTTATCCATGACGAGAACATGTCTCAGAAGGGAGCTAGAAGGGCCAGAAAAACACTGTTGATTTACTCCTTCAGGTTGTCCAAATGAGAGGAGCTTTTTGGTGCTAGTCACAGATTGAGGAAACAGGTGAACGTCAGGGCCAAACCTAGTAAAGCAACTTTAAATAATATGTGTAAGCTTTTGTTTTTCAAGACTATTATGGCCTACATAAGGAAATGAAACAGAAATCTTTAAATATTAAAGCTACTATCGCTCGTGTCCTCAGTGGACATTTTGATATTAAAGGAGAGGACAATGATAAGGGTCACTGGGGCTAGGCAATTTGAATATTTATATTCAATATATTCCTGTCTACTCTGTTTGGTGCGTTCGATCTATTTCTAGCTAATCCCAATGAGCACTGGTGTGAGATCAATAGTACAAGATTTACAAGACTTTTAAGTGCACTCTAGCGTGCTACTCTACTGTGCCCAGGAGTAGCCAATACTCTAATCGGCTGTGAAACAGGGAAATTACAAGGCCAGTCGCCTCACTTTGAGGGAAAACACCAGGTTAGTCATCTAGACGTGAGTGACAGGGTTGGGGTCAATTCCATTTAAATGAAGCAGCGGCATTTTCTCAATTCCTCTTCATTACTTTTTACTGAGGAAAATTGGAATAGGAATTACAATTTCAGTTTACTTTCTGAATTGACTGAATTGAAATAGAGTTGGCCCTGACATCAGCAATTAAAACATTAAAAAATTGGGCACCCCACCACTGTTTTGGTAAATAGCTAAGGAATGGGGCTGGAGAAATTCAAATTCATATACAGAGCTATGGATGCAGGGACTAACCATCCTTGACACCATCCATGTTTTGAGGCTATACAGTGTTTGTTTACAATTACAGTGTTTACAAATATTGGAGTAAAACAAGATTATATTTGGTGTTTTGATGGACTAAGACAGTTCAACTAAGCTCACTAAGTATTTATGAGTTATGTTCTTAATGGGTATATATTTCATTCATTTATAAGTCCAAAGATGGACGTAGAAACTGCAGATTTACCTTTTAACACTGAAAGTCATCATGAAATACTCATCAAACGAGCCTGGAAGTCTACAAACGAGAGGTAAAAAAAAAGGAGGAACTGAGATGGAGGGAGCAAGTAGGTTAAAGACAAACAGAGAGAGTGGTCTACAAGCGTCTGCGTAGTTCGCGGAGATCAAAGGCAGGTCAATGATGGACTTATTCATGTCTGTGTTCATTGGCTTGTAAAACAACAACACATTATACAGTAAATCTATTGAATGTATTTGTGTTTGTTAAACATGGGACCTGAATTTATCCTTTGTTAATGGGCGATGACGTAGAGTACATTCAAAGCCAATGGCGAACGTGCATAAAGAATTGGCAGAATTCAGATATGACATCATTCTAGTACTATGACATCGTTCTAGTACTATCGACCAAGTTTTTAACCTACAACGCACGATATGGTTCAATGTGCCAATAAATCAGCACAATCGACGTTTTTGTTTTTCAAATTGCTGGTGTCTTGAAGATATAATTGGGATCATGTATACTCTGCTAATGACCATACCAAAAAAAAGAGTAACAGAGAACAATGTACAATAGGGTGGACAAGGAATTTATGGTAAGTCCATGGGGGGTGCCATCTTTATGTACCTCCGCTATTAGACTATTTAAATATAGAAAATAAACAAGCTGCCTTCAGAGCAGCAGTTTAAATGACAGGTCAAAATGAGTATAAATCATATTAGGTTTGGACGTGTTGTGTTGCCACTTGTGAAAGTTGCCATAAAATACACACAAACAACACGCAATCATGAATATCTTAGAGTCTCCCCTCACTCCTGAAAGTTGGTGCAGGCGTTCCTGTCGAAGCAATAGAGCCTCTTGATGTGGTCTGTCATTTCCTCTGAGCTGGCTATGCTACAGAACAAGGGTTTTAGGGGTGTGGGAAAGAGCGGTGTGAAAGGGTAGAGAGGAAGTGAGTATTTATCTTTGTTGGTGGGGCTGATTCTCACTTTGATCTGTCGGACCAATGGACAGACGGACCAACTCACTGACTGACTAGGGCTGTGGTGGTCACAGAATTTCGGCAGCTGGTGATTGTCAAGCAAATAACTGTCAGTTTCATGGTAATTGACAGGAATTAACATAAACACATTTGGCATCTCCTGGCTTCCACACATAGCCTACAAGCCACTGATGCTGACCTTAGAAAAACATCTACATTTTTAAAAATCAAATAAGTCCATGTAATATAGCCTACAAATTCACAATAAATCCATTATTTATTTTAGACAGGTCTAAAGAAGCATGATATAAAGAAAATGTAGTCTATTTCAGAACAACAGAATAGCATACTCTCGAGTTGCCCTTATGATAGGTCCTGTTCTGGCTATGCCAAATGGCTGTGGACTATACTAATTCATTTAGCAGACAAGATTTGCTTAGAATTCCATGGTATTATTTTATAGTATGAAGAATACAATTGAACAAAGCTGAATAAAATAGAAAGGATATTGTCTCCAAATTATTTGAGTGAGTGCGGACGTGAGGCACATATTCTATGTTGAGCGGTTAACAAAGAAATAGATATTCCTATATGCTTAATTTAGAGTTATTAATGTAGCTTTAGTGGTTCTACAAACGTTGGACTATATGTTTAGATTTGTAATACATTGTAAGGCTGCAAGATGCGACTCTAATGATGATTTGAAAAAAGTAGCTTGAATGGCATGAGCTCTGCTTTGTTTTTTTGCACAGGCTGTACACACTCACAGTCACTCATTCAGAATTTGACAAGCACTTGATAATGCCTAGAATTTCACGGCCGCATCCCCTTTGTGTGGCCGTAATGCACACTAAAAAATCTATGCATATTGCAGCAAGTGGCTGTTGTGCCCTTCTCGCTGAGTGCTGCGCACACCACCCCCTGATCGGGTCTTTCTCACAGGCTACAAGTGAAGACAGACAAATCGGGGATGCAACTGTGCGCCTCCTTATCCAATTCCGAGGTTAATATTGAATGTGTTGAAGGAACTGTCCACATTTAATTTGTAACAGCCAACAAGATGAGTAGGCCTAACGAACAGCAAATGCACTAGCCTATGTCAATCTACTATCCCCCATAGCACAAAGGTTGACCTATTCTATTCTGCGCGAGAAATAAATACTCCAAACATAGCTGCTCTCCTGCAACCCGCCTCACCGAATGCTGTATGGATCTGCTATTCTTATACTTAAGAACCCATCAACTCATCAAAAGCATAGCCAGCTAACTGGCTACCAGCTAACTGGCTACTAGTTAGCCACGGCCCGCTAGCTGTCTAAAGTACATCGGACTGTTAGCTTAAGAGACCCATCGGACAAATTCTTTGGCCACTATAGCGGCCTTAGCTTTCCAACAGCTGTCAGAGCAGCTCACAAATCACTGCACCTGTACATAGCCCATCTGTAAACATCCCATCCCACTACCTCATCCCCATACTGTATTTATGTATTTATCTTGCTCCTTTGCACCCCAACATCTCTACTTGCACATTACTCTTCAACACATCTACCATTCCAGTGTCTAATTGCTATATGGCAATTACTTTGTCACCATGGCCTATTTATTGCCTCATTTGCACTCACTGTTTATCTATAGATTTTTTTCTACTGTATTATTGACTGTATGTTTGTTTATTCCATGTGTAACTCTGTGTTGTTGTATGTGTCGAACTGCTGTGCTTTATCTTGGCCAGGTCGCAGTTGTAAATGAGAACTTGTTCTCAACTAGCCTACCTGATTAAATAAAGGTGAAATATATATTTTTAAATGTACAGTATGCAAGTTAGGCTCTACACACCTTGTAAAGCGAAATAATGTGCTTAATTTTAGGAAGTTATTTTGCCACTTTAGTTGTGATACAAATCTTATTAAAACATATCTATGGGCTATGCTACATGAGGTGTGCGACTATGAATTGAAAAAGTCGCAAAAAAGGCATTGTTTCTTATGCTGGGCATCATTCACAAGTGATAGGCTAATATTGTCACCCATCAGACTATACTTGATTTAGTCTTGTCTTTACATATACTAAATAATATATGTGTGACATTTGTTTTGATTTAGAATGGACCATTATCCTGCACCTGTATCGAAACAGGGGCAGCAGGAAAAAAATACATCTATGTACTCTAATACATCTATGTACTTAAATAGCGAATGGAGGGCGCTTTTCCCCATGGTTTATTTTCATGCCAGCCGGTTAGGCTATACTCCTGTTGTAAATATAAGCAATGTGCTCAATATTAGGAAAGTTGCAAAAAATATATAGTAGCCTAGCCTTTTGAAAGTTGATCATCCTCTTTTCAGTAGATGCCATCACGCAGAAGAATTGCATATTGCATTTTGAAATGTTGCGCAACATGAACTCATGGGATCTCATTAAGTGTTTGATTAGATTTTCGAATACAATTCCATTGATTTTCAGAGTGATTAGAGGGACAATAGAGTGCTGAGTACCAGGCAGATAGTAAGTTTGGTAGGCTACTAATGACCATCTGCAGCATCAGAGCATGGAGAAGCCTAATTACCTTGACTAAACGGTCACATGAAATTTGACTGCTTCATGACTCATGACCACCAGCGTGTCTATGACTGACCATCTCACTGGCAAGTGAAATGTGGAGGCTAGGGTCCCTCTGCCACCTGAAGAGATTATACGATGATGCCTTGTTGCAACTCCTGTCTATGTAAAAGCCCAGTCAAACTCTTAGTGGTTTTCATCTCAAATCTCATCTTCGAATAAAACAAAAAACTTTATTTAAGATAACTTGTCAAATTGTTTTCATGTATTTGTGCTATATGGGTTTAAAAAAATAGTCAACATGAATAAAATGAGAACAACCAAGTGCTATGGTATCACAATCAAACACTTAATTGAGAACACGATTGGACATGGGTTCCATATAAAACCCTGATAACGAAACCTTCACTTCTCCACAGCAACAAAGCAAGGGGAATCACCAAGCAGTTTCATGAGTGTTTAGAAGGATATGAAATCATTACAGCATGAGATAACACAGTTCTCCCTCAGACAGACGTGTCCATGCATTTTCAAGTGTAACATGCCTACAACCTACTGTATACTCACGCTGATGTCCCTCCCCATCCCCATGCAGGACATGTGTCTCCATCCTAAACTTCAGTCACATCACATCTGATGTTTTTGAAAGAAAGAAACCCAATCTCGTAATTAGTATGTGTCCTATCCCTATCCCTGCTCAGGATTTCCAGCTCAGCTGCGGGTACACCCTCTCCTAGTGCCTGCCTGCGTACTGAGGAAGCCGGCCAAGGAGAGCGCAAGTACCACATGGCGGCCTGGCAGCAGATTAGCTGGCCTTGTGGCTATCTGGTGATGACAGTTCACACAGAGAGTTTTTTTCCACTGCCCCTGGGCGTATCAACACCCAGTTTCCCCTTCTCAGAGGGCTATCTTTCTTCAGGCAAGGCAAGCCTGGAGAAGAATATGCAACTACTGTATACAGAATGTCTCGTTTCAAACAGAATTCATGGAGAGGGATATGTAATGTTATATTTGCATGAACAAATATAGGAATCGTCATTCACAACAAACGATGGATAATCAACAACAACAAAAATATCCATAACTGTAGACTGCTAATGTTTCAGTGACTGATGTTCTTTCCTTCCTCTACCGTAAATGGGTCAATATTAGAGTTCAACGTATTCTCTTGTTTATGCAACGCATGCGGTATGACAACCTAACCATCACCAATAGAGGAGGACACGAGCCAGTCAAACGATCCACTGGCAAAAACGGGTTGAATCAATGTTGTTTACATGTCATTTAAACAAAACAATTATACAGCTCTGGAAAAAATGAAGAGACCACTGCAAAAGTATCAGTTTCACTGGTTTTACAATTTATAGGTTTGTGTTTGGGTAAAATGAACATTTTTATTTTATTCTATAATCCACTGACAACATTTCTCCCAAATTCCCAACAAAATATTGTAATTTAGAGCATTTATTTGCAGAAAATGACAACGGGTCAAAATAACTAAAAAGATGCGGTGTTGTCAGACCTCGAATAATGCAAAGAAAATAAGTTCATATCCCTTTTTAAACAACACAATAGTAATGTTTTAACTTAGGAAGAGTTCAGAAATCAGTATTTGGTGGAATAACACTGATTTTCAATCACAGCTTTCATGCGTCTTGGCATGCTCTCCACCAGCATTTCACATTGATGTTGGGTGACTTTATGCCACTCCTGGCGCAAAAATTCAAGCAGCTCGGCTTTGTTTGATGCTTGTGACCATCCATCTTCCTATTGATCACATTCCAGAGGTTTTCAATGGGGTTCAGGTCTGGAGATGGGGCTGGCCATGACAGGGTCTTGATCTGAAATTTGGTGGAGGATCAGTGATGATTACAATACTGGGTGGGGTGAAAATATTTTATGACATACATTATTTTTTAAATAGTAATTAGTAGCCTACAGCAAATTGTGTTTAAATCATTTATAACTTAACAATTTCTACTAGTTAGTTTTTGCTACCATGTGGGTTTTAGCTTGCTTGATGCTGCTAAATGAAGAGTGTTAATTCACCTGTTCCCATACATGTTTCATTTCAAAACATTTATCCTACAAAGGAGTTGTTCAATCTAACTGCTTAAAACCAGTTGCGACGAGCAAACCCGTATCCGGGAGCGTAATCATAGCCTCAAATGCATTAGCATAACGCAACGGACATAAATACCCCTAGAAACTTTTCCTATTCATGAAAATCGCAAATGAAATGAAATAAATATATTCAAACACAAACTTAGCCTTTTGTTAACAACACTGTCATCTCAGATTTTCAAAATATGCGTTACAGCCAACGCTAGACAAGCATTTGTGTAAGTTTATCATGGCATAATGCTATGCTAGGCTCTGCTGGCAGCAGGCAACATTTTCACAAAAATAAGAAAAGCAACCAAATTAAATAATTTACCTTTGAAGAACTTCGGATGCTTTCACTCAGGAGACTCCCAGTTAGATTGCAAATGTTCCTTTTTTCCAAAAATATAATTTTTGTAGGCGAAAAAGCTCCCGTTTCTTCACCATGCTTGGCTGAGAAATCGACCGAAAAATGCTACAACTATAACGCCAAACTTTTTTCAAAATTAGCTACATAATATCGACAGAAACACGGCAAACGTTGTTTAGGATCCATCCTCAAGGTGTTTTTAACAAATATATTTGATAATATATCCGTCGAGGCAGTTGGTTTCTCTTAAGAAGCGATTGGAAAAATGGTTACCTCAGTATTTTACGCAAGGTTTTCTGCGGGAGACACCATGTGACCACATGCCATATATGGTCCCTTACAGCCATTCTTCAAGGGAAATGCCTAAAAAGACGTCACAATGCTGTAGACACCTTGGGGAAAACGTGGAAAACGTAAACTCATTCACAGCCATATAAGGAGTCATTGGCATGAGGCTGTTTCAAAAAATGGGGCACTTCATGGTTGGATTTTTATCTGGGTTTCGCCTGTAACATCAGTTCTGTGGCACTCACAGACAATATCTTTGCAGTTTTGGAAACGTCAGTGTCTTCTTTCCAAAGCTGTCGATTATATGTATAGTCGAGCATCTTTTCGTGACAAAATATCTTGTTTAAAACAGGAACGTTTTCATCCAAAAATTAAAATAGCGCCCCCTAAATCCAACTGGTTAACTATTTATCTGTACATGGAATTGTATTTGGGTTTTTTTTACTCATTTTTTTCTAATCTTTTCTAAAATGCCACGGACACTATCTGATGTGTGGAGACATGTAGAAGGAATGTAGAAGCTAATGTAGAAGTAAAAGCTGTGTACATTTGCAAATACTGTGCCAAATCATATGTGAAGAATGAAACAAGATGCAGATTATTCTGGCCAAGTGCATAACGTTTCCTCAGCGCTCACAACAAACAACCTCTGACAAAAGTCCCTCTACTTCTATTCGAGGGGAAAATGTTGAATCAGACACCTTATCGATAGCAACAGCTCATGATCCTCCTGGAATCAGAAGTTTTTTTTGACTCAATAGAGGAACGTAGTCAGAAATGCTGATGAATGTCTTTGTCGAGCTGTGTATGCAACTGGTTCACCTCAGATGCTCACAGGCAATGTGTTTTGGAAGAGATTTCTGAATGTTCTTCGCCCAGCATACACCCCTCCAACCAGACATGCTTTATCTACTCATTTGCTGGATGCAGATTTCAACAGAGTTCAAGTGCAGGTCATGCAAATCATAGAGAAAGCAGACTGCATTGCAATCATCTCTGATGGGCAGTCAAATGTTCATAGGCAAGGAATAATTAACTACATCATCTCCACCCCTCAACCAGCACTCTACAAGAGCAGAGACACAAGGGACAACAGACACATTACAGATGAGCTGAAGGCAATCATCAATGACCTCGGATCACCGAAGGTATTTGCACTGGTGACAGACAATATTGAGAACATGAAGGCTACTTGGCCTAAAGTGGAGGAGTCCTAACCTCACATCACACCCATTTTCTGTGCTGCACATGCATTGAATATGCTCCTGAAGGACATCATGGCACTGAAAACAATGGATACACTCTACAAGAGAGCCAAGGAAATGGTTAGGTATGTGAAGGGTCATCAAGTCATAGCAGCAATCTACCTCACCAAGCAAAGTGAGAAGAATAATAGCACCACATTGAAACTGCCCAGCAACACCCATTGGGGTGCTGTTGTCATCATGTTTGACAGTCTCCTGGAGGGGAAGGAGTCTCTCCAAGAAATGGCCATATCATAGTCTGTCGATATGGACAGCCCCATCAAGAGGATCCTCCTGGCTGATGAATTTTGAGAAAGAGTGGTAAGCAGCCTGAAACTCCTGAAACAGATAGCAGTAGCCATTGCACGGATTGAGGGAAACAATGCCATCCTGTCTGATGTTCAGACTCTGCTTGCAGATGTAAGAGAAGAAATCCGTACTGCCCTGGCCACTTTACTGTTGCTCCAAGCAGATGAAACTGCAGTTCTGAAATACATCAAAAAAGTGTGAAGACTTCTGCCTGAAGCCCATATACGCCGCAGCATACATGTTGGACCCCAAGTGTGCTGGCAAGAGCATCCTGTCTGGTGCAGAGATCAACAAGGCCTATGGTGTCATGACTACCGTGTCTCAACACCTTGGTCTGGATGAGGGCAAGGTTCTTGGGAGTCTGGTGAAGTACACTTCCAAGCAAGAACTTTGGGATTGAGATACAATATGGGAGTCAAGCCAACATATCTCATCAGCCACCGGGTGGAAGGGACTGAGGATCTGATCTGTGATCTGTGGATCTGAGGCTCTTTCCCCTGTTGGCTCCATCATCCTGCAATTCCTACCAACATCAGCCGCCTCAGAGCGCAACTGGTCCTTGTTTGGGAACACACACACTAAAGCACTGACCAATACAAGGGTTGAAAAATTGGTGGCCATCAGTGCAAATTTGAGGCTTTTTGAGCCTGACAACGAGCCGTTCTCAAACAGGTTGGAAAGTGACAGTGAAGATGAGGCCTCAAGAGTCTGATGTTCAAGAGGTGGACATTGAGGAGGTCCAGGAAGAAGACATGGGAGCTTGAGAAGACAAACAAAGGTTTACAGATATAATTTTACAGATGTATGTTGAAGAATGTTTTTGGGAGATGCAATGGATCGTTGGGGATCATTTAATATTCTGTTTCTTTTGTTGTTCAGTGAAATCATCCCAGGGGAAGAGTCAACTCGTTTAATTAAAGTTCAATTCGTAACTAAATAGTTTTTTTTATTTATATAATAATAATAAGCAATTATGTCTACTTATGACAAAGTAGAAGGTTTATGTTTCTGTCTCCATATGATATGGTAAATATTTCCAATGCAAAAAAAACATCTACTTTTAAATGGTATTAATATTAATTTGCATATATTCCAGTTAATCCCCATATATTTCCGTTAATTCCCACGGAAAGTTTCCACCTCTGAATATTCCCCAAAATGTCCAACTTCTCTTAATTTTTTCCAGAGCTGTATGTGATCACGTTGAATCAAAATGGAAAATGGATTGGATTTGCAATGAGTCATCAACAGAAGGAGATGTAGTCTTTTCTCCCCCAACTTTTAACCTAAATCCAATGACATGGTGACATTTTTTGTTGATTTCATGTTGAATTCATGTTAGTTGACAACGCAACCAAATGTAAATCAAAACTAGAAGTTGAACTGACGTCTGTGTCCATTGGGGAAGCACATTTATACACTTTTAAAGTGACCTTTGGAACAACAAATCTTGAGAAACTCCCAAGAAGACACATTATCTTGTCATTGCAAAACCCAAAAGTCGAGTCTTGCAAACATCTGGAAGAACTATGAAGAATGATCTTAATTTGAATTGGAAAGTGCAATGTGTCATCATAATGTCATTGCAATGACATCCAAATCCCCAAATTGACACCAAATCAGTCACACATGGCTCCAGGAAGTAACTCTTGGACCCCAATTGGTATTATTCTGCATTTCTTTTGGCAACGGAGGGCCTTCTTGTGGCCCAAGAAGCATTTGTTTATTATGGATTTTTGAGGTCAAAAACATGCTGTGGTAAGCAGCCTGTTTCTACATTAGAGGCTTTCCCACTGAGGCCCACCCTACGCCCGAACCCCCCACTGACTTCTCATCAGAATGTGTCCCAACAGAGCCATTAGACAGAGCCATCTGCTTCATTATCTTTATTAATGATGTTCCCTTTCTCTTTCTCTCTCTCTCCACATCAGCAATTTTCACTTATGTGTTCTGGTGATGTCGTTCGTTATGACAGCTCAAAGTGTGGGATTCCATCTGGAGTCTCTCACATTGAAAACCTTTGTTGACAGGCCACAGAGGTTGTTCGGGCTCCAGTAAACTTTCAACAGTCCCCCTCAAACCAAGTCTCAACGTTATAGCACGTGGCATGGGGGAGGCAAGGAGTCTATGACTGTGTATCTCTGTGCATCCCTAAGTATCTGTGTGTATCTGAACTTGTATTGCAAAAGAAGAAATGCTTAGAAAACAGTGGAAAGTCAAATTGGCGTTAAGTTTGTTAATGATAGATGAAAACAGGGTTCCAGTTCCTGTGGCATGGATTGAAACACGTGGCTTTCTCGTGGCTTTCTTTTGCAAAATAACTTTGAATTAAAATACTTATTTTCAAATAATTGTCAACATATACTGAACAAAAATATAAAATGCAAGATGCAACAATTTCAAAGATTTTACTGAGGTACAGTTCATATAAGGAATCAGTCAATTGAAAAAATGTATTAGGCCTTAATCTATGGATTTCACATGACTGGGCAGCGGTGCAGCCATTGGTGGGCCTTGGAGGTCCACCCACTTGGCAGCCAGGCCCAACCACTGGGGAGCGTATCAATGTTTAATTATTTAAAAATCCTACATTCTGTGATCAATATGAAATGAAACTAAAATAGCACATGAAATGATGTCGCCGATAGAGATGACAGCTTCTCGTCAAGTCCTCAGGAAACTTGCAGTATTTCGTTTTTTTAGGTAATATTTCTTACATTGTAATCCCAAAAAGCCTTAAGTGTTACTACACACAGCCGTGAAGAACTATTGGATATCAGAGAGACGTCAACTTACCAGCACAACCAGCACTACGACCAGGAATACGACTTTCCCAAAGTGGATCATTTGTCTATACAGTGAGGGAAAAAAGTATTTGATCCCTTGCTGATTTTGTACGTTTGCCCACTGACAAAGAAATTATCCGTCTATCATTTTAATGGTAGGTTTATTTGAACAGTGAGAGACAGAATAACAACAAGAAAAACGCATGTCAAAAATGTTATAAATTGATTTGCATTTTAATGAGGGAAATAAGTATTTGACCCCCTATCAATCAGAAAGATTTCTGGCTCCCATTTGTCTTTTATACAGGTAACGAGCTGAGATTAGGAGCACACTCTTGTCCTCTTGTCCTGTAGCCCATCCCAGCCTTGTGCAGGTCTACAATTTTTATCCCTGATGTCCTTACACAGATCTCTGGTCTTGGCCATTGTGGAGAGGTTGGAGTCTGTTTGATTGAGTGTGTGGACAGATGTCTTTTATACAGGTAACGAGTTCAAACAGGTGCAGTTAATACAGGTAATGAGTGGAGAACAGGAGGGCTTCTTAAAGAAAAACTAACAGGTCTGTGAGAGCCGTAATTCTTACTGGTTGGTAGGTGATGAAATACTTACAGTATGTCATGCAATAAAATGCAAATTAATTACTTAAAAATCATACAATGTGATTTTCAGGATTTTTGTTTTCGATTCCGTCTCTCACAGTTGAAGTGTACCTATGATAAAAATTACAGACCTCCACATGCTTTGTAAGTAGGAAAACCTGCAAAATCGGCAGTGTATCAAATACTTGTTCTCCCCACTGTACATGCCCGCCTGAAGTTTGCCAATGAACATCTGAATGATTCAGAGGACAACTGGGTGAAAGTGTTGTGGTCAGATGAGACCAAAATGGAGCTCTTTGGCATCAACTCAACTTGCCGTGTTTGGAGGAGGAGGAATGCTGCCTATGACCCCAAGAACACCGTCCCCACCGTCAAACATGGAGGTGGAGACATTATGCTTGAGGGGTGTTTTTCTGCTAAGGGGACAGGACAACTTCACCGCATCAAAGGGAAGATGGACGCGGCCAAGTACCTTCAAATCTTGGGTGAGAACCTCCTTCCCTCAGCCAGGGCATTGAAAATGGGTCATGGATGGGTATTCCAGCATGACAATGACCCAAAACACACGGCCAAGGCAACAAAGGAGTGGCTCAAGAAGAAGCACATTAAGGTCCTGGAGTGGCCTAGCCTTAATCCCATAGAAAATCTGTGGAGGGAGCTGAAGATTCGAGTAGCCAACAGTCAGCCTCGAAACCTTAATGACTTGGAGAAGATCTGCAAAGAGGAGTGGGACAAAATCACTCCTGAGATGTGTGCAAAACTGGTGGCCAACTACAAGAAACGTCTGACCTCTGTGATTGCCAACAAGTATTTTGCCACCAAGTACTAAGTCATGTTTTGCAGAGGGGTCAAATACTTATTTCCCTCATTAAAATGCAATTTATAACATTTTTGACATGCGTTTTTCTGGATTTTTGTTGTTGTTATTCTGTCTCTCTCTGTTCAAATAAACCTACCATTAAAATTATAGACTGCTCATTTCTTGGTCAGTGGGCAAATGTACAAAATCAGCAGGGGATCAAATACTTTTCCCCCTCACTGTACCTGCCAGGGTATTTCAACTGATTCCAGAGGCTGACCCAAAACAACGCCGTCGGAGGAGAGGGTGCGAGAGCGGTCTTCTAGTGAGGCTTCGGATGCGCGCACACCACCTGCCGCTTCCGGGTATATTACTCGCTAATGTCCAGTCCCTAGTTAACAAAGTCAACGAAATTAGGGCAAGAGTTGCTTCCCAAAGAGATACCCAGGATTGTAACATACTCTGTTTCACAGAGACATGGCTAGCTAGGGGCATGCGGAGTCCGTACAGCCAACGGGATTTCCAGTGCATCGCGCCAACAGGAAAAAACATCTCTCTGGTAAGAAGAAGGGCGGGTATGTTTCTTGATTAACGACTCATGGTGTAATTGTAACAACATACTTTTGTTCACCTGACCTAGTATTCCTCACAATCAAATGCCGACCGTATTATATCCAATGCAAACTGGAAACCATATATCCTGAGGCTGCATTTATTATAGCTGGGTAGTTTAATCTTACAGCTACCCCCTTACTTTTTTCAATTTCTGCCTGAAGACATATCCAAATCTAACTGCCTGTAGCTCAGGCTCAGAACCAAGGATATGCATATTCTTGATTTCATTTGAAAGAAAACACTCTGAAGTTTGTGTAAATATGAATTAAATTTAGGAGAATATAACACAATATATCTGGTTTAGATAATACAATGAAAAAACCATATGTTTTTTCATTTTTATTGTTGTATCATCATCTTTTCAGATAGGATGATGGGGACAATTTCAGTGAAAAACATAAGAGGGCAACAGTACTTCAGAATGTTTCATAATGATAACTTCCAAAATGAGTGTGCTACATGACATTTATCATGGAGTCACCCAGGTGTCCCACACAAGTAGCCCAAATGTACCCAAGTGGCCAAATTGGTGAAGTTATACATTTTGAATGGAATAACTATATACAAAATACCAAAATGGTATTCTAACACACACACCCCAAAAATTGAGAAATAAACATGAAAAAAATATATATACATTTACAAAATAACACTTTCAATATTTGGAAGACCCTCAGTCCTCTACACAATATTGTGCTGCTGATGCCAGGTGCCAGTCTCTTTCTGCTGAAAAGCAGAGGGTCACCAAGCATGTGGTGCAGGTGATGGGGGACTTCATTTTGCAAAGAACACAGCGACGCCTCCATGCTGTGCCCATTTGGCCCTGAGGCACATCCACGCCTGCAGAAATACATTTGGGCAGATGAACACCACTTGTGGCAGGAGCTGGATGAACCAGCTTCAGTGGGAGATGGACACCATGGCACTGGGGGCTCCCATTCGGAGTCAGTGTCACTGTGAAAGAAAATGTTCAGTTAGAATAGTTTCACATATGAGCCCTGTATCAACAGGTATAATAAACATATATATATATATATATATAGAATACAGGGAACATAAGGTTGAATATATTATTATAGACCTGCTAGAGCTACTGTCTCATTTATATTATGACAGACCAGCTAGATCTACTGTCTATTTTATATTATGACATTTCAGCTAGATCTACTGTCTTTATTATATTACAACAGACCAGCTGTATCTACTGTCTCCATTTCACTTTGGCCATTGTTGTGGGCCTGCCCTCCCCTCAACAGCCTCAAATAGGCTATTTCATTTCACAAATAATATTTTATAACAAAGGCATTGGCATGAGAAAAACTTACCAGTCCAAAACGATGTCCTCTCCGTTCAAAAAATATTCCTCTATTTGGGAATCACTAAATTAATCGTCCTCCAACAATCTCTGTCTCATTTTCCCGATCAATTTATTCTAAAATTGTGTGTACATCTGTATATCTAGACTTAGATTTAGCTTTCCCTGACTTAGTCGCCATACTGATTGATATATAAACAGCTGAAGACGCGCTTTACCAAAACAACGCTGTGCGTAACATGCGTTGCTCCTTCCGGTATGAAACTTCAATGGCGAATGACCCTCTTTACGCCGGAGTTTACTACATGGGTTGGTCTTCCAACACATAAACATTACATATTGCCGTTTACCTCAGCTCATTGGCTATCTACCCAGCTAGATTTCAAGACGATCAGTGGTCATTGAGTTAAAATACAGTCAATCAACGAAACAGCGGTCATATCATTGGTGCACAGTGATGTCATTACTTGTTGTCTTCAAATCGGTTTCTTTCAGTCAATACGTCCCACGAAATGACCCCTCACGTTTGGTTGTGTTACAAACAAACCAGTTGATTGCAATGAAACCAAACATGACTGGAAAAGTCAAGTTTCGTGTGTGTATTTACATCGAATGTGTCGTCGAAAATGGAATGAGACAGAATTCACGACACAAGCGGTTCACAAAATGTTTCGTGTTAGGCTATAAAAATTGATTTTATCAAACAAAATACCATTCATTGTTTAACAATGAGCATTGGGATTGCAAACAGAGGAAGATCGTCAAAGGTAAACAATTTATTTTATTGCAGTTTGTGATTTTGTTACGCCTGTGTTGGTTGAAATAATTGTTTTTTTATGGGGCTCTATCCTCAGCTGATAGGGGGGAATTACTATCAGAACTCAAATTAATCAATCAAAGAATAACCTGCTTCTATAAAGAACTGTACACATCTGATTGTAAATCTACACCAAGCCAAACAAAGTATTTTCTAAAATAATTGCGAACTCCTCCAATCTCAACAGAGGAAGCCAGCCACCGTGCTGGGAGCCCGAATCTCTCAAAAGGGCTTTGGATACATGAATACAGGAAAATCACCTGGATGGGAGAGTATTCCTCCTGAGGTCTATTTATGATTTTGGACAGGTCTGAACAGACCAAAGCGGGTTTGTTAAAAAGCATTTATCCCCGGATAACTTTTGTCAACTATTGCATATTTGAAATGCTTCATCAGAAACAACAGCTCCTTAGGCTGTATTACATCTCAATGCAAAAAAGGCTTTTGATAGAATAGAATGGTCATATCTCATGTCTGTGTAGGAAAATATGGGAATTGGCTCCAATTGCAACACTATATGCCAATCCCTCAGCCATAGTTATAACAGGCAATATCTGCTCTGGGCCCAGTTTCCCAACAGCATCCTAAGGCTAAATTCATCATTATAACTTTCATAAGAGCATCTTTACATTTCCGGGCCATTTCTCCAAAACATCTTCATTAATGTTGCACTTGAAACGCCTGCCTCAGACCACTCATAGAATAGCTAAGTGCGTCATTCGATCACAATTGTTTGTAAAAAAAATTGACCTTGAACTTTTCAAGTCAGTTAAGAACAAATTCTTATCAACAATGACGGCCTACCAAAAGGCAAAAGGCCTCCTGCAGGGATGGTGGCTGCGATTTAAAAAAACAAAACAACAACATAACATGACAGCAACACATGACACATGACAACACAGCATGGTAACAACACACATGATAACAACATGGTAGCAACACAACATGGCAGGAGCACAACATGTTAGCAGCAAAAAACATGGAACAAATATTATTGGGAACAGACAACAGCACAAAAGGCAAGAAGGTAGAGACAACAATACATCACGCGAAGCAGCCACAACTGTCAGTAAGAGTGTCCATGATTGAGTCTTTGAATGAAGAGATGGAGATACAACTGTCCAGTTTGAGTGTTTTTTGCAGCTCGGATCAGTCGCTAGCTGCAGCGAACTGAACTGAGGAGCAACCCAGGGATGTGTGTGCTTTTGGGACCTTTAACAGAATGTGACTGGCAGAACGGGTGTTGTATTTGGAGAATGAGGGCTGCAGTAGATGTCTCAGATAGGGGGAGGAAGGCCTAAGAGGGTTTTATAAATAAGAATTAACCACTGGGTCTTGAGACAGGTATACAGATATGACCAGATTACAGAGGAGCATAGAGTGCAGTGATGTGTCCTATAAGGAGCATTGTTGGCAAATATGATGGCCAAATGGTAAAGAACATCTAGCCACTCGAGAGCACCCTTACCTGCTATCTATAAATTATGTCTCCATAATTTGGCATGGGTAGGATGGTCATCTGAATCAGGGTTAGTTTTGCAGCTGGGGTGAAAGAGGAGTGATTACGATAGAGGAAACCAAGTCTAGATTTCACCTTAGCCAGCAGCTTTGATATGTGCTGAGAGAAGGACAGTGTACCATCTAGCCATACTCCCAAGTTCTTGTATGAGTTGACTACCTCAAGCTCTAAACCCTCAGAGGTAGTAATCACACTGGTGGGGAGAGGGACATTCTTCTTACCAAACCACAGACCTGTGTTTGGAGATGTTCAGAACAAGGTTAAGGGCAGAGAAAGCTTGTTGGACACTAAGAAATCTTTGTTGTAGAGGGTTTAACACAGAATCCGGGGACGGTCAGCTGAGCGTTAGAAGGTATCATCTGCATTTAAATGAATGAGAGAGCTTCCTACTGTCTGAGATATGTTGTTGACGTCAATTGAGAAGATTGTGGGACCTAGAATCGAGCCTTGGGGTACTCCCTTGGTGGTAGTTAGTAAACCAGTCCAAAGACCATTAGAGACACCAATTCTCCTTAACCTGTCTGGGAACGGGGTTCCCCTCGCCAACAGCCAATGAAATTGCAGGGCGCCAAATACAAATCAACAGAAATCTCATATATCAAATTTCTCAAACATACAAGTATTAGGCACAATTTTAAAGATACAATTCTCGTTCATCGAGCCACAGTGTCTGATTTCAAAAATGCTTTACAGCGAAAGCTCCACAAAAGATTATGTTAGGTCATCACCAAGTCACAGAAAAACCCAGCCATTTTTCCAGCCAAAGAGAGCACAAATGGAGATAAAATGAATCACTAACCTTTGATGATCTTCATCAGATGACACTCATAGGACTTCATGTTACACAATACATGTATGTTTTGTTCGGTAAAGTTCATATTTATATCCAAAAATCTCATTTTATATTGACGTGTTACGTTCAGTAGGGCCAAAACATGCAGTGATTTTGCAGAGAGCCACATGAATTTACAGAAATACTCATTATAAATGTTGATGAAAATACATGTGTTATACATGGAAATATAGATAAACTTCTCCTTAATGCAACCGCTGTGTCAGATTTCAAAAAATCTTTACGGAAAAAGCATAATCTGAGTATGGCGCTCAGAACCCAAAACAGCCAAAATAAATATCCGCCATGTTGCGCAGTAAACAGAAGTCAGAAGTAGCATTATAAATATTCACTTACCTTTGATGATCTTCATCGGAATGCACTCCCAGGAATCCCAGTTTGATTTGTTCCATAAAGTCCATCAATTATGTCCAAATAGCTTCTTTTGTTAGGGAGTTTGGTAAACAAATCCAAATGCCCGTTCAGGTCCAGTTGGACGAAAAGTTCAAAAAGTTATATTACAGGCCGTAGAAACTTGTCAAACTAAGTATAGAATCAATCTTTAGGAAGTTTTTATCATAAATGTTCAATAATGTTCCAACCGGAGAATTCCATTGTCTGTAGAAAAACTGGAACAAGAGCTACCTCTCATGTGAAATGCACGTGACTGAGAACGAGGCTGTTGCCAGACCCCTTAGTCAAACAGCTCTCATCCGGCCCCCCTTCACAGTAGAAGCCGGAAACAACGTTCTATAGAGAGTTAACATCTAGTGGAAGCCTTAGGAAGTGCAAAATGACCCATACCCCACTGTGTATTCGATAGGGGCCGAGTTCAAAAACTACAAACCTCAGATTTCCTGTTAGGATTTTTTTTCTTCCCAACAGTGCGTGTGTGCTGGAGGCGAGAGAAAGCTTGGGAGAAAGGGGGGTGTGTGGCGGGGGTACCTGTACCAGAAGGGGAGACAGGCCAGTGCAGACGGTGAACAGATCGCCAGGTGGAATCCAAGCAGCAGTGCAGCAGGCAACAGGAATAGGTGTCACCCACTTGCGAGAAGCTTTTTTCGGGAGGCAGATTCCTTGTAGAAAATCCCAGCTACCTAGCTAAGAAGTCTCTGTCCAGAATTCTTTTTCACGTGGAAAAGGAGGTTGTTAGCTAGATATATCTCTTCAGTTTCGGCGAATAGTCCTTTACGACGTCCAAACAAAGTTGTCCTGTGGCTGTTGAATTTTGGAGATTGCAAGGAGGATATCTTCTGATGTGATCAAAGCAACAATATTGTTTCCATTTGCCACACCGTGTCACTTTACACACAGGAGCTCTCCTCTAAACAAAGAATGCAGATGTTTATCTGTCTCTCTGTGACCACCAATAACTTCATAGTTGAATATAAATAGGCAAAAACATTTGCACGGTTATAAACAAGTGAAGCAAGGATACATTTTTTAAATGAAAACAGAGATAACCAAATAATATACTTGCTAGATTACTATGCAAAAATATTGAAATTGTATTTATTTTATTTCACCTTCATTTAACCAGGTAGGCTAGTTGAGAACAAGTTCTCATTTGCAACTGCGACCTGGCCAAGATAAAGCGTAGCAATTCGACACATAAAACAACACAGAGTTACACATGGAATAAACAAAACATACAGTCAATAATACAGTAGAACAAAAGAAAACAAAAAGTCTATATACAGTGAGTGCAAATGAGGTAAGTTAAGGAAATGGTGGCAAAGTAGTTACAATATAGCAATTAAACACTGGAATGGTAGATCGGCAGAAGATGAATGTGCAGGTAGAGATACTGGGGTGCAAAGGAGCAAAATAAATAAATACCAGTATGGGGATGAGGTAGGTAGATAGATGGGCTGTTTACAGATAGGCTAAGTACAGGTGCAGTGATCTGTAAACTGCTCTGACAACTGGTGCTTAAAGCTAGTGAGGGAGATAAGAGTCTCCAGCTTCAGAGATTTTTGCAATTTGTTCCAGTCATGGGCAGCAGAGAACTGGAAGGAAAGACGACCAAAGGAGGAATTGGCTTTGGGGGTGACCAGTGAGATATATCTGCTGGAGCGCATGCTACGAGTGGGTGCTGCTATGGTGACCAGTGAACTGAGATAAGGCGGGGCTTTACCTAGCAGAGACTTGTAGATAACCTGTAGCCAGTGGGTTTGGCGACGAGTATGAAGCGAGGGCCAACCAACGAGAGCGTACAGGTCGCAATGGTGGGTAGTGTATGGGGCTTTTGTGACAAAACGGATGGCACTGTGATAGACTGCATCCAGTTTTTATAGATTTTATAGATGACATCACCGAAGTCGAGGATCAGTAAGGTGGTCAGTTTTACGAGGGTATGTTTGCCTGCATGAGTGAAGGATGCTTTGTTGCGATATAGGAAGCCGATTCTAGATTTAATTTTGGATTGGAGATGCTTAATGTGAGTCTGGAAGGAGAGTTTACAGTTTAACCAGACACCCAGGTATTTGTAGTTGTCCACGTATTCTAAGTCAGACCCGTCCAGAGTAGTGATGCTGGACGGGCGAGCAGGTGCGGGCAGCGATCCGTTGAAAAGCATGCATTTAGTTTTACTTGCGTTTAAGAGCAGTTGGAGGCCACGGAAGGAGAGTTGTATGGCATTGAAGCTCGTCTGGAGGTTAGTTAACACAGTGTCCAAGGAGGGGCCAGAAGTATACAGAATGGTGTTGTCTGCGTAGAGGTGGATAAGAGAATCACCAGCAGCAAGAGCAACATCATTGATGTATACAGAAAAGAGAGTCGGCCCGAGAATTGAACCCTGTGGCACACCCATAGAGACTGTTAGAGGTCCGGACAACAAGCCCTCCGATTTGACACACTGAACTCTATCAGAGAAGTAGTTGGTAAACCAGGCGAGGCAATCATTTGAGAAACCAAGGCTGTCGAGTCTGCCAATAAGAATGTTGTGATTGACAGAGTCGAAAGCCTTAGCCAGGTCGATGAATACGGCTGCACAGTAATGTCTCTTATCGATGGCGGTTATGATGTCGTTTAGAACATTGAGCGTGGTTGAGGTGCACCCATGACCAGCTCTGAAACCAGATTGCATAGCGGAGAAGGTATGGTGGGATTCAAAATGGTCAGTAATCTGTTTGTTAACTTGGCTTTCAAGGACCTTAGAAAGACAGGGTAGGATAGATATAGGTCTGTAGCAGTTTGGGTCTAGAGTGTCACCCCCTTTGAAGAGGGGGATGACCGCGGCAGCTTTCCAATCTTTGGGAATCTCAGACGATACGAAAGAGAGGTTGAACAGGCTAGTAATAGGGGTAGCAACAATTTTGGCAGATAATTTTAGAAAGAGATAGACCTTCCTAGTAATAAGCCGTTTTTTAATTTTTTTTTTACATCTGAGCCAGTTAGGCCTATAGGCTACTATTATCGAAACGGTCACGCAATTCACTGTAGCTTAACCAATAAATCAAAGGTCAACATACACTACCGGTCAAAATTTTTAGGACACATACTCTTCAAGGGTTATCCTTTATTTTTACTATTTTTTACATTGTAGAATAATAGTGAAGACATTACAACTATGAAATAACACAAAGGGAATCATGTAGTAACCAAAAAAGTGTTAAACAAATCAAAAAATATTTTATATTTGAGATTCTTCAAATAGCCAACTTGGCATTCTCTCAACCAGCTTCACCTGGAATGCTTTTACAACAGTCTAGAAGGAGTTCCCACATATTTTGAATTTTTTATTTAACCAGGTAGGCTAGTTGAGAACAAGTTCTCATTTGCAACTGCGACCTGGCCAAGATAAAGCAAAGCAGTTTGACATATACAACAACACAGAGTTACACATGGAATAGACAAACATTCAATCAACAATACAGTAGAAACATCTATATACAGCATGTGCAAATGAGGTAGAATAAGAGAGGTAAGGCAATAAATAGACCATGGTGGCAAAGTAATTACAATACAGCAATTAACCACTGGAATGGAAGGATGTGCAGAAGATGAATGTGCAAGTTGAGATACTGGGGTGCAAAGGAGCAAGATAAATACTGTAAATAAATAAATACAGTATGGGGATGAGATAGATTGGATGGGCTATTTACAGATGAGCTATGTACAGGTGTAGTGATCTGTGAGCTGCTCTGACAGCTGGTGCTTAAAGCTAGTGAGGGAGATAAGAGTCTCCAGCTTCAGAGATTTTTGCAGTTCGATCCAGTCATTGGCAGCAGAGAACTGGAAGGAGAGGCAGCCAAAGGAAGAATTGGCTTTGGGGTTGACCAGTGAGATATACCTGCTGGTGCCATGGGTGGGTGCTGCTATGGTGAAAAGTGAGCTGAGATAAGGCGGGGCTTTACCTAGCAGAGACTTGTAGATGACCAGGAGCCAGTGGGTTTGGCGTTGAGTATGAAGCGAGGGCCAGCCAACGAGATCATACAGGTCGCAGTGGTGGGTAGTATATGGGGCTTTGGTGACAAAACGGATGGCACTGTGATAGACTGCATCCAATTTGTTGAGTAGAGTGTGGAGGCTATTTTGTAAATGACATAGCCGAAGTCGAGGATCGGTAGGATGGTCAGTTTTACGAGGGTATGTTTGGCAGCATGAGTGAAGGACGCTTTGTTGCGAAATAGGAAGCCAATTCTAGATTTCATTTTGGATTGGAGATGTTTAATGTGAGTCTGGAAGGAGAGTTTACAGTCTAACCAGTCACCTAGGAATTTGTAATTGTCCACATATTCCAAGTCAGGACCGTCCAGAGTAGTGATGCTGGACGGGCGGGCAGGTGCGGGCAGCGATCGGTTGAAGAGCATGCACTTAGTTTTACTTGCATTTAAGAGCAGTTGGAGGCCACGGAAGGAGAGTTGTATGGCATTGAAGCTCATCTGGAGGTTAGTTAACAGGTGCACCCATGACCAGCTCTGAAACCAGATTGCATAGCGGAGAAGGTATGGTGGGATTCAAAATGGTCAGTAATCTGTTTGTTAACTTGGCTTTCGAAGACCTTAGAAAGACAGGGTAGGATAGATATAGGTCTGTAGCAGTTTGGGTCTAGAGTGTCACCCCCTTTGAAGAGGGGGATGACCGCGGCAGCTTTCCAATCTTTGGGAATCTCAGACGATACGAAAGAGAGGTTGAACAGGCTAGTAATAGGGGTAGCAACAATTTTGGCAGATAATTTTAGAAAGAGATAGACCTTCCTAGTAATAAGCCGTTTTTTAATTTTTTTTTTACATCTGAGCCAGTTAGGCCTATAGGCTACTATTATCGAAACGGTCACGCAATTCACTGTAGCTTAACCAATAAATCAAAGGTCAACATACACTACCGGTCAAAATTTTTAGGACACATACTCTTCAAGGGTTATCCTTTATTTTTACTATTTTTTACATTGTAGAATAATAGTGAAGACATTACAACTATGAAATAACACAAAGGGAATCATGTAGTAACCAAAAAAGTGTTAAACAAATCAAAAAATATTTTATATTTGAGATTCTTCAAATAGCCAACTTGGCATTCTCTCAACCAGCTTCACCTGGAATGCTTTTACAACAGTCTAGAAGGAGTTCCCACATATTTTGAATTTTTTATTTAACCAGGTAGGCTAGTTGAGAACAAGTTCTCATTTGCAACTGCGACCTGGCCAAGATAAAGCAAAGCAGTTTGACATATACAACAACACAGAGTTACACATGGAATAGACAAACATTCAATCAACAATACAGTAGAAACATCTATATACAGCATGTGCAAATGAGGTAGAATAAGAGAGGTAAGGCAATAAATAGACCATGGTGGCAAAGTAATTACAATACAGCAATTAACCACTGGAATGGAAGGATGTGCAGAAGATGAATGTGCAAGTTGAGATACTGGGGTGCAAAGGAGCAAGATAAATACTGTAAATAAATAAATACAGTATGGGGATGAGATAGATTGGATGGGCTATTTACAGATGAGCTATGTACAGGTGTAGTGATCTGTGAGCTGCTCTGACAGCTGGTGCTTAAAGCTAGTGAGGGAGATAAGAGTCTCCAGCTTCAGAGATTTTTGCAGTTCGATCCAGTCATTGGCAGCAGAGAACTGGAAGGAGAGGCAGCCAAAGGAAGAATTGGCTTTGGGGTTGACCAGTGAGATATACCTGCTGGTGCCATGGGTGGGTGCTGCTATGGTGAAAAGTGAGCTGAGATAAGGCGGGGCTTTACCTAGCAGAGACTTGTAGATGACCAGGAGCCAGTGGGTTTGGCGTTGAGTATGAAGCGAGGGCCAGCCAACGAGATCATACAGGTCGCAGTGGTGGGTAGTATATGGGGCTTTGGTGACAAAACGGATGGCACTGTGATAGACTGCATCCAATTTGTTGAGTAGAGTGTGGAGGCTATTTTGTAAATGACATAGCCGAAGTCGAGGATCGGTAGGATGGTCAGTTTTACGAGGGTATGTTTGGCAGCATGAGTGAAGGACGCTTTGTTGCGAAATAGGAAGCCAATTCTAGATTTCATTTTGGATTGGAGATGTTTAATGTGAGTCTGGAAGGAGAGTTTACAGTCTAACCAGTCACCTAGGAATTTGTAATTGTCCACATATTCCAAGTCAGGACCGTCCAGAGTAGTGATGCTGGACGGGCGGGCAGGTGCGGGCAGCGATCGGTTGAAGAGCATGCACTTAGTTTTACTTGCATTTAAGAGCAGTTGGAGGCCACGGAAGGAGAGTTGTATGGCATTGAAGCTCATCTGGAGGTTAGTTAACACAGTGATCAACGAAGGGCCAGAGGTATACAGAATGGTGTCGTCTGCGTAGAGGTGGATCAAAGAATCACCAGCAGCGAAAGCTACATAATTGATGTATACAGAAAAGAGAGTCGGCCCGAAAATTGAACCCTGCGGCACCCCCATAGAGACTGCCAGAGGTCCGGACAACAGGCCCTCAGATTTGACACACTGAACTCTATCGGAGAAGTAGTTGGTGAATCAGGCGAGGCAATCATTTGAAAAACCAAGGCTGTTGAGTCTGCCGATAAGGATGTGGTGATTGACAGAGTCGAAAGCCTTAGCCAGGTCGATGAATACGGCTGCACAGTACTGTTTCTTATCAATGGCGGTCATGATATCGTTTAGGACCTTGAGTGTGAGGTGCACCCATGACCAGCTCTGAAACAAGATTGCATTGCGGAGAAGGTACGGTGGGATTCAAAATGGTCGGCAATATGTTTGTTAATAACTTGGCTTTCGAAGACCTTAGAAAGGCAGGGTAGGATAGATATAGGTCTGTAGCAGTTTGGGTCTAGAGTGTCACCCCCTTTGAAGAGGGGGATGGCTGCAGCTGCTTTCCAATCTATGGGAATCTCAGACGATACGAAAGAGAGGTTGAACAGGCTAGTAATAGGGTTTGCAACAATTTCGGCAGATAATTTTAGAAAGATTGTCTAGCCCGGCTGATTTGTAGGGGTCCAGAGTTTGTGTTGCAGGAAGCACATTTCTGCTTGAAAAAGCTAGCCTTGGATAACTGCCTGTGTATATTGGTTCCTAACTCCCCTGAAAAGTTGCATATCACGGGGGCTGTTCGATTCTAATGCAGAACGCCACAGGATGTTTTTGTGCTGGTCAAGGGCAGTCAGGTCTGGAGAGAACCAAGGGCCATATCTGTTCCTGGTTCTAAATTTCTTGAATGGGGCATGCTTATTTAAGATGGTGAGGATGGCATTTTTAAAGAATAACCAGGCATCCTCTACTGACGGGATGAGGTCAATATCCTTCCAGGATACCCGGGCCAGGTCGATTAGAATGGCCTGCTCGCTGAAGTTTTTCAGGGAGCATATGACAGTGATGAGGGGAGGTTGTTTGACTGCAGACCCATTACGGATGCAGGCAATGAGGCAGTGATCGCTGAGATCTTGGTTGAAAACAGCAGAGGTATATTTAGAGGGCAAGTTGGTTAGGATGATATCTATGAGGGTAACCGTTTTTACGACTTTGGGGTTATACATGTTAGGTTCATTGATAATTTGTGAGAGATTGAGGGCATCAAGCTTAGATTGTAGGATGAACGGGGTGTTAAGCATGTCCCAATTTAGGTCACGAGCTCTGAAGATAGATGGGGGGCAATCAGTTCACATATGGTGTCCAGAGCACAGCTGGGGGCAGATGGTGGTCTATAGCAAGCGGCAACGGTGAGAGACTTGTTTCTAGAAAGGTGGATTTTTAAAAGTAGAAGTTCAAATTGTTTGGGTACAGACCTGGATAGGCACTGCAGGGCCTGGATTAAGCTCTACATCACCAGAGGAACAGAGGAAGAGTAGGATAAGGGTATGGCTAAAAGCTACAAGGGCTGGTCGTCTAGGACGTCCGGAACAGAGAGTAAAAGCTGCAGGTTTCTGGATGCGATAAAATAGATTCAAGGCATAATGTACATTCAAAAGTATGGTAGGATGTGAATACAGTGGAGGTAACCCAAGGCATTGAGTGATGATGAGAGAGATATTGTCTCTAGAAACATCATTGAAACCAGGTGGTCATCGCATGTGTGGGTGGTGGAACTGAAGGGTTGGATAAGGCAATAAACACTAACCAGAACAGCAGTGGACAAGGCATATTGACATTAAGGAGAGGCATGCTTAGCCGAGTGATCATAAGGGTCCAGTGAGTAGTGAGGTTGGATGGGGACACGGCGATTCAGACAGCTAGCCGGGCCAGGGGTAGCAAGCTAGCAGAAGACGGAGGAGGTCTGTTTATAGCCTCCTTGTGCGTTTCCGTCGGTAGATTAGTGGGGTTCCGTGTGGACGCCAGAGGACAAAAATCAATTAACCACTTAACTGAGGAACTCAACTTAACCTTGCGCAATACCCTAGATGCAGTTGCACCCCTAAAAACTAAAAACATTTCTCATAAGAAACTAGCTCCCTGGTACACAGAAAATACCCGAGCTCTGAAGCAAGCTTCCAGAAAATTGGAACGGAAATGGCGCCACACCAAACTGGAAGTCTTCCGACTAGCTTGGAAAGACAGTACTGTGCAGTACCGAAGAGCCCTTACTGCTGCTCGATCATCCTATTTTTCTAACTTAATTGAGGAAAATAAGAACAATCCGAAATTCCTTTTTGATACTGTCGCAAAGCTAACTAAAAAGCAGCATTCCCCAAGAGAGGATGACTTTCACTTTAGCAGTGATAAATTCATGAACTTCTTTGAGGAAAAGATTATGATTATTAGAAAGCAAATTACGGACTCCTCCTTAAATCTGCGTATTCCTTCAAAGCTCAGTTGTCCTGAGTCTGCACAACTCTGCCAGGACCTAGGATCAAGAGAGACGCTCAAGTGTTTTAGTACTATATCTCTTGACACAATGATGAAAATAATCATGGCCTCTAAACCTTCAAGCTGCATACTGGACCCTATTCCAACTAAACTACTGAAAGAGCTGCTTCCTGTGCTTGGCCCTCCTATGTTGAACATAATAAATGGCTCTCTATCCACCGGATGTGTACCAAACTCACTAAAAGTGGCAGTAATAAAGCCTCTCTTGAAAAAGCCAAACCTTGACCCAGAAAATATAAAAAACTTTCGGCCTATATCGAATCTTCCATTCCTCTCAAAAATTTTAGAAAAGGCTGTTGCGCAACAACTCACTGCCTTCCTGAAGACAAACAATGTATACGAAATGCTTCAGTCTGGTTTTAGACCCCATCATAGCACTGAGACGGCACTTGTGAAGGTGGTAAATGACATTTTAATGGCATCGGACCGAGGCTCTGCATCTGTCCTCGTGCTCCTAGACCTTAGTGCTGCTTTTGATACCATCGATCACCACATTCTTTTGGAGAGATTGGAAACCCAAATTGGTCTACACGGACAAGTTCTGGCCTGGTTTAGATCTTATCTGTCGGAAAGATATCAGTTTGTCTCTGTGAATGGTTTGTCCTCTGACAAATCAACTGTAAATTTCGGTGTTCCTCAAGGTTCCGTTTTAGGACCACTATTGTTTTCACTATATATTTTACCTCTTGGGGATGTCATTCGAAAACATAATGTTAACTTTCACTGCTATGCGGATGACACACAGCTGTACATTTCAATTAAACATGGTGAAGCCCCAAAATTGCCCTTGCTAGAAGAATGTGTTTCAGACATAAGGAAGTGGATGGCTGCAAACTTTCTACTTTTAAACTCGGACAAAACAGAGATGCTTGTTCTAGGTCCCAAGAAACAAAGAGATCTTCTGTTGAATCTGACAATTAATCTTAATGGTTGTACAGTCGTCTCAAATAAAACTGTGAAGGACCTCGGCGTTACTCTGGACCCTGATCTCTCTTTTGAAGAACATATCAAGACCATTTCAAGGACAGCTTTTTTCCATCTACGTAACATTGCAAAAATCAGAAACTTTCTGTCCAAAAATGATGCAGAAAAATTAATCCATGCTTTTGTCACTTCCAGGTTAGACTACTGCAATGCTCTACTTTCCGGCTACCCGGATAAAGCACTAAATAAACTTCAGTTAGTGCTAAATACGGCTGCTAGAATCCTGACTAGAACCAAAAAATTTGATCATATTACTCCAGTGCTAGCCTCTCTACACTGGCTTCCTGTCAAAGCAAGGGCTGATTTCAAGGTTTTACTGCTAACCTACAAAGCATTACATGGGCTTGCTCCTACCTATCTCTCTGATTTGGTCCTGCCGTACATACCTACACGTACGCTACGGTCACAAGACGCAGGCCTCCTAATTGTCCCTAGAATTTTTAAGCAAACAGCTGGAGGCAGGGCTTTCTCCTATAGAGCTCCATTTTTATGGAACGGTCTGCCTACCCATGTCAGAGACGCAAACTCGGTCTCAACCTTTAAGTCTCTACTGAAGACTCATCTCTTCAGTGGGTCATATGATTGAGTGTAGTCTGGCCCAGGAGTGGGAGGGTGAACGGAAAGGCTCTGGAGCAACGAACCGCCCTTGCTGTCTCTGCCTGGCCGGTTCCCCTCTTTCCACTGGGATTCTCTGCCTCTAACCCTATTCAGGGGCTGAGTCACTGGCTTTACTGGGGCTCTCTCATGCCGTCCCTGGAGGGGGTGCGTCACCTGAGTGGGCTGAGTCACTGATGTGGTCATCCTGTCTGGGTTGGCGCCCCCCCCCCCCCTTGGGTTGTGCCGTGGCGGAGGTCTTTGTGGGCTATACTCAGCCTTGTCTCAGGATGGTAAGTTGGTGGTTGAAGATATCCCTCTAGTGTTGTGGGGGCTGTGCTTTGGCAAAGTGGGTGGGGTTATATCCTTCCTGTTTGGCCCTGTCCGGGGGTGTCCTCGGATGGGGCCACAGTGTCTCCTGACCCCTCCTGTCTCAGCCTCCAGTATTTATGCTGCAGTAGTTTATGTGTCGGGGGGCTAGGGTCAGTTTGTTATATCTGGAGTACTTCTCCTGTCCTATTCGGTGTCCTGTGTGAATCTAAGTGTGCGTTCTCTAATTCTCTCCTTCTCTCTTTCTCTCTCTCGGAGGACCTGAGCCCTAGGACCATGCCCCAGGACTACCTGACATGATGACTCCTTGCTGTCCCCAGTCCACCTGGCTGTGCTGCTGCTCCAGTTTCAACTGTTCTGCCTTATTATTATTCGACCATGCTGGTCATTTATGAACATTTGAACATCTTGGCCATGTTCTGTTATAATCTCCACCCGGCACAGCCAGAAGAGGACTGGCCACCCCACATAGCCTGGTTCCTCTCTAGGTTTCTTCCTAGGTTTTGGCCTTTCTAGGGAGTTTTTCCTAGCCACCGTGCTTCTACACCTGCATTGCTTGCTGTTTGGGGTTTTAGGCTGGGTTTATGTACAGCACTTTGAGATATCAGCTGATGTACGAAGGGCTATATAAATAAATTTGATTTGATTTGATTTGATTTGGTAGAGGGGACCAATCCAATTGGCAAAATTGTTATAGTGGCTCAAGAAAATTGTTCGATGGACCTATTCAGCTAGCAACTGATATGCTCTAGATAGCTAACAATTAGCGGGCCACAGTTAGCAGATGGGCGTTCAGGTTACATCGCGACGGAAGGGCCAGTTGAATAACCCCCTCGGGCAGATAACGTCGGTAGTCCAGTCGTGAAGGCCCGGTGGGGCTCCGCACCGGCAGTAAAACAGGTCCGGATAGGTGATTGTAGTCCAGGAGTGGTTGATGGAACTCTTCAGCTAGCCGGAAGATGGGCCTAGCATTAGCTGGCACCGGGCTAATTGGTGCAAGCTTCGAGACAGAGACGTTAGCCAGGAGTAGACACTCGGATTGCAGCTGGCTAGCTGCAATGATCCAGGCGAAAATGTACAGAGCTTGCGGTGGGGACAATCCGGGGATGTCGTAGTCCAGCCGTGGAAGGCAGTAGAAGGGGACCAGGTATTGTAGCCCAGGAGTGGCTGATGGGCCTCTTTAGCTAGCCAGGAGAAAGGGCCTAGCATGGGCTAGCTCCGGCTAATTGGTGCTTGCTCCGGGACCGACGTTAGCCAATAATCATTCAGATAGCAGCTAGCTAGCTGCAAGATCCAGGTGAAAACGTCCAGAGCTTTAGGTATGAATCAGGGGATATGGAGAGAAAATAGTTCCTGTATGCTCTGGTTTGAGTCGTGTTGTACAAAACTGGTAAGAGCTTTCCAAGCTAAAGGATAGCATTTCTTCTCTTGATGGGAAAACTGTATTGTGGAAAGATAAGATTTTTTTTAAAGATGACATTGAATAGCCATAAATAATTTAAGAGCTGAAGTGAGCTCTTTAGCCTATCTTCTGGCCTCATTTTGAGCACGGGAGAGCTCCTGTAATGACACATTTAAGTTTAACTTTGTAACACGTACACTCCATGGTGTTTTGGGAAACGGTGTGACATCTTCAGACGTTATTTTTACGAAGCATTGTTAAAACACTTGTAAGCTTAACTTCCATTGCTATTGGGAAACCAGGCCCTACTCTATTCAGAATCACTAGAAGCAGCAGACAAGGCAATCCAATTGATTTAATTATTTTCCATGGAACCCTGGCCTAGACAATTCAAATCAAAGTTTATTTGTCACGTGCGCCGAATACAGCAGGTGTAGACCTTAAAGTGAAATGCTTACTTACAGGCTCTAACCAATAGTGCAAACAAGGTATTAAGTGAACAATAGGTAAGTAAAGAAATAAAACAACAGTAAAAAGACAGGCTATATACAGTAGCGAGGCTAAAATAGTAGAGGCTACACACAGACACCGGTTAGTCGGGCTGATTGAGGTAGTATGTACATGTAGATATGGTTAAAATGACTATACATTTATGATGAAAAAAGAGTAGCGGTAGTGTAGAAGAGGGGTTGGCGGGTGGTGGGTGGCGGGTGGCGGGACACAATGCAGATAGCCCGGTTAGCCAATGTGCGGGAGCACTGATTGGTCGGCCCAATTGAGGTAGTATGTACATGAATGTATAGTTAAAGTGACTATGCATATATGATAAACAGAGAGTAGCATCAGTGTAAAAAAAGGGGTTGGGGGGCAGAACACAATGCAAATAGTCCAGGTAGCCATTTCATTACCTGTTCAGGAGTCTTGTGGCTTGGAGGTAAAAACTGTTGAGAAGCCTTTTTGTCCTAAACTTGGCACTCCGGTACCTCTTGCCACGCGGTAGCAGAGAGAACAGTCTATGACTGGGGTGGCTGGGGTCTTTGACCATTTTTAGGGCCTTCCTCTGACACCGCCTGGTGTAGAGGTCCTGGATGGCAGGCAGCTTAGCCCCAGTGATGTACTGGGCCATACGCACTACCCTCTGTAGTGCCTTGCGGTCAGAGGCCGAGCAATTGCCGTACCAGGCGGTGATGCAACCAGTCAGGATGCTCTCGATGTTGCAGCTGTAGAACCTTTTGAGGATCTCAGGACCCATGCCAAATCTTTTTAGTTTCCTGAGGGGGAATAGGCTTTGTCGTGCCCTCTTCACGACTGTCTTGGTGCGTTTGGTGATGTGGACACCAAGGAACTTGAAGCTCTCAACCTACTCCACTACAGCCCTGTCGATGAGAATGGGGGCGTGCTCGGTCCTCCTTTTCCTGTAGTCCAAAATCATCTCCTTAGTCTTGGTTACGTTAAGGGATAGGTTGTTATTCTGGCACCATCCGGCCAGGTCTCTGACGTTCTCCCAATAGGCTGTCTCGTCATTGTCGGTGACCAGGCCTACCACTGTTGTGTCGTCTGCAAACTT
This sequence comes from Oncorhynchus mykiss, assembly GCF_057628025.1. NCBI lineage: Eukaryota > Metazoa > Chordata > Actinopteri > Salmoniformes > Salmonidae > Oncorhynchus > Oncorhynchus mykiss. Next base: position 73,874,672 of record NC_143029.1, read on the forward strand.
AATGATGGTGTTGGAGTCGTGCCTGGCCATGCAGTCGTGGGTGAACATGGAGTACAGGAGGGGACTTGAGCATTCTCCCCTGGGGAGCTCCAGTGTTGAGGATCAGCGTGGCAGATGTGTTGCTACCTACCCTCACCACCTGGGGGCGGCCCGTCAGGTAGTCCAGGATCCAGTTGCAGAGGGAGGTGTTAAGTCCCAGAATCCTTAGCTTAGTGATGAGCTTTGAGGGTACTATGGTGTTGAACGCTGAGCTGTAGTCAGTGAATAGCATTCTCACATAAGTGTTCCTTTTGTCCAGGTAGGAAAGGGCAGTGTGGAGTGCAATAGAGATTGCATCATCTGTGGATCTGTTTTGGCGGTATGCAAATTGGAGTGGATAACGGTGTTGATGTGAGCCATTACCAACCTTGTTGTTACCAACCAAGCTTGTGTCACTGCGTAGCTCGCAGCTGTGCTTCCCTTTGTAGTCTGTAATAGTTTGCAATCCCTGCCACATAAGATGAGCGTTGGAGCCGGTGTAGTATGATTCAATCTTAGCCCTGTATTGACTCTTTGTCTGTTTGATGGTTGGTCGCAGAGCATAGCAGGATTTCTTGTAAGCTTCCGGTTTAAAGTCCCGCACCTTGAAAGCGGCAAATGTTGCCTGTAATCCATGGCTTCTGGTTGGGGTATGTACGTACAGTCACTGTGGAGACGACATCCTCGATGCACTTATTAATAAAGCCAGTGGCTGATGTGGTGTACTCCTCAATGCCATCGGAGGAATCCCGGAACATGTTCCAGTCTGTGATAACAAAACAGTCCTGTAGTTTAGCATCTGCTTCATCTGAACACTTTTTTATAGACCGAGTCACTGGTGCTTCCTGCTTTAATTTTTGCTTGTAAGCAGGAATTAGGAGGATAGAGTTGTGGTTTGATTCACCAAATGGAGGGCAAGGGAGAGCTTTGTATGTGTGTCTGTGTGTAGAGTACAGGTGATCTAGAATTGTTTCCCTCTAGTTGCACATTTAACATGTTGATAGAAATTTGGTAGAACTGATTTAAGTTTCCCTACATTAAAGTCTCCGGCTACTTTGAGCGCCTCCTCTGGGTGAGTGGTTTCCTGTTTGCTTATTTCCTTATACAGTTGACTGTAATTCAATTAATCAATCGAAGGAAATAACACAAATTTCTCTCAAATCTACTTAATCTCATTATACGCAGACAATATTTTACTATATCTAGACAATGTACACTACATGACCAAAAGAATGTGGACATCTGCTCATTGGACATCTCATTCCAGGGCATTAATATGTAGTTGGTCCCCCCTTTGCAGCTATAACAGTCTCCACTCCCCTGGGAAGGCTTTCCATTAAATGTTGGAACATTGCTCCAGGGAATTGCTTCTATTCAGCCACAAGAGCATTAGTGAGGTCGGGCAGTCGGCATTCTAATTCATCCCAAAGGTGTTCGATGGGATTGAGTTCAGGGCTCTGTCAGGCCAGTCAAGTTCTTCCACACCGATCTCAACAAACCATTTTTGCATGGTCCTTATGTTGCCGATGTGAAATGGCTAGCTAGTTAGTGGTGGTGTGCGCTAGTGTCGTTTCAATCGGTGACGTCACTTGCTCTGAGACTTTGAAGTAGTGGTTCCCCTTGCTCTGCAAGGGCCGCAGCTTTTGTGGAGCGATGGGTAACGATGCTTCGAGGGTGACTGTTGATGTGTGCAGAGCGTCCCTGGTTCGCACCCAGGTCGGGCCGAGGGGACGGGCGTAAAGTCTGTACTGTTACATTGATGCTGTTGACCCAGATCACTGGTTGCTGCGGAAAAAGGAGGAGGTCAAAAGGGGAGTGAGTGTAGCCGATGTGAAATGGCTAGCTATTTAGCGGTGGTGCATGCTAGTGGTGTTTCAATCGGTGACGTCACTTGCTCTGAGACCTTGAAGTAGTGGTTCCCCTTGCAGTATATTTACAATTTAGGTTAGCTATGCTGGCCTTTGGAGTCCCATGGGTAACCCAAATACCGAAAAATGTATAAATAAATTCTGGGCTCCCGAAAGGACTGATCTTTATAATATATAAAGAACTTTTGCAAAGCTCATATTCTGAGCTAGCCATTAAAAAAAGTATGGTCCACATATATAATTGAATCTGAACAACCTTTTAACTGGAACATAATATGGAAAAATATGACCTTGGCTTCCCCTAATCAGAACGTTAAACTTTTGTTAAAATTTCTTCACAGACTGTATTCAGCACCAATGAAATGTTTGACTATGAAATTGGACCCAACTCCCAGCTGTTCACTGTGTCCCCTAAATCAGGTAGGCACATACAGTGCCTTGCGAAAGTATTCGGCCCCCTTGAACTTTGCGACCTTTTGCCACATTTCAGGCTTCAAACATAAAGATATAAAACTGTATTTTTTTGTGAAGAATCAACAACAAGTGGGACACAATCATGAAATGGAACAACATTTATTGGATATTTCAAACTTTTTTAACAAATCAAAAACTGAAAAATTGGGCGTGCAAAATTATTCAGCCCCTTTACTTTCAGTGCAGCAAACTCTCTCCAGAAGTTCAGTGAGGATCTCTGAATGATCCAATGTTGACCTAAATGACTAATGATGATAAATACAATCCACCTGTGTGTAATCAAGTCTCCGTATAAATGCACCTGCACTGTGATAGTCTCAGAGGTCCGTTAAAAGCGCAGAGAGCATCATGAAGAACAAGGAACACACCAGGCAGGTCCGAGATACTGTTGTGAAGAAGTTTAAAGCCGGATTTGGATACAAAAATATTTCCCAAGCTTTAAACATCCCAAGGAGCACTGTGCAAGCGATAATATTGAAATGGAAGGAGTATCAGACCACTGCATATCTACCAAGACCTGGCCGTCCCTCTAAACTTTCAGCTCATACAAGGAGAAGACTGATCAGAGATGCAGCCAAGAGGCCCATGATCACTCTGGATGAACTGCAGAGATCTACAGCTGAGGTGGGAGACTCTGTCCATAGGACAACAATCAGTCGTATATTGCACAAATCTGGCCTTTATGGAAGAGTGGCAAGAAGAAAGCCATTTCTTAAAGATATCCATAAAAAGTGTTGTTTAAAGTTTGCCACAAGCCACCTGGGAGACACACTAAACATGTGGAAGAAGGTGCTCTGGTCAGATGAAACCAAAATGGAACTTTTTGGCAACAATGCAAAACGTTATGTTTGGCGTAAAAGCAACACAGCTCATAACCCTGAACACACCATCCCCACTGTCAAACATGGTGGTGGCAGCATCATGGTTTGGGCCTGCTTTTCTTCAGCAGGGACAGGGAAGATGGTTAAAATTGATGGGAAGATGGATGGAGCCAAATACAGGACCATTCTGGAAGAAAACCTGATGGAGTCTGCAAAAGACCTGAGACTGGGACGGAGATTTGTCTTCCAACAAGACAATGATCCAAAACATAAAGCAAAATCTACAATGGAATGGTTCAAAAATAAACATATTCAGGTGTTAGAATGGCCAAGTCAAAGTCCAGACCTGAATCCAATCGAGAATCTGTGGAGGAGAACTGCAAACTGCTGTTCACAAATGCTCTCCATCCAACCTCACTGAGCTCGAGCTGTTTTGCAAGGAGGAATGGGAAAAAATGTCAGTCTCTCGATGTGCAAAACTGATAGAGACATACCCCAAACGACTTACAGCTGTAATCGCAGCAAAAGGTGGCGCTACAAAGTATTAACTTAAGGGGGCTGAATAATTTTGCACGCCCAATTTTTCAGTTTTTGATTTGTTAAAAAAGTTTGAAATATCTAATAAATGTCGTTCCACTTCATGATTGTGTCCCACTTGTTGTTGATTCTTCACAAAAAAATACAGTTTTATATCTTTATGTTTGAAGCCTGAAATGTGGCAAAAGGTCGCAAAGTTCAAGGGGGCCGAATACTTTCGCAATGCACTGTACCTTCATATGATGTGGGAGTGGTCTGCAGTTAAATGCTTCTGGTGAAAAGTGAAATACTTTTGAAGAGCATTAATTTAAATATTCAATACGTTGCATATATTATGTAACTTAACAATGGATAGCCCCTTGAGTCTCTCAAACAATCAGAGAAGATTACTGCTGGCAGGCAGCAATGCTGTGAAAAAAATGATGATGTCAACCACCTCACTCTCTCTCATTTTAACCAGTGGATACAGTTACTACTAGAAGTTAAACATTATAATGGGGGGGTGCAAGGGGGGGGCGGTACAAGGGGAGTCTCAGGGGATGGATGGGTTGGGGGACTGATAAGCAACCTCCATTGCTGCTTGGGATGGGAGGCATGGTTTTTTCAGGTCGGTGGAGGGGCTAGGCGAGGTGGGAAGGTGGGGAGGGAGGATGCGGGTGGAGGCGGACTGGGGGGGGGGGTTCGGGATGTATGCATTTCTTTGATTGTTTGTTGAAACTATAATAAATTAAGTGAGGACAGAGAAATAAGTTATTTCAGCCTTTTTAATAGGTGCTTGCAGGAGTTGTTCATGAATATAAGCAAAGAAATGTAGCTCGAATTCCCCTTGTGAACATGATAATCACCTTAATTTAAAGTATCCTTCCAGTTAACGATTTGAGCAGCAACATCACCTCACCTCACCCAGGATCTATAAAGAGGAAAAAAAACCTTCACATTTGTTACTGATTAGCATAAACAAATGAGAAATAAATGGTAGCGTTGGGAGCCATGACAGAGATGGAGCGGTGTTAGTGTTCCATTCACAGTCACGCACAGTACTGTCATTGCTCTGAGGGAATTACACCCCCTGTAAATGATCTGGCCAAGAACAGAACAGAATGGAGAGCTGGGACTGGAGCTCGAGGAGCCCACGGGTTCAAGCACCTGACATCACAACACCACAGCGGCCATATCCAACTCAGCTCCAACTCCATTTACCCCTCCCCTTCGAACCAATGAGATGAGTAATTAGGCTTGGAAATGGGGTCTTTTAAATAGAGTGGCAAGGGTGTGGTGCTCAGAGCGCTATTCATTAAACTATCAACACTATTTCTGAGGTGGGACTACTTGGGGATTTTGTCTTCTCTCTACTCCTGCCTGCAGCATAGGTAGTGATGAGATTTCTCGAGTTAAATTACTCACCCAGATTTCGTTTGTTGTCAAAGCTCAAAATTGTAATTGTAACCGCCGGTGAGCTGCAAACACTGGCAACATTCTATGTGTGTGCCGGTTTGGGAAGGAGGTGGGACAGTGGAGATTAAGTTTCAAGGAGGGCAAAAGTGTAACAATTCAGTGATGTAAGGTTCCTGTAATGAATACTCAGGGAGAAAAAAGTGTAGATTCACACGCAAGTGTTTAATTTGCCTTCACAGAAGGCAGGAATCGTGGTCACAGGCAGGCAATGGTCATACACAGGTAGGCAAACAGGCAGATGAATCAAAACTAGGACTGAAGGCTATAACTGGTTCTCACAAACGAGCTAGGAAAAGGCTTAGTAGAGTCAAAATGAACAATACCTCACAAAGGCATAAACAGAATGAAATTAACTAAATAAGGAGCTGATGAGATCAGGTGAGTAACTAACACATGTACAATCAATGAGCAAAAATGAAAGACAGGGCTACGTTCAAGAACACAAAGAAACAGGGCTACGTTCAAGAACACAACGAAACAGAACACAAGGTTGACTAAGAAAATAAATACAGAAACGTACAGTTCAGCAGAGCACATCAATTGTCGAACTGACAGATCTCCAAATCTCCATCTCTTTAATAAAGTAGAACTATTGCCCATTTAGTGGAATAATTAAGACAAGAATTAAGATAAATAAACATAATTACCAGGTACTGTATCTTTGTAGTAGAGTCTGCTACACCAATCTCTGTTTCAGTGATTACCACACAGGTAGCAATAGCAGGAAATGGTTTATGTTAATGACTGACAACTTACAGGTTACAGCTTACTCAAATCAATGGTTTCAGTCAAAAGCACTTCTTTCGTCTTATTGCCACCTTATTTTAAGACCAAGCTTGGCTAACAAACACACAATGTTGTCATGGGGGAGATTGTACGCTAATTTTGTGAAGATTAATTTTTTCATGGAATGTAACAAGAAAAGGACAAAAACTAATTTCAAAATAGCTTTACTTTACCCTACTTCTGAGTTAATTTGACAGGGACAATTCACATAAATCAACATGTCTTTAAATGTGCCAGATTTAGCCAACTGGCTAATTTTCAACAATAGCCACTGGGCAGGTAGATACAGTAAAAGTGGAGGTAAATTATGATTTTCATTGACTCTCAAATATGAATATGAATCACACTGTACTGTAGACCAGGGGTTCCAAACATTTTTCACTCTGGGCCCCCCGTCCAGCATTGGGGAACATCCCGTGCACGTGTGCTAAGTCTACTTCTATGGGCACAAACACTGTTCATGACACAAAATGTTAACATCCCTTGTTTTGCAGATTTAAAGCTAATTTCTGTCAGTTCTACATATTGTCTCATTGGGTAAAAAAATGTATTTGCAGTTTTAAAACAAATTTTCTTGCAATTCTATACATTTTGGCATATCACGTGATATTTGAGTGACAGAAAAATTATAGCAATATCTATGGGCTAAGAACAGCTGACATGGGCTAGTTGATCTGGACATTTCTGACAAGTTATACATATCTCTCTAAGCAAGGTATGCAATGACTAATATGACAAGAGGAACTGATAATGCACTACCCAATTACGAAATTGCACCTTGTGGATTCTACTATGCTAACTTTCAAGAGTAAATTCAAATCCGGATTGAGTTACTTAAAAAAATATATATGTATACATACAGTTGAAGTCAGAAGTTTACATACATCTTAGCAAAATACATTTAAACTCAGTTTATCACAATTCCTGACATTTACTCCTAGTAAAAATCCCTGCCTTAGGTCAGTTAGAATCACCATTTATTTTAAGAATGTGAAGTGTCAGAATAACAGCGGAGATAATTATTTATTTCAGCTTGTATTCCTTTCATCACATTCCCAGTGAGTCAGAAGTTTACATACACTCAATTAGTATTTGCCTTTAAATTGTTTAACTTGGGTCAAACGTTTCGGATAGCCTTCCACAAGCTTCCCACAATAAATTGGATGAATTCTGGCCCATTCCTCCTGACAGAGCTGGTGTAACTGAGTCAGGTTTGTAGGCCTCCGTGCTCGCAAACGCATTTTCAGTTCTGCCCACAAATTTTCTATAGGGTTGAGGTCAAGGCTTTGTGATGGCCGCTCCAATGCCTTGACTTTGTTGTCCTTAAGCCATTCTGCCACAACTTTGGAAGTATGCTTGGGGTCACTGTCCATTTGCAGTAACCAAGCTTTAACTTCCTGACTGATGTCTTGAGATGTTGCTTCAATATATCCACATAATTTTCCTGCTTCATGATGCCATCTATATTGTGATGTGCACCAGTCCCTCCTGCAGCAAAACACCCCCACAACATAATGCTGTAAACCCCGTGCTTCACGGTTGGGATGGGGTACTTCAACTTGCACGCCTCCCACTTTTTCCTCCAAACATAACGATGGTCATTATGGCCAAACAGTTATTTTTTTGTTTCATCAGACCAAAGGACATTTCCCCAAAAAGTACAATCTTTGTCTCCATGTGCAGTTGCAAACCAGAGCCTGGCTTTTTTCTGGCGGTTTTGGAGCAGTGGCTTCTTCCTTGCTGAGCGGCCTTTCAGGTTATGTTGATATAGGACTCGTTTTACTGTGGATATAGATCATTTGTACCTGTTTCCTCCAGCATCTTTACAAGGTCCTCTGTTGTTGTTCTGGGATTTATTTGCACCTTTCACACCAAAGTACATTCATCTCTAGGAGACTCCCGCGGGGTATGACGGCTGCATGGTCCCATTGTGTTAATACTTGCGTACTATTGTTTGTACAGAGGAACATGGTACCTTCAGGCATTTGGAAATTGCTCCCAATGATGAACCAGACTGTTGGAGGTCTACAATTTTTCTTCTGAGGTCTTGGGTGATTTCTTTTGATTTTCCCATGATGTCAAGCAAAGAGGCACTGAGTTTGAATGTAGGCCTTGAAATCCATCCACAGGTACACCTCCAATTAACTCAAGCTTCTAAAGCCATGACATCATTTTCTGGAATTTTCCAAGCTGTTAAAGGCACAGTCAACTTAGTGTATGTAAACTTCTGACCCCCTGGAATTGTGATACAGGGAATTATAAGTGAAATAATCTGTCAATTGTTGGAAACATTTCTTGTGTCGTGCATAAAGTAGATATCCTAACCGACTTGCCAAAACTATAGTTTGTTAGCAAGAAATTTGTGGAGTGGTTGAAAAATTAGTTTTAATGACTCCAACCCAAGTGTATGTAAACTTCCTACTTCAACTGTATATATATATTGACTCTCAATATATATATAAAAACCGTCGCGCCCCCCTGCCGACCATCAGTTTGGAAACCACTGCTGTAGGCTACCCACCCAACAGGAAGTCAGCATCGTTAGTGAGGTCATAAAACATTGACCTTCAACACTTCCTTTCCTCAGGAGGTGCAGCGCCAGTTGTACTTGTCAGGCCGTTTTTGCAGCCATCCATTCACTGATTCCATACATTGATATGATTATTCATCGACAAGTCTTTGATAGGGCTGCTTTTGAATGCCAGAGCAAGTAAGTGGGCTAACAAGATCTCATGGATTGACCAATTTTACTTCAGATTCTGACATTTATCCACGTATTTCCAAATGTCAAATTTAGAAGTTTCTCCAAACCTCAAATTTCTGTGTTTTGACACCCTGGGTTGCTCCCCCCCTCCTGCTCAGCATAATCATTAATGAATTCGGAATGCTTAAGTTGAGCTTTTGGATATTTTTTATTTTTTTGCCTTCGGTTTCAGGGCTTCCGTAATGATGCACTCTAATAGACAAATGTCTGGTGACGAATGTCTGAAATCACAGAAGTTGATTATTGATTTAATATCTACATAATCTCACAATCTATCTGAGGCGAGATAGTAAATGCTGCATGTGCCATTGGCCAAACAAGAGCATGATGGCATAATGAGGACACAAGGACATCCCTTTGTGTCTGCCTCACCCATTCAACAGAGTTAAAATGGCTTGCGTTGGCTCCTCTACCATTTGGCGAGGTGCAGCCAGCAGACACACAAAGTAGTTGCACAGCGTCGAACGTCTGGCATAATTAGAAAGTGCTGCGGATGTCTAAAGCATTACCTCAGTTCACACTGGAGAGCACGGAGGCTTCCCCAGTTCCAGCTAACTTAATGCCCCAGCTGCTTGGATCCCTCCCCGGACCAGCTCCGCTCCTCTCAGGATCAGTGGGGAGTTCCTCTGTGCACCAGTTCCATAACGACCACTAGTAATGTTGTACAAATAAAAATGGTGTGGGCGGGTGTGTGTGTATGTGAAAGTGTGTGTATGTGTTGAGGAGGGTGGGGGTCAGATTTTCTACTTCGACAACCCTCCTTACATCCTGAGTAAGTACCAGCCAGATGTCTCACACGAACTTGGACCTGGTGCAAGTGGCGTGCGTGTGTGAGGGCTTCACACCCAAGGTCGGGCTAGAGACATAGTTTTCTCATGGCAGACATATTCGCTGGGCTGGGGCGCTACTTGCTAACCATCTCCTTCAGTGGTAATGGATGTCTCTCTCCTTTCCCTGCCCTCCTCCCACTGTAAATACACACAAGCTAACACAGCCCACTTGACTGTCTACTGTCATAAACATACAAGAGTGTGTTCCATTTCCATGTAACCTCAATGCCTGTTTCTGTAAAAACAGACAAATATGTCATTACATTGACATTATAACTATTACAGACACTCCATATTATCGTAGAGATTTCATTAAACACATTTGTACAATATATAATAATGTCCGAATTGTGCAGGCACTCCAGGCAGCCTTATTATATGTGTATGCGTTTTCCTCAGGGGCATAGCATTACTACTTTACTCGACCCTCAGAATGAGAGAATGCGAGGGATCTGAGGGACAGGCTCTGGGTCATCACCAGCTTTTATACCCACAAAGCCATAAGCCCTGCCCATTTCTACAATTTCTCTTCTTAAAATGTTATTTTAAATCTAATGACACTGCTAACCTTATGCCTAACCCTAACCTTGAATTAAGATTTTTTTAAACAAACAAATTGTAGACAATTGTGACTTTGTGGCTGTGGAATCTGACTTTTTGTCTGTGAAATCTGGCTTTGTGGCTGTGAAATCTGACTTTGTCGCTATAGAAGCTAGTGGAAACCTGAATCTCCCAGGCTCTGGGATTGATGCCGTCTGTCTCCAAGGCCTCCCAACTGCCTGAAACTAAACTTAAGGTCATTGCTCTGCTGCTGGACCAATTACGCACGCACATACACAGCCCTGCAGATTCCCAGCCAGATGCCTTGCAGGGTGAATTGTTCCAGTACATCCTTCCTGTGGGTTTACATTGGAAATATGGGCTGCCAAGGACTGACATTTTTTCATCTTACCACCAATATTTAGAAAAAGAAGGCAAGGAGACAAGGTGGGGCGGATGTTCGAGATTGATTTTGCACGTGCCAATTTAGTGGCTCTATCTCCAACTTAAACCTTTGGAGTCTTAACCATACTTTTGTTTTCATTTTTATGCTATGACATTTACTCGTTGGTTTATAACTGGCATATTCAGGACATGAGCTTAAAAAACAGCCCTATGTGAATGAATGTCAATGTCCGAATTGTGACTTATGACACGTTATAAACTGAGTGGTTCGACCCCTGAATGCTGAATGGCTGACAGCCATGGTATATCAGATTGTATACCACGGGTATGACAAAACATTTATTTTTACTGCTCTAATTAACAAGTTTATAATAGCAATAAGGCACCTCGGGTGTTTGTAGTATATGGCCAATATACCACGGTTAAGGGCTGTGTGTCGTGTTAAGTAAGATCAGCTCTTAGCCGTGATACATTGGCCATATACCACATCTCCTCTGGCCTTATTCCTTAATTATAGCATGTGTTACTACAGGTTCTAAAAGTACGCTGCACATTTGCCAAGATGAATAATCATTGCATAACTCATTACTAATAAATACTTGATGACACAGCCCAGACAGTACATTTCAATGAGAAGCCAAAACATTCAAACTAATTTCTTATCTCTTAGGAGATGTGGGATGACTAACGACTGTCTGGATTCTTTGTGGATTGTGAATGCGTATAATGGCTAAAGACACAGTGTCGTTGACATGACACACACACACACACACACACACACACACACACACACACACACACACACACCTTGGTGGAGTGACTCATATGACTGCTCTGTACGTGTGTTCCATATCTTCTCGTCCCTGTAGAGAATCTGATTACTGGGAAAATGGCTCTGTTTTTGTGATGGGAGGAGACATCTAGATACGTCGTCACAGAAAAATCAAATCACATTTTATTTGTCACATGCACCGAATACAACATGTGTTACTTACAAGCCCTTGACCAACAATGCAGTTCAAGAAATACAGCTAAGAAAATATTTACAAAATAAACTCAAGTAAAACATTTTTTTTTTAAAGGTAAAAAAAGTAACAATAAAATTACATAACAATAATGAGGCTATATACAGGGGGCACCGGTACCAAGTCAATGTACAGGTTAGTCAAGGTAATTTGTAAATAGACTATGCATAGATAATAAACAGCGAGTAGCAGCAGTATAAAAACAAAGGTGGGGTGGGGGTGGGCAATGTAAATAGTCCAGTGACCATTTTATTAATTGTTCAGCAGTCTTATGACTTGGCGGGTAGGAGCCTATTGGTCCTAGACTTGGCAGTCCGGTACCGCTTGCCGTGCGGTAGCAGAGAGAACAGTCTATGAATTGGGTGAGTAGAGTCTTTGACAATTTTTTGGGCCTTCCTCTGACACTGCCTAGTATATAGGTCCTGGATGTCAGGAAGCTTGGTTCCAGTGATGTACTAGGCCATATGCACTACCCTCTGTAGCGCCTTATGGTCAGATGCCAAGCAGTTGCCATACCAGGCGGTGATGCAACCGGTCAGGATGCTCTCCATGGTGCAGCTGTAGAACTTTGAGGATCTGGGGACCCATGCCAAATCTTTTTAGTCTCCTGAGGGGGAAAGGTGTTGTCGTACTCTCTTCACAACTGTCTTGGTATGTTTGGACCATGATAGTTTGTTGGTGATGTGGACACCAAGGAACTTGAAACTCTAGACCCGCTCCACTTCAGCCCCGTCAATGTTAATGGGGGCCTGTTCGGCCCTCCTCCTCCTATTGTCCACGATCCTTTTCCTACGAGTCCACGTTGTTGTCATGGCACCACACTACCAGGTGTCGGACCTCCAAGGCTGTCTCATCGTTGTTGTGTTGTCAGCAAACTTAATGATGGTGTTGGAGTCGTGTTTGGCCACGCAGTCGTGGGTGAACAGGGAGTACAGGAGGGGACTAAGCACACATCCCTGAGGGGCCCCAGTGTTGAGGATCAGCATGACAGATGTGTTGCTGCCTATCCTTACCACCTGGGGGCGGACCGTCAGGAAGTCCAGGATCCAGTTGCAGAGGGAGGTGTTTAGTCCCAGGTTCATTAGCTTAGTGATGAGCTTTGTGGGCACTATGGTGTTGAACGCTAAGCTGTAGTCAATGAACAGTATTCTCACATAGGTGTTCCTTTTGTCCAGGTTGGAAAGGGCAGTGTGGAGTGCGATACAGATTGCGTCATCTGGGGATCTGTTTGGGCGGTATGCGAATTGGAGTGGGAGTAGAGTTTCCGGCAAGATGGTGTTGATGTGAGCCATGACCAGCCTTTCTAAGCACTTCATGGCTACCAACGTGAGTGCTACGGGGCAGTAAACATTTAGGCAGGTTACCTTCGCTTTCTTTGGTACAGGGACTATGGTGTCCTGTTTGAAACATGTAGGTATTACCGACTCGGTCAGGGAAAGGTTGAACATGATTTGAGTACACGTCCTGGTAATCCGTCTGGCCCCATTGCTTTGTGAATGTTAACCTGTTTAAAGGTCTTGCTTACATGGGCCACGAAGAGCGTAATCGTCAAGAACAGCTGGTGCTCTCATGCATGCTTCAGTGTTGCTTGACTCGAAGCAAGCATAAAAAGGCATTTAGTGTCACTGGGCAGCTCGTGACTGGGTTTCCCTTTGTTGTCCATAACATTTTTCAAGCCCAGCCACATCCGCATCAGAACCGATGTAGTAGAATTCAATTTTAGTTCTGTATTGACGCTTTGCCTGTTTGATGGTTTGTCTGAGGGCATAACGGGATTTCTTATAAGCGTCTAGATAAGTGTCCCGCTCCTTGAAAGTGGCAGCACTAGCCTCGGTACGGATGTTGCCTGTAATCCATGGCTTTTGGTTGGGAAATGTACATACGGTCACTGTGGGGATGACGTCATTGATGCACTTATTGATTAAGCCGGTGACTGAGGTGGCATACTCCTCAATGCCATTGGATGAATCCTTGGAACATACTCCAGTCTGTGCTAGCAAAACAGTCCTGTAGCGTAGCATCTGTGTCATCTGACCACTTCCGTATTGAGCGAGTCACTGGAATTTCTGCTTTAGTTTTTCCTTGTATGCAGGAATCAGGAGGATAGAATTATGATCAGATTTGCCAAATGGGGGGCGAGCGCTTTGTATGTGTCTCGGTGTGTGGAGTAAAGGTGGTCTAGAGATTTTTTCCTCTGGATTTAAGTTGGCCTGCATTAATGTCCCCGGCCATTAGGTGAGCCGCTTCTGGATTAGCATTTTCTTATTTGATGTCCAGAAGCCTTATACAGCTCGTTGAGTGCGGTCTTAGTGCCAGCATCGGTAAATAGACAGCTATGAATAATATAGATGATAATTATCTTGGTAGATAGTGTGGTCTACAGCTTATCATGAGGTATTCTAACTCAGGTGAGCAATACCTTGAGATTTATTTAATATTAGACATCGCGCAGCAGCAGTTATTGACAAATAGACAAACACCCCCGCCCCTCATCTTACAAGACGTAGCTGCTCTGTCCTGCCGATGCGTTGAGAAGCCAGCCAGCTCTATATTATCCGTGTCGTCGTTCAGCCACATCTCAGTGAAACATAAGATATTACAGTTGTAACGTCCCGTTGGTAGGATAGTCTTAATCATAGATCGTCCAGTTTGTTTTCTAATGCTTGCACGTTGGCCAATAATACGGAGGGAAGTGGAGGTTTACCTACTCGTCGGGGGAATTCTTACAAGGCACCCCACCCTCCTCCCCTTTTTTCTCCGTATTTTCTTCACACTGATAAAGTCGGACTCATTACTAAAAAATCTTTGTCCAGTTCGAGGTGAGTAATCACTGTTCTGATGTCCAGAAGCTCTTTTCAGTCAGCGACATTATGTACAAAATGAGTTGAAAACAATGCGAAAAAAACAAACAAAATAGCACAGTTGGTTAGGAGCCCGTAAATTTTGAAAATGACAATATCTTTACTCGTGTAAAGTAATATTAATGACTAAACACAACCAATGGGGGGGACTGGCGGAGCAGACGTGACGTTAACCAAGACAGTTACACTTTCATAGGAATGCCTCTCGCAACTTTACAAACTCAAGCATCATCAATAACAGTGATATTAATCTAATTTGTTTTAAATGACTCGGTTTAGTTTGTGATGCAGCTTTGATGCCCTAGTCTGCTCTGCTAGAGCACATTCCTTTTACGATACCGGTTTGCTCAGGATTCCGTAGGTTATTCAAAAGGGCTGAAGATAAATGGGAAAATTGGGTAGGTTTTAGGACTATTTATCTGAGTGGGAGATGTGTCATTTTGGCCCAAAGTGAAAAACGTATTCAATGGCTGGCAATCCTCCAAACAAGGAAGTTAATTTCAGACCCTATAAAGGAAACTGGACATTCTCTAGTCTGTTTCTATTGAAGGCCCCCAGACAGACTGTGTCCATTTTGATTTATGAAGAGGAAATTGTTGCATTCTCCTAGCGGGTGGGCCTAGTAAAACCCCTGTCCTGTCCCCCTCTCTCTGGTCCTGGCCCGCCTTGCGCTAGAAGCCTGCACAGGCTTGCTCACACACACAGGAGGTCACCATCCCCAACAGTCAGTCACAAGTCTTAAATTACAGGCCTGGGTTGATGCTCACTGCAGAGAAACAGCCCCATATGTGCATTTAGTTTGAGGAGTCAATGAGAAGGAAGTTACTCCACAAAAATCCCCACAGTTCTCAGGGTAACTAATGGTACTGTGGAGAAGGTATTTTATTGGAATGAATGAGATCTTTGGCTCGTATTAAGAGAAAGACACAAAACTAATGCCTGGCACTGAACAGAGATATCAAAATAAGTGTTTCTCTCCTTTCAAAATAGGCAAGATAATTACATTGGGTGGGGTCAGAGGTCACAAGCTAATTCAAATTCCTCCAGGTAATCTACTGTAAAAAACAAAATAGGAGAGATAACAGAGACCTTGAATATGATTGTAAAAGTTCTGAAGGTTATGGCTGATGTTTGTACTAACACAACCAGACGTATTAATAGTTGAGAACACTAACTTACTATATCTATGCCTCTGAAGAATTCTTGTATGATTGTAAAAAGCAGAACAGATGTAGGATCTTAATTTGTCACCAAGTTGCAGGAGAACTTTCCTGCAATCAAGGAAATTAAAAGCATGTAGTGTATTTGAGGTTTAAAAAGGCTTCTGAAGTTTGTAATTTCCACTTTGAAATGTCATACTTGATTTTCTCTTATTAAAAATGTATCTACCCCTACAAAAATGTCCAAGAATTATAATCCACATAATAATTCAAATTTCCTGTTGCTGCAGGATTATTTCCTTTCCTAGGCAAACTGGCTCAAATTAAGATCCTACATATGTATGCGTCCTTCCCATGAATTGCCATAATATCAACAGTCGTTATTGCCTAATCAAAGACCACGAGTCAGACGATGCATCTGGAGCAGGTGTGCACACATTATGAAAACCATTCCTAAATCCCAGTAATATGACTTTGCAGAAAAACTGAGGAGATTAAATAACATCATTCAACACCTGGAACACAATAATTATCATAATACAGCACAGTGGGTATATGAAACAAAAAAATTACCAGAGGAGAGTGTAAGAGAAATATTATGGAAAGGAACTCCCAACAGGTTCAGGTTCCTTTAGATGTCTGGACTAGAGAACCAAGTGAGATATTTTCTACATGATAATCAAAAGCATGCTGACACAAAATTGCTTACAACATATCTCTTGGCCCAGTTGTACCCGAGACATGATGACCTAGGGCTAATTATTATTAGGTGGTGGATTGGGTTTTGATATCACCTCAGTATATAGTAATGCTCTAATGCGATCATTGAGCAACGTGTTTGTGTGCTCTTAGGACTTTGTGAAACCTATGGGAGGAAGCGGCTTAATGGTTCTGTAACTAATCTAAACGAGCCCAAAATGTATTTTTCATATTCTCACAAAAGGTCAGCTGCGTCTCTGGCGGAAAACAAATTGACGAGGACCAAACTAATAAATTCTAGTTTTTATATTGTGAAATGCTAGACCCCTATAAATCACATTAAGAGACTTGTGACAATGGGTGTGAGCGAGTGGAGTGACCCACAAAAGACTGTGGTTTCACTTCTGGGGTTCTGTTGGAGTAAATTGAAGCACTGTGTTTTAGATACCAGGCAATGTGCTCAAAATAAGGTTCTTGTGTTTTTCACAATAAGGAATATAAAAATAAAAAAAACTAAGATCTCTGTTCCAGATGGAATATTACAACGCTGTGTCATAACCTATTGTTCTGATGACTGATATACACAAAGTATGTCATCACCCAGCTGCAAGTTCAAGCCCTCCTATTCACATGTGAATGAATTGACTCATTTGTGGGGCAAAATTGAAGCAGTTCTTCATCTAATACTCAAGAAATGCATCAGTGTACAACACCATTACCATTTGAATGAGGATTGAGATCATTTGTCCTATTGCTAATTGTTAGGGATGCAAAGATAGGGCAAATTAGTGGTAACTTTTGAAGTTTACCAGTAATCTCCCAGAATTTGGTAACTTTCCATTTTTAGGGGGAATTTTATTACATGACATCTAGTGGCCTTTTTGGGTACTTCAGATTATCACAGGTGTCTGTAATTATTTCTGTCCCTCTGTGTGGCCTTATCATTTAAAATAATAAAAAAAGATACAAAAATAAAAACATTTGAATGACAAGCTGTAAAACATTTACCTAAATATAAACCATCAACTTAGTGAATACCATTGGTGTTTGATTTGAGGGTTTCAGCATGAAAAATCCTTTATATATATATATAAATATATATAAATATATATATAAAGTTGAAGTCGGAAGTTTACATATTGTACACCTTAGCCAAATATATTTACACTCAGTTTTTCACTGTTCCTGACATTTAATCCTAGCAAAAATTATCTGCCTTAGGTCAGTTAGGATCACCACTTTATTTTAAGAATGTGAAATGTCAGAATAATAGTAGAGAGAATTATTTATTTCTGCTTTTATTTCTTTCATCACATTCCCAGTGGGTCAGAAGTTTACATACACTCAATTAGTATTTGGTAGCATTGCCTTTAAATTGTTTAACTTGGGTCAAACCTTCCTGGTAGCCGTCCACAAGCTTCCCACAATAAGTTGGGTGAATTTTGGCCCATTCCTCCTGACAGGGCTGGTGTAACTGAGTCAGGTTTGTAAGTCTCCTTGCTCACACACGCTTTTTCAGTTCTGCCCCCAAATGTTCTATAGGGTTGAGTTCAGGGCTTTGTGATGGCAACTCCAATACCTTGACTTTGTTGTTTTTTTGCCACAACTTTAGAAGTATGCTTGGGGTCATTGTTTCTTTGGAAGACCCATTTGCAACCAAGCTTTAGCTTCCTCACTGATGTCTTGAGATGTTGCTTCAATATATCCACATGAATTTCCTTCCACATGATGCCATCTATTTTGTGAAGTGCACCAGTCCCTCCTGCAGCAAAGCACCCCCACGACATGATGCTACCACCCCCGTGCTTCACGGTTGGGATGGTGTTCTTCGGCTTGCAAGCCTTCAACCTTTTTCCTCCAAACATAACGATGGTCATTATGGCCAAACAGTTCAATTTTTTGTTTCATCAGACCAGAGGACATTTCTCCAAAAAGTACAATCTTTGTCCCTTTTTTATGGCTGTTTTGAAGCAGTGGCTTCTTCCTTGCTGAGCGGCCTTTCAGGTTATGCCGATATCGGACTCGTTTTACTGTGGATATAGATACTTTTGTACCTGCTTCCTCCAGCATCTTCACAAGGTTCTTTGCTGTTGTTCTGGTTCTTTGCTGTTGTTCATTTGTACTTTTACTTGTACTAATAGTACTGTTACAGTAATATGTTGTCCTCCAACAGGTGGCGCTATTCCTAGGCCACAGCCAGCACCCATTATTGTAGTGTGCTGAGCAGCGCAGTGCTCTAATGTATCTGTCAGAATACTATGCTTATACAATTGATTTACATTTTTCCAGGCTGTATTTTCAATGGAACAGGATTCCTTGAAGGAACAGTTGATGGCACACAACTAGAATTGTTTTAATGCCATTAAATTCATACTCAAATAAATCACGTTTCACTCAAGGAAGGGTTTTGTTGAACAAGGGATATGGTGGGCTTAACTAAGTGTTATTTTATCATTAAAATCATGTTTGGTATGCAGAAAAGATGAATATGTTATTACAATGTAACAGCCAGATCTCTTTTCAAGCATTGTGAAAAGGTCAGGACAAGAAATGTAGTGGTTGAGTCTTGCAGTAAAATATCCAAGCACATTATATCCCCATTGTGCACCTGACATGGCCAATATGCAGATGCTTTAAACCTGTTTAAAATGATGGTCAACTCAAGTTGATGACGGATGCATCAGCTGACTATAACAATCCAAGAAGAGATCCAAATCATTCTCTTACAGTATTGTAGCTGTTTTGCAACTTACGCCCGCTGCAGGTATCAAACCTGGATCTCCCAGCCCGTAGGCCTGCTATGCACTGCTCCAATAAGGATGAAACCTTTAGAGGTTCATTTCAGTATATCTCTTACCTAAGAGAATATGTTTTCTGCATCTGCACTGTAAATCCTTATGGTAAATCTCTTAAGAGAGCATCTCCCCCTGCATCATAACTCATAAACCACAAAGGCTTCACCACTGCAGCCATTATGTACAGTAAATATGTGGTCTACAGTGTACCTGACCCAGTGGGCCATATGAACCCTCTACCAGCCTTCTATCTAGAAGGGAAACTTCTCTCTCTCATTCGGTTTGCAGATGTAAGGAATATTTGATGATATTGCCCTTCTAATTTAGGGATTAGGGCTCCACCACAAATGAGAGATCACCACAGTAACTTTAACATCATAGAATATAGATATCCCCGGTCCAGAAAACCACAGGGCAGGAGAGAAGGGAGGAGAATGACGCACATCGTCATATATATAGATGGAGCGATTCCACCTCTCCTTCCTCCAGAATGGAAAGAATGTCTTGATGGATCCTCCCCTGCCGAACGCATGCAGAGGAAGAAAACAAAAACAACTCACTCACTGTGACAACCTCATTAGAAAAATGTAGAATAGGAGATTTTGGTTTCATTTTATGTGCTAGTCAAAATACAAGTAGGCCTACTGTCAATTCATTTTGCACAACACAGGGTCCCAATATTAGACTATTCTAATGGGTTGGTACAGTTGGTTATTGTTCAAAATTAACATTAACATAAAATGAATTATTCATAAACCCATAGAGTAGTATTCATTCAACATCGCTGTCATCTGTGACATTGCTGTGTAAGAGTGGGTCATATAATGACATAATACAGAAAGCATCACAATAAACGTCCCAGAAGGTTGTGTTTTGAGCCGTGAAAACAATGACATATCCTCCTTCAATCTGCTAGTACTCAACTCTGACACAAGATGATTTGATCAAAAGGAAATTGGCATTTTCGTTCATTCATGATTACCACTAATGAGGTGGTGGCACAGGGCTTAGCAACAGAGGCAGTCCTGGGAGTCTGGCAGCACAGTTGTCTCTTAAAGGCAAGTGGCCCTCATCCCCCGATTCCCAAAGTGTTCTGTTTATTTTCATGTTTTGTTCCCGAACTTGGTGCAAGGCAAATGTATATCATTAGGGCCAGCTGGTGTTTTGGTAGGTTACTTGACAGTTATAACTGAGCAGGAGCAGAAGCACCAAATATGTCTATTGTTCACTCTCTGACTGCCTAATATGGTCAGATGCGATTGTGGTCTGAAAATGTTTTGGGATAAACTCGAACTCCTCCTCAAAAGAGACCAAAAGAATGCAAATATTTAATTTTTCTGACTCTCAAAACATTGGTCTACCACAGGTGCAAGTTTTCCATACCAATTAGCAAGTGCTCCACCCACAAATGTTCCATCAAAATATACTGGGTACACATAAAAAAGGCACATTAAAATGGGAGTGATTGTCTTTGATATTCAAAGCTTTAATTGAAACCAGGCCTCATGCGGAATTACAGAGCAACTGTTTTGACTGCTCCATGGTTTTCATCAGTGAAGAAGGGGAAACCTGACTGATATCCTGAGAGGAAAACTACATTTCCTCAGGAGGAAAACCAACCAACTGACAGACGACATAGCACGTCATTGTTTTGCATTAGCTTTATGGTCAATAGACATTCAGGGCTTTTATTTTTTTTCAATCTGTAATGAACACTGCAGGTCAAAGGATCACAAGCCTCTTCTCTCTCTCTCCCACTCCCTCTACCACATTTGCACAGTATCCTGCACCTCACTCACATATGGTAGGACTGGACTGGGTAAGCATCTGGTAATCTTTGTTTTAACTTCTCAATAGGCTCACCAGGCTACGGTCTAGTGTGTGTGTACTCAATCTTCTCCAGTTACAGAGTTGCTGGCTGCTCCTCTGAGGTTACGTGGACAAACCGTTTGGGATTGTGGAAGGGGTTTCCACAAAATAGGTGTTGTCCAAAAAATCCTTGCGGTTATGGAAATAAACCCACAGAAAGAGAAGTTGATGGAGAGACACGGATGGTAGAGAGAGAGAAAGACAGACAGACAGATAGAGAAAGACCTGCATGGTACATGAATAGTAAATCTTGGACATTTTCTGATTTATTGTAAAAATGCAGGCACTAGAGATGTGCCTGCTTACGGGTCTGGACAGAAGAGATCTAGTCATTGTTTGTGGGCATCTGTACGTTGTTGTTCGTATGTATAAGTTTGTATTTTGTAGAAAAAAATAAAAAATAAAATAAGAAATCTTATAATTTAAATGGAATCAATCTGTCTACCATGTGTTCTGCTTTCTCAT
This sequence comes from Oncorhynchus mykiss, assembly GCF_057628025.1. Classification (NCBI taxonomy): domain Eukaryota; kingdom Metazoa; phylum Chordata; class Actinopteri; order Salmoniformes; family Salmonidae; genus Oncorhynchus; species Oncorhynchus mykiss. Next base: position 73,896,044 of record NC_143029.1, read on the forward strand.
TCACCCCACTGTGTCCTCTGTCACAATGTTTTAAAGCTTGAAAGATGTTCACAAATAAATGCAAAATTACACTAAAAGGAATATTCTAATCATCTGTGCTTCTAAGAAAACAGTGAACACCATGGAAAGAAACACTCAGGGAGAGTGGAATAAGGTCAAAACTTTACAAGAAGTGCATTTGTAAAAATCTGACAGACGAAAAAATGAGAGTGCCCACGGCCGGCCCACTCATTAAGCAGGTTTAGGTGGCCGCCTAGATTGACGAAGGCAGCATTTTCTGAGCTAAACTGACCAAGACGCACCTCCAACAACAACACATAAAACCTCACATAATTATGTACAAAAACAATGCCAATTTCTCTCAACCAGTGGCATATGGGCTTTTTAGGTGAGTGCTGATGCCGCCCTTAGATAAGCAGTGCCCACTTTGTCAGAGGTGCAAAATTTTTGCTTGTCCATTCCCAGCGCGCCTCTCCAGGGTGCTGTTGGAGAGACGTATCTCTGCAGTGCACCACCAACATTCAATCAAAAAAATTATCTAATGTAAATCATGTAGCAGATATAGGAAATGGAATAAAGAGTAAGTGGTGTTTTCTATAGCCTACAGACTGTTACGCTATGACAGTGTAATTATACTATGACAGTGTAATGATCATGCAGGTTTCTCCGATCAAATAGCTTAACTCAAATAGCCTAACCTAAATGGTGCTCAATCAAATAAAACATGTGCTGTCATTTTAACAAACAACATATCCTAAAAAAAGGACAGGTCAAAGTAAAATGGACAATATGGAAGGGACAATCACAACTGTTGTCCCGGAGTTTCACCTCATTGTCATGATCAGTTGTTTAAATTTTGTATCCATACATTGTTGGCACGCTGATCAAAGTGAAAAACAAAATTGTTCTGCATTTCCCGCTGTGTAAACAGGTTCCGGCGCCGACAGAGATGGCCGCCTCTCTTCGCATTCCTAGGAAACTATGCAGTACATTGGTTTTTATGTGTTATTTCTTACATTGTTACCCCGGGAAATCTTAGGTTTTATTACATACAGTTCGGAAGAACTATTGGATATAAGAGCAACTTCAACTCACCAAACATTACGACCAGATATACGACTTTCCCGAAGCGGATCCTCTGTTTGGTCCACCACCCAGGACAATGGATCGGATGCCAGCCGGCAACCCAATACAACGGTGCCGCAGAAGGGGCAGACGGAGCGTCAGAATTCTCTTCGATCATAATCACAGTCGTGCATATCCCCCCCAAGCAGACACATCGACAGCCCTGAAATAACTTCATTTGACTCTATGTAAACTGGAAACCACATATCCTGAGGCTGCATTTATTGTAGCTGTGGATTTTAACAAGGCTAATCTGAAAACAAGGCTCCCTAAATTTTATCAGCATATCGAATGCACAACCCAGGCTGGCAAAACCCTGGATCATTGTTATTCTAACTTCCGCGACGCATATAAAGCCATCCCCCGCCCATCTTTTGGAAAATCTGACCACGACTCCATTTTGTTGATCCCAGCCTATAGAAAGAAACTATGCTGGTCCAACCAATCTGATTCCATGCTTCAAGATTGCTTCGATCACGTGGACTGGGATATGTTCCGGATGGCGTCGAACAACAACATTGATGTATACGCTGATTCGGTGAGCGGGTTTATTATCAAGTGCATCGGTGATGCTGTATCCACGGCGACTATTAAAATCTTCCCCAACCAGAAACCGTGGATTGATGGTAGCATTCGCACAAAACTGAAAGAGCAAACCATTGCTTTTAATCAGGGCAAGGCGACCAGAAACATGACAGAATACAAACAGTGTAGCTATTACCTCCGCAAGGCAATCAAACAAGCTAACCATCAGTTTAGAGACAAAGGAGTGTCACAATTCAACGGCTCAGACACGAGAGGTATGTGGCAGGGTCTACAGTCAATCACAGACTACAAAAGGAAAACCAGCCCCGTCGCGGACCACGATGTCTGCTCCCAGACAAACTAAACAGCTTCTTTGCTCGCCACTGACATGGCCCGCTACCAAAACCTGTGGGGTCTCCTTGCATCCAAAGAACACCATACCTACTGTGAAGCATGGGGGTGGAAACATCATGCTTTGGGGCTGTTTTTCTGCAAAGGGACCAGGACGACTGATCCGTGTAAAGGACAGAATGAATGGGGCCATGTATCGTGAGATTTTGAGTGAAAACCTCATTCCATCAGCAAGGGCATTGAAGATGAAACGTGGCTGGGGCAACGAAGGAGTGGATTCGTAAGAAGCATTTCAAGGTCCTGGAGTGGCCTAGCCAGTCTCCAGATCTCAACCCCATAGAAAATCTTTGGAGGGAGTTGAAAGTCCGTGTTGCCCAGCAACAGCCCCAAAACATCACTGCTCTAAGGGAAATCTGCATGGAGGAATGGGCCAAAATACCAGCAACAGTGTGTGAAAACCTTGTGAAGACTTACAGAAAACGTTTGACCTCTGTCATTGCCAACAAAGGGTATATAACAAAGTATTGAGATAAACTTTTGTTATTGACCAAATACTTATGTTCCACCATAATTTGCAAATAAATTCATTAAAAATCCTACAATGTGATTTTCTGGATTTTTTCCTCTCATTTTGTCTGTCATAGTTGAAGTGTACCTATGATGAAAATGACAGGCCTCTCATCTTTTTAAGTGGGAGAACTTGCACAATTGGTGGCTGACTAAATACTTTTTGCCCCACTGTAGTTTGCAGTAAAAATCATGAAAAAGTAAAATTTATCTTATTTGGGTCATATGTGACCTTATCCTCTGCTGTTCGAATGGTCATGATTGTACGCTCGGACTACTCTTGTTTTAATTGGTAAGCAAGCAATCTACTAGGCCTATTGCTACAGTGCCTTGCGAAAGTATTCGGCCCCCTTGAACTTTGCGACCTTTTACCACATTTCAGGCTTCAAACATAAAGATATAAAACTGTATTTTTTTGTGAAGAATCAACAACAAGTGGGACACAATTATGAAGTGGAAGGACATTTATTGGATATTTCAAACTTTTTTAACAAATCAAATACTGAAAAATTGGGCGTGCAAAATTATTCAGCCCCTTTACTTTCAGTGCAGCACACTCTCTCCAGAAGTTCAGTGAGGATCTCTGAATGATCCAATGTTGACCTAAATGACTAATGATGATAAATACAATCCACCTGTGTGTAATCAAGTCTCCGTATAAATGCACCTGCACTGTGATAGTCTCAGAGGTCCGTTAAAAGCGCAGAGATCATCATGAAGAACAAGGAACACACCAGGCAGGTCCGAGATACTGTTGTGAAGAAGTTTAAAGCCAGATTTGGATACACCATCCCCACTGTCAAACATTGTGGTGGCAGCATCATGGTTTGGGCCTGCTTTTCTTTAGCAGGGACAGGGAAGATGGTTAAAATTGATGGGAAGATGGATGGAGCCAAATACAGGACCATTCTGGAAGAAAACCTGATGGAGTCTGCAAAAGACCTGAGACTGGGACGGAGATTTGTCTTCCAACAAGACAATGATCCAAAACATAAAGCAAAATCTACAATGGAATGGTTAAAAAATAAACATATCCAGGTGTTAGAATGGCCGAGTCAAAGTCCAGACCTGAATCCAATCGAGAATCTGTGGAAAGAACTGAAAACTGCTGTTCACAAATGCTCTCCATCCAACCTCACTGAGCTCGAGCTGTTTTGCAAGGAGGAATGTGAAAAAAATTCAGTCTCTCGATGTGCAATACTGATAGAGACATACCCCAAGCGACTTACAGCTGTAATCGCAGCAAAAGGTGGCGCTACAAAGTATTAACTTAAGGGGGCTGAATAATTTTGCACGCCCAATTTTTCAGTTTTGATTTGTTAAACAAGTTAGAAATATCCAATAAATGTCGTTCCACTTCATGATTGTGTCCCACTTGTTGTTGATTCTTCACAAAAAAATACAGTTTTATATCTTTATGTTTGAAGCCTGAAATGTGGCAAAAGGTCGCAAAGTTCAAGGGGGCCGAATACTTTCGCAAGGCACTGTATACTCATGGTATTTCTTTTTAGTAAAGAAAACATATTTTTTTACCTCCCGAGTATAGTCCAAGTTCAGTTTGGCTTTGGCTGCTTTAAGTTGACTCCAGGAGGTGCTGTCTGGGGATTGTTCATGTACTTTTTCACAGCATTCCAGCTCCCTCTCAAGATCTAGCCTGTGTGCTTCCAGTGCTTTTTTCTTAGAGGAAGCATATGCAATTAGATGACCTCTTAGTGTGGCTTTGGCAGCATCCAGCATTGTGGCCGGAGAAACAGGAAAGTCTATGTTGTCTTGTGTGTAGTTGTCTATCCATGTAGTAACCAATGTATGGAATGCTTCGTTTGATAACATGAAGGTGTTGAATTTCCAGCTCGTTGACCTCGGGATGATTTTGCAGAGGTCAAAGCGGCGGTGGAAAAGGCATGATCTAAAAGTGCTATGGGTCCGATTGTACACGTGGCTGAATTTATGAAAATCTTTGGGGACAAAATGTAATCTATACGGGAGTAGGTATTATGGACATTAGAGTAGTATGTATAGTCCATACATGAGCTATTAGTCTCTCTCCAGGCATCTATCAGTCCCATCTCTTTAGTAAGACTTCAACATCTTGCTGATCTAGGGTTTGTGGTGGGGACTTGAGATGATTTGTCCAGGGTTGGGTTGAGGGGTACAATTAAAATCTCCGGCAAGCACTCCAAAAGGAAACACAATGCTCATTGAACAGGGTTATACTTTTTTTGACATGAAAGCAGGAGTATCTGTGTTTGGGGCGTATATGTTTAAGATAGTAATTGGTTGCCCATACAGTGACCCAGTTATCAGAATAAATGTTCCCTCCGGATCAGATATGTTTTTGTCAATTATGAATGGAACATGCTTATGGATAAGTACGGCTGTGCCTCTTCTGTTAGATTTGAAAGACGAGAAATACACCTGTCCCAACCAAGCTCTGCGGAGATGAGCATGTCCGGCATCACAGAGGTGTGTCTCTTGTAATAGCGCAATGTCTGCTTTGTCCTTTTTTAGAGCACATAGTATATTTTTATGTTTTATTGCATGACCTGGACCATGGCAGTTCCATGTCCGTAGATTAAAGGTACTAGTCAACGTCATCGAATAGGAATCAAACTCTAGTGCAAGTCATCTCTGGGTTTAGGTGGATGTAAGGGTGCGTGCTGGTGGGAGGGAAGTCAGGCGCAAGAGATAGAACTTGGTATAAAACGGAGCAGTTCAATAAGTGCTCAAAAACTCAGAAAACCAAAATATACAAAATAATACAAGTGGGTACAAAACCCGTCGCACACCAGAACATATCTTGCACATTGCTTACAAACAAACAATCACCGATAAGGACAATGAGGGGGAACAGAGGATTAAATACACAACATGTAACGAATGGGATTGGAACCAGGTGTGATACAAGACAAGACAAAACCAAAAGGAAAATGAAAAGCGCCAAACGCCGCCCGAACAAGGAGAGGGATCAACTTCGGCGGAAGTCGTGACAGTGGATAATAGTTACAGCTGCGATCACATAAAATAAAAATAAATGGTGTACATAAAAGAATCTCTGAACATCCCAGCCGAGTTCCCAAACAACTCGAAATAACCCAGTGGATTTATTTAACCCCACGCTCAGTCTCAATTCTGTGTTCCGAATAAAAACGTGAACAGTTAGCAATGCACAACATCCCCCCTGAAGAAATGCCTCATCCTCTCCGCCAGTAAGTGACAACGTAGCCCTCGTGCAGACTGCAGTAAAAAAGAGGCAGAAAATAAAATCAATAGCCCAGCCTACAAATACCTCCCCCAAAGGACTTAGGGCTAATCGTTTGGACCAATTAAAACTAAAATGTTGTGGCAAATCCTATGTGAAAATGATAACTACAAATAATTATGATGCCATCTATTTAGTGATGTGCACCAGTCCCTCCTGCAGCAAAGCACCTCCACAACATGAAGCTGCCACTCCCGTGCTTCACGGTTGGGATGGTGTTCTTCGGCTTCCAAGCCACCCCCTTTTTCCTCCAAACATAACGATGGTCAATATGGCCAAACTGTTCTATTTTTGTTTCATCAGACCAGAGGACATTTCTCCAAAAAGTACAAACTTTGTCCCCATGTGCAGTTGCAAACCATAGTCTGGCATTTTTATGGCGGTTTTGGAGTAGTGTTTTTTTTTTTTTTCCTTGCTGAGTGGCCTTTCAGGTTATGTTGATATAGGACTCGTTTTACTGTGGATATAGATCATTTGTACCTGTTTCCTCCAGCATCTTTACAAGGTCCTCTGTTGTTGTTCTGGGATTTATTTGCACCTTTCACACCAAAGTACATTCATCTCTAGGAGACAGAACGATATAGCACTCGTTTTACTGTTGATATAGATACTTTTGTACCCGTTTCTTCCAGTATCTTCACAATTTTCTGTCATTTTTCAAGCTGTTGAAAGGCACAGTCAACTTAGTGTATGTAAACTTCTGACCCACTGATACAGTGAATTATAAGTGAAATCAGTCTGTAAACAATTGTTGGAAAAATTACTTGTGTCATGCACAAAGTAAATGTCCTAACGGACTTGCCAAAACTATAGTTTGTTAACAAGAAATGTGTGGAGTGATTGAAAAACAAGTTTTAATGACTCCAAACTAAGTGTATGTAAACTTCCGACTTCAAATGTAAATCAGACAGTGTCACCAGAAAAGCACTCCTACACTATCACACCTCCTCCTCCATGCTTCATGGTGGGAACCACACATGCGGAGATCATCCGTTCACCTACTCTACACGAGCAATAGACAGACCGGTGGTTGGAATAAAAAATCGACAATTTGGACTCATCAGAACAAAGGACAGATTTCCACCGGACTAATGTCCATTGCTCGTGTTTCTTGGCCCAAGCAAGTCTCTTCTTCTTATTGGTGTCGTTTAGTAGTGTTTTTTTGCAGCAATTTGACCATGAAGGCCTGATTCACGCAGTCTCCTCTGAACAGTTGATGTAGAGATGTGTCTGTTACTTGAATGCTTGTGAAGCATTTATTTGGGCTGCAATATGAGGTGCAGTTAACTCTAACTCATTCTCTGCAGCACAGGTAACTCTGGGTCTTCCTTTCCTGTAGCAGTCCTCATGAGAGCCAGATTCATCATAGTGCTTGATGGTTTTTGCGAATGTGACTTTCAAAGTTCTTGAAATTGTCCGGATTGAACGACCTTCATGTCTTAAAGTCATGATGGACTGTTGTTTCTCCTTGCTTATTTGAGCTGTTCTTGCCATAATATGGACTTGGTATTTTACCAAATAGGGCTATCTTCTGTATACCCCCCATATCTTGTCACAACACAACTGATTGACTCAAGCGCATTAAGAAGGAAATTAAATTCCACAAAGTAGGTGACTACCTCATGAAGCTGGTTGAGAGAATGCCAAGAGTGTGCAAAGCTGTCATCAAGGCAAAGGGTGGCTACTTTGAAGAATCTCTAATATAACATATATTTTGATTGGTTTAACACGTGGTTACTACGTGATTCCAGGCCAGCATCCGGGAGTCGCCTCTTCACTGTTGATGTTGAGACTGGTGTTTTGCGGGTACTTTTTAATGAAGCTGCCAGTTGAGGACTTGTGACACGTCTGTTTCTCAAACTAGACACTCTAATATACTTGTCCTATTGCTCAGTTGTGCACCGGGGCCTCCCAATCTTTCTATTCTGGTTAGAGACAGTTTGCGTTGTTCTGTGAAGGGAGTGGTACACAGCGTTGTACGAGATCTTCAGTTTCTTGGCAATTTCTCGTATGGAATAGCCTTCATTTCTCAGAACAGGAATAGACTGACGAGTTTCAGAAGAAAGTGATTTGTTTCTGGCCATTTTGAGCCTGTAATCGAACCCACAATTGCTGATGCTCCAGATACTCAACTAGTCTGAAGACAGACAGTTTTATTGCTTCTTTAATTAGCACAACAGTTTTCAGCTGTGCTAACATAATTGCAAAAGGGTTTTCTAATGATCAATTAGGCTTTTAAAATGATAAACTTGGATTAGCTAACACAACGTGTCATTGGAACACAGAAGTGATGGTTGCTGCTAATGGGCCTCTGTACGCCTATGTACATATTCCCTAAACAATTTGCCGTTTCCAGCTACAATGGTCATTTACAACATTAACAATGTCTACACTGTATTTCTGATTATTTTATGTTATTTTAATGGACAAAAAAAATGTTTTTCTTTAAAAAATAAGGACTTTCTAAGTGACCCCAAACTTTTGAACGGTAGTGTTATTATATTATTTTTGTTGATACTTTAGCTGTGCTTAATTGAGTTTGCCTGGTACAATGGAATCAATGGAATAGTCTCATGCGTGCAAAATCCTCCCCATCAGGCGCTCCAGGCAGATTCGATCAAACACTGGGAGTGTTTGAATGAAAACTAATACAATTTGAACATCAGCCTACGTCACAGTCTCTCTGACCTGACCTTCTTGGTCCACACCCTCATTAAAGGCGCAACCCTTTAATCTGGCACAGCTTTACTTTGTCAAACATGCTCCTGCAGTCCCTGCATTCATTCTGTTGTGCACAACCTGTAACTGATTTTGTTCGTATCTTTATGTATCATTTGCATTTGGAAATGTTTAAGTGCATCTGGACAATGATTTCACAGGTCGGTTGTACTGTCAGGGCTCTGCTTACCATGCTGGCCAGTAGCCAAACAGAGCAGAGCACAGCGGATGACTGAGCTCCCTTTTCCCAAGTCCCATCCAGACGCTGCGTGCCCCGTCATTCAATTGAAATGGAAACCCCACATTCAGCTGTGTTTGTTGTGTTTGTTATGGTTGTGCCATTGGCCCTCTCGGTGAACACACAACATTGTCACAACGTAGCTATAACAGCGGGGCAATATTTCAACAACAATCAGTTTGGTCAGCTGCAATTACATCATTAGGCGGTCAAACAAGTTAGAACCAGCAGGCATAATAATTTGGATTATTTATTTGGGTAGGTGTTCTTAGGCAAAGGCAACACACCATTTTGCAACTATTATTTCCTTATGCACCTGGACTTCTAATACAGCAGTTTAAGTAAAGTACCTGTAAGTGTGTTGTTGTAATGTTTGAACTTGACCACATCCGAGTCTGGTAGAAAGAGAGTATGTCATTGATTGGCCGAGAAAGTGCTACTTGATTTGACAATAGCCTATAGAGCTTTTATAATGTATCTATTAATCATACAAAGCATATTCAGAATAATAGTAGCTATATTGAATAGTAGTACTTTGGTGAGATGGGAGTATTACTCTAGAGAGCACTGAACTCCAACAACACTAATGGTTGTTTATCTATTTTCCTCCAAAAAATGAAGAGCAAGACACTCGACTATCCTGACACGAACCCAATCTCAACCCCGGGGGGGGGGGGGGGGGGGGCTATGATATCTCCTGCCTTTATCACTCTTCACCAGAGGACACTACACCCTAGTATAACAACCCCATTCCTTTTTCTTGTTTATGTCCGTTCACTGTCTGCCATCATCATTCCACTATCCATAACTGCTACTTTTGCTCAATCCAAACACTTCTGCTGCTACGTGTGCAAGTATCTCTCTAACCGGGCAGAGTGGCAGGGCTGGGGGTCTGTGCAGTGTGGCATCACCATCTCTGGCTGCAGGGTAATTTATTGTGGGAGCTAAGTGTTTCCATTTGCATCAAGAGCCACTAAAAACAGTCTCGCTGAAGGTTTCTGGGGGGCCCACTCGTAAAAGTACTGATGCGGTGTGAGCTGGCTCCCAGCCTGACAACCTGTTTGGGGAGCAGTATAGATGTGATTTTAATGAATACATAATCCAGTCATCACAAAAAGACCCCGTCCCTAGCTCCTAACTCTTTGCCAAAGGTAGGCTACACTCCAGACCATTGTGTTTTCATTCAGCAGACACAAGAGAAGTGTGAGGCGTTTTTAGGGTAGGTTTCAGAAAGAAAACAAGAAAATGTTTAGTTGGGAAATGGTTTCCAATTCCCTGTAACTGTTCCATAATATGAAAGAGTAGAAATGAAGATGGGGCAGATTTTTTTAATTTTTAAATCATTACGAAGAGGAAAATAAGGAACCCAAAATTGGAATGAAATAGAGAAAGAACCGTGACTGTCAAATTGTGGGTTGATATTTTAGCTTACAATATGAGGGTTGCTCAATAAGAAGCCCATTGACAAATCTAGTTCAGAGTGAAGCATCGGTTAACATATCTAGAATGTAAAGTAACACAAATCGATCACAACAAAATAGTGAAAACTTTACATACAGCTTCAATAGAAATAAGACACCAGACCCAAGTACTGAAACTTCACGAGGTCTAATAATTGTCTATCAATTAACTGCAGCCCAACATTCCCTTGAATAAGCAACTCACTGCTGCCCTCTTCTGAATCTACAGCCAACAAGTGTCATGATCATACATAACTGAGACACCACTCATTAGGATACTATCTCAAAGGAAATTTACCCATTATCAGTCCTTCAACAACAATGATTAAATTTCCCTATATTTAATCATGAACAGTGGCACTGCTCCTTGAGAACAATTAGAATCTGGTATATTTTAAGATGTTTACTGTGTAAATATTAAATAATGGGTAACAATCCCACATTGGTTTACTTTTCAGCTAAAACCTACCTGTCACTACATACAAGTCAATTTAAGTTTAAATAGTGATCACACAATTGTTTCAGCTGTTCAATACAGTAGGCCGGTGCTGTTCTCACACACCAATGCTTATGGAGTAGTAGACCTTCATTCGAGTTGCTTCAGAAAGACCAGACCATGGTTGGAGTTTACTTTGGCCAGGGCGACTCGCAGTTCACTCCCTCTAGCAGAGATGAGAGTCACTCTTTGAATAAAGAGAAACGGAAATCCAACAAAGTGCACCTCCGTCTGAAGACCAAAGAAAAGATAACAATAACAAGTGCAAGAGGTATATGATATCATTCTGTCTCTCAGCATCTGGGAAAGTACCACATTAATAGTAAAACATAGGGCATCTTCTGATGGGATTGCAATGGGAAGTTAAATTAATTTGAAGCCAAATCTTCATCAACAACAACAGGTACACAAACAGAAACCAAACTCTTACCACTACTTTTATGACATCAATCATTGAAGTCAACTATGGAGGAATGTTATAAAAATGAATTGAAAACATATAAAATGCAATTCATGTACTGTAAGTTTACAGCAAACGTATTGTAAAACGTGTATAACACAATTGACTTTCAACCAAAGCCATCTATAAGAAGTGGATGTCATATCTTTTCTCTAATAGAAAGTGAACCAATTCCCCACCCCCCGGTTGGACTCAACCACCTTCCAGGAACTTTTCCTTCCAGTTCTAACATTAACCAACAGGCCTAATTTCCTGAAACTGGAGCCTCCCTCTGCGTGGTGAAACGAACACAGCAGAAGCAACACCTGCACCAGTAGGAGACCAGCCAGGACGTGAGTCAAGAGTCCAACCATTACAGACACACAGACATACTAATAGTATAGTGCTACACAGGAATAAAATAATTGTGTATTTCTCTCATTTCCAATTAGAGACCTTGGAATCCATTCTCAAAATGAATCACATTGATGAATATAAACATCAAAATCCTTACCGACAATAACAGTTTCATTTGCATGATAAACCGAAAAATTGTCAGTTAAATATTTTACATTTACCAACACTGAAAACATGTATTATTTTACTGATGCAATCTGTGGTAATATTGCCAAGGTAACCTAAATACAAAACAATGGTAAATAAATAACAAAGGATGTCATGAGAGATGTCTTGAGCACTATTTTTACAGAAAGCAAAAACAACATCCACCTCAAAGCCCTTGGGGAAATGACAACTCTGACTTGGTATAACAATCACATGGCTCCTTATTTTCGAGAGCAGAGAGCAACCCACATGTGCCCTGACAGAATCCCACAGCCTTTGTGAAGCTCTTTCCAAGCAGAACTTGATTGATTGGCTTTCAATTGAGACACGCTCCTTGTTGGAAAGAACGACCTCACCACAGGGACAATCTAGTAAACAGACTTGGAAGTCCAGGCCTGCATGGTGTCTCCATACCATCCGCTAGGAAGGCAACGCCGGATCTCATGCATCTGTGGTCAGACCAGACCGACACCACTTCCTTCTAAAGCAGGGCTGCTTCGAAACCACGGCAGTATGTGTTCACTCTCTCCCTTCCTCGCCTTTTTTTAGAGGCTAAGAATGCACATAACCATGTGGTATGCTTCTGGAGTTCGGGACACCGGGTCTCCCAAATGAATGGAACTGTTTATCGCTCAAATCAACAACAGAAGAAACTCTCTCCAGTTCACCATCTTTGATCAGACTAGAAGAAGTGTTTGGTATAACCCTTTTCTCCGGCAACAATTTTCTTGTCATATACAGTGCATTCGGAAAGTATTCAGACCCCTTGACTTTTCACACATTGTTTCGTTACAGCCTTATTCTAGAATTGATTAAATAAAAATTAAAATCCTCAGCAATCTACACACAATACCCCATAATGACGAAGCAAAAACATATTCAAATGTATTAAAAATAAAAGCAAATACCTGACTTACATAAGTATTCAGACCCTTTGCTATGAGACTCGAAATTGAGCTCAGGTGCATTCTGTTTCCATTGACCATCCTTGAGATGTTTCAACAACTTCATTGGAGTCCACCTGTGGTAAATTCAATTGATTGGACAATGATTTGGAAAGGCACACACCTGTCTATATAAGGTCCCACAGTTGACAGGTGCATGTCAGAGATAAAACCAAGCCATGAAGTCGAAGGAATTGTACGTAAGAACTCCGAGACAGGATTGTGTCAAGGTACAGATCTGGGGAAGGGTACCAAAACATTTCTGTAGCATTGAAGGTCTTAAATGGAAGAAGTCTGGAACAACGAAGACTCTTCGTAGAGCTGGCTGCCCGGCCAAACTGAGCAGTCAGAGGACAAGGGCCTTGGTCAGGGAGGTGACCAAGAACCCGATGATCAATCTGACAGAGCTCCAGAGTTACTCTGTGGAAATTGAGAGAACCTTCCAGAAGGACAATCCTATCTGCAGCACTCCACCATTCAGACCCTTATGGTAGAGAAGCTAGACGGAAGTCAATTCTCAGTAAAAGGCACATGACAGCCCACTTGGAGTTTCCCAAAAAGCACCTAAAGACTCTCAGACCATGAGGAACAAGATTCTCTGGTCTGATGAAACCAAGATTTAACTCTTTGGCCTGAATGCCAAGAGTCCCATCGAGAGGAAACCTGGTACCATTTCTACGGTGAAACATGGTGGTGGCAACATCATGCTGTGGGATGTTTTTCAGCGGCAGGAAGACTAGTCAGGATCGAGTCAAAGATGAATGGAGAAAAGTTCAGTGAGATCCTTGATGAAAACCTGCTCCAGGGCTCTCAGGACCTCAAACTGGGGCGAAGGTTCACCTTCCAACAGGACAACAACCCTAAGCATACAGCCAAGATAACGCAGGAGTGGCTTCGGGACAAGTCTCTGAATGTCCTTGAGTGGCAAAGCCAGAGCCCGGACTTGAACCCGATCGAACACCTCTGCAGAGACCTGAAAACAGATGTGCAGCAACGCTCCCCATCCACCCTGACAGAGCTTGAGAGGATCTGCAGAGAAGAATTGGAAAAACTCACCAAATACAGGTGTGCCAAGCTTGTAGCGTCATACCCAAGAAGAGGCTGTAATCTCTGCCAAAGGTGATTGAACAAAGTGTCTGAATACTTATGTAAATGTGGTATTTCAGTTTTTATTTATTTATTTATTAGCAAACATTTCTAAAATCCTGTTTTTGCTTTGTCATTATGGGGTATTGTGTGTGGACTGATGTCAATTATTATTTTTTGAATCAATTTTAGAATAAGGCAGTACCGTACAAAAATGTGGAAAAAGTCAAGGGGTCTGAATCCTTTCCGAAGGCAATTTAACTCATTACAAGTGTTCATCCTCAATTTATTACATCTTTAGTGTAGGATCACATCCCAGTGATGGACCCGGGCTGAGACTTTTGAGAGGTCGCCAGTGTTCTTTAAAACTAGTTTAGCTTCTTCCTGAGTCATTAATGAGAGTACAGCCACCCCACCAAATCGGGTTAATCTGGGCTTTTGGCTCCTGGTGGTCCCCTCTCTCGTGAAAGCTAGTGGCCACTACCTGTGGCCACATCTTCGGTGGTGTACGTATGTGTGTGTGAGAGAGAGCTCCGGCCCCAACAGGGGCAGTGAGCAGATACCAAACCAACTCCTGGTGCCAACAGGATGTAATAACAACAGGCCTGTTTACTCTGCACTCACTTTCATTCAACAGGCCAGGGACCGACACGCATGGGGAACTTTCAATAGTAAATAGCTTCCACTTCCATCTCGTTTGCCATAATTATGACAATCTCCATGCCAATTTGTCACATGTAAACCCTGTTATAATTGGGTGTTGCCTTGCTTTGCCTTTCTCCGAGTGTTGTTTTGTTGCCTGTTTTGTTTTCTATTCATTATCATTCTTAAATTAATAAAGGGAACTACACTGAACCAAAATAAACACAACATGCAACAATTTCAAAGATTTTACTTAGTTATAGTTCATATCAGTAAATCAATCAACTTAAATCAATTCATTAGGCCCTATACTATGGATTTCACATGACTGGGAATTCCCTGTCTTAGGTCAGCTAGGATCACCACTTCTTTTTAAAAATGTGAAATGTCAGAATAATAGTAGAGATAATTATTTATTTCAGCTGTAATTTCATCACATTCCCAGTGGGTCAGAAGATTACACACACTCAATTAGTATTTGGTAGCATTGCCTTTAAATTGCGTAACTTGGGTCAAACATTTCGAGTAGCCTTCCACAAGCTTCCCACAATAAGTTGGGTGAATTTTGGCCCATTCCTCCAGACAGAGCTGGTGTAGCTGAGTCAGGTTTGTAGGCATCCTTGTTCGCAAACGCTTTTTCAGTTCTGCCCACAAATGTTCTATTAGATTGAGGTCAGGGCTTTGTGATGGCCACTCCAATACCTTGACATTGTTGTCCTTAAGCCATTTTGAAGACCCATTTGCGACCAAGCTTTAACTTCCTGACTCATGTCTTGAGATGTTGCTTCAATATATCCACGTCATTTTCCTTCCTCGGCCTCCCGGGTGGCGCAGTGGTTAAGGGCGCTGTACTGCAGCGCCAGCTGTGCCATCAGAGTCCCTGGGTTCGCGCCCAGGCTCTGTCGTAACCGGCCACGACCGGGAGGTCCGTGGGGCGATGCACAATTGGCCTAGCGTCGTCCGGGTTAGGGAGGGATTGGTCGGTAGGGATCTCCTTGTCTCATCGCGCACCAGCGACTCCTGTGGCGGGCCAGGCGCAGTGCGCGCTAGCCAAGGTTGCCAGGTGCACGGTGTAGCCTCCGACACATTGATGCGGCTGGCTTCCCGGTTGGATGCGTTGTGTTAAGAAGCAGTACGGCTGGTTGGGTTGTGTATCGGAGGACGCATGACATTCAGCCTTCGTCTCTCCTGAGCCCGTACGGGAGTTGTAGCAATGAGACAAGATAGTAGCTACTACAACAATTGGATACCACGAAATTGGGGAGAAAAAGGGGTAAAATTTAAAAAATAAATAAATAAATAAAAATCCTTCCTCATGAGTAGATTTTGTGAAGTGTCCATCCTGCAGCAAAGCACCATGATGCAACATGATGCTTACACCCATGTGATTCCATTCTTCAGCTTGCAAGCCTCCCCCTTTTTCCTCCAAACATAATGATGTCATTATGGCCAAACAGTTATATTTTTGTTTCATCAGACCAGAGGACATTTCTCCAAAAAGTATGATCTTTGTCCCCATGTGCAGTTGCAAACCGTTTTATGGCGGTTTTGGAGCAGTGGCCTCTTCCTTGCTGAGCGGCTTTCAGGTTATGTCGATATAGGACTCGTTTTACTGTGGATATAGATACTTTTGTACCTGTTTCCTCCAGCATCTTTACAAAGTCCTTTGCTGTTGTTCTGGGATTGATGTGCACTTTTCACACCAAAGTACGTTAATCTCTAGGACACAGAACACGTCTCTTTCCTGAGCGTTATGACGGCTGCGTGGTCCCATGGTGTTTATACTTGAGTACTATTGTTTATACAGATGAACGTGGTACCTTCATGCATTTGGAAATTGCTCCCAAGGATAAACCAGACTTGTGGAGCTCTTACCATTCTTTTTCTGAGGTCTTGGCTGATTTCTTTTGATTTTCCCATGATGTCAAGCAAAGAGGCACTGAGTTTGAAGGTAGGCATTGCAATACATCCACAGGTACACCTCCAATTGACTGAAATTATGTCAATAAGCCTATCAGAAGCTTCTGAAGCCATGGAATAATTTTTTAAAATTTTCCAAGCTGTTTAAAGGCACAGTCAACTTAGTGTATGCAAACTTCTGACCCACTGGAATTGTGATACAGTGAAATTATAACTTAAATAATTGTTGGAAAAATTACTTGTGTCATGCACAAAGTAGATGTCCTAACCAACTTGCCAAAACTAGTTTGTTAACAAGAAATTTGTGGAGTGGTTGAAAAACAAGTTTTAATGACTCCAACCTACAGTTGAAGTCAGAAGTTTTAGTGACTCATTAAAATTCGTTTTTCAACCACTCCACACATTTCTTGTTAACAAACTATAGTTTTTTTTAAGTAGGGGCGTGGATCAGAAAGCAAGACAGTATCTGGTGTAACCATAATTTGCCTCGTGCAGTGCGATACATTTCATTCGCATAGACATCTCCTTCACATAGAGTTGATCAGGCTGTTGATTGTGGTCTGTGGAATGTTGTTCCACTCCTCTTCAATGTCTGTGCGAAGTTGCTGAATATTGGCGGGAACAGGAACACGCTGTTGTACACGTAGATAGAGCATCCCAAACATGTTCAATGGGTGACATGTCTGGTGCGTATGCAGACCATGGAAGAACTGGGACATTTTCAGCTTCCAGAAATTGTGTACAGATCCTTGCGACATGGGGCCGTGCATTATCATGCTGAAACATGAGGTGATGGCAGCGGACGAATGGCATGACAATGGGCCTCAGGATCTTGTCACGGTATCTCTGTGATTTCAAATTGCCATTGATAAAATGCAATTGTGCTCATTGTCTGTAGCTTTTGCTTGCCCATACCTTAACCCCACAGCCACCATGGGGCACTCTCTTCACAACATTGACGCCAGCAAACCGCTCGCCCACGCGACATCATACACGCTGTCTGCCATCAGCCCGGTACAGTTGAAACCGTGATTCATCCATAAAAAGCGTTTGAGCATTTGCCCACTGAAGTCAGTTACAACGACGAACTGCAGTCAGGTCAAGACCCTGGTGACGACAAAGAGCGTGCAGATGTGCTTCCCGAGACGGTTTCTGACAGTTTGTGCAGAAATTCTTTGGTTGTGCAAACCCACAGTTTCATCAGCTGTCCGCAGAGGCTTCTCTCAGACAATACCGCAGGTGAAAAAGCTGGATGTGTAGATCCCGGGCTGGCGTGATTACACCTGGTCTGCGGTTGTGAGGCCAGTTAGACGTACTGCCAAATTCTCTAAAACAATGTTGAAGGCGGCTTATGGTAGAGAAATGAACATTAAATTCTCTGGCAACAGCTATGGTGGACATTCCTGTAGTCAGCATGCCAATTGCACGCCCCATCAAAACTTGAGACATCTGTGGCATTGTGTTGTGTGACAAAATTTCACATTTTATTGTGACCTTTTATTGTCCCCGGTACAAAGTGCACCTGTGTAATGATCACGCTGTTTAATCATGTTCTTGATAGAACACACCTGCCAGGTGTGGAGAAATGCTCACTAACAGGAATGTAAACAAATTTGTGAACAAAATTTGAGAAATAAGCTTTTTGTGCGCATGGAATATTTCTGGGATCTTTTATTTCAACTCATGAAACCAACAGGTAACATGTTGCATTTATATTTTGTTTCAGTGTCCATTGCCTTTTATGAACTGGGCGGGTCGTACTGTACTACTTAAAGCAATTTGTCTGTATTTTATGTAAATGTATTCTATTGGATAATTACACGCCACTCAAATACTTCCTCTGCTCTCTACATTACAGTAGCATGGGGAGCCTTGGGCATTATTTGTACGGAGAAAAGCATTATTTACCAGATATTGAGATTAAATAACAGTTTATCGCAAGTTCACATATGATAGCGAGACAATAATTACATTTCAGTAAAACATCCGAGTACACTAGAGCATAGAAATATGCAAGTCATTCATATACACATAAGATTATACAGATATTCCTGAATCCAGTGATAATGTCAGAGAGACAGCCTATTGTGAGTTACTCCCTGCTTTCTCTAGTACAGAACATTATGGTATAGAAATTGACTTAAGAGTAGGGGCTCTGTAAAGTATTCAGTGTATTTCAAGGGACACAGTTTCAACGAACTTTGCTACATGTTACATACCCACTGCCTACCTCACAGTTCTACAGATCCCACTCGATGCATCGCTTTACTCAGCAGAAACATGGGAACATGCAACACTTGGAGCTGGAGGGAAACCATGTGCATGGAGGGAGGGGGATGGCTTTACTGACACCTGCAACTGAAAAAGAAGAAGGAAAAAACATGTGACAATTGCTCCTCACTGTGATTTAAGTACAACATCAGAAACCATGGATTACATGTGTGACAGAGACCATTATGTCTGTCCAACCTCCCGTCAACAACAACCAAGTTTGGATATATTCATAGTTTGTCAGTGCAAAGAGGACGATATCTCCACAAAGTGCTGATGAGTGAACGCTTCCTCACCTTGCTGTAAATAACATCTAGTGGACTGGTCAGTAATTACCACATTGAGAGGAACATCGATTTCTATTATTTACACGTTACAATGAGGTAAGGGTGTATGACTACACCTGAGGCTAAGACTTAAGTTGATGTGATACAACGAAGCAGATGGTAAAATCTGGTTTCAACGGTTATGGAACCTCAAATATAGAGGTACAGTACAACAACTTTCTAACAGAATACATTAGTCGTAAGGCAATAGCAACTCGGTGCATTTCTGCATTGCGTTGTAAGTGAGTTAGTTACAGCAGCCTTTTCATGCGGCAGGTGTGTTTGTCTATGTGCATGGTGGCCTGGTCCGTAGAGGTGGTCAGAACATCCAGGCCCTCGTCTTGCCTCTCCAGCACAGTCTCAGCCTCCAGAGCAAGATTTTTCAACTGCATTAGCATCTGAGAGAACAGGGCGAGAAACACACACACACACTTGATTTAGCTTGTGGTTCGCACTTTGGGATGCATTTCTTCTGTTTCACTTTACAGGGCAAAGTAAATCAAGTGCAGCTCAAGTATTTGACATATGGATTTGACCTAGGTCTGTGGGAGTCATTTTGTTTCTTGTTGTGGGAGAAAAAGTGTCTTGTCTAGGCGTTATGTCCTGAGAGGAGAGGGAGTGAGTCAGTCAGTGGAAAAGACGGGGGAGATGAGCAGAGAGGAGGAATAACACTTTCTTCTCAGTCATAATTCTTCTTCCACTGCCTGCCAGGGCCAAGGAGACAGAAAGAAAACGATCTATAATAACTGAATTTACATCGCTAGGTCAAGACACAATCGCCATGTGAAACAATATTCATGTGACTAGTATATGATACTCAAGCACATGGTGGTTTGACAGAGGTGCTCCTCTGGTCATCGATAACAAACAAGTCAAATTAAATGTTATTTCAACTTTCCATGTGTTCAGGGAATTCTGCAACTCCATCTCCAAGCTCCAAAAACTGTGTATGTAATGGTCAATGGAACATCTAAAATAAACTGCGTTGTGCCAAGCAAAATCTAATAAACATTCACTCCAAACTCCACCGTGGTTTCTGAACTAATATTATGTTATCCTACACATGCTCACACACACACCCCATTGACATTATGTATGTTTTCAACTGCCAGTAAGTGACACAGAAACAATGTGCACAGGACCTTTAACTCAGTCCTACTGCTCAAGTTCAATATCATCACACCACTGCTTGAACATTAGGTTTGTTTGGGTGTATTAACTTGTCAGATATGTTAGTAAAATACACACAAGTTTTAAAAAGCAGGCTAATAACCTCAGCAAACTGATGAAAGGTGAGGTGAGGTGACTTGTAGGAATTTGTTTAGGACATAAAGAACTGTAAATATTTAACTGATTTGAACAATAAACCTATTGATAATCTGTATCAAATATCTTTTGACAAAAGGGTCTATTTGCTATACACTTGGGTAGGAAATAAGGTTGAAAGTGGCTCTCAACGAGGGGCTCTTACTATAGGTTCTAATCATGATATGAATGACTTCAAGAGAAGGGTTGGGTGTGTCAAAAAGTGTACTATTGTATCACTTGAGAAAGTGGCAGGCTTTGTAGTTCAAAAGAACCATTAAGACTTATCAGCACAACATAATAATCCATTGATAGAGAAAGAATACACATCCCTGAATTGTACACAGACTAATTGAGAAAAATGTCACTTATATGATCGATTTGTTTGTAAAATGATTATATATAAAACTATATTGAGATACAATCGTATTGAGACCATTCTGAAGTGGTCAATACTTAACTTGTAATACCTAACTAACTATTCCGTTGTAAACACAGTTTCCACAAAAGGCTCATTCAATCTTAGCTTCATTCAGTTTTAAAGAATTGCTTATGGGACAGTAAGAACCATCCATGTCTGGAGAGACTGTAGCCTAGGTTTCAGGAGGATTATGAAAATGACAACATACCTGTAACGGTTCACCAACCAATTACATATGTGGTCTTAGATATACACAAAATGTTGTGTTATGAAGAGGTTTAATATGGAATACAGCATTCTGAGAAAGTTATAATAATGTGTTAAATAAAAAATAATTGACTGCATTTGCGTCACTGTTTATGTCTCGCGACCATAGACCATGTATGGAGCTCACCCTGTTCAACATTATGGCTATGAATGGAAATACTTTATACACTGTCTGACCAGAAAAGTCGACCAAATAACTGGCCATGTATCTTTCCCTCTCTCCTCTCTTAAACACATTGGAGTTTGGTTTGTGGTCTCACCGACTTACATATAAAATATAATTTGACAAATCTAAATCATTACAGTGAATCTCTGTTTGGAATGGAAATACAGCATTTATCTTCCCATGATTTCCATGGGCAAAGTTATGCTTGTTCTTTAAAACCTGCTATTGAAATGGAATACATTTACTGAATCGTAACATGGTTATTAAATTATGCATTTCCTCTACATACAAAACAGGTGTCTACAGGACAGGTATTAAGCAGAAAGAGAGACAATGTAAGGGCAGTATAACTTTAGACTGCTTTAGTATACAGATGGAGAGATCTCTCACCTGTCGGAGCTCCTGAACCTCAGCCTGAGTAACCTCTGGCGTAAGGACATGTAGATGCACCTGGGAAAGCTCTCCTGCTGGGACCGTACTGGGGACCTCTGTCTCCTGGTACTGCTGCAAGCCTGCTGCCAAGGAAGGGGGACAGAGATACAGTGAGAAGGCAACTCAAACAAACAAATGATCATCCTATGAGCGTAACAGTATCCCCATGATAATGTATGGGGGAAAGCTCATAACATAAAAGGCAAAATTTTGTAATAAATCAATAATCTAGAGCAGGGGTCAACATAGTTATAAATAATTTGTATACAGCAAAATTGACCGCAACAATCCCAAACAGATATAGTATTTGACAAACACAGAATCCTTTAAAACCTTGATTACACTGGAATACGACCGCCAATGTCTCTCTAGTTATGTGTGGGAGCACTTGGGAACAGATTTCCTAAATTAAAATACACTTTGAGCTGATATCCTGGGGATTTTACAGTCTTATGTCAAACAACAAAAATCTGAAAACTTGGGGTGCCAAATAAAATTATCTAGAGTGTATCATGACATTTGAGCCTAAAGCTATTTCAAAAATGTATATTGAACTAATGCTAAAATACAGACCTTTACTGCCACTTGGTGGTCAAATACAAACCAATGTACAATACAAAATAAACAAAGAAGAACAATTGCCTGTGACTTCAGAGGTGAAATCTACAGTTCTTACCTGCATTCCATATTAAACCTTGATTCTGGTCACCTGGGGTTGTGGCTGGGGTCGTCTTAAAGGCAGAGTACTCACTCGTGTACTCTACCTTCTTCTTATACTGCATCTCTAGCACAGACATGGCCTCCGGCATTTTAGCCGACAGGAGTCTGAAGCATATGTCTGGCTTCCCTATGAACCTCTGCCTCACACTGATCTCATAAGGGTTGTGCACCCGGATGTCATCCACCTCGTCCCTCTCAAAGCGGTGGAGGAGCACATAGTTTGTGTCTCGGACTTCTAAAGAGGAGACCATCACCATCAAGCAGCCAGGCTTCAGGTCCGAGTCTCCACCTCTGGAAACGATGGCTGGTATGCTGGTGATCCCTCTGTGCTTGCCTGTTGCTGTTCCCTTACAAGTGGCCTCTCTGGCAGCATGCTCAGCATTGGCATCCTGCTGACTCTTCCAGGGTAATTTGCCAAAAGGCCACCAAGGGGGAGACTGCAGTTCAGACAGTAGCCTGCGGAGTGAATGGTGACAGAAGTTAGAGGAATCCATCCAATTCAGTGACGGTTCACACAAATCAATCTTCTGGATTATCGCTATCCAATCTCAATTCCTTACTATTATAGATTAACCAATTACATGTAAATAGAAAGGCATCAAAACGTCAGACAATATCCATGGCAAGCTACAATATTTGTAAACATAAAAACAATAAAACAGTTACATGACAAGGCCCAGAGGTAGAATAGAATATCAAAATCCTCCTTACTTGTCTGCCACGCCCAGATCAGAGTCGATCTTGTCCAGGCCCTGCATGACGTTATCAAACTGCTCTCCCTGGTGGTGGAGGACATTCCCTGTGTCCTCTAGCCGTCTTTGAGCCCCTGCCACCAGGTTAATCAGCTCCCTCCCCTTGGTGGGCTGTGCCTCGGCCCCCTGGACCTCAGTAGAGGGGGACAACAACCTCTCCCTCCAGAAATGCTCCAGGACATTGTAGACCACCAATCGGTTGGGCCTCAGTGAGCCGAACCAGTGCTTGAGATTCCCCTGTTCCAACACAGTCAGAGTGCTGAAGATGAAGCTGGACGACTCCATCTTGATCTCCGTGATCCTGGTGAGGCGGAAGCCAACCAGGTTCTCTTTGCTCTGGTGTGAGGTGAAGCGCAATATGGTGCGGGTCAGGGACAGGGTCCCGGCCTCCCAGCGCTTCTCGCTGTTGATGTAGTAGGAGCCTGGCCAGCTGTGGATGGGGATGTCTCGGTTTGGGCTTGTCATCTTGATTTGGCTTCAGGTGCTCACTTAGGTAAAAAGGGGTGAACATAAATTCAGATGTCATATTAGAAATAACAGAGTATTTGAATCAAGGTCAAGATGTTAATCAAGATTAAAGATTAGACCCTAAACCTTTGGAACTATTAGCTAGGTATTTCAAGTAGCTAGCTAGATGTCATCGTGGTAATCAATTAACTTTGGACTAGCTATTTAGACCTACTGCATGGCAGTAACGTTACAGCTAGAAACATACGTTACCGTGTAATAGTTAACGTTACTTTGCTAGGGCCACTGTGTATATGCTAAGCTTGCTATAAAAACATGCTGGCTATAAAAACATGCACAATCGTAATACGCCAGGAAGCTATCTAACGTTAGCTAGTTATCCAGCCAGCAGCCATCTCCATAAGCTTACCTCTAAAATAAAATTAAATATATTTTGCATTAAATTACATTCGTGTACAAACTAAAGAATAGCTGTAACCAAACAAAATAGCTAGCGGACATTCAACGTTCATGTTTTTGTTTACTTTTTAGAAACCTGGCACGTGAGCTCCTGCAGGGTTATGACTATCCCAGGAAATCAATGGCAACAATTCTGCAATGTTGGGCAAGGCGCTAATATTATCGATTGTGCAAAAGTCATTTTTATTCGAGTACAGTTGTTCTGTGAATATATATTTCAATCTATCAGTTTAATAATTTGTCAAATTAAATAAAAACACCTGTTTGCAGGCGACTGATTTGTTTAGGAAGTGGAAGAGCGGCAGGTTCTCAGTACAGACATGTTTACAGTCCGTCTAGAAACAATGATCCTGCTACCTTAAATGTGTAGATTAACATGATTGTCTAATTTCGTTGCTTATATGTACTACATAAATGTTATTTTTAAGACAACGTTGAATTAACAGACAATATCCAAGATGTACGGAAACAATATGGGGCAAAAAAAATGAACAAATGTAGCTTTGTAATTAATATTGGGCTTGTGCATCGATAAATGTGTTCCCTTGCAATGCAAACTGAATATCATAGCCATAGCATGTAAAATAGAAAGCTATTTGTAGGTTCGAATAAACGAACCAGACCCTCCTAATTTTCGACTTATCTTTGTAATGCAAATCCCAAAATTATGTAGTTATATCGTAGATACGTCGCCAGTTTTAATCGCTTGCTAACTAGTTAGCTATATCCAGGATTTGTTTATATTATTGAATATCATGGACAGGGAGTCTTACTATAACTGCTGCAGCCTTGTCAAAATACCAAGGCAATCCTATGAAAAATTCTGGTCTTCGCACTTTGTGGATTACATAGACAAGGAGTTGAGCTATTCCAAATTCTTTAAAAAGGTACTTACTTCCCAACCACCCATTCATGTTCTCGAGGAAATTCACTAGACTGGACATGCAGAAAACAGTGGATCACTGAAGAGGGGAAACCAACCTTCCAGAAACTGCTGCAGCAATTTGGTAAATAAATGTTGTTACAGATCTATTACAATGCCCAGTAACTTTGTATTCATAATGTTGGTGTGACATGAACGAGTTTGATTAGCCTAGGCATGGGCTGTCCTGATCTGTGATTTGACAGCCATATCTCATCGTCTGTGGAATTATCTGATATAATTTGTGCTGCAGTTATGATGAACAAATAACCCATTTCTAAGTTGTTTTCACAAAAGGTTTTTCTATTGTTTTTTACCCTTGCAGATTAGACTCTGGTTCCTGTTGCAAACAGTAATGTGAAAGAATACAATGCAAACCCCAAACAAATTATTTATTCACTACTGGAAAGAATACATCCAGAATGGACACTCGTCACCAAAAGGATGTCTATCTGAACGATTCTAAACTATCAAAATAAAGAAAGTCGCACACTCCAGGTATAATCTCCCAGCAATTTAATGGGTATTTACCAACGTTTCGGCATCACCCTGAGGAAGGCACAGTGATGCCAAAACATTGGTAAATACCCATTAAATTGCTGGGCGATTATACATGGAGTGTGCGACTTTATTTTGATAGCTTATTCGCCGTTAGTCAGCACCTCCACACAAACTATTATTCTGGGTGGGCGCCAGCGCATGTTTTTTAAAATCTTTTATCTGAAGTATTGACACATGTCAAGGTATTGATTTCACTGATATGTTGCCTCAGTCCAAAAGAGCAGCAGTCCAAAAGATTTGAAAGTGTTTATTTGTAATGAATAGTACTTGTACTCTTTGCGTTCTTACGAAACTATGCAGTATTTTGTTTTTTTATGTATTATTTCTTACACTGTTACCACAGGAAATCTTAAGTCTTATTACATACAGCCGGGAGGAACTATTGGATATAAGAGCAACGCCAACTTACCAGGAACACGACAGGTCTGTTCAACACTGGTCCAACCAATCTGATTCCATGCTTCAAGATTGCTTCGATCACATATGTTCCAGATGGCATCGAACAACATTGATCTATACGCTGATTCGGTGAGCGAGTTTATTAGCTTGTGCATCGGTGATGTTGTATCCACAGCGACTATTAATACCTTCCCCAACCAGAAACCATGGATTGATGGCAGCATTCACGCAAAACTGAAAGCGCAAACCATTGCTTTTAATCAGGGCAAGGCGACCGGAAACATGACAGAATACAAACAGTGTAGCTATTCCCTTCGCAAGGCAATCAAACAAGCTAAGCGTCAGTTTAGAGACAAAGTAGAGTCGCAATTCAACGGCTCAGACACGAGAGGTATGTGGCAGGGTCTACAGTCAATCACGGACCACGAAACCATCCCCATCGCGGACCCCGATGTCTTGCTCCCAGACAAATTAAACAGCTTCTTTGCTCGCTTTGAGGACAATACAGTGCCACCGACACGGCCCGCTACCAAAACCTGCAGGCTCTCCTTCACCGCAGCCAACGTGAGTAAAACGTTTAAATGTGTTAACCCTCGCAAGGCTGCCGGCCTAGACGGCATCCCTAGCCACGTCCTCAGAGCATGTGCAGACCAGCTGGCTGGTGTGGTTACGGACATATTCAATCAATCCCTATCCCAGTCTGCTGTTCCCACATGCTTCAAGAGGGCCACCATTGTTCCTGTTCCCAAGAAAGCTAAGGTAACTGAGCTAAACAACTATCGCCCCGTAGTACTCACTTCCGTCATCATGAAGTGCTTTGAGAGACTAGTCAAGAATCATATCACCTCCACCCTACCTGACACCCTAGACCCACTCCAAGTTGCTTACCGCCACAATAGGTCCACAGACGACACAATCGCAATCACACTGCACACTGCCCTAACCCGTCTGGACAAGAGGAATACCTATGTAAGAATGCTGTTCATCGACTACAGCTCAGCATTTAACACCATAGTACCCTCCAAACTCGTCATTAAGCTCGAGACCCTGGGTCTCGACCCCGCCCTGTGCAACTGGGTCCTGGACTTTCTGACAGGACGCCCCCAGGTGGTGAGGGTAGGAAGCAACATCTCCACCCCGCTGATCCTCAACACTGGGGACCCACAAGTGTGTTCTCAGCCCTCTCCTGTACTCCCTGTTCACCCATGACTGCGTGGCCATGCACGCCTCCAACTCAATCATCAAGTTTGCAGACGACACTACAGTGGTAGGCTTGATTACCAACAACGATGAGACGGCCTACAGGGAGGAGGTGAGGGCCCTCGGAGTGTGGTGTCAGGAAAATAACCTCACACTCAACATCAACAAAACAAAGGAGATGATCGTGGACTTCAGGAAACAGCAGAGGGAGCAGCCCCCTATCCACATCGACGGGACAGTAGTGGAGAAGGTGGAAAGTTTTACGTTCCTCGGCATATACATTACGGACAAACTGAAATGGTCCACCCACACAGACAGCGTGGTGAAGAAGGCGCAACAGCGCCTCTTCCACCTCAGGAGGCTGAAGAAATTTGCCTTGTCACCAAAAACACTCAAACTTTTACAGATTCACAATCGAGAGCATCCTGTTGGGCTGTATCACCGCCTGGTACGGCAACTGCTCTGCCCACAACCGTAAGGCTCTCCAGAGGGTAGTGAGGTCTGCACAACACATCACAGGGGGCAAAATACCTGCCCTCCAGGACACACCTACAGCACCCGATGTCACAGGAAGGACAAAAAGATCATCAAGGACAACAACCACCCGAGCCACTGCCTGTTCACCCCGCTATCATCCAGAAGGCGATGTCAGTAAAGGTGCATCAAAGCTGGGACCGAGAGACTGAAAAGCAGCTTCTATATCAAGGCCATCAGACTGTTAAATAGCCATCACTAACATTGAGTGGCTGCTGCCAACATACTGACTCAAATCTCTAGCCACTTAATAATAAAAAATTGGATGTAATAAATCTATCACAATGCCACTTTATATAATGTTTACATACCTTACATTACTCATCTCACATGGATATACTGTACTCTATACCATCTACTGCATCTTGCCTATGCCGTTCGGCTATCGCTCATCCATATATTTATATGTACATATTCTTATTCATTCCTTTACACTTGTGTGTATAAGGTAGTTGTTGTGAAATTGTTAGATTACTTGTTAGATATTACTGCATGGTCGGAACTAGAAGCACAAGCATTTCGCTACACTCGCATTAACATCTGCTAACCATCTGTATGTGACCAATAAAATTTGAATTGATGTGAAATTTGATTTGATTTAGACATTGCTCAACTGTTCCCTCCTGTATGCAGCAGGGATTTTCCTTAACACGTTTATACCACCCCAGTCTTCTTTTCTTCTGACTGGTTCAATAAGTATTGGGATACCTTGGAGGTGGACGACTACCGCTACGTCTACATGGAACCCAAAGACTCATGGTATAGCAAAACATATTTCATTATAGACCCTAATATGGATATCCTATTATCTCTCCCTTAACATCATGTGCTTGTTTCTCTCATCACTACAGGCCATTCCACACTGATGCGTTTCGCTCCTACAGCTTGTCAGTGAATATCTGTGGCAGTAAAAAATGTATCCTATATCCCCCGGGCCAAGGAGAGTTTCTACAAGACAGCCATGGCAACCTTGCTTATGACATCACTACCCCCGAGCTTCAAGACAATGGGCAGTTCCCACACTCTGTTGAGGCCTGCCAACCACTAGAGATCATTCAGGAAGCGGGTGAGATCATTTGTGTGCTCAGTGGTTGGCACCATCAGGTTTATAATTTGGTAAGTGCTGCTGTTTGGATGTGGTGCAAGAGCTTTTTTATAAATAATTGCCAGTTAAGCACATATAAGCTCATCTGGCTAATTTTGAACTGTAATAACCCCATTTTTGTCTCATAATCCTACAGGAAGACACCATCTCTAACAACCATAACTGGTTGAATGGCTGCAATGTGTACATTATGTGTCAGTTTCTTCAGAACGAGCTGTCTGCTGTCCAGAGAGAGATAGAGGAGTGGAGTAACACTTGGAGATACTGTATGTCAAAAGCAGATTTATTTTGAAAAAGCTGTGGTCTGTAGTAACTAAATTGTTATTGTTTTCCAGGTCATCATGAAGTCTTGCTCTGGGATTGACTACAGGGAGTTTGCCTCTTTCCAAAAGATCATCGCTGACAACCGCATGTCTTTCTTGAGCTCTTGAAACACCTCAAATTACCCTCTGCATCTTTCAAACACCCTGACCACGTTAGGACCTCACCACGCTGCCTGTGACCTGCAGAGGATGGCTCACATTCTAGAATGCATGCTCTGCAATTACTTTAACTGGAACATTCAACTCTGAGCTCACACAACACCCACCCGTAGATCGCACTCCAGCAGGTATATCTCACTGGTCACCCCAAAGCCTATTCTTCCTTTGGCCGCCTTTCCTTCCAGTTCTCTGCTGCCAATGATTGGAACAAACTGCAAAAATCACTGAAGCTGGAGACGCATATCTCCATCACTAGCTTTAAGCACCAGCTGTCAGAGCAGCTCCCCATACTGTATTTATATATTTTCCTCCTTTGCACCCCAGTATCTCTACTTGCACATTCATCTTCTGCACATCTACCATTCCAGTGTTTAATTGCTAGATTGTAATTACTTCGCCACCATGGCCAATTTATTGCCTTACCTCCCTTATCCTACCTCATTTGCACACACTGTATATATACTTTTTCTACTGTACTATTGACTGTATTTTTGTTTATTCCATGTGTAACTGTGTTGTTGTATGTGTCAAACTGCTTTATGTTGGCCAGGTTGCAGTTGTAAATGAGAACTTGTTCAACTAGCCTACCTGGTTAAATAAAGGTGAAATTTAAAAAACTGAACGTTTTCTGGAGTAGATTAAAGAAACCATACTCCACTAGAGGGCAGCACTCCCTTTACCAGCAGTAGGCCACTGTATCCCTTTCTGAGCATCTTTATCAATACATTTGGTTGATAAGGCTTTGGTTTCAGAGATAGGTAGCCCAAATGACTTGCCTGATGTCTTGAAATACATACGTTTATGGATGTTTTGTGTGAATGAGATGTTGAGAAAATGAGAAACATCCATACTTTGTGTCCTTATATGTTTATTACACCAGAGATGCATAGTAATATTTATGACAATAGCTAGTAAATTGTGGTGCACAACTGGCAAACAGCATAGTTAAGGAAGATTGAAATTATAATTTCAGAGTCTATCTAAAGCAATTTCAATATTGCAAACAAAGTAAAACTATTGTCAGACATGGCTGCTAGTGGTACCAGTGAAATACTGTATTAGATGAATTTGGAAAGAGAAGATGTATGTATGGACGTGTAGAAATCCATGTAGAAATTATATGGCTCTTTTGAACATATGTACGTTTCATATTGTTGGGGTCAATAAATACTTCTATCCTCATTTTGCTTTCGTGTCTTTGGGCCACCAGTCTGGCACGGAGGCCTCTAGAGTCACTGTGGTGTCCTCTGACGCCTTGAGTGTCAGTGGCTCTTTAGCGTGAGCCAGGCGGATCAGGCTCAGGCCCAGCTCTCCAACCCCGGCCCTGTGCTTCCCGGCTGGCTTGCCAGACTGGGTCTGTAGCGATACTCCTTCCTCCAGGCCTTCGGCTGGTGCTGACATGCGTACAGGCATCAGGCGCTTCCGCACCACCCCGGTGTGATGAGTCCTGGCGGTCAACTCCTGGCCAATGTAACAGCCCTTACTGAAGCTGATGCCCTGCATGTAGACCAGGTTGGACTCCAGAGGAAGAGCCACCCCGGGAGGAAGGTCCTTCACCCCCTCAGGAAGTCCTAAGCGAAACAGGTAGATAGAAACATACAGTGATTACAGGAATAATTTCAATCCAACAGCCCTGCTAGCCATATTTTTTATTTTACCTTTATTTTACCTTTATTTAACTAGGCACGTCAGTTAAGAACAAATTCTTATTTTCAATTACGGCCTAGGAACCGTGGGTTAACTGCCTTGTCCAGCGGCAGAACGACAGATGTTTTCCTTGTCAGCTCTGGGACTTGATCTTGCAACCTTTCGGTTACTAGTCCAACGCTCTAACCACTAGGCTACCTGCCACTCCATACCGTATGCTGCAACCAACTGTTCTATTATATATGGCATAACAACAACCCAGTAGTTGACAATATACAACCATAGAGTTGGCTACACACCACATAGTATTAGATGAGGCAAGCAAACCATTTCCACCACTTAAACCTCTAGTTGGCTGATCCTACCTATTGCATAGCGGTGCCTGTGGTACTCTTCGGAGTTGCCTTGCTGACACCATGGAATCATTTCCAGAGGATCGACTTCGTTGTCCACCACCAACCTCCAGCCCATGGCTTCAGTTCTCGGATCTTCCTCCCACATCAGAGCTTTTTCTGGGGCAGTGAGATCTGGCTTAGGCCTCTTGTGGCCTGTTCCCTGAGGCAAAACAGCCCATAGAGAAAGCTCTGGACAGGTGCTGATCTTCACCTGCCGGCGGATTTTGTACACCTTCAAATGTTTCAAAATTACATCCTTTATGGTGGTGTCACACTCGACCAGAACACCACAACCCGCTTCTGCTA
Organism: Oncorhynchus mykiss; assembly: GCF_057628025.1. NCBI lineage: Eukaryota > Metazoa > Chordata > Actinopteri > Salmoniformes > Salmonidae > Oncorhynchus > Oncorhynchus mykiss. The sequence goes on from NC_143029.1 coordinate 73,927,516, forward strand.
CTTTCAACCTAAATAAAAAATAAAAGAAAGAACATGTCAGCCATCATGTGGGAGTGCTTCAAATGTATATCATGCCTGGGTTTCTAGTAACTAATTGAAACAGCCTTAACTGCTGCACAGTAACTTCTATGTGAAACTTAGTAGTTAGATAAGCAAGCCACGCCCACAATGGATGTTATGGCTAGCCTGACCGTAAACAAGATGTAGCTGTTACAATAAGGCATTACCTGTATATGATAATGTCATACAGTGTCCTTCCTTGAACGTTCAGCATGTGCGCATACAAAACGTTCTGTTCCTCTTTTGCAAAGAGCTCCATGTCATTGGTTACAATACCTTGAAGAAACGATCTTGTATCTTGCCCTTGAACTTTCATTAAGGTCCTGTGTGGAAGATGATAGCAAACATACTGTCCCAATTCATTCTTACGTGCTTCCTGACTGTAATTATTGATGTTGGTCCATCCTGCTGGGCACCAAGCACTTGTCCACTGGTACCGGCGTTCGGAACATTTTCTAGCATTGAAATTGCGTGAGTAGAGTCGAAGAAAAGAGTTTGGACCAACCGCGGCCCTAGCGAAACAAACCAATCCCATACAGTGCATTGTTTGGTACGTGTGCGAAAAACAGCAACTAGACAATTAAATAAAATTCGTTAAATAAGTCCAAGACGGGACGTTTCAACTGACATCTTGATAACAAACTCCATTTTGAATCCCACAATGCACTGCGTGCATTTACGTCACGACGATGGGTGCGTACCAGAAGATTCGTGTGTTCAGAGCTCTGAGGTAGTTAATAAGACTGCTTCCAAGATGTCCGCCCGCCTGTTGTTTTCAAGGTAATCCACTCGTTCGTGTACGCTGATTCATCGACTACTACACAGTGTACAAACATTAGGAACACCTGCTGTTTCCATGGTTTCAGACTAACCAGGTGAATCCAGATGAATGCAATGATCCCTTATTGAGGTCATTTACTTCCAATTCAATCAATTTAGATGGGGAGATGGCTTAAAAATCCTTATTCAGCCTTTCATACAACTGAAATATTGATTCAGTGCTGCCAACTCTCACTCATTTGACCCTTCACACACCATACCTCTTATTTCTCAGGCACTGAAAAAAGTACTTCTATTTTCTTATTCATTTTCCTGCCACCGCACTGTGAAAAGCGGCAGATTGAAGCTTGTGATTTGGTTTAGTAGGTGCAAATTTAAGTAATAAGGCACGAGGGGGTGTGGTATATGGCCAATACGCCACAGCTAAGGGCTGTTCTTCAGGACCAACACGTCGCTGAGTGCCTGGACACAGCCCTTAGCCGTGGTATATTGGCCATATACCACTAACCCCCAAGGTGGCTTATTTATATTATAAACTGGTTACCAATGTAATCTGAGCAGTAAAAATACATGTTTTGTCATACCCATGGTATATGGTCTGATATACCACGGCTGTCAGCCAATCAGCATTCAGGGCTCAAACCACCCAGTTTATAAATGTAATGAAAGACCCCTGTTCGATGAATTTGGTAACTATGTGTTCATTAACCAATTCAATTAAACTACTCAGTCTGTTATATCAGGATTTGTAGGATACTGATAGAAATGAAGACAGAGGCCCAGTCTACAATAGTACAATAGTTAAATGTTTTTTCACGGGAACATTCTCCCTATCATTTCCGGTACATTGGTCTATATACCTCACATTTTGTCATAAATGTCCCTCCTCCTCTCAGATACTATGGCAATATAGTTCACAAGCCTTCTCACATTGTTTAACGGGTGGCAGACAATCTACTACAAGCCCAAGGTCTCTCCCCTCCCTGGGTGGGGACAGAATGTCCTGTAAGGAACACAGTATTCCACGATAGTTCCAACAAGGAATAGAAAGTCCTTGTTCTAATTCTTGACTAAAACTACACACATTATATTCAGTATTATGATTATAATAAGATTCATACATTCATACAGTAACAGAGAGTATTCTGTTTAGTTATAGTTAAGGTTAAATGTGTAGCGGTATTTATTAGAGAGGGGTAAAGAAAGATTTTGTTCGGGCGCCAGGCAGGTATTAACCATGCCGAAAGGAAAAGAGTAGAATAGAGAGAGTACCACTACCAGACCCACACATCAGCAGAAGAGACTGCCTAGAGTGTAGCCTGTTTACCAGATAGCCAGTGGAGAGAAAAGAGAATACACACCATATAAAACCCACATCACAGCACAGGGGTAACCCCAACAAGAATACCTCATACAATAATACTAATAATGGTAGAGCAATTTAACAGCAACTTCATACAAGAACGAACCCAGTCATCAACAGAGGATTTGCAATAATCTGTATTATTTTCTAGTGTATGGGTGCAGAGGGTATGAATGTGGGGAGTGTTCATCGACACAACAAAGGCCTTAAAAATGTCCATAGTCTTCTCGGCCACATGTCATTAGTACACCCCACCTCAATACAGTTCACATAATATACAGTGCCTTGCGAAAGTATTCGGCCCCCTTGAACTTTGCGACCTTTTGCCACATTTCAGGCTTCAAACATAAAGATATAAAACTGTATTTTTTTGTGAAGAATCAACAACAAGTGGGACACAATCATGAAGTGGAACGACATTTATTGGATATTTAAAACTTTTTTAACAAGTCAAAAACTGAAAAATTGGGCGTGCAAAATTATTCAGCCCCCTTAAGTTAATACTTTGTAGCGCCACCTTTTGCTGCGATTACAGCTGTAAGTCGCTTGGGGTATGTCTGTATCAGTTTTGCACATCGAGAGACTGAATTTTTTTTCCATTCCTCCTTGCAAAACAGCTCGAGCTCAGTGAGGTTGGATGGAGAGCATTGTGAACAGCAGTTTTCAGTTCTTTCCACAGATTCTCGATTGGATTCAGGTCTGGACTTTGACTTGGCCATTCTAACACCTGGATATGTTTATTTTTGAACCATTCCATTGTAGATTTTGCTTTATGTTTTGGATCATTGTCTTGTTGGAAGACAAATCTCCGTCCCAGTCTCAGGTCTTTTGCAGACTCCATCAGGTTTTCTTCCAGAATGGTCCTGTATTAGGCTCCATCCATCTTCCCATCAATTTTAACCATCTTCCCTGTCCCTGCTGAAGAAAAGCAGGCCCAAACCATGATGCTGCCACCACCATGTTTGACAGTGGGGATGGTGTGTTCAGCTGTGTTGCTTTTACACCAAACATAACGTTTTGCATTGTTGCCAAAAAGTTCAATTTTGGTTTCATCTGACCAGAGCACCTTCTTCCACATGTTTGGTGTGTCTCCCAGGTGGCTTGTGGCAAACTTTAAACAACACTTTTTATGGATGTCTTTAAGAAATGGCTTTCTTCTTGCCACTCTTCCATAAAGGTCAGATTTGTGCAATATACGACTGATTGTTGTCCTATGGACAGAGTCTCCCACCTCAGCTGTAGATCTCTGCAGTTCATCCAGAGTGATCATGGGCCTCTTGGCTGCATCTCTGATCAGTCTTCTCCTTGTATGAGCTGAAAGTTTAGAGCGACGGCCAGGTCTTGGTAGATTTGCAGTGGTCTGATACTCCTTCCATTTCAATATTATCGCTTGCACAGTGCTCCTTGGGATGTTTAAAGCTTGGGAAATCTTTTTGTATCCAAATCCGGCTTTAAACTTCTTCACAACAGTATCTCGGACCTGCCTGGTGTGTTCCTTGTTCTTCATGATGCTCTCTGCGCTTTTAACGGACCTCTGAGACTATCACAGTGCAGGTGCATTTATACGGAGACTTGATTACACACAGGTGGATTGTATTTATCATCATTAGTCATTTAGGTCAACATTGGATCATTCAGAGATCATCACTGAACTTCTGGAGAGAGTTTGCTGCACTGAAAGTAAAGGAGCTGAATAATTTTGCACGCCCAATTTTTCAGTTTTTGATTTGTTAAAAAAGTTTGAAATATCCAATAAATGTCGTTCCACTTCATGATTGTGTCCCACTTGTTGTTGATTCTTCACAAAAAAATACAGTTTTATATCTTTATGTTTGAAGCCTGAAATGTGGCAAAAGCTCGCAAAGTTCAAGGGGGCCGAATACTTTCGCAAGGCACTGTACAACTTGCAAGCAACCTCCCTTTTAACTAAAATGTCCATCCAAATACTTCTGGCAGGGCAATAATAGTCCAGCTCTAATGAACTTCAATGGGATGTGCATTTGAAAAATAGAGAGTCTGTTGCAGGGTAAAGCACTGGAATGAGAGGGAAGAGAAAGAGATAGAGAAATCTTAGCTGTGGTCTTCAGGCCTGCCGGTGTACTGTCTGACTGTCCGATGGTTTGTTGGTTTGTATGTTAAAGCTTCGCAACAATGTTGCTACTAATCCATGCGATCCATAACGGGCGCGGTCCCAAACATAAACAACCACGATCTAAAGCGATCACACCGATGATTGAGTTAAATACTTTATAAACTACAAACGCTGAAAACAAACAAAACTTCTGCAGCACAGCACACACAATCAAACTGTTGCGCCACCCAAGAGCCCCTCCCCAAAGAGCTGAACAAGCTTTTTTTATTTCCTCCTTCCTTACTGCTCATGCGCTCTTAAAGTGGCAGCGCACGGTGAAGGCTCCGAGCAGATTTTGCCACAAATGTATACATAATTTAGTTATTATTCATAAAAATCCCATAACACCCCTCATGATTAGAGTCAAGCAGACAGCCACTGGCAGACTGGACAGGCATGTTTGTTATCTTCTAAACTAAGTTGATGAACTCAACTGTCAAAAGAGTAGTAAGGCAACTTGTAGCTCTGTGTTGTACACATAATTGCCAATCAATTAATTAGTCACAGAAGGCTTCCTTTTGACAGAATATGACAATATAGCCCAGTGCCTAGAGTAAGATGATGGAAATGTTTTACAAATCAGTCTCAACCTCCTGAAGATTGATATTCATTAGACTTATCATGAATGTGGAGTAATTTGTAGAAACACCCAGTATTTGTAAACATAGATCAGTGGTAGCCAACCCTCTTGGAGAGCTACCTCGAGGCAGGATTTTCTATGGTCCTATTTTAAAGGGATAGCATAGTTCACCCAAATTAATTACATATTTACATGTTTGTTTCTTATGGAAAAGGAGAGACAGCAATCCATCATATGGTTAGCCACTGCCAGGTCCGGCGGCAACGAGAGATGAGACGTTGAGCGGATGGAACCGCCACTTCAATCTCCTGATCTGGAAACAGAGAAGGTCCATATGATGGATTGCGGTCTCTCCTTTTCCATAAGAAACAAACATGTAAATATGTAATTAATTTGGGTGAACTATGCTATCCCTTTAAAATATGACCATAGAAAATCCGTAACAAAATCTGGAATGGTGACAGGCCGGTGGAGGAACACTGGAGAGTGTTGTGTGCGTACTCCACCCAGGGAAGATGCTGACTCCAAGTGGCAGGGTTGGCAGACACACAGCACCATAAGGCGGTCTCCAGATCCTGGTTCACCGGCTCCGTTTGACCGTTGGACTGAGGGTGATAGCCCGAGGACAAACTGTACTCTTCTGGGGTCATCAGCCAGAACGCCCTACAGAATCTGGAGGCAAACTGGGGGCCCCGGTCGGAGACGATGTCCAGAGGAAGTCTGTGAAGGCGGAAAACATGCTGAATAAGTAGCTGATCAGTCTCATGGGCAGATGGAGGCTTAGGCAGTGGAATGAAATGTGCCCCCCAGGAAAAGTGGTCCACCATGACCAGGATGACAGTGTGGCCCTCTGAGGATGGAAAACCCGTGATGAAGGGTTGAGGAGGTGTTGTCAGCGGATGAAGAACACCCAGAGGCTGCTGACGAGGAGTCTTGTTCCGGATGCATGTCGGACAGGCAGCCACAAAGGTCCGAGTTTCCGCCTCCTCTGAGGTCCACCAAAACCTCCTCCTCAGAAACTCTAGTGTTCGCTGCCCTCCCAGATGAGAGGTGAGACTCGATGAGTTAACCCACTGAAGTACCTTGGACCGTGCCTCAAGAGGAACAACAAAAAAAAGTTTGTTAGATAGACAGTCGTCAGGAACTGCCTCCCTACCTTGTGCCTCCCTCACTACAGTCTCTATACCCCTGGACACTGGCACTAGGATGAGCGACCTGGGGATGATGGATCCAAGCGGCCAATCCTCACTGGAGCTGGAGAACTGGCGAGAAAGGGCATCCGACTTCACGTTCTTAGACCCCGGACATTAAGATAACGTGAATCTGAACCGAGGGAAGACAAGAGCCCAACGAGCCTGTCGGGGACTGAGGCATTTAGCCTCCTGGATGTAGGCCATGTTCTTGTGGTCAGTCCAACCGTAAATGGTTCTACTAATGATGTCAAGCAAAGAGGCAAAGAGGCACTGAGTTTGAAGGTAGGCTTTGAAATACATCCACAGGTACACCTCCAATTGACTCAAATTATGTCAATTATCATTTCAGAAACTTCTAAAGCCATGACATCATTTTCTTGAATTTTCCAAGCTGTTTAAAGGCACAGTCAACTTAGTGTATGTAAACTTCTGACCCACTGGAATTGTGATACAGTGAATTTTAAGTTAAATAATCTCTCTGTAAACAATTGTTGGAAAAATGTCTTGTGTCATGCACAAAGTAGATGTCCTAACCAACTTGCCAAAACTATAGTTTGTTAACAATACATTTGTGGAGTGGTTGAAAACAAGTTATAATGACTCCAACCTAAGTGTATGTTAACGTCTGACTTCAACTGTAACTGTTCATGGCTGCAGTATCTGGACCTAAGAGAGAATACAGCCCTCCTCTCTGAGAAGTAGGTCCGGGCAGGATGTCGATGGAACAATCGTAGGATCTGTAAGGAGGCAGTTCGCTGGCCCTTCGTTTGCGAAAGACCTGACCCAGATCCCAGTACTCCCAAGGTACGTGGGAAAGATCAGGCTTGTCATCCCCAGCCAGGGGAACAGGAGAATCGAAAGCCTCCAGACATGCAGGGTTTGGAGATAGTTGCTGGCGGGTGGACTGGAAAGGATTTCCACCCAGAACTCTTCCCGAGGGCCAGTCAATTTGAGGATTATGGATAGAAAACCACGGATGTCCAAGAACCAGGGGAAGCTCAGGAGACCAAATGTAACTGGATAAACTCCATATGATAATCCAGAACTCGTAGCTGAATAGGCATGTTGAGTTGCTCCACCTTCCCAGACCTTAGGGGTTGACCATCCAGCACAGTGGTCGACAACGGAATGTCCAGCTTAGTGAGAGGCAGCCCCTGTTGGCGAGCTAATGTATCCAGAAAACGATCCAGAAAACAGCCGGTAGCCCCAGATTCTATGAAAGCAGGAATGTTCAACTGCCCATTGTCCCACTGCAAGTTGGCCAGAAGCAAGGTGCATACCGTGTCGGCAGCTGGGGACTGTATCTGACTCGCCAGTATTCTCCCGTCTACTTACAAGTCATCCTGTTTCCGATCAGCTCGGGACAGGAGGCACGGAAATGTCCAGACTGTCCATAGTAAAGACAACGTTAATCAGAACGATAAGCGGAGGCTTTGGGAGTATTCACTCTTGAGATTTCTTATGTCGGCCTCAGAGAGCAAAAGCACCTGGTCATCCGGAGCAGCGACAGTGTTCCAGGATGGCTCAGTATTATCTGCCTTGACGCAAGCATAGAATGTGTTACGCTTGTGTGGGAGGGATGCTTCAGTGGGCACCGCACAGCTGGATTTTCCTTGATAGTCTGTAGTCCTTATCACATGCACGTCTGAGTTGTCACATCAATTCAAGTTTGAGTCTGTATTGTCTTTTTGCGTCCCTAATGGATTTGCGGACCTCATACCTTCTTTCCTTGTACACATCACGCGCCACCGAGTCATTGGGGTTCATTCATGTGACTTGAGTCCACAACTCTGTGAATTAGTCATTCAAAAATCATGTTAAACACTACTGTTACACAGAGTGAGTCCATGCAACTTATTATGTGACTTGTTAAGTGCATTTGAAGTCCTGAACTTATTTAGGCTTGCCATAACAAAAGGGGTTGAATAGTTATTGACTCAAGACATTTCAGCTTGTCATTCATTTGTAAAAAATTTCTAAAATCAAAAGTCCACTTTGACATTATGGGGTATTGTGTGTAGGCCAGAGCCAAAAATCACAATTCAATCCATTTTAAATGCAGGCTGTAACACAAAAAATGTGTCATATTTATTAATTTATTAATTTTTCACCTTTTATAAATTTTTCACCTTTATTTAACCAGGTAGGCCAGTTGAGAACAAGTTCTCATGTACATCTGCGACCTGGCCAAGATAAAGCAAAGCAGTGCGACACAAACAACAACACAGTTACACATGGAATAAGCAAACGTACAGTCAATAACACAATAGAAAAGTATATCTACAGTGTGTGCAAATGTAGTAAGATTAGGGAGGTAAAGGCAATAAATAGGCCATAGTGGCGAAATAATTACAATTTAAGAATTAAACACTGAAGTGATAGATGTGTAGAAGATGAATGTTCAAGTAGAGATACTGGGGTTCAAAGGAGCAAAAAATAAATAACAATATGGGGATGAGGTAGTTGGGTGGGCTATTTACAGATGGGCTGTGTACGGGTGCAATGATCAGTAAGCTGCTCTGACAGCTGATGCTTAAAGTTAGTGAGGGAGATATAAGACTCCAGCTTCAGTGATTTTTGCAATTCATTCCAATCATTGGCAGCAGAGAACTGAAAGGAAAGATGGCCAAAGGAGGAGTTGGCTTTGGGGATGACCAGTGAAATATACCTGCTGGAGCGCGTGCTACATGTGGGTGCTGCTATGGTGACCAGTGAGCTGAGATAAGGCGGGGCTTTACATAGCAAAGACTTATAGATGACCTGGAGCCAGTAGGTTTGGCGACGAATATGTAGCGAGGGCCAGCCAACAAGAGCATACAGGTCGCAATGGTGGGTAGTATATTAGGCTTTGGTGACAAAACGGATGGCACTGTGATAGACTACATCCAATTTGCTGAGTAGAGGGTTGGAGGCTATTTTGTGAATGACATCGCCGAAGTCAAGGATCATTAGGATAGTCCGTTTTATGAGGGCAGCATGATTGAAGGTTGCTGCGAAATAGGAAGCCGATTCTAGAATACATTTTGGATTGGAGCTGCTTAATGTGAGCCTGGAAGGAGATTTTCCTTCCTGTTTGGCCCTGTCCGGGGGTGTCCTCGGAGTGGGCCACAGTGTCTCCTGACCCCTCCTGTCTCAGCCTCCAGTATTTATGCTGCAGTAGTTCATGTGTCGGGGGGCTAGGGTCAGTTTGTTATATCTGGAGTACTTCTCCTGTCCTATTTGGTGTCCTGTGTGAATCTAAGTGTGCGTTCTCTAATTCTCTCCTTCTCTCTTTCTCTCTCTCGGAGGACCTGAGCCCTAGGACCATGCCCCAGGACTACCTGACATGATGACTCCTTGCTGTCCCCAGTCCACCTGGCTGTGCTGCTGCTCCAGTTTCAACTGTTCTGCCTTATTATTATTCGACCATGCTGGTCATTTATGAACATTTGAACATCTTGGCCATGTTCTGTTATAATCTCCACCCGGCACAGCCAGAAGAGGACTGGCCATCCCACATATGCTCTCTCTAATTCTCTCTTTCTTTCTCTCTCTCGGAGGACCTGAGCCCTAGGACTATGCCCCAGGAATACCTGACATGATGACTCCTTGCTGTCCCCAGTCCACCTGACTGTGCTGCTGCTCCAGTTTCAACTATTCTGCCTTATTATTATTCGACCATGCTGGTCATTTATGAACATTTGGATATCTTGACCATGTTTTGTTATAATCTCCACCCGGCACAGCCAGAAGAGGACTGGCCACCCCACATAGCCTGGTTCCTCTCTAGGTTTCTTCCTAGGTTTTGGCCTTTCTAGGGAGTTTTTCCTAGCCACCGTGCTTCTACACCTGCATTGCTTGCTGTTTGGGGTTTTAGGCTGGGTTTCTGTACAGCACTTTGAGATATCAGCTGATGTACGAAGGGCTATATAAATAGATTTGATTTGATTTTACAGTCTAGCCAGACACCTAAGTATTTGTAGTTTTCCACATATTCTAAGTCAGAACCGTCCACAGTAGTGATGCTACACGGGCGGGTGGGTGCGGGCAGCGATTGGTTGAAGAGCATGTATTTAGTTTTACTTGCATTTAAGAGCAGTTGGAGACCATGGAAGGAGTGTTGTATGGCATTGAAGCTCATCTGGAGGATTGTTAACCTCTCTGATCTCCCAAACCCGGATCCGGTATCGTGACTACAGCCTCAAGCTCATTACCATAACGCAACGTTAACTATTCATGAAAATCGCAAATGAAATGAAATAAATATGCCATCTCTCAAGCTTAGCCTTTTGTAAACAACACTGTCATCTCAGATTTTCAAAATATGCTTCTCAACCATAGGAAAACAATAATTTGTGTAAAAGTAGCTAGCTAGCATAGCATTTAGCGTTAGCATTAGCGTTAGCATCCAGCACGCAACATTTCAACAAAAACATAAAAGCCTTCAAATAAAATAATTTACCTTTGAAGAACTTGTGATGTTTTCAATGAGGATACTCTCAGTTAGATAGCAGATGCTCAGTTTTTCCAAAAAGATTCTTTGTGTATTAGAAATAGCTCCGTTTTATACATCACATTTGGCTACCAAAAAAAAACGAAAATTCAGTCCTCAAAATGCGAACTTTTTTCCAAATTAACTCCATAATATCGACTGAAAACATGGCAAACGTTGTTTAGAATCAATCCTCAAGGTGTTTTTCACATATCTCTTCATTGATATATCGTTCTTGGACGCATGGTTTCTCCCCTCAATGCAATGGAAAAGTACAAGCAGCTGGCAATTGCGCACCGAATTCCACGCAGGACACCAGGCGGACACTTGGAAAATGTAGTCTCTTATGGTCAATCTTCCAATGATATGCCTACAAATACGTCACAATGCTGCTAACACATTGGGGGAACGACAGAAAGTGTAGGCTCATTCCTTGCGCAATCACAGCCATATAAGGAGACAATGGAAAACAGAGCTTCAGAAATTCTGCTCATTTCCTGGTTGACGCATCATCTTGGTTTCGCCTGTAGAATGAGTTCTGGGGCACTTACAGACAATATCTTTGCAGATTCTGAAACTTCAGAGTGTTTTCTTTCAAAAAACGGAATATGCATAGTCGAGCATCTTTTCGTGACAAAATATCGCGCTTAAAACGGGAACGTTTTTTATCCAAAAATGAAATAGCGCCCCTAGAGATCAAAGAGGTTAACACTGTCCAAAGAAGGGCCAGAAGTATACAGTATGGTGTCGTCTGCGGATCGGTGGATCAGAGAATCACCAGCAGCAAGAGCGAAATCATTGATGTAATCTGAAAAAATAGTCGGCCCGAGAATTGAACCCTGTGGCACCCCCATAGAGACTGCCAGAGGTCCAGACAACAGGCAGCAAGAACTCCTCCGATTTGACACAATGAACTCTATCTGAGAAGTAGTTGGTGAACCAGGCGAGGCAGTCATTTGAGAAACCAAGGCTATTGAGTCTGCCGATAAGAATGCTGTGATTGCCAGAGTCGAAAGCCTTGGCCACGTCGATGAAGACTGCTGCACAGTATTGTCTTTTATCGATGGCGGTAATGATATTGTTTATGACCTTGAGCGTAGCTGAGGTACACCCATGACCAGCTCGGAAACCAGATTGCATTGCGGAGAAGGTACGGTGGGATTTGAAATGGTCGGTAATCTGTTTGTTAACTTTGCTTTCAAAGACTTTAGAACGGCAGGGTAGGATAGATATAGGTCTGTAGCAGTTTGGGTCTAGAGTGTCTCCCCCTTTGAAGAGGGGGATGACTGCGGCAGCTTTCCGATCTTTAGCGATCTCAGACGATACGAAAGAGAGGTTGAACAGGCTAGTAATAGGGGTTGCAACAATTGCGGTTTATAGTTTTAGAAAGAGAGGGTCCAGATTGTTTATCCCAGATGATTTGTAGGGATCCAGATTTTGCTGCTCTTTCAGAAAATCAGCTATCTGGATTTGGGTGAAGGAGAAGTGGGGTAGGCCAGTTGCTGGGGGTGGTGCAGAGCTGTTGACCGGGGTAGTCGTAGCCAGGTGGAAAGCATGGCCAGCCGTGGCAAAATGCTTATTGAAATTCTCGATTGTCGTAGATTTATCAGTGGTGACAGTGTTTCCTAGCCTCTGTGCAGTGGTCACCTGGGAGGAGGTGCTCTTATTCTTCATGGACTTTACAGTGTCCCAGAACTTTTTGGAGTTTGTGCTACAGGATGCAAATTTCTGTTTGAAAAAGATATCATCTGCTTTCCTAACTGCCTGTGTATATTGGTTCCTAACTTCCCTGAAAAGTTGCATATCGCGGGGGCTATTCAATGCTAATGCAGTATGACTAACACAAAAACATCTTGTGGCAAGGGCAATCAAGTCGGAAGTGAACCAAGGGCTATATCTGTTCTTAGTTCTACATTTTTTGAATGGGGCATGCTTATAATAAGATAAGATAAGATGGTGAGGAAAGCACTTTTAAAGAATTACCAGGCATCCTCTACTGACGGAATGAGCTCAATATCATTCCAGGATACCCGGACCAGGTCAATTAGAAAGGCCTGCTCGCTGAAGTGATTTTCGGAGCAATTGACAGTGGTGAGGGGGGTCGTTTGACCACGGACCCATTACGAACGCAGGCAATGAGGCAGTGATTGCTGAGATCCTGGTTGAAGACAGCAGAAGTGTATTTAGAAGGCAGGTTGGTCAGGATGATATCTATGAGGGTGCCCGTGTTTATGGATTTAGGGTTGTACCTGGTAGGTTTAATGATAATTTGTGTGAGATTGAGGGCATCTAGTTTAGATTGTAGGACGGCGTGTTAAGCATATCCCAGTTTAGATCACCTAACAGTATGAACTCTGAAGATAGATGGGGGGCAATTATTTCACATATGGTGTCCAGGGCACAGCTGGGGGCTGGGGGGGTCTATAACAAGTAGCAACAGTGAGAGACTTTTTTCCTGGAAAGATGGATTTTTAAAAGTAGAAGCTCGAACTGTTTGGGCACAGACCTGGATAGCATGACAGAACTCTGCAGACTATCTCTGCAGTAGATTGCATCTCCACACCCTTTGTCAGTTCTATCTTGGTGGGAAATGTTGACGTTGGGGATGGACATTTCAGAATTTTTGGTGGCTTTCCTAAGCCAGAATTCAGACACAGTAATACGTCAATGGGTGTAAATACTTTCTGAAGGCAATGTATATTCCTCAATGTTAATGGATGAGTCCAGGGTGGTTGAATCTTTGAACATATTCCAATCAGTATTCTCAAAACAATCCTGCAGCATTGACTCTGCCTCTGTCCAGCACCTCACTATTCTCTGTGTTGGTGGCTCCCTCTGAGTTGCTGATTGTAGGCGGGAAGTAGGAACAGAGAGATTTAATCTGATTGGCCAAAGTGGGGGCGGGGGGTGGCTTTGTACGCATCACCGATGTTTGTGTATTCATGTTCATGCACAGCGGATCCTCCTCTGGGGAAGGACACATGTTGGTGATATTTTGGGAAAATGTGTTTTAGACAGGCTTGGTTAAATCCACCCGCGACAATAAGGACTGCTTCCGGGTGAGAGGATTCTTGTTGGTTAATGATCCTATACAGTTCACTGAGTTCCGCCTTGGTGTTTGCTTGTGGCGGTAGATGCTGTTATAATAACACGTGAATTCCCTCGGCATATAGTGGGGTCAGCATTTTAATATCAGAAACTCCAGTTCAGGTGAACAGGAGCGTGCAATGTTTTCAACTTCAGTACACCAGGAATTGTTTATGAGGAAACATACCCCTCCTCCTGACTCTTACCAGGAGCCGCCAATCGATCCATTTGGAATATGGAGAAGCCATCTGGTTGAATAGCAGAGTCGAGTATATTGTCTCAAAGCCATGTCTCAGTAAAAACAAAGACATAATGTCCCTTTGCAATTGAAGCCTTTCTCTGAGTTCACAAAGTTTATTTTCCAGCGATTGGACATTAGCCATCAGGATACTAAGAAGAGGAGGCCACGTAGCCTAGCTTGGAGTCCCCCTTTCCTTCCTCTTCTTTGTTGCCTTAGGTAATCTTGGCCAAGAGCAACAGGTAAGCCCACTGTGCAGGGAACAAATCCAGAAGTGTTTGTCAGTCATAGAAAATAATTGCACGAACATTCTGAGCTAACAAAGCAATAACTCAAAAATAAAATAAAAAAGCAAAGTTGAGAAGGAACTGGAAAGATGCGCACCCTCCTCAGCGCCAAACATATTATGCTTTTTACCTGTGCAACTAGAGGTGGAAAAACTCAAGATCACCTTTACTCCACACACACAAATTTGGCAAATATCCCCATGACTCTATCCTCCTGATTCCTGCTTACAAGCAAAAACTCAAACAGGAAGTACCAGTGATGTGCTCAATAAGGAACTGGTTTGATGAAGTGCATGCTAAGCTACAGCACTGTTTCGCTAGCAAAGACTGGAATTTGTTCCGGGATTTATCCGATTGCATTGAGGAGTTTATCACGTCAGTCACCGGCTTCATTAATAAGTGCGTCAGCGACATCATCCCCTCAGTGACCGTAGATACATATCCCATGGATTACAAGAAGCCATGGATTACAAGAAACATCCACACTGAACTAATGGCTAGAGCTGCCGTGTTCAAAGAGCGAGACACTAATCCGGGTGCTAATAAGAAATCCTGCTATGCCCTCTGATGAACAATCAAACAAGCAAAACATCAATACAGAACTAAAATCACATACTACTAGACCAGTTCTGAAGCTGGGCAGATGTGGCAGGGCTTGCAAACTATCACGGATTACAAATGGAAACCCAGCCGCAAGCTGCCCAGTGATACAAGCCTACCAGACGAGCTAAATGCCTTATATGCTCGCTTCGAGGCAAGCAACACTGAACCATGCATGAGAGCACTAGCTGTTCCAGATGACTGTGTGATCAAGCTCTCCATAGCTGATGTGAGGAAGACCTATAAACAGGTTGACATTTACAAGGACAGAAGGATTATCAGGAATTGTACTCAGAGAATGCGCTGACCAGCTGGCAAGTGTCTTCACTGACATTTTTAACCTCTCCCTGATCCACTCTGTAATGCCTACATGTTTCAAGCAGACCACCATAGTCCCTGTGTCTAAGAACGCCAAGGTACCCTGTCTAAATGACTATCACCCCGTAGCACTCACATCTGTAGCCATGACATGCTTTGAAAAGCTGGCCATGGTTCACATCAACACCATCATCCTAGACAACCTGGACCTACTCCAATTCGCATGCTGCCCCAACAGATCCACAGATGATTCAATATCTATTGCACTCCATGCTGCCCATTCCCATCTAGACAAGAGAAACACCTATGTTAGGATGCTGTTCATTGACTACAGCACACCATAGTGCCCTCCAAGCTCATTACTAAGCTAAGGACCCTGGGAACCGGGGACTGAACACCTCCCTCTGCAACTGGGTCCTGGACTTCCTGATGGGCCGTCCCCAGGTGATGAGGGTAGGCAATAACACATCTGCCACGCTGACCCTCAACACAGGGGCCCCTCAGCAGTGCGTGTTAAGTTCCCTTCAGGACTGTTCAACCTTGAATGCGTCGCCGAACACCATCATTAAGTTTGCTGACGTCACAACAGGGGTTGGACTTATCACAGATGATGATGAGACTGCCTATAGGGAAGAGGTCAGAGACCTGACAGTGTGGTGCCTGGACAACAACCTCAACGTCAGCAAGACAAAGGAGCTGATCTTGGACTATGGATCACCACTGGGTATTGCAACTGTTTTTCATCCGACTGCAAGGCGCTACAGGGGGTAGTGAGTACTGCCCAGTACATCACTGGGGCCAAGCTCCCTGTCATCCAGGACCTCCATACCAGGCAGTGTCAGAGGAGAAGGCCCTACAAATTGTCAGACTCCAGCCACCTAAGTCATAGACTATTCTTTCTGCTACCGCATGACAAGCGGTACTGATGCACTAAGTCTGGAACCCACAGGACCCTGAACAGCTTCTACCCCCAAGCCGTTACAGCCTATTCTAAAATGTATTAAATTGTTTTTTACCCTCATCAATCTACACACAATACCCCATAATGACAAAGCAAAATTTATAAATAAATAAGTAACTGAAATATCACATTTACATAAGTATTCACACCCTTTACTCAGTACTTTGTTGAATAACCTTTGGCAGCAATTACAGGCTCGAGTTTTCTTGGGTGTGACGCTACAAGCTTGACACACCTGTATTTGTGGAGTTTCTCCCAATCTTCTCTGCAGATCCTCTCAATCTCTGTCAGGTTGGATGGGAAGCGTTGCTGCACAGCTATTTTCAAGTCTCTCCAGAGATTTAGATCGGGTTCAAGTCCGGGCTCTGGCTGGGCCACTCAAGGACATTCAGAGACTTGTCCCGAAGCTAATCCTGCGTTGTCTTGGCTGTGTGCTTAGGGTCATTGTCCTCTTGGAAGGTGAACCTTCGCCCCTGGCTGAGGTCCTGAGTGCTCTGGAGCCGGTTTTAATCAATGATCTCACAGTACTTTCATCTTTGCTTCGAACCTGACTAGTCTCCCAATCCCCTGAAAAACATCCCAACAGCATGATGCTTCCACCACCATGCTTCACCGTAGGGATGGTTCCAGGTTTCCTCCAGATGTAACGCTTGGCATTCAGGCCAAATAGTTCAATCTTGATTTCATCAGACCAGAGAATCTTGTTTCTCATGGTCTGAGAGTTTAGGTGCTTTTTGGCAAACTCCAAGTGGACTGTCATGTGCCTTTGACTGAGGATTGGCTTCTGTCTGGCCACTCTACCATAAAGGCCTGATTGGTGGAGTGCTGCAGATAGGGTTGTCCTTCTGGAAGGTTCTCCCAATTTCCACAGAGTAACTATATAGCTCTGTCAGAGTGACCATTGGCTTCTTGGTCACCTCCCTGACCAAGGCCCTTCTCCGATTGCTCAGATTGGCCAGGCAGCCAGCTCTACGAAGAGTCTTGGTGGTTCCAAACCTCTTCCGTTACGGAATGATGGAGGCCACTGTGTTCTTGTGGACCTTCAATGCTGCAGAAATGTTTTTGTACCTTTCCCCAGATCTGTGCCTCGACACAATCCTGTCTCGGAGCTCCACGGACAATCCCTTCGACCTCATGGCTTGGTTTTTCCTTTGACATGGACTGTCAACTGTGGGACCTTATATACACAGGTGTGTGCCTGTCACACCCTGACCATTGGAGTGCCTTTTTATTCTCTATTTTGGTTAGGTCGGGGTGTGACATGGGTGGGTAATCTAGATTGTTTTATTTCTATGTTGGCCTGGTATGGTTCCCAATCAGAGGCAGCTGTTTAGCGTTGTCTCTGATTGGGAATCATATTTAGGCAACCATTTCCCCACTGGGTTTTTGTGGGATCTTGTTTACGTGTAGTTGCCTGTGAGCACTCCATAGCTTCATGTATCGTTTGCTTTTTATTGTTTTGTGCGTTTCACGTCAGTAAATATGTGGAACCCATATCACGCTGCACTTTGGTCCGAATGTTCTTACGACGATCGTGGCAGTGCCTTTCCAAATCATGTTCAATCAATTGAATTTACCACAGGTGGACTCCAATCACGTTGTAGATACATCTTAAGGATGATCAATGGAAACAGGATACACATGAGCTCAATTTCGAGTCTCATAGCAAAAAATGGTCTTATGTAAATAAGGTATTTCTGTTTGTTTTTTTATAAATTCACAGAAGTTTCAAAAAACCTGTTTTTTGCTTCACCATTATGGGGTTATAGATTATAGATGGGGTTATGGGGTTATAGATGTGTAGATTGATGTTATTAGATTGATGTTATTGTGTGTAGGATGTTTATTTATTTAATCAATTTTAGAATAAGGCTGTAATGTAACAAAATGTGTAAAAAGTCAAAGGGTCTGAATACTTTCCGAATGCACTGTAGTTATCGTGAACAATAAAAAACAGTTATTGAATTGTAACTTGTGCACTTATTAGTTCATTTTACATTACCAATGTTTCCATCAAACCATTTCATGTGAATTTATTACTTGATGCATGACAAAAGTCACAACCGGCTGTTGGAAACATGAAATGCCAGTACAATTTTATAAATGCTGACAGACAATTTGTTCATTTGACATGGTGGGATCTTTTTGTGTCGGTAAAATTAATTATCTGAGAAATGGCGGTGGAAACGCAAATATTGATATAATAACCATCATATTGAAATAAACTTGGAGTCAGGTGATATGTTGTGTGTTGATGAGTTTGATGCTTCTTTCCAATAAATATTGAGGATCTTATTCTGGTGATATGATGATCGATGCTTGGCTGCTGTTTGACAAATATAAATAATATCGCTCTTATCCATAATAATTTCATAATGTAGTTAGCCTATCTTTACTGTATATGCAAGATGTTGGCTAGGCTAGAGCGCATGTGTCAAGATCAGAGTGGGCACATTTGCTATATAATGCAAAATATTTTGGGACAACACCATCAGTAGAGTTGAAAATGTGATGGAAACCCATTTCACTTGTATTTTTCATTTGGTACATGGGAATTTAACATCAACTTTTTTTTTTATGTGCACAACGTCATCACGCACAACCTTTTTCCCTCAAATAGTAATTTTGATGGAAACACATCTGGTAGGAAAATTCACATATTGTTTTATGCAGATTTTAGGATATTCACATGAACATCTGTTGTAAATTGGATGGAAGCCTAGCTATTGATTATTTGTTTTATGTTTCCCCCCCATGTTAAACTTTTTGCATAATTTAGGTGCTTTTTCACAGGCAGTTCTGACTGATAACCTGTCTCCATATCCGAGAGAAGTCGAGGAGGAGTGTCACTTCGTCCCCAATAATACTACTAATATTTCTAACTGTACCGGTGAGAAAGAGAAGGGCAGACTTATCCATTGTCGCTGAACTGTGTTCAGACAATTTTACAGTGACATTATTGTTACGGTTTTCTTCCGTCGAAGGAGAGGAGGACCGAAATGCAGTGTGGTTATTTGTATACATCTTTAATAAAGATGAAAACACGAACAATACAAAACAACAAACGTACCGTGAAAACTTAAACAGCCTATCTGGTGCAAACAAACACAGAGACAGGAACAATCACCCACAAAACACTCAAAGTATATGGCTGCCTAAATATGGTTCCCAATCAGAGACAACCATAAACACCTGCCTCTGATTGAGAACCACTTCAGGCAACCATAGACTTTTCTAGATACTATACCACAATCCCAATACCTACAAAAAAAACAAGACAAAACACACCACATAATTAACCCATGTCACACCCTGGCCTGACCAAAATAATAAAGAAAACACAAAATACTAAGACCAAGACCAAGACAATTATGTTATCAGCCACTAGTCACATGTTCAATAAGGTATTCTGCTAATATAATCACAATAATTACAATGAAGTGCTTTGAAAGGCTGGTAATTAACACCATTATCCCAGAAACCCTAGACCATCTTCAATTTGCGTACCGCCAAAACAAATCCACAGATAATGCAATCTCTATTGCACTCCACACTGCCCTTTCCCACCTGGACAAAAGGAACACCTACGTGAGAATGCTATTCATTGACTACAGCTTAGCGTTCAACACCATAGTGCCCTCAAAGCTCATCACTAAGCTAAGGACCATGGGACTAAACACCTCCCTCTACAACTGGATCCTGGACTTCCTGATGGGCTGCCCCCAGGTGGTAAGGATAGGTAACAACACATCCGCCGCTGATCCTCAAAACAGGGGTACCAAGGGCTGCATGCTCAGCCCCCTCCTGTACTCCCTGTTCACCCACGACTGCATGGCCAGGCACGACTCCAACACCATCATGAAGTTTGCAGACGACACAACAATGGTAGTCCTGATCACCGACAACGACGAGATAGCCTATAGGGAGGTGGTCAGAGACCTGGCCGGATGGTGCCAGAATAACAACCTCTCCCTCAACGTAATCAAGACAAAGGAGATGATTGTGGACTACAGGAAAATAAGGACCAAGCACGCCCCCATTCTCATTGGTGGGGCTGTAGTGGAGCAGGTTGAGAGCTTCAAGTTCCTTGGTGTCCACATCACCAACAAATTAGAATGGTCCAAATACACCAAGACAGTAGTGAAGAGGGCACAACAAAGCCTATTCCTCCTCAGGAAACTAAAAATATTTGCCATGGGTCCTCAGATCCTCAAAAGGTTCTACAGCTACACCATCGAGAGCATCCTGACTGTTTGCATCACTGCCTGGTATGGTAACTGCTCAGCCTTTGACCACAAGGCACTACAGAGGGTAGTTTGCACAGCCCAGTACATCACTGGGGCTAAGCTGCCTGCTATCCAGGACCTCTACACCAGGCGGTGTCAGAGGAAGGCCCTAAAAATGGTCAAAGACCCCAGCCACACCAGTCATAGACTGTTCTCTCTGCTACTGCATGGCAAGTGGTACCGGAGCGCCAAGTCTAGGACCAAAAGGCTTCTCAACAGCTTTTTACCCCCAAGCCATAAGACTCCTGAACAGCTAATCAAATGGCTACCTGGAGTATTTGCATTGTGTTCCGCCCCCCAACCCCTCTTTTACGCTGCTGCTACTCTCTGTTTATCATCTATGCATAGTCACTTTAACTATACATTCATGTACATATTACCTTAATTAGCCCAACTAACCGGTGACCCGCACATTGGCTACCCGGACTATCTGCATTGTGTCCCGCCACCCCCAACCTGCCAACTCCTCTTTATGCTGCTGCTACTCTCTGTTTATCATATACGCATAGTTACTTTAACCATACCTAAATGTACATATGGCCTCACTGGTCCCTGTATATAGCCTCGCTCCTGTTATTGCCTCGCAACTGTATTTAGCCTCGCTACTGTTATTTTCACTTTCTTTTTACTGTTGTTTTTATTTCTTTTCTTATCTATTGTTCACCTATTACCTATTTTTTTACCTTAAAAATGCACTGTTGGTTAGGGCGTGTAAGTAAGCATTTCACTGCAAGGTCTTATGTATTCGGCGATTGTGACAAATAAACTTTGATTTGATTTGAATATAGACATTTTCTTACTGTTTAGTGAAGTTCTGCCAATCTTATGTTGGAAACCATTATCAAGGAAAACGAGTTAAACACTTTGTGGAAATTGTAACCTGTTTCGTGAATACCAGTGATTCTTCTAAGGACAATAATAACTACCTGTAGGACAATGTCTCTATCACAGGTCTCCAGGTGTACAGTAAGGGGTATATCCTTAATAAAATAATTTGTGATGGTTAATTGTGCTGACTGATTGCTATGGCATGGACATGACAAATCAATGAACTTAAACACTTATCTGCCTTATGCCTCTGGTCTTCCAGTCGTCATGATCAAGAAAAAACTCCATATGCAATAATGTCGATGTCTTGCAGTTTTAACAGTATTGAGTCAAGCAAGACCTTTGTCAACTGTCTCACAAAGGACTAACTTAAAGAATGTTAATGCAAAGTTATCCATCTACTCTCTTCAAATTGGGCAAGTACACATAACTTGGAGCTATTGTTACTGGACATATATGCATAGATTGGTGTGTTTAAAAATTGGTTTTGGCTTTGGTTATATTTTACTGTAGCTACTGTATCTAGAAGTGACCACAGTTATTTGTGTGATTCAACGTCTTAGCCTGTTAGCTAGCTAACATAGTTAGGGGCTGAAGATAGATAATAGTTCAGGCGATACAATTGACACATCTAGCTTCTGGAATTAGCAATCAAGGTACTTTATACAATAACAAACGAGTTGCTTGCAAGTTATCAAGGTGCACGGTAGCCTATCTAACATAGTACCAATATTTAGCTAGGATGTAAACAAACTGGATCATTGGGTGAGGCTGACCTGTCACTCCAAAAAAAGAGCAGGATAACTTAACCAGAAAATTGCAGGCAAAGATGGAAGCGTTTCATGCAATCATGATATCATTAGCTTGGTTTACATCCAATTTGCAACAGATTTTAATGTAAATATTCTAAAATCTTCATAAAACAATATTTGCATTTTCCTACCAGAGATGTTTCCATCAAACTTACTTTTTGCAGATGTAAATGTTTGCTGTGCGTGATGACGTAGTGTACATACAAATAACTTTTTCCATTAACTTGGGGCGGCAGCGTAGCCTAGTGGTTGGACTAGAAACCAAAGGTTGCAAGTTCAAATCCCCAAGCTGACAAGGTACAAATCTGTCTGTTCTGCCCCTGAACAGTCAGTTAACCCACTGTTCATAGGCCATCATTGAAAATAAGAATTTGTTCTTAACTGACTTGCCTAGTTAAATAAAGGTAAAATAAAACTGTACCTAATGAAAAATACAAGTTAAAGGCACAAAAGTAATTCCATGCAGATGGACCAAGAATAAACCAAGAGTGAAACTATGGTAAAATAATACCATTAAAACCCAATATGTCTAAGTGTAAATCAATATATCAAAAAAGTGAGAAATGTTTAATATTGTGATCCTAGAAAGCGTATGAAAATGTCCTGGAAATACAACAACCAAACAAGCAAACAAATGGAGTGGCCCAGCTCCTATCAGATGATTGTTTCAGTGCTAAACTCCTGTGTCCTAAATAAAACGAAGTAGCTGTGTTGTAAATAAAATGTCTAAAACTTAACCCACATTGCTCAAAACAGTGGGCATCCTCAATATTAGCATTTTAGTAGCCTTTACTATAAACTTTAGTTAAATAATTCAGTTAGAAGAAAATCTATCTTGTAGCCTATAAAAAGAGCAGAGTGACTGACTGCGGTTACGGATTTGCTGGAACCCAACTTGGTGTTGCTAAGAGCCAATTGTTGCTTGATCCGAAAATGTGGTCCGAGGCGCACTTTGGATTGTGTGACGCAATTTGTGGAGCCTCCAGAGGCACACAGAGGCCAAATTGAGCTCCGTACTGCATCGCTGTGCACCTCTCAAATTTTGTAACAATGCGGAAGGCTGCGCATATCTCCGCATTGACGTGTTTGGTTGACGGTAGGTGAGCGTGTGAGGTCCTGTATAAACAGAAACTCACTACCTTGACAACTTCCTTCACAACAGCTCTGTGCTGCTCGGCGAAGCGCAAGAAGTATGAATGTCTTGACTTCTGCAGAGTCCATATCACCGTAAATGCTGTACGGCCAATGCAGACGTCGGGTTGGATCTGCATGGTCCATCTGACCTCTGAAGTGGCCGTACAGCATCTACTGCGATGCAGCATCTGCAGACGTCAGGGCTTTCATACTTCTTGCTCTTAGCGGAGCAGGAAGTTGTCAAGGAAGTGAGTTTGTGTTTATGCAGGATGTACCTTCCCCACATATCGTCAGCAATAATATCAATGCGGAGCCCTCCGTATTGTTACAACATTTTGGTTGGGTTGGAGGGGGACGGTGGCTTGGGGGGGATGGAGATGGGAGGGTTTGGGGGTGGGGTGTGGAGTGGAGTGGAGTGGGAGGTTTTTCAGGGGGGACTGTGGGGGTGACTTGGTTGGTTGAGGGGCAGCTCTCGAGGGGAACTGTGGGGGGATCTTGGGATGGTTAGTGGCCTGGCGGTTGGGAGCTTGGGCTGGTGACCGAGAGGTCGATGGTTCGGGTCCCCAATTCGACTGGGTGGGGGATCTGTCCTTGTGCCCTTAAGCGTGGCGCTTGACCCTGATTGCTCCTGTGGGTTGCTCTGGATGGGTGTGTCTGCTAGATGACTGAACATAATGTTGAGCGGCTTCACTGCAGATAGATTGTATGTTTAAAATTCAAAAAAATATATATAATAATTTTGACGGGTCAGTAGGCCAGTTGTTTTGGCATGACTGAACATGTTTGATGTTTAATTTTCAGCCTTATGGTACACATTCCTTTGACATTGATATTTTAGTAATGATTCATGGGAGGTAATACTTACTTATTGTGTATGCACTCCATTATGAGCTTGACTTGCCAACATTGTTTCTGGGCTACCATTAGCAAACAGAAATACTTTTGATGTTGATGGTTTTGTATCAAATTTATATTTGGAAATCATAACTTAAATACTCGTATTCATCATTACACATTTTGTGACATACTGAATCATGAGATACTGAATGACAGTTTTATGGATAATTTACATATTCTTTTCAATTTTATTTGGTATCCTCCTGAGTGCAATGTCAATTAAAGCAGTCCCCCGCACATCTCTGATTCAGAGGGGTTGGGTTAAATGCGAAAGGCAGATTTAGGTTGGATGCATTCAGTTGTGCAACTGACCACAGGAAAAGGAGGACCGAGCACACCCCCATTCTCATTGACGGGGCTGCAGTGGAGCGGGTTGAGAACTTCAAGTTCCTTGGTGTCCACATCACCAACAAACTATCATGGTCCAAACACACATTACCTCTCAGGAGACTGAAAAGATTTGGCATGGATCCTCAGATCCTCAAAAGGTTCTACAGCTGCACCATCGAGAGCATCCTGACTGCTTGCATCACTGCCTGGTATGGCAACTGCTCGGTCTCCGACCGCAAGGCACTACAGAGGGTAGTACGTACGGCCCAGTACATCACTGGGGCCAATATTCCTGCCATCCAGGACCTCTATACCAGGCAGTGTCAGAGGAAGGCCCTAAAAATTGTTAAAGACTCCAGTCACCCTAGTCATAGACTGTTCTCTCTGCTACCGCACGGCAAGCGGTACCGGAGCGCCAAATCTAGGTCCAAAAGGCTTCTTAACAGCTTCTACCCCCAAGCCATAAGACTCCTGAACAGCTAATCAAAGGGCTAACCTGACCCCTCTTTTAAGCTGCTACTCATCTCCATTTATTATTTACTCTCTGTTTATTATCTATGCATGGTCACTTTAACTTTACCTACATGTACATATTACCGCATTTACCTCGACTAACTGGTGCCCCTGCACATTGACTCTGTACCGGTACCCCCCGTATATAACCTCGCTATTGTTATTTTACTGCTGCTATTTAATTATTTGTTACTTTTGTTTTCAATTTTTTACTTATACATTTTTTACTTAACATGTTTTTCTTCTTAACTTGTTAAAGCATTGTTGGTTAAGGGTTTGTAAGTAAACATTTCACTGTAAGATAAAATGTTGTATTCAGCGCATGTGACAAATAACATTTTATTTGACTAGGTATCCCCTTTCACATACAATATACAATATACAATGACATATAATTAGAGACACACATAATCTAGGTTTATTTATTTTTGAATTAAACACAGGAACAATCTTAACCGTTTGAGGCACTTTGGACTGGAGTATCATAATGCTAAAGGCAGAATTATGTATATACTATGAAAACAATGCAGAAAACTACTTGATTCAAGACAGATTCCTAAATATAGGAAAATATGGAGTCAACTTTATGAGGATAGATTTTTGACTATGTACATTGTATTGTATATGTCATATGTGTAAAAATGTAGCATGCATTATATGCCCCACAAAAACATCAGAAATGATCAGAAATTGGTTTACGGTAAGTTTTCAATACAACAACTTACCTTTTTCTTCTTTAACTAATTTATTCCGACAATGCCTAACGTGACAAAGCTTTGAGAAGTGGAGTGAATTAAAATATGACTTTATGGAGAACAGTGTAGCTCAAATCTTTGCTGCTGATGAAACACCATTTGTTCCATAACATGTCACATCTCTTCTTTCAACAAAACCTATACTAACTACATCCAAAATTTCTTAAACAAATAAATTATTCATGCATCATTTCTCTAAATGTCATAATACAACTCAAAATGAGTTAAAACGTTACAAGTGCAAATCTGAACAGTTCTGAATTTCTCAACAACAAAAAAATCTTCACATTTGGTTGACTGTCCATTTTTCAAACATCATGATTCAAGCATAGTACCATTAAACAGTGCTTACCACTGCATTGCTTTTAACTAGGCTAACGAGGCCACAATTGTTATAGTTAAAACCATTATAAATATTTTTTTTCAAATTAATCCAGTTCAATAGCTAGGGTAAAATTATATTGCCAGCATGGTTTATTTTATATCTCCCTATAAATCGCAAAAATTATAAAAGTTTGACTAAGCAACATATGCATATATTAATTATGTTCAGGCTATGGCATTTAAAGCACACAATAACATACTAATAATATGATCCATACTACTGTATTTGTTTGTTTGTTTGTTTAAAAAAAAATGGTTTACTATTGTTCTGAGGTCACAATGTGCCTATTTTGTGTGCTCCTGATCCGACATGTCACACTGCTGGTTTCTGTTGGTGACAAAAGTTAAATCTATATTGTAAAAAGAAAAAAGATGTTGATTCAACGTACAGTAGGATTGTGAGTTTGCTCAACAAACATGTTGTTGAGCAAACTCACAACAAAACGGTTGTGTGTGAAAATGTTGTTTAGCAAACTCACAATCCTATTGCAGCTGGTTGCCTTACAATTGTATGTTGAATGACATTGTACTTTTTACAGTGTATTCTGGCAGTGCAATCGATTCATGCACCAAAGCCTTTAATATCTTGTCTCATCTCACACATCTTCCAGTATCCACAGAATATGGTCCTGGAAATTGAAAAATGGCTTTTCAGTATGATTACTGTACCACGTGAAGTTAATCATTCTTAAATCCACACAGAAGTCTTTCCGTTCTTTACAATGGTCGCAGCATTCTCTGTAGTGGCTGATTTCGGCCTGGCTCCTTGGTTCTCCTGGGCTGTGTTGACCCTGTTCTGCTCTGCCATGGTGCCCCCAGACACTGGACTACTTGTCCTGGAGGTGGGCTGGTTCTTGTTAGTATTGTAGGTCTGGAAAGCCATGTCAAGCTGCTCTTGGGCCACCCGTAGGTGGCGGTGCAGGCTGGCCAGGTCTGAGGGGATGTTCTCGTCTGGACTGGTGCACTCTTGGTGATGTTCCAGGGCATTGTTGGCCATGTTCTTCTCATGGTGGGTGATAAGACTGTTGGGGATGATCCTGTTGGGCTTGTCTGACTTCATGACCAGGTTGTACATGGGGGGAGAGGTGGGGATGTTACGGGAGTACGGGTAGCTGTACGATGTCCGTCGCCCCCCCTGGTTCCTCCTCTTGCGGAGAGTGTCCCGGAACTTTCCGATACCCAAGTGGAACATCTCGCAAACATTAAGGAGCAGGCAGAGGCAGCTGACCACGTACATGATGAGCAAGAATATGGTCTTCTCTGTGGGCCGAGAGATGAAGCAGTCTACCTTGTGGGGACAGGGCACCTTATTGCACACATAGAACGAATTAACATGGAAGCCATAGAGAAGATACTGGCCCACCAGGAAGCCAATCTCAAATACAGCCCGGGACAGAAGCTGCAGAACGTAGATCCTCATCAGGCCCTCTTGCATGATCCGCCGGCGGCCGTCATGTTTCTGCGGCTTGGCCGGCTCCAGCTTGACCTCCTGGACTTCCACCACGTCCTCCTGGTAGATCATGGGCTCTGCATCATCGTCCTCATTCTCCAGCACCTCCTCAAGCGGGTGGCTCTCCCTCCACCTGTGGGCCTGAATGGGCTTCTTCCGGCGGTGGAACTTCCGGCGCTCCACCTCGGAAGCGCGGGCTATCTTGTGTATGGCATAGCCCAGGTACATGACAGAGGGGGTGGAGATCATGATGATCTGGAAGACCCAGAAGCGAACATGCGAAAGCGGAGCGAAGGCATCATAGCACACGTTGTCACAGCCGGGCTGCTTGGTGTTGCAGGTAAACTTGGTCTGCTCGTCCGAGTAGATGGACTCGCCCCCCACGGCAGTCAGCACGATACGGAATATGATGAGTACTGTGAGCCACACTTTCCCCACAAAGGTGGAATGGTTGTGGATCTCTTCCAGAAGACGAGTTAGAAAGCTCCAGCTCATGGTGGTCATAGAGGCTTTTCAACTAGAATCTGGGAACACAGAATAAGTATAGTTAGGGGTTTGGTTCATTAAAACTTATGCTTTTCTTTTAAAGGCCCAGTGCAGTCAAAAATGTGATTTTCTGTGTTTTATACATGTTTTCACAATATGAAGTTGGAATAATAGTGTTAAGTCAACAGGCGGTCAATTAGTTAACAGACCAATAAGAAAGAGGGTTCCAAAGCTCTCTGCCAATAACAACTAGTTTCTGGTTTTCCCCTCCCTACTCACTCCACTCTGACAGTTCTATCAAAATTCTGCTCGAGAAATTGCTCTTTGCAAAGAAACTATTGTTGTTTCTTTTTAAGCATTTTAATTGAAAACAATCATAGTAAGGTAATTCATGGTTACCCAGAAATGATTTGATATTGAGATAATCCCAACATGAAGACAAAATAAATGCATTAAAATTATATATTTTCACACAACTTTTGCTATAATAAATAGTATATGATGCCAAAGTTGCTTGGTAAGGCAAGCTGAGGCATTTAATGATCCTCAGCCCATCAGCAGTCAAAATAATCCAATTAAATTCACACTACAGTGTCAACCAAGCCGTTGGACATGCAAGACCTCAGAGGGACACAACACAACAGACTAATGTTAATTAAAAGCAACAACTATGAAGATAATCCCTGGGCCCCGTTTGAAATGAATCAAATGATTAATAGACTGTTCCCACTCACTTCCATGTGCAAAAAAACGATGTCCTAATTTGGCTTTCTTGTATGTCCTTTCTTATACACTATAATTCTTAAACGCACATAAAACTATTGTAGTCATTCTTTTTTAAATAATGTTAATGATCAATTCAATTTAGCTAAAAACACACAAATGTTTTATGACATATCACACAAATTCCTACCAGTGTGACAATGATATAACTCATTTAAATTGTAATCCATTGCATAGGCTATACCTTAGACTAGTCAAACATGTACATACATAGTGAGGGGTACCTAACTTACTGTAAAGATTACTCAAAAGCTTCTACTATTCTCATATTATTTAATGATGCAGCTTCTGATGGCTGAATGAAGGGATAACTAGATTAATTCTCCCCAGGTTAAAGGAGTGTACTGAGTGATGCAGCTGGGTGATATGAAGATAGGAGGCATATGGAGGAGGAGAGAGAGAACACATATGTGGAGGCGTCTCTGTGTGCTGGTCTCGGTATTCTGAGAGAGAATCCCTATAGGTTCCCTTGAACGTTGACCTGGGTCTCTCAGATCGGCTGTTGAATCTTAGTCTAGAGACGTCTGTCTACCTGTTAAATGTTTGTAATGTCTTAATGTAAATTGAATTTTTTGCAATCTCTTTTAAGTTCTATGGACCCCATGAAGACTAGCTGACGCCATGACGTTAGTTAATGGGATCCTAATAAAAATTCAAATTCTAGAAGTCAAAAGTAAACCATCTATACCCCAGGATGTTGTCCCACTAGTGTTACTACTCCCCTCACACACAGAGCAGGCCGACTGCCCGCTTTGTGAGTTGATAGTATCATGACTGTATAGCAGTACTGTTTTCCCTGGCGTGGGACGTGCCATCTCCCCTGATCTCCCTTCGCTGCCATTTGAGTGAACACAGTGAACAGGAGAGGCTTGTTCATCTGTCTAGCTGCCACGAGGCCTGCCCTCCAGACCCAGTGCTGCTGCTTCAGTCTCACACTGAGGAGGGAGGGAGGATCAGCTAGCACCACATGGCCAGGCCACAGATGGCAGCTACTGTGGGTAACTCTTCATCTGCCCCAGGACCAGGGGTGTAAAAAATATGTGGGTGAACCCTTATTTGAAACACTTACCTAGTGTAATAAGTTAGTAAACCGTATCTGTAAAATTACACTTCACTAAAGTAAGTCACTGCCTAGATCTTGAGGTAAGGCAGGTTTGTTTAACTGAAGCCCAATTGAGGATTATGGCTTGGCTTTATTATGAATAGTGCCCCAATTAGGGCTTGCTTTAGAGGTGGAACTGTATACAGCAATTCAGTGGTTTGTTGGTAGTTTGCAACATTATTTATTCAGTTGGTATTTCATACAGTTGAACTTGAAAAGGGAATATTTTTTTTGTAGCTTGTTAACACTACTCTTCTGCTGTGTGATATTGTACTGTTTTATTGTGGGGTCTCTAACACGTACTGTATATACCATGCTTAATGTCAGAAAGAGCAAGTTACCCATGTAAGAAAGCAATACACATGTTTTCATGCTCACAAGTCTGCTAACAGAGCCTTTGGGGAATAACAATATTTACTTTCTGTAACAACAACATGTCTTAACAAAGTATTGGAAAAATCATGATTTGAGAATGCTGTATTAATGAACGCAATTACTATCTTTATGTGTTAGTTTTAATTGTAGGCATATCTTATTTCATTCCCTTTCCTAATATAAATTAATCTTCTAAATATCGATTTCAGTATCTGGATTTAGCTGAAGGAAAAAACAACAGAGTGATATGACCAAAAAGATGCACTGTTATTATGTAGGCTATCTTTCCATTTCTGTATTACAACATATGCTTTGGGCTTCCATAGGGCTGAGGTCAATAGAAATTGGAGGCAGTTAATTCAGAAAGTGATTTTCATGTATAAATGTGGTGGGGGGGGGGGGGGGGTCTTTGAAATACTGTAAATAGCTTCTACTCCTCAGTTTATTGAGAAGTCATTGAAAATAGATACATTTTTAGTTAAGTTTACTTCATGAACTGACTGCCTTCAATTTGAATTGACCCCAGCCTTGTTCTCCCATTGAAGGCAATCGCACCTGTGGAGTGCAACTTGACTTGCCCTCAAGATCTTGACCTTGACCTTTGACCTGTGTCCTATTAAGAATAACTAATGAAAAGTTGTAGTTTATCACTTTTATTCATCATTGAACATGATCTAAACCAATATTTTGAACACGTCAAATATATTCCAAATCGTACAAGTCTGTATAAGGTGAAAACAATAACAACAACTATACCTCAATATCTTACAACCGTAGAACAAGCATTTACAAGTCTGGTGTAAACAAGTTGCAGTAGCACATGTTGCTGTAATTGCGTGGAATTTCTTCTCTGGATTTAATCTCTATCCCCATTATTGCACAGGTTGCATCACCATCTGTCTCTCCAACTGAGAACCACTAATATTAGAAATGAACAAATGTTGAGGTTGTAGCTGCCTGAGAGAATATACATGATAAAGAATTGCAAATAACTTGGTATCAGATGCAGGGGCACAACCTTGGTTTTAGAAGTGGGGGGGGGGCATATTATTATTATTTGTAAAAAAAAATATCCGGTCAGATAAACTCTCCAACAGCCTACCCGACCGCACGGAGGCGTCCGCATGGTCCTAAAGCACACCGTTGCCACCTTTTGTATCACATTCCAATGATAAAACTGGGAGAGACGTGTGTCACCCCATCCCCACTGAAAGTTGTACCCCTGGTCAGAGGTGTATGTCAAGTTGAACTACTTTTTTTTTTGCTGCAAAATACGTTTTACACAGCAGGACTAAAGGATGCAGATGTTTGAGATTAAATTGTTGTCAGAGCGAGGAGGCATATTGGGCTTTAAAGTGATGAGCATAGTGATGGTGGAAAGGATTGATACATTTACGTATGGGAATATTTTTGACGATGTATCTTTTTTGACAATATTGCAATATAATGTTTGTGCTAGTTGGCTGTTCATTTACGTTTTAGTCATTTAGCAGATGCTCTTATCCAGAGCGATTTACAGGATCAATTAGGGTTAAGTGCCTTGCTCAAGGGCACATTGTCAGACTTTTTCGTCGAGTTGGCTCAGGATTTGAACCAGTGACCTTTCAGTTACTGGCCCAAAGCTCTTAATTAATCACTAGGCTACCTGTTGCCCTTTATAGATTGTTCTCAATCTTATTTTTTAAATAGTGAGCCAATTTGTTTTCAGCACTTTTATTTCCCTGACTGATCAAAACTTGTTCTCATGGCTCTGTCTTGTCCCTCTGCAGAAGACACATGGTGAGCAATATGTTTGAAACATCGAATCGCAATAAAATCACAGCATCGAATTGCAATACAATAGAATCGTGAGAATCGCAATACAATAGAATCGTGAGAATCGCAATACAATAGAATCGTGAGAATCGCAATACAATAGAATCGTGAGAATCGCAATACATATAGAATCGTGAGAATCGCAATACATATAGAATCGTGAGAATCGCAATACATATAGAATCGTGAGAATCGCAATACATATAGAATCGTGAGAATCGCAATACATATAGAATCGTGAGAATCGCAATACATATAGAATCGTGAGAATCGCAATACATATAGAATCGTGAGAATCGCAATACATATAGAATCGTGAGAATCGCAATACATATAGAATCGTGAGAATCGCAATACACATCGTATCGGCACCTAAGTATCGTGATAATATTGCATGGTGAGGTCCCTGGCAATTTTCAGCCCTAGTTGAGCATATGGAACAAACCCCTTGAGTATTTCTAATAGACACTTATCTCAATGTTATTTCTAAGCTATACTTTTACCCTGTGGATTTAAAACGGTGGTACACCTGGCATAACAGTTTCATTTTACATTCTACTTTTGCATTTTGCATTTTTACCCAGACACAGTTTTTGGAATTTCATATTGCATTTTCAGTCTATAAAAAAGAACTATCATTCAAATTCAATCATTAACAATCAGAGACAAGTTCTTTATGGGTTGAAGTCAGCTTTCTATTTCCCAAATACAACACCTACAGTATGACAGTAGAAAATATGGTAACTGCAGAGATAGGCATCCTAGGGTTTGGAGAAAATTTTGACGGAGAACTGAGAAAACCCACCTGGAGAAGAAGTTGCACCGCACGCTCTGTTCAAACATAACTTTGTCCACATTTCCACGGCCATCTCTAGAGCTCCCGTGCATAGTCTCCACAACAGCAATGGCATGGAGGGTCCATCCTGATCCTGATCCTGATCCTGATCTGATGCCGTGACCCCCACTAGCTAACAACAACATTAGCTTCCCCACATAGTAAAAACATCAAACATCTTATAATAAGACTATATGTTATTACAGCATTTTCTGTCTATCCTCTCTCTTTTCTGTTTATCCACTGAGTGAGGACGGAACTGAACTATTTCTCCTGTGAATGCCTCACATTCTGACTCGTGTCTGGTTTCTATTACGCCAGCCTTCTGCCCAAGAAGGAAATATAAAAAAGAGAAGAAAAAAATCTCTCCCTCCCTCCCCTGGCAAGTGACCCTCATCAGAAGGGTCAAACTTAAGGACATCTGACTGCAGTTTGAAATGAACACCCACCCAGCTGAGGGAGGCTTGTTAGTGGCAATACCCCCACCCTTTTCTTCCCCACCCACCCCCTATAGCTCAACACTGCTCAATACCCAGCCCCTATAGCTCAATACTGCTCAACACCTACCCACTATAGCTAAACACGGCTCAATACCTAGCCCCTATAGCTCAACACTGCTCAATACCCAGTCCCTATAGCTCAACATTCCTCAATACCCAGCCCCTATAGCTCAACACTGCTCAATACCCAGTTCCTATAGCTCAACATTGCTCAATACCCAGCCCCTATAGCTCAACACTGCTCAATACCCAGCCCCTATTGCTCAACACTGCTCAACACCCACACCCTATAGCTCAACACTGCTCAATACCCAGTCCCTATAGCTCAACATTCCTCAATACCCAGCCCCTATAGCTCAACACTGCTCAATACCCAGTTCCTATAGCTCAACATTGCTCAATACCCAGCCCCTATAGCTCAACACTGCTCAATACCCAGCCCCTATTGCTCAACACTGCTCAACACCCACACCCTATAGCTCAACACTGTTCAATACCCAGTCCCTATTGCTCAACATAGCTCAATACCCAGCTCCTATAGCTCAACAATGCTCAATACCCAGCCCCTATTCCTCAACATTGCTCAATACCCAGCCCCTATAGCAAAACACTGCTCAACACCAACCCCCTATAGCTCAACACTGCTCAACACCCACCCCCTATACCTCAACACTCGGTAAGTAACACACATGACAGCTCTCCATCTCTCTGCCACTTCTCTGATCTCAGCAACACATGGTTATCTCCACACAACTGCCTCTCCTCACCTCCCCATACCTAGGCTACCTGTACAGCTATAGTTCTGTATGTGATAGCTTGCCTTGAAAATGCACAATGTGTAAAGTAGCCGCATCTTCACAGTAGTTGGCATATGGCTAGTCATGCGTGTGAGTGCTCTCACTCTCTCTCTCATTCACACACACACACACACACATACGGAACAACTGTACTTCTACTTATATGTCATAATTATAACAGGTGTCCTCAATTGTAACAACAACAATAGAGAAAGAGTGAGAGGGAGAGCCTGCTGGGATATCCACTCTCCAAAGTGCCACCCAGAGATAAAAACCACATTGCCTTACACCAGATTCGTTTGAATGTATCCAACAGGTACGCTCAGTCATATCAGATGTCCAAATATTTAGACGTTCCATCCAGGCGGATGGCCAAAGATGGGACTGGTGGACAGGTCCCACTCTGCCCTACGTTCCGCGTCTTTTCCGACATGGTGTTTATGCTCAAGGCTTTTTGTCAGGCCGTAGAACTGGAACGCAATAGCACACAATGTTAAATAGTGCATGTGCCAGCTTTTTTCACATGACTAAAATAGCACCTATGGGTACAGTGGAAGCAAACCATGCCTTATTCATATTGTATTGTTCTCTGCCCATATTCTATATCCCTACTTCATAACTATTCAACCTGGACTCTGGGGTAGACCTAATATAGTAAACCTAAATCTGTCTCCCTCCATTTATCATGATATGTAACACTTTGTATGGTATGTATACATTTTTTGGGCTTAAGTAACCTTCTGTCTTATGTAAACATACCAAATGCAACATATCATACTTTTGAGAATAATTTGATTGTCACAGATTTACATATACTATGTTACGTCCAGTCTTTAAGGCCAGGCTGAAATATTTGTATCCAAGGAGAAATCATAGTTCATATACATAAGTTGTAATTGGAAAAATCATTCCCCAATGTGCTAGCTATTGTACTCTATGCTATTTAATACTGTAAGTGACCTTGAGCTAAACTCAAATACCTTTGGTGCACAACAGTATAAAGAAAACAGTATCTGGCTAATGTTAAAATAAATGTATCTGGCCAGTGTTACAATGAACATATAGCTGTGTTGTGTAGTGACTTACAGTCTTCCCCCGAAAGATACCTCAATGACGCCAATAATCATAATTAAATTAAGTATATCTGGATATAAAGCAGATGCAAGCCTTATCCATCTCTGTTGTTAGTATACTGGGGTGTGTGGGTAACACATTTGTCATTTGTATCAACTGTAATTTGATGTTTCACATCAATGTTTTATTTCTGCTCAGACATCACTGGAAACCTCGGACGCAGGATTAGGGTTACTGGTCATATTTTTCATCTGGGGACAAGTATTTTCAGAAAAAAAAGTAATTATTTAACAGTTCTTAAAGACAAACGTTGGCTATTTTTTAACTTCCTGTTGAAAAGCAATATCCCATGTATAAATACAGTAATGTACACACACTTATTAAGGGGAACAACATATGTTTACACAACTGCAAACTTCAAGGAGAAGGCTATTCAAGGAGTTGATCTGATGTGATGGCATTTGCCTCCCCCCTGGCTTGCAGGAACAGTAGAAGACAAAAGAGGCCCACTTGAAATATACTTTTTTTTAAATTCAAGCATGAGAGTATGATATGGGAGTCCAGTGAAAAGTGATCCGACTTAAGAGAGAGTGGAGAGCTGTGTGAGAGAGTGGAGAGCTGTGTGAGAGTGTGGAGAGCTGGGTGAGAGTGTGGAGAGCTTTGTGAGAGTGTGGAGAGCTGTGTGAGAGTGTGGAGAGCTTTGTGAGAGTGTGGAGAGCTGGGTGAGAGTGTGGAGAGCTGGGTGAGAGTGTGGAGAGCTGGGTGAGAGTGTGGAGAGCTTTGTGAGAGTGTGGAGAGCTGTGTGAGAGTGTGGAGAGCTGGGTGAGAGTATGGAGAGCTTTGTGAGAGTGTGGAGAGCTGGGTGAGAGAGTGGAGAGCTGTGTGAGAGTGTGGAGAGTTTTGTGAGAGTGTGGAGAGCTTTGTGAGAGTGTGGAGAGCTGGGTGAGAGTGTGGAGATCTGGGTGAGAGTGTGGAGAGCTGTGTAAGAGTGTGGAGAGCTGGGTGAGAGTGTGGAGAGCTTTGTGAGAGTGTGGAGAGCTGGGTGAGAGTGTGGAGAGCTGTGTAAGAGTGTGGAGAGCTGGGTGAGAGTGTGGAGAGCTTTGTGAGAGTGTGGAGAGCTGGGTGAGAGTGTGGAGAGCTTTGTGAGAGTGTGGAGAGCTGGGTGAGAGTGTGGAGAGCTGTGTGAGAGTGTGGAGAGCTGTGTGAGAGTGTGGAGAGCTGGGTGAGAGTGTGGAGAGCTTTGTGAGAGTGTGGAGAGCTTTGTGAGAGTGTGGAGAGCTGGGTGAGAGTGTGGAGAGCTGGGTGAGAGTGTGGAGAGCTGGGTGAGAGTGTGGAGAGCTTTGTGAGAGTGTGGAGAGCTGGGTGAGAGTGTGGAGAGCTGGGTGAGAGTGTGGAGAGCTGGGTGAGAGTGTGGAGAGCTTTGTGAGAGTGTGGAGAGCTGGGTGAGAGTGTGGAGAGCTGGGTGAGAGAGTGGATAGCTGTGTGAGAGTGTGGAGAGCTGGGTGAGAGTGTGGAGAGCTTTGTGAGAGTGTGGAGAGCTGGGTGAGAGTGTGGAGATCTGGGTGAGAGTGTGGAGAGCTTTGTGAGAGTGTGGAGAGCTGGGTGAGGGTGTGGAGAGCTTTGTGATAGTGTGGAGAGCGGGGTGAGAGTGTGGAGAGCTGGGTGAGAGTGTGGAGAGCTGGGTGAGAGTGTGGAGAGCTGGGTGAGAGAGTAGAGAGCTGGGTGAGACTGTAGAGAGCTTTGTGAGAGTATAGAGAGCTGGGTGAGAGAGTAGAGCGCTGGGTGAGAGTGTGGAGAGCTGGGTGCGAGTGTGGAGAGCTGGGTGAGAGTGTGGAGAGCTGGGTGAGAGAGTAGAGAGCTGGGTGAGTGTGGAGAGCTGGGTGAGAGAGTAGAGAGCTGGGTGAGAGTGTAGAGAGCTTTGTGAGAGTATAGAGAGCTGGGTGAGAGTGTGGAGAGCTGGGTGAGAGTGTGGAGAGCTGGGTGAGAGAGTAGAGAGCTGGGTGAGTGTGGAGAGCTGGGTGAGAGAGTAGAGCGCTGGGTGAGAGTGTAGAGAGCTGGGTGAGGGAGTGGAAAGCTGGGTGAGAGTGTGGAGAGCTGGTTGAAGGAGTGGTGAGCTGGGTGAGAGTGTGGAGAGCTGGGTGAGGGAGTGGTGAGCTGGGTGAGAGTGCTCAAGAAGAGAATATTGGCCATTTTAGTGGTTGAGACGTGAGGCGGTGTGAGTGAGTGGACAGAGTGGGGTGCTGGCTCTGAAACCAAGCCAGCTGGGCCTGAAGGACCCATCCTCCAGAGGCCTTGCTTCAAAACATCCCCTCCTCCACACATCCCTCCCTCCCCCAATCTGACTGAGGAGATCTAGAGGAGAAAAGGGGATGCTGCTGGAATGACTGGAGCATTAGGAGTTCATCTAGCCAGCCATGTGCTGTGCTGTCCCTGGGGGAAGCAACACAGTCAGGCCATCACGTGGCTTCTTCTCCAAGTCGGATCACATGCACAGCTCCAAAATCTTGCTGCCATCCAAAAGACACAGATGGTCCAGTAACTAGCCTATTTATATACATGTTCTGGTTATTATAAGTTAGTCATTATATATTAAGTGGTGCTCACTCAGTTAATAACTAAGACAGTGTTTGAAACTTTCTGTTCAAGCTCGGCATTTAATGTAATCTCCAATTGAAAAAATGCCACTCAATTTAACCTCTACTGTGTCCCTAAACCGGGACGGTTGTTGCTCAATATGCAATAATGTGACTAGAAAACTTTGAATACAACAGCCAAATTTCCGAGACATGTCTTATATGGGCAGAAAGCTTAAATGATTGTTAATTTATCTGCAGTGTCCAATTTACAGTAGCTATTGCAGAAATACAATGCTGTTGTTTGAGTATAGTGCACAACAACGGAACACTTTTATTACGGCAATTGGTTTGATACATTCACCTCTGAAGGTAAATTAATGTACTTACGTTCAGTATCTTGCTCTGATTTGTCATCCTGAGGGTCCCAGAGATAAAATGAAGCATAGATTTGTTTGATAAAATGAATTTTATATTTAAATGTAGGATCTGGGTTCCACAGTTTGATCCCACTACTGTCTCTGACTCCTCCCTCCCGGCCATCTACATGTGTGAAGATTTGTGTATTTTCTGTAGGGAAGCTAATGATCCATCAAATATGACATTCCTGGGAGTGTGTAAACTTAATTTTGTATTATTATAGCATTTTTGTATGTTCTGTATAGTTATGTACTTGAAAATGTATAAATTGACCAATTCGGCACGTTTGCGCAAACTCCTGGCAGACTTGATACAAAATATTGTGTAGGGATGTAATTCTTCACTGGATCAGTCTGAAACGTTGCACACACTGCTTCCATCTTGTGGACAAAATCTAAATTACACTTAGGATCCTACCTTAATGTATGACCTTTCTCTTGCATTTCAAAAATAATGGATTTTTTTTTTTTTGAAAACATGTTTTTTTGTTTGTATTATCTCTTACTAGATCTAATGTGTTATTCTCCTACATTCTTTTCACATTTCCACTAACGTCAAAGTGTTTCCTTTAAAATGGTATCAAGAATGTGCGAGTGTGGAGAGCTGGGTGAGAGTGTGGAGAGCTTTGTGAGAGTGCGGAGAGCTGGGTGAGAGTGTGGAGAGCTGGGTGAGAGTGTGGAGAGCTGGGTGAGAGTGTGGAGAGCTGGGTGAGAGAGTAGAGAGCTGGGTGAGTGTGGAGAGCTGGGTGAGAGAGTAGAGAGCTGGGTGAGAGTGTAGAGAGCTTTGTGAGAGTATAGAGAGCTGGGTGAGAGAGTAGAGAGCTGGGTGAGAGTGTAGAGAGCTGGGTGGAGAGCTGGGTGAAAGGTTCTGAGTGAAAAAAAGGGTAATATCTTTAAGAGGTTTTAAGGGTGTGATGGTAAACTGACAGAAAATGTAAGTTTGTGTTGGCTATCCCATCCAAGAATTGTATCTACTCAAAATAAAAGTACAAAACTATTTGTTGAGTTGACAAACAGATTCATTTTAGTGTGTCATCTTTTGCTGCACAAAATGGTGCATGCTGTTCAAACAACCCTTTACACAAGCATTTGATAAGCGCACAATTATACAATGTATTTGTGAGACCCTAATGCTCAATGTCAATCAGTTATCACCTTCAAGAGGTCGTTGAGAGTTATGTTGTCTGTCTGCAGTGGAATTTAAATGATGCAACAACAAGGACAACAAGAAGTGAACATCTCGACAGCTTTCCTCTCCTCAGCCCTTTGCCAATGTCACCCAGACACAGAGAGTTTTTTCTCTCTGCAGAACTAAGTTAATGGGAGCCGACTGGGGGCCACAGAGGTCTGTGTTTTATGTAACAGATCAAGCACAGCCATGTGACTTGGACGGGGCCCCCCAGAGAAAAGAGTGACACAAGACACCAGAGAAAAGCATGCAACTCTATCGATGCTTGCCCCCCCTTCTCCTTTCCCCCACACCATCCAACTGCTCTTCCCAGGCAGCACAGAGCAGAGTGGGTTATATCCTATAGGCTTCCTGAGAGTGGTGGCAGTCCTCTCTCATTTGTTCACTTTTCTTTCCGTTTTTTATCCAAGCCTATTCTATCCTACCCCCTGGCTCTGTGCGTCCCGTGCCAGTTTGATGGAGGCTCCAGTCCACTGAAGCGACTGGGGATAAAGAGCCTAGAGGTGAATGCCAACATTATCCCAGAAAAACTTCCTTCAGCTGAGCTTGGACGTCTACTCTTAGTCAACAAGGCGTAGCAATATAGTTGTGTAGGACGTGGTAACATATTGCACAAGATCCCTGACATTTTGCTGTACATTTATATAATAGAATAATGTACATCTGATGTAGAACATAAATAGCCTGTAAACTTTGACTGCCCCAAACAACTTGAGAATTAATTGGAATGGTTGAAGTACTCTTCCTCCAATGAAAACCCTTGCTTATCATTACGTAAGAACTATGCATACGCTGTAACTCCATACAATTTCTTAGAACAAACACGGACAAAGAGGACATTTCTACAACTACAGCCAAAAAGGAAGTTCCAATAGAACATTGGGCCTGCTAAATATCTAACTGGAGGTTTTGGTTGTATTGTGTTCAGATAGTATAAACACACTAAGAATTAAGTCTTCTCTATGCAGACATTCTGGACGAATGTATATTGAGACAGAACCTCTCGCCTGAAGACTGGCATTGCCTGTAGGGTTGACATGATGAGCAGACATCCATGTCCCGTTAATGTTTATGCAAGTTGAGAGAAATAGTGGAAAAGCATATGCTGCTGTGTCTATTCTGGGGTCAGTAGGAAGTGATGTATCAGTGCTCTGTCTTTCAGGCAGATGTTGCACTTGGAGTGAGTGAGATGTAAGCCTAAGGACTGTCTTAAATTCAGTTTCTGCAGTGATTTTCTAAAAGTGATTTGTTTGTTCATTTAATGGATGATCCCAAAAATGTAATTAGTATTACCTGAGGTACACCAATCCTATTTTCTGCACGTTTGGTAGGTAGTATCTAGAAAGCATGTATTACCTCACCCACATACAGTCAGGTCCATAAATATTTGGAGTTATTATCATTATTTCTCTGTACGCCACCACAATGGATTTGAAAGGAAACAATCAAGATGAGCAATTTGAGGATACTTACATCCAAATTGGGTGAATAGTGTAGGAATTACAGCACTTTTATGTGGTCTCCCCAATTTTAGGAGCTCAAAAGTAATTGTACAAACTTACATATTAATACATTCAATTGTGAGTTTTTATACTTGGTTGCAAATCCTTTGCAGTCAATGACTGCCTGAAGTCTGGAACCCATAGACATCAACTGCTGGGTTTCTTCCCTGGTGATGCTCTGCCAGGCCTTTACTGCAGCTGTCTTCAGGTCCTGCTTGTTCTTGGGGTGTTTTGCTTTCAGTTTTACCTTCAGCAAGTGAAATGCATGCTCAATTGGATTCAGGTCAGGTGATTGACTTGGTCATTGCAGAACATTCCACTTCTTCACCTTAAAAAAGTATTGGGTTGCTTTCGCAGTGTGCTTTGGGTCATTGTCCATCTGCACTGTGAAGTGCCATCCAATGAGTTTTGAAGCATTTGGCTGAATCTGAGCAGAGAATATAACCCTAAACACTTCAGAATTCATCCTGCTGCTTTTGTTAGCAGTCACATCATCAACAAATACAAGTGAACCAGTTCCATTGGCAGCCATACATGCCCACGCCATAACTCTACCTCCACCATGCTTCACATATGAGGTGGTAAGCTTCAGATCGTGAGCAGTTCCTTCCCTTCCCATACTATTCTCTTCCCATTATTCTGGTACAAGTTGATATTTGTCTCATCTGTCCATAGGATGTTGTTCCAGAACTGTACAGGATTTTTTAGATGTTGTTTGGCAAACTCTAATCTGGTCTTCCTGTTTGAGGCTTACCAATGGTTTACATCTTGTGGTAAACCGTCTGTATTTACTCTGATGAAGTCTTCTCTTGAATGTTGACTTTGACACAGATAGGCCTACCTCCTGGAGGGCGTTCTTTATCTGGCCAACTGTTGTGAAGGGTTTTTTCTTCACCAGGGAAAGAATTCTTCTGTCATCCACCACAGTTGTTTTCCGTGGTCTTCCAGGCCTTTTGGTGTTCCTGAGCTCACCAGTGCGTTCTTTATTTTTAAGAATGTACCAAATAGTTGATTTGGCCACACCTAATGTTTTGCTATCTCTCTGATGGGTTTGTTAAGATTTTTCCACCTAATAATTTCTTGCTTCACTGGCAGTGACAGCTCTTTGCCACCCTTGAAATCAACTCTAGACTTTTTTTCTGCTTACTTGTAAATTAACTAATGAGGGAATAACACACACCTGGCCATGGAACAGCTGAGCAGCCAATTGTCCAATTACTTTTGGTCCCTTAAAAGGGGGGGGGACCACATATAAAAAGTGCTGTAATTCCTACACCGTTCACCCGATTTGGATGTAAATACCCTCAAATTAAGCTGAAAGTCTGCACTATTTCATTTAAATTCCAATATGCTGTGGTAGACAGCTAAAATAATAATAATTTGGTCAATGTCCAAATATTTATGGACCTGACTGTATGTTAAAACAAGTGCTTAATACTGTCTGCTTGGTACGGACCATGTCTCTCGATTGTATAAAACACACCAATTGTCCATTCACCTGGGTTCTGAGGTGAAAGCACCAGTCAATTTATTCTGAGACGTTCTAGCTTCAATGAGGCAGCAAGAGAAATGCTTTGCTGATGTCTAAATAGATTTTCATGCAATATTTTTGCATTTGAAAAAAAGTTAGCCTTTTTAATCTCAACATTAAGATGTGATCTGTCTAGAATAAATTATTAGATGATTAGAGATGTTTGTAACATTACTAGCCGACCATCAGTCATCTTTATGTGAGACATAAGGTACACATCACAACCTTTGCGGTTTTTAGAGTCAATGCAACTGAGAAAAAACTAAATTGCTACCTAGAAAAGTGCCCTTTTTGTCAACTCCGTAAAACATGTTCTAAATCTAGAAGAACATGCCAAATGCTAACAACATTAGACTTGGAACATTATATAACATTATATATAAAACAAAACAACATTTGGATATTCGTATTTCATATTTGAATAACCTAATGTTAGAATTAAACAATCAAGGTTTCAAACACTTGTTGTACCATACGTTTAAGAATGAAAAGCCTTTTATGGCGTCTGACAGAGTTGACAAAAATAATTAGGAGGTTGTGTCTTTACTTGGTGTGTTAGCTGATACTTTGGTCTTTATATAAAAAATGTAAAAAATATAAAGAAAACATTTTGTGGGGAAAAAAGTAGATTGTCCAGACTTTCAATAATCCCTGATATATTTCATCGGTGTGCTCTAAAATAGACTGCATGATTATCAGGTCACCAGAAGAATCCCTCTACACAACTTCCCCTTAAACCAAACCAAGCAACAAATAACAAACCTTTTTTGGATTGCTGGAGGTACGTAATCTTTGACATTATCTTGTCATAACTGCCATGTCATGGGGTGGACCCAGGCCAGGCCCAAAGAGTAGCAGACCTATAAAGGGTCATTTTGATTTCTGTAGCAGAGAAATGCTCAGTAAAACACCACCCCCAGAACTCTTAGTACTCTAACAACCTGCAGT
Organism: Oncorhynchus mykiss; assembly: GCF_057628025.1. Lineage (NCBI taxonomy): Eukaryota > Metazoa > Chordata > Actinopteri > Salmoniformes > Salmonidae > Oncorhynchus > Oncorhynchus mykiss. Next base: position 73,970,903 of record NC_143029.1, read on the forward strand.
GTAAGAGGCAGAACCAGTAACTCAGTGAACTTCGGCCACTGGCAATGCTACTGCAGGCCTAATATCATATCAGCCAATACTTCCTAGCTGTAGCTTTGCCATGCAGTGTTGTCTCATGCAACAATAGCTGACACCAGAACTGCATATCTATGGCTCTTGCTCCTGCCACCGTCTAAGTGATATTTCATGACTAACGCTGTAATAACGAGATCAAGGTGTTGAAGTCAGCTCGTTAGTGCTTGTTTGATAATAAGATATTACTAAGTTTTGACTAGTACTATCTCTCGATTGGTCCTGTTTCCTAGTTTTCCCGGTGTTGATCATTCTGCCTGCCCTGACCCTGAGCTTGCCTGCCGGCCTGCACCTTTGCCCCACCTTTCTGGATTACTGACCTTTGCCTGCCCTGAGCCTGCCTGCCATCCTGTACCTTTGCCTCACCTATCTGGATTACTGACCTCTGCCTGCCCTTGACCTGCCTTTTGCCTGCCCCTGTTTGATTAATAAACTATTACTTCGACGTCGTCTGCATCTGGGTCTTACCTGAAACGAAATAAACTCAAAGAAGATATGCTGTGTATAGACTCATTGACATCCCATTACTAATATTGAATTGCTTGTTATTAAATTTGATAGGGTACAAAAATCCTATTTATCCTGGTGTATTCACAGGAAGGGATAGAATATGCCCCTTTCTGTATACAAAGAACAATCTTATTTCTTAATGCAAGAGGTCATATTCATTGTTACTGATACAGAATGTAATTTCTATACAAACGTGTGTAAGCAGGATGTAATTTCCCCCACCATATCTGGTTTTGACAGTGAATGTTTTAAACCACTAGGTGGCATCCATGTATCTGAATGGTTGTGCGTTCACATGCTGTCTCAGGGTAGTAGGCCACTCCAACAACATGACAAAAGGCTCTCTATTGTATCACTACACAACCCTTAGCCTAGCCTGTAACAAATGCTACAGTAAAAGTGTGGTCAGAATTAGGTAATCAGATCCAGCCTACTTTGTAAGTGAATTGACAAGCTTTTGTTCTACTAGGACCGTAGCAACACTGTAGGGTTTCATGGGACACAATATTTTTTTTCACTAATTACACATTTACATCAGAAGTGGATGCAAACAGACAGGGTAACATATTAGATATACTTAAATAATGTGTTGAATCTGATAGCTTAGCCTATGGTGCATCTATCACACCGTCAGAGCCTCCTTTGTTCTTACATAGCAGAAACCACCTGTTTTCGACATTTGTAAGCTGAGCATATAAAGTGTATTGTATATTTTATGCATAATTAATTCAAAGATATCACATTTGGCCATCAGTGCCCCCCCAAAAGAAAGTAGGTGCATGACTCTTTGTATAGCAGCCCATTCCTTTTTTAAATATGGGATCGGTATTTTATGACTTGTTGGTTCAGACTTACAGAAGGCATCAGGTGTTTGGCTTGAGGTGAGCCTACACTGATCATCTTCACCCCAGTATGACACCGCATGTAAAACTTTGAGTAAGGCTGGTAGCCTAGTAACATGCAATAGTCACTGTAGGAATGCCAGCAGAATAACAAATATGAATCTCAATAGATTTTGTTGCCATTGAGTAACTATTACTCTGTCAACACACAGCACATGTCTAGGGGTTTGGCCATACTGAGAATGTTTATTACATACCAACTATCAATGAAGTCATTGAACAGGACCATGATATTATTGAAATACCCCAATACAGCAGCAATGTCCGGTTGAAAAGTATTTGGATAGTAGTCTCATTACAATGAAAAATTATTTGAACTTTCTTTCTGGTTCAAGTGTGATTCAGGGTGACAAGGTGAATGAACTTGTTGCTAATCCACTTTTGTAGTGTGCCAACAGTTAACTGGAGGATGACCTGATGTACCATTTAACGGGCTGACGACACAAGTCACCCTTTAACTCAGGTTGACATTTATTGCCAAGAGTCCTACCCTAGAGGCAGAACAAACTGTAAGAACAAGATCATTTCTAAAAAAGATTGTGCTGATTTCATTTTTAAAAAAGTCCCTTTGATAAAATGTTGATAAAAGTGACTTTTTTTGAATGAAATCAGCATAATCTTTTTAGAAATGATCTTGTTATTACTGTCAGCGATTCGGTGCAGTAAACTCAAAGAATAACACAAAATTCCAAATAGGAACATACCATACAACACAACTCTAACACAAACACAACCACTAACGACATGAACAATCACAGATAGAACAGAAATGTTTGTCAGATGGTTAAATAGGGAATGTAATGAGGGAATGTAAAACAGGTGTGTGTGTAATCAGACAAAACAAAAGGAAACAGAAAAATGGATCGGTAGTGACTAGAAAGCCGGTGACTTCAACCACCGAACACCACCCGAACAAGGAGAAGGGCCGACTTCGGCGGAAGTCGTAAACAATTACACTTTGATACAAAGTAACTTTTTTGAATGAAATCAGCATAATCTTTTTAGAAATGATCTTGTTATTACAGTTTGTTCTGCCTCTAGGGTAGGACTCTTGGCAATAAATGTCGACCTGAGTTAAAGGGTGACTTGTGTCGTCAGCCCGTTAAAGGGTACATCAGGTCATCCTCCAGTTATCTGTATGCAGTGTTCAGGAATCATGGCCATTAAAGACATGATAACACAATGCAATAATGATAATACAATAACTCAAGGAAGATACGTGGTATATAAACTCATTGACATTCAATTACTAATATTGAATTGGTGGTTATTAAATTTGATAGGGTACAAAAATCCTATTTATTCTAGTGTACTCACAGAAAGGGAAGAGAATACACACTGTGCTGTATACAAATAACAATCATATTCCTTAATGCATAGTTGGGAAGGACCCATAAGTAAGCATTTCACTTTTAGTCTACAGCTGTTGTTTACAAAGCATGTGACAAATAAAAATTGATTTGAGTGGTTTACGCTAGATGGGCCAGCTGCAACGTCAAAATTGTCAATATGTAAAAAATTCATGAAAACAAAAATGTGTTTTTTGGTCTTAGGCATTAGAGTTAGCATTGTGGTTAAGATTAAAGTTAGGGTTAGGTTTAAAACAGATGTTATGGCTGTGCCAGCTCTTGACCACCCTGCAGAGCAGCCTCCAAGGCAACATTGATTGATTGTAGTCTGCAGTTCGAAGGTAACTGACATACAGAAACAGTAACAACACTCAGCTGTACTTCTCCTTTGACTGTAAATCCTGTAAATGATATGGTCTATAAGAATCCAAGAAAGCTTCTTTGGAAATAACATGCCAAAATGTACCGGTGTGACCACTGCCCAGAGGGCAGCTGCCTGATCTGCCTGGTGCCCTCATAATTAGAATACATATCATACCTAACTACAGTACATAGCATTACATAAAAATACATCAGAAGACCCCTGAGGTAAAACAAGAGCATCACAAATGGATAACAAATAAAGAAGGCACACCTACCTCTCCATGGGGCCAGCTAGGTTTGACCAGACTAGTATTCTTCACAGTGGAGCATCCTGGGACGACTTCCAGAGACATTGCTCAGCTTTGCTGAGGTTCGGAAACAGGATGAGAGAGAGAGAGAGACAATGGCTCATTTTTCTTCAAAACCCCTCACCACCAAGTACAGGCAAGACACTCAGGATTCCTGCCAATGGCCCCATTGTTCCCTGGCTTGGTCAGTCGGTTGCCTCCATGACTGGTGGTGCTCTTGGTCAACTACTGTAGTTCAACTATTTGTTTATTTCATCCAGGATGACTTGTTCTGTTACAGCTGTTTATTCACCCAGCAAGTTGTCACTGATGCTGCTATGAACCTCCAGAGCTACAGAGCCTTGTGACTTAACTAACAGTGTGTGTATGTGTGTGTTTCACGGCAGCAACTCAGATGGAGAGAGTAACCACTACAGTTTTCTCTAAATATGTAGAGCAAAATAATGTATTAATGTGGACAAACGTAAAAGGTGAATTTACACCCATTGTCAAGTACAAATGAAAAAGTCCTATTTCAATTATATGAACAGTAGTTTTTCCTCTTTCTTTCCAATGTAGTTTCTACATTTTCTGTAATTATCAATGTACATTATAAACTTAACATAAGAGTCCATCATGTAGTTTGGCCATAAGACAATTTGTTAATATTACATCAAATGTACGCCTTATCAAAGGTAGAATACAGACCAACGGAACCTTTTTGTCTCTCATGGTTTAGACAGAGCTGTCAGAAAGATTCAACTATTGAAAATGTCATAGTGTGGATTTATCAAGAATGAAGGTAATCAAACTGGAATAAATGACAGTGTCTTTCAAAGGGCACAACAAGCTTCAAAGATGATCATATTGTGCATTATTATTGCTAGCACAATACAAATTCAAGCTGTTTACTTTTGTAAACAGGTCTTCAGTACCAGGCCTAGTTCCCAGAGCTCAGTTGTAAATTGCCAATGAAAAAACAGGAGTAAATATTCTCTGTTGGAACTGATGATTATCTTGCCCCAGGCATTACAGTACAATCACACTATATGCAGTGTTCAGGAATCATGGCCCATATTGTTGAACACAAGGCAGGCAGCACTATGGAGGCTGAAGTTCGGTATATTTCCCTGCCATGTTGGGCTGCCCAGCATTAATAAGAAGCCTAATTCAAGTAACCCTATTACTTGTCTGTTATGGGGTCTGTTAGAAGCCATCCCAGGCTAATATTGGTCTATTTTCAGAAATACAATTAATTCGATCTGAATTTTAGGCTTGATGTTTTCTATGTTTTATATTTTATTATTATGGTTGAAGGCCATAATGTTAACCTAAAGTGAGAATATACTCTACAACCTTATTAACCAATACTTTTTTCCTGAGTATGGGAGAAACTTTAGTAACCTTGGACTGATTTCCACATTTGCCCTTTGTGTCCACTGGTTGCCCTAGGACACTTGTAGGAGTATGCATCACCCTTTTATGTGCACAGTAAGCTTAGCAAGCTTAGCATTTCACAAAGCTTCCTTATATCTAGCTTACTAGTTTAGCTGTTGGGGAGCTATGTGTTGAATCTGTGGGATGCTTCAACCCCAAATAACTCCAGACAGTCTCTACCAATGCATTAGAGGCAGGTTTCGCAGTACACCTGAGCATTTCTCAGGGCACATCTATGGGAGCTAGGCTATAGTATTGATCGACACAGTTTCCCAGAGTCCTAGGTCATTGCTCACTTAGCTTCACCTCTGCCAATACATTCAAGGCCACATGTCATGTGCACAATAAGACTTGTATGACAATCAAGGCTTTAAAAGCATATTTTATTACATTTGACAGGAGGAAAAAAACACAAAGATGTAATGCTTAACATTACAATGTTTTTCAAAGAGCAATGGTTCTGTCTTGTTTGCTAAATGAACAAATTAAATAGGCAGTGGCATGGTGTATATAGCCATAGAAGCACTGTGACATACACTGAGTGTACAAAACATTAGGAACATCTGCTCTTTCTGACCGACCAGGTGAATCCAGGTGAAAGCTCTGAACCCTATTAATGTACAATCTGATTCGCTGGGCCTGGCTCCTCAGTGTGTCGGCCTGGCTCCCCAGTGGGTAGGCCCCTGCAATCTAGTACACTTCTTCTCACATCTTAAAATAATTGTCAACTCAACTCCTACATGTAGTTGGTTCTGATCATCTGTGAATTTCTAATACTATCTGTTAACCAGCTTTACAGTCTTTATTTTTTTCTACTCATGTCAGCTTTCCATTTTGCAATGTCTGATTTCCAGCTGACTCAAAACGAATCCTTAAAGATATTTTTTTTGAGAGACAAAGTTGATGATTTCTCCTCTAATAAATACAACAATTATATCCAGTATTGTAATACTGTACCACTTGTTGCTGTACTATGTACTCTAGATAAAGTCATGTTTAGGCGCAAGCTAGTTTATAATAATCAACATTAAATTAACAGCTCGGAAAATTGACATTTACATTCAAAGTGTTGTTAATGGCTGGTTCATGTCAGTCACTCAGTTTTAAAACCTGAGTCTGTATCTAAACTGGATGTCTTTGGTTGGCTGCATGGACCCAAAGCCCCAGCGCTTTATGTCAATATCAGGTATCTTTTCCACTGGGTTCTTGAGCTCAAAGTCAAAGTACGTGAGCATGAGGAAGACAAACTGCTTCAGCTCGTTGGTGGCAAAGAAGCGCCCAGGGCACATGGTGATCCCAGCACCCCACGGCATGTTGTAGTACTTCAACTTCTTCCCACCTTTGTAAAAATCTGTTTTTTTACCCCCCTCTGGGGTCAGGAAGCGGTCGTATTTAAAGGTGAGTGGGTCGGGGTGGACCTCTGGGTCAATATGAACAGCGGTGTAAGGGAAGAGGGCCACCCTGTCTCCCTCTCTGATGCGGTACTCATTTCCGTCAGACATCCTGAGGGACATGTCCTGGAGCACGGCCCTGGTGAGGACAGGGGCAGCAATGAGGCGGAGGGTCTCTTCCACAGCGCTGTCCAGAATGGGCGTCTTCAGCAGCATGTCCCGGGTCAGGTCGATGAGGGGTCCACCGTGCTTCACCTCCTGGTCTGTCTCCTTCAGAACCTCCTCCACCTCCCCCTGCACAGCCTTCATGGCCTCTGGGTGCTTCATGAGGTAAAGGAGAAGCCAGAAGGCAGCAGGGCCGGTGTTCCCCTGGGAAGCCCAGAGGAGGAGGAACATGTACCTGTTCTGCATGAAGTCCTCCATGCCATGCTCTTCCCTCAACTGCTGCTGCTCGCGCACCCAGCCACTGATGTTATCCTTAGTCTTCATCTTCTGCACTGACAGCATGTTCCAGAACAACCTTTTCAGCCTCTCTGCCTCCCTCTTCTCCCCCGGAGGCAGGACCCCGTAGGCCAGATTGGGGAAGAGCTGGTCGTACTTACGAAACTCACGGAAGAGCTCCTGGGACTCCTCTCTGTCGACCTCTTTGGCTTTCTCTAAGCTCCCCGGGGATTTGGGTGTCTCGTTACCAAACAGAGCCAGGTAGCCTGCCCTGAAGACAATATTGTAGCTGTAGTTGAACAGGCCATCCTCATTCCAGGTCTTATTTCTATCATGCTTTGTCCCTACACTGTGCAGCATTAGATTCTGTAGGTTGCTCATCATGGCCTGTGTCATTACCACTAAACCATCCCCCATCAGGTGCTTGTTGCTAGACATCTGCAGAAACTTGTGGTCATTCTCCATGGAGTGGTAACCAAACACTTTCTGCACCAGCTGCTCTGCGAATTTGGTGAAGTCCAGCTTGGCGCGAGCCTCCTTCACGACCGTCCCGAAGGACAGAGGGTCCATGAGGAATGTGAAATATAATCCTCCCAGCTGTATGGTGAAAATATCCCCATGCTTCCTCTTCATTCTCTCCAGAAACATTGCAGTGTCCCTACGGAACTCCAGGACGTGGCCCAGCCAGGGGATTGGGCCCCGGTCCAGTGGGGGTTCCCCGGGTCGACGCTGCCTGAAGGCCCCAAGGAAGTAGAGGCCTCCTAGGACAGAAGCTAGCAAAGCCAGAAGGATTGGAAGCAAAACGCCCATGTTCTTTCCTCTTCGTTCTCACTGAGCCAGTCTGGGGCACAGATTCAATTCCTTTGTGTTGAAGATAGCCATGCTCCTCCCCTTCCCTAAGCACTGTGGGAGTCCCCTTAGTTTACTAAATCACTTTTACAGGCTCAGGAAACCACTATAGACTTTGGTGTTTTGGACTGTTTTAGTCACTTTCTTTTACAACACTCAGCTATGTTCAGTACCGTAGCCAAAAATGTCTAAACTTTTGGAAAGAATATAATGTAAACATTTTGTACCGTACATGGACAGATCTAACCATGCAGTGATGAAACTATGATGTCCTTGTCAGCAGTTAATGAGTAACTAGATTGCGCACTACCCAAAAGTACAGAACAGTCCTTGCTGTTGCAAGTTTGTTGAATCATTAGGTATTAAGGTCAATACACTGATATAATTGCATATTACAGTAAGTAAAATTTGATGTAAAATTGGATGTAATAAATGTATCACTAGTCACTTTAAACAATTCCACTTTATATAATGTATACATACCCTACATTACTCATCTCATATGTATATACTGTACTCTATTCCATCTACTGCATTTTGCCTATGCCGCACGGCCATCGCTCATCCATATATTTATATGTACATATTCTTATTCATCCCTTTACACTTGTCGTGAAATTGTTAGATTACTTGTTAGATATTACTGCACGGTCAGAACTAGAAGCACAAGCATTTCGCTACACTCACATTAACATCTGCTATCCATGTGTATGTGACCAATAAAATTAGATTTTTGATTTGATTTAAGTGTTAAATATTTAGAAATGTACAATAATTGTGTTTAATAATCCTCCTTTTACATACAGTATTTGAAATATAGGATTGATAGTCCCCGTGTCCTTAATGGTTTGAGTTCAAATACAAAGAGAGACCGGGGCTAAAAGTAAAACTTTTTGCCTTTTGTTTATTTATCAAAAGATTGTTTGAGTTAGATAAATACAAATATTATACACACAACATACATGTCTCAGCTACCATTACACACATACCAGTCTGTCATGACTTCCACCGAAGTCGGTTCCTCTCCTTGTTCGGGCGGCGTTCGGAGGTCGGCGTCACTGGTCTTCTAGCCATCGCCGATCCACTTTTAATTTTCCATTTGTTTTGTCATGTTTTCCTATACACCTGTTTCTCAATTCCCTCATTTAGTGTTGTGTATTTAACCCTCTGTTCCCCCCATGTCTTTGTGTGGATTGTTTATTGTACGTGCTTGTGCACATGTTGACTGGTGCGCGACTGGTTTTGTTACCCATGTCTTGTTATTCATTATTGTAATTAATTTTATCAAAGTTAATGGCTAAACAATGTATACATTTAACTATAACTATAACTAATTGAATTCTACCCTGTTTTACTATATCTGATTTATAATGTGTGTGTGTGTCTAAAGCAGTGCTTCTCAATTATTTTCTGTTACGCCCCCCCTAGGAAGAAGTAAACATTTCGCGCCCCCCAACTCTCCGCCGCGACTGGAAATAGTATCATTTGTCTATAAAATTGTTATAAGTACATCTCTGCATAACATTGTATCCATTGTATTTGATACTGAAAAATAAAATAAAATATAATCAATAAATAATAAATTCAAATTGATCAGCAACATTAACTCTATAAAACAAAAATGAATAAAACAATTTGTGCTGATTTTTAAAAAATCTAAATGAGCACAGCTTTTCGAAGAGGGGTTTGAAGCATGATACGGCAACTCTCAGCTCCTGCTCAATGTTTAGCTGGGACCTGTACTTGGTCTTCAGTGCAGCAACAGCAGAGAAGCCAGTCTCACAAAGATAAGTTGTTGCAAAAGGAAGAAGAATGCCCATGGCCCTCTGCCCTAAGAGTGTATACTGCCTCTCCAGAATTCACTCAGTGTCTGTGATGTGAACCTCAGTCTCAATGTGGAGTCAGACATCATATCATTGAACTGGTCCTCCTCTGCAGAGCTGAAACTAGTTGGAGTTGGTGCATTGAAAGGATCTCTCACCCAGTCATATTGGGAACTGTTTTCAGGAAAGTACTTTTATTTTTGCAGCACTTGCGTCATCCAGCATGACAGTGACCATGTCTAATGCCGCAGGCAGTATCAGCTCCTCTGCTATGGAGTGTTTTTTTTTTAACTGTGCAATTTGGTACGCCACCTTATATGATGCTAACAGTGCTCGCTGGTTTACTGAAGTAGCATTCACAAAGCGGGATGATTGTTGGCAATATTCTGCAAATTTTCGCTGAAAAAACTCAAGCGGCTTATCAGCGTGATTGGGGTGTAATGTCTTTAAGTTACGCCTTAATTTATTTGGCTTGATGCTGTCCGCTGCCAACATTTTTAGACACAGTAAACATACCTGTCTTTCCTCGTCTCCCACCGTAGTCACAGTGAAGCCAAGCGCTACATACGCTTCGTCATATTTCCTCGTCTTAGCTTTCGGGAGACTTACGTTTGTCTCAATATCTCCGTCTCTCTCCGCCTTTCTTTTCATCCCTGTTAAATATTTTTCCATGGTGTCTCTTAAGGGTTTGTTATCTGCACTTCATATCTCCTGCTCTGTGATGTGTGCTCTTGTTCGGTGCAACAAAAAAACTACTCCCTGCGGCAAAAAAAGCATGTTCCCCGGGGTCACATGCGCCCCTCCTGGCATCGCTCCGAGCCCCCCCAGGGGGGCGCGCCCCACTATTTGAGAAGGACTGGTCTAAAGTAAGCAAAGAGAATCATTAACCTATGTTTGAGCCAACTCAACTATAACTCTGTGGCGATCAAATAAGACACCGAGAGCCCCTCCAGGTTTTCCGTATCTGGAATTGTCTGCTAAGTGGTAATAAACTATGGTGAGACTTCAGGAGATAATCCAGATATATTGTGTGTCATGTATGTGCGCTAGTAAGTTGGAATGAACTTTTGAACCTGCTTTGTTCTGGTCGAGAGGAGGAGATACCTTTTATAACCTATGACGTCATATGTGAAATATAAGCTGTTGTACATGGTTCTATGAGCAGCGTGCTCCGAGAATAAATACTATTGGCTAATTTTAATAGACTGGTCTCTGTCTATTTCATGCAAATAAGGATCTTACAAATTCTTAGAAACAGACTGATGATTTTAATTGAATTGGTTAATGAACACATATAGGAATTGTTAAATTCCTTTGACAATTAGACCGTTGGTTTTGCTATTAAACTGCTCCGGCTATTACCTAGTTCTGCTCTCCTGCGTCTGACTTCCCTGCCACCGGTTACGCACCCCTTACACAGTCATTTACAATTCAACCAAGAGCGGCGGAGGTGAAATGTTACAATTGACCCTATGGATGGAGTTAAATGTAACAGGCTGCAGGATTAGATGTAACACTGTCTTCAATGGTAAAAATTATGGGTAATTGTCCCCCACTATGAAAGTGAGGGGGACTATGGATCTGTCTCTGTCCGTACATTAGTAAAAGGATATCTAGTCAGTTGAACAACTGAATAAATTCAACCAAAATGTGTCTCCGTAACCTGAATCAGAGAGGGGGGCTGCCCATAAGAACCTATAAACTCTGCAAATTAGACTTTTTGTCCCCTACCAAACTTTGAACAAGTATATCTCCTGACCCGTTTTCATTAATAGTAATAATAGTAATATAATAGTGAAGAGATCAACACTATGAAATAACACATATGGAATCATGTAGTAACCAAAAAAGTGTTAAACTTCTTCAAAGTAGCCACCCTTTGGCTTGATGACAGCTTTGTACACTCTCAACCAGCTTCATGAGGTAGTCACCTGGAATGCATTTCAATTAACCGGTGTGCCTTGTTAAAAGTTAATTTTTTGAATTTCTTTCCTTCTTAATGCGTTTGAGCCAATAAGTGTTGTGACAAGGTATAGGTGGTATACAGAAGATGGCCCTATTTGGTAAAAGACCAAGTCCATATTATGGTAAGAACAGCTCAAATAAGCAAAGAGAAATGACAGTCGATCATTAGTATAAGACATGGTCAGTCAATATTTCAAGAACTTTGAAGGTGTCTTCAAGTGCAGTTGCAAAAACCATCAAGCGCTATGATGAAACTGGCTCTCATGAGGACCGCCACAGGAAAGGAAGACCCAGAGTTACCTCTGCTGCAGAGGATACATTCATTAGAGTTACCAGCCTCAGAAATTGCAGCCCAAATAAATGCTTCAGAGTTCAAGTAACAGACACATCTCAACATCAACAGTTCAGAGGAGACCGCATGAATCAGGCCTTCATGGTCGAATTGCTGCAAAGAAACCATTACTAAAGGACACCAATAATAAGAAGAGACTGGCTTGGGCCAAGAAACACATGAAATGGACCGGTAGAAATCTGTCCTTGAGATTTTTGGTTCCAACCGCCATATCTTTGTGAGACGCAGAGTAGGTGAACAGATGATCTCCACATGTCTGGTTCCAACTGTGAAGCATGGAGGAGGAGGTATGATAGCGTGGGGGTGTACTGCAGCGCTAGCTGTGCCATCATCAGAGTCCCTGGGTTCGCGCCCAGGCTCTGTCGTAACCGGCCACGACCGGGAGGTCCGTGGGGCGAAGCACAATTGGCCTAGCGTCGCCCGGGTTAGGGAGGGCTTGTTCGGTAGGGGTGTCCTTGTCTCATCGCACACCAGCGACTCCTGTGGCGGGCTGGGCGCAGTGTGCGCTAACCAAGGTGGCCAGGTGCACGGTGCCTCCTCCGGCGCATTGGTGCGGCTGACTTCCGGGTTGGAAGCAGTGCTTGGTTGTGTATCGGAGGACGCACGACTTTCAACCTTCGTCTCTCCCGAGCCCGTACGGGAGTTGTAGCGATGAGACAAGATGGTAGGTACTACATTGGATACCACGAAATTGGGGAGAAAAAGGGGTAAAAAAATAAAAAATAAAAATAAAAAAAGAAATTAAAACATTTTTTTTTTTTTATGTAATTATGTAAATGTTTCTAAATACTATATAAAAAAGCATACACTTTAGGAAAGGGGTAAATTGTAACATGTGTTACAACTGACCCCAATTACTAATTTGAGTGTAATCTGAGCAATACTTTATCATCAACTCTATCAATAAAAATACCTCTTCATATTGCTATAAATTATATATGGTTTATATGTAGAATATTTATGAGTACTCCTAAAACTTCTCAGGTATGTAGACACTAACCAATCACTAGCACATTGAATGACAGCTTTCTACCTGGCTTTCATATTTGAGTTATTTAGCTGTTACACCTGACCCTGTGTTACTTTTAGCCCCAGATTCCCCTAAGTACTTTTACAATACATTCAGATCTCTATCTTGTGTGTGATAAAAACAGTGTGTTCTTTTTTCCCTCAACAATGTTACAGGCAGATGACATCTTTACCACGTATCAAGGTACGCTTTATCTAAAAGATAAGTATATTGTGAAAAACTGCTCTCTTCCTGAAAGGGAAACTAACTCTAGGCCATTGAAATCAACTTTCAGGGAGTTTCATATTTACTTACATTGTAACTGATTTTTTTTTTTTTTAATTAAACATTGTAACATGAGGATGTTAGCATAAGAATGACCAATTCATAACACATTGTTGGATGTTCTGGATATTTGTTAATACTGTCTCTAATACCACAATGTCTTTCTGAACATCACAAATGTAGGTGCCATAACAATTTAGAAAGAGGAATTGATGTGCTGCTGAAATGTAGAAAACAGGAAAAGTATAATATTTTGGATCGAAAAATAGTAATTTGTGAAACATTGAAACACTCACCCTCCAAGTTTACATTTCACTACAGTGTACGTAGTATGGACTCATTTGGATGTGTGAAAGTCCATGGACTTCAAACCCTAAAGACATCCTCCAACGATTGTTTTACTTTTACAGTTGAAAAGCGATATCCCAAGTATAAATACAGTAAAGTACACACGTTAAAGGGTCAAATACATTTTGAGCAAAATAGTGTGTTTTAGACAACTGCAAACTTCAAGGCATTCAGGAGTTGGTCTCATTGTATTTGTGTGATGTCACCGGCCTCCCACCTTGCTTGAGGAACACTAGAGGAGCAAAAGAGAACAACCCTACATTTGTGATGTTCAGAAAGACATTGTGGTATTAGAGACAGTATTAACAAATATTCAGAACATCCAACAATGTGTTATGAATTGGTCATTCTTATGCTAACAGCCTCATGTTACAATGTTTAAAACTTGTACCACGTCATGACTTACTTGGACCACCTTTAGAGATGCGCCTTTTAAGTAAATCAGCTGTTAAATGACTAGAAGAGGTCACTGGAGTGCCACTTTAAGTTTAACTGTGGGGTGGCAACGTACTAAGCATGGACTTCCTTCACCATGATAACACTTTGAAACCCTGAGTGATGATTGAGGAAAAGAGAGAATACCATAAACATCACACTATACTATCTTGTCAGCGAGGAGCTTAGAAACACATAATTTTAGAAAGGATCCGCGTTAATTTCTCTTGTGACATGCCGCCCCCATCTGTCCAAAAATGATAGTATACATTTGTTTTGCTATTGATACACACAGCGAGGCAGGGCTTAACATGAACACGCCCCCGAGTAGGATACAGCCATAGGGTACTCCCGTTACTCATATATTTTAAATGACTTACTTTATTCATAACCCGACAACTGCTGTATTCATTTTTTTATTCATTCTATGAACACTTAGGATAGGCTTGGCTGGTCATTTTTCATACTTCATACTTACGTCTTAATCAACAAACTACATCATTCCTAAAAACCCTTTCATTCGAAACGTAAAAATATTAGCATGAACAGATAGACTGTCGCATGGAATGTACGTCTCGATTATCAGCCAAAGAGACGATTAGAGTGGCAGAATAAGTATCTTTCAAATAACGTGTTGTTGTGACCGCCAAGTAAGTTAAATACGACATGTGAGGCTGCTGAAAACGTTTATTGAAACGACCAAAAGTGCCAGTTGTTTGCAGCGGATACCGCCAAAGTTTGACTAATTACATGGGAGTAATGTGAATACCCTACTGCTGTACACTACTCGGGTGTGTGGTTACGTTAAGCCACGCCTTGCCATGTGTATCTATACCACCATTGATCATACATTCTTCTTTAAATAGGGGCCACAGAAAAAAGGTCCATGTTGTTTCCATGTTGTAGTATACTCTCTTAGAGACTATTTGTCAGTGATTGTGTCCTGGCAGGAATTGGAGTGGAAAGTCTGATGGGTCAAAGTTGCATCCTGTTTTGTTCCATACCCCTATGATGAACATTGAAGTACCTCTTGGGGAAACAGGAATTGAGACGTCTCTGTGACAAATTACTTACATAACACAATTCTGTAGCTACATTGAGATGTGTACCAGTTTTATAAACTATTATGGTGAGTGACAATTGTTGTATTATTCATTACACTGTGTGATATCCAAAAATATAAGTTCAACTAATAAACATCTTTATTGTCAGTATCTTGACAATATAACCCCTGTATATGATATCAAATTATTTTGAAAAGGATCTGAAGGAAAACTTGAGTTATTTTGTCATGGGACATGCCATCTGGCCAAAAATGATAGGGTACATTTATTTTGCTATAGATACACACAGCGAGGCAGGGCTTAACATGAACATGCCCCCGAGTAGGATACAGCCATAGGGTACTCCCGTTACTCATAATTCTTAAATTACTTACTTTATTCATAACCCGACAACTGCTGTATTCATTTTTTTTATTCATTCTATGAACACTTAGGATAGGCTTGGCTGGTCATTTTTCATACTTCATACTTACGTCTTAATCAACAAACTACATCATTCCTAAAAACCCTTTCATTCGAAACGTAAAAATATTAGCATGAACAGATAGACTGTCGCATGGAATGTACGTCTCGATTATCAGCCAAAGAGACGATTAGAGTGGCAGAATAAGTATCTTTCAAATAACGTGTTGTTGTGACCGCCAAGTAAGTTAAATACGACATGTGAGGCTGCTGAAAACGTTTATTGAAACGACCAAAAGAGCCAGTTGTTTGCAGCGGATACCGCCAAAGTTTGACTAATTACATGGGAGTAATGAGAATACCCTACTGCTGTACACTACTCGGGTGTGTGGTTAAGTTAAGCCACGCCATGTGTATCTATACCACCGTTGATCATACATTCTTCTTTAAATAGGGGCCACAGAAAAAAAGGTCCATGTTGTTTCCATGTTGTAGTATACTCTCTTAGAGACTACTTGTCAGTGATTGTGTCCTGGCAGGAATTGGAGTGGAAAGTCTGATGGGTCAAAGTTGCATCCTGTTTTGTTCCATACCCCTATGATGAACATTTAAGTACCTCTTGGGGAAACAGGAATTGAGATGTCTCTGTGACAAATTACTTACATAAGAAATTAAATGCTGTGGGCTGAGATTCGTAGCAGTTTTATAAACTATTATGGTGAGTGCCACATTTTTAAATATTCATTACACTGTGTGATAGCAAAAAATAAAATTCAACTAATAAACATCTTTATTGTCAGTATCTGTTACGGTGCGTGAATGAGGACCCAAAAGCGAATCAACTTAAACAGAGCTTCTTTAATTACCAAACATAGGTAGGCTCAGATGGACCGGCAGATTCCGACAGGACAGGACAAGGTTACAGCAAACATGACGACAGTCTGGTTCAGGCATGAATGACACAAACAAACAAGAATCCGACAAGGACAGGAGCAGAAACAGAGAGAGATATAGGGACCTAATCAGAGGGAAAAAAGGGAACAGGTGGGGAACGGGGTGAATGGGTAGTTAGAGGAGACAAGGGACAGCTGGGGGAAAGCGGGGGAGAAAAGGTAACCTAACACGACCAGCAGAGGGAGACAGGGTGAAGGGAAAGGACAGAGACAAGACAACATGACAGTACATGACAGTACCCCCCCACTCACCGAGCGCCTCCTGGCGCACTCGAGGAGGAAACCTGGCGGCAACGGAGGAAATCATCAATCAGCGCACGGTCCAGCACGTCCCGAGAGGGAACCCAACTCCTCTCCTCAGGACCGTACCCCTCCCAGTCAACTAGGTACTGATGACCACGGCCCCGAGGACGCATGTCCAAGATTTTACGGACCCTGTAGATAGGTGCGCCCTCGACAAGGATGGGGGGGGGGGGGGAAGACGAGCGGGGGCGCGAAGAACGGGCTTAACACAGGAGACATGGAAGACCGGGTGGACGCGACGAAGATATCGCGGAAGAAGAAGTCGCACTGCGACAGGATTAATGACCTGAGAGATACGGAATGGACCAATGAACCGCGGGGTCAACTTGCGAGAAGCCGTCTTAAGGGGAAGGTTCTGAGTGGAGAGCCAAACTCTCTGACCGCGACAATATCTAGGGCTCTTAGTTCTACGCTTATTAGCAGCTCTCACAGTCTGCGCCCTATAACGGCAAAGTGCAGACCTGACCCTCTTCCAGGTGCGCTCGCAACGTTGGACAAAAGCCTGAGCGGAGGGGACGCTGGACTCGGCGAACTGAGATGAGAACAACGGAGGCTGGTACCCGAGGCTACTCTGAAAAGGAGATAGCCCGGTCGCAGACGAAGGAAGCGAGTTGTGGGCGTATTCTGCCCAGGGGAGCTGTTCTGACCAAGACGCAGGGTTGCGAAAAGAAAGACTGCGTAAGATGCGACCAATAGTCTGATTGGCCCGTTCTGCTTGACCGTTAGACTGGGGGTGAAAGCCGGAAGAGAGACTGACGGAAGCCCCAATCAAACGGCAAAACTCCCTCCAAAATTGAGACGTGAATTGCGGACCTCTGTCCGAAACGACGTCTGACGGAAGGCCATGAATTCTGAAAACATTCTCGATGATGATTTGTGCCGTCTCTTTAGCAGAAGGAAGCTTAGCAAGGGGAATGAAATGAGCCGCCTTAGAGAACCTATCGACAACCGTAAGAATAACAGTCTTCCCCGCTGACGAAGGCAGTCCGGTGACAAAATCTAAGGCGATGTGAGACCACGGTCGAGAGGGAATAGGAAGCGGCCTGAGACGGCCGGCAGGAGGAGAGTTACCGGACTTAGTCTGCGCGCAGACCGAACAAGCAGCCACGAAACGACGCGTGTCATGCTCCCGGGTGGGCCACCAGAAACGCTGGCGAATGGAAGCAAGCGTACCCCGAACGCCAGGGTGGCCGGCTAACTTGGCAGAGTGAGCCCACTGAAGAACGGCCAGACGAGTAGGAACGGGAACGAAAAGAAGGTTCCTAGGACAAGCGCGCGGCGACGGAGTTTGAGTGAGTGCTTGCTTTACCTGCCTCTCAATTCCCCAGACAGTCAACCCGACAACACGCCCCTCAGGGAGAATCCCCTCGGGGTCAGTGGAGGCTACTGAAGAACTGAAGAGACGAGACAAAGCATCAGGCTTGGTGTTCTTAGAGCCCGGACGATAAGAAATCACGAACTCGAAACGAGCGAAAAACAGCGCCCTGACGCGCATTAAGTCGTTTGGCAGAACGGATGTACTCAAGGTTCCTATGGTCAGTCCAAACGACAAAAGGAACGGTCGCCCCCTCCAACCACTGTCGCCATTCGCCTAGGGCTAACCGGATGGCGAGCAGTTCGCGGTTACCCACATCATAGTTACGTTCCGACGGCGACAGGCGATGAGAAAAATACGCGCATGGGTGGACCTTGTCGTCAGAGAGGGAGCGCTGAGAAAGGATGGCTCCCACTCCCACCTCTGACGCGTCAACCTCGACAACGAACTGTCTAGAGACGTCAGGTGTAACAAGGATAGGAGCGGATGTAAAACGATTCTTGAGGAGATCAAAAGCTCCCTGGGCGGAAACGGACCACTTAAAGCACGTCTTGACAGAAGTAAGGGCTGTGAGAGGAGCTGCCACCTGACCGAAATTACGGATGAAACGACGATAGAAGTTCGCGAAGCCGAGAAAGCGCTGCAGCTCGACGCGTGACTTAGGGACGGGCCAATCAATGACAGCTTGGACCTTAGCGGGATCCATCTTAATGCCTTCAGCGGAAATAACAGAACCGAGAAATGTGACGGAGGAGGCATGAAAAGTGCACTTCTCAGCCTTCACAAAAAGACAATTCTCTAAAAGGCGCTGGAGGACACGTCGAACGTGCTGAACATGAATCTGGAGTGACGGTGAAAAAATCAGGATATCGTCAAGGTAAACGAAAACAAAGATGTTCAGCATGTCTCTCAGGACATCATTGACTAATGCCTGAAAGACAGCTGGAGCGTTAGCGAGGCCGAAAGGAAGAACCCGGTATTCAAAGTGCCCTAACGGAGTGTTAAACGCCGTCTTCCACTCGTCCCCCTCCCTGATGCGCACGAGATGGTAAGCGTTACGAAGGTCCAACTTAGTGAAAAACCTGGCTCCCTGCAGGATCTCGAAGGCTGAAGACATAAGAGGAAGCGGATAACGATTCTTCACTGTTATGTCATTCAGCCCTCGATAATCTATGCAGGGGCGCAGAGACCCGTCCTTCTTCTTGACAAAAAAAAACCCCGCTCCGGCGGGAGAGGAGGAGGGGACTATGGTACCGGCGTCAAGAGCTACAGACAAATAATCTTCGAGAGCCTTACGTTCGGGAGCCGACAGAGAGTATAGTCTACCCCGGGGGGGGGGTGGTTCCCGGAAGGAGATCAATACTACAATCATACGACCGGTGTGGAGGAAGAGAGGTGGCCCTGGACCGACTGAACACCGTGCGCAGATCGTGATATTCCTCCGGCACCCCTGTCAAATCACCAGGCTCCTCCTGTGAAGAAGAGACAGAGGAAACAGGAGGGATAGCAGACATTAAACATTTCACATGACAAGAGACGTTCCAGGAGAGGATAGAATTACTAGACCAATTAATGGAAGGATTATGACAAACTAGCCAGGGATGGCCCAAAACAACAGGTGTAAAAGGTGAACGAAAAATTAAAAAAGAAATGGTTTCACTATGATTACCAGAAACAGTGAGGGTTAAAGGTAGCGTCTCACGCTGAATCCTGGGGAGAGGACTACCATCCAGGGCGAACAAGGCCGTGGGCTCCTTTAACTGTCTGAGAGGAATGTCATGTTCCCGAGCCCAGGTCTCGTCCATAAAACAGCCCTCCGCCCCAGAGTCTATTAAGGCACTGCAGGAAGCTGACGAACCGGTCCAGCGTAGATGGACCGACAAGGTAGTGCAGGATCTTGAAGGAGAGACAGGAGTAGTAGCGCTCACCAGTAGCCCTCCGCTTACTGACGAGCTCTGGCCTTTTACTGGACATGAAGTGACAAAATGACCAGCGGAACCGCAATAGAGACAGAGGCGGTTGGTGATTCTCCGTTCCCTCTCCTCAGTCGAGATGCGGATACCTCCCAGCTGCATGGGCTCAGCACCCGAGCCGGCAGAGGAAGATGGTAGTGATGCGGAGAGGGAGGCGACGGAGAGCGCGAGCTCCTTTCCACGAGCTCGGTGACGAAGATCAACCCGTCGCTCAATGCGAATAGCGAGTTCAATCAAGGAATCCACGCTGGAAGGAACCTCCCGGGAGAGAATCTCATCCTTTACCTCTGCGCGGAAACCCTCCAGAAGACGAGCGAGCAAGGCCGGCTCGTTCCAGCCACTGGAGACAGCAAGAGTGCGAAACTCAATAGAGTAGTCTGTTATGGATCGATTGCCTTGACATAGGGAAGACAGGGCCCTGGAAGCCTCCTCCCCAAAAACAGATCGATCAAAAACCCGTATCATCTCCTCCTTAAAGTCTTGATACTGGTTAGTACACTCAGCCCTTGCCTCCCAGATTGCCGTGCCCCACTCACGAGCCCGTCCAATAAGGAGAGATATGACGTAGGCGACACGAGCAGTGCTCCTGGAGTAAGTGTTGGGCTGGAGAGAAAACACAATATCACACTGGGTGAGGAACGAGCGGCATTCAGTGGGCTCCCCAGAGTAACACGGCGGGTTATTGATTCTGGGCTCCGGAGATTCGAAAGCCCTGGAAGTGGCCGGTGGATCGAGGCGGAGATGGTGAACCTGTTCTGTGAGGTTGGAGACTTGGGTGGCCAGGGTCTCAACGGCATGTCGAGCAGCAGACAATTCCTGCTTGTGTCTGCCTAGCATCGCTCCCTGGATCTCGACGGCTGAGTGGAGAGGATCCGAAGTCGCTGGGTCCATTCTTGGTCGGATTCTTCTGGTACGGTGCGTGAATGAGGACCCAAAAGCGAATCAACTTAAACAGAGCTTCTTTAATTACCAAACATAGGTAGGCTCAGATGGACCGGCAGATTCCGACAGGACAGGACAAGGTTACAGCAAACATGACGACAGTCTGGTTCAGGCATGAATGACACAAACAAACAAGAATCCGACAAGGACAGGAGCAGAAACAGAGAGAGATATAGGGACCTAATCAGAGGGAAAAAAGGGAACAGGTGGGGAACGGGGTGAATGGGTAGTTAGAGGAGACAAGGGACAGCTGGGGGAAAGCGGGGGAGAAAAGGTAACCTAACACGACCAGCAGAGGGAGACAGGGTGAAGGGAAAGGACAGAGACAAGACAACATGACAGTACATGACAGTATCTTGACAATATAACCCCTGTAGTATATGAAATCACATTATTTTGAAAAGGATCTGAAGGAAAACTGAGCTATTTTGTCATATGGCCAAAAAATACCATGTGGTTTGAATATTATTGACTGTCTTCTAATCTAGCGGATATTTTAGAATAGTTCAATCTCTTTGGGTCTACTTATCAGTGATTGTGTCTTGTCCTGCTGTCAGGAATTAGAGGTCACAGTACTATGGTCCATGTTGTTTGCATATTATTGACATTATTGTCTTCTAAGAGACATTTTAGAGTTATTCAATTGGGTCTACTTTTCAGTGATTGTGTTCTGTCCTGGCAGGAATTGGGGTGGAAAGTCTGATGGGTCAAAGTTGCTTTCTTACCACTATGACCTTAGAATACCTCCTCGGGATTAGTCTGTTACAAATGACTTTTAAACAAAATTTAAAAAATCTGATGCGGTAGACTACATTGAGATTTTTAGCAGTTTTATACATATATCCCTTGAATATGGTAGATATCCTCTACCTAGATACAGTGCATTCGGAAAGTATTCAGACCCCTTGCAAAGCTTTTTTCAGGTCTTTCCAGAGGATGTTAGATCGTGTTCAAGTCCAGGCTGTGGCTGGGCCACTCAAAGGACATTCAGAGACTTGTCTGTGTGCTTAGGGATATTGTTCTGTTGGAAGGTGAATCTTCATCCCACTCTGAGGTACTGAGTGCTCTAGAGCATGTATCCATCAAGGACTGCTCTGTACTTTTGTAACAGTACTCGTCTTGCGTTGTGTACAATCAGTCATCGACACGGAACTCCAACATGTAGCACCAGTCATGTAGCTTTATTCTGATAAGAACGACACAAAATTGCACGTCATGCAATGCACATCTCACCATCCAACTCTGCACTCACGCACGCTGGTTTGGTGCTTGTTCACTGGGGTAGTTACCAAAATAATACAATTACAATATACAATATATATTTAACAATGTACCTGATAAGAACGACACAAAATTGCACGTCATGCAATGCACGTCTCACCATCCAACTCTGCACTCACGCACTGTTCAAAATATATGAACCCCCCCACCAGACACAGTAAGTTGCTAGCTAATACTGGCGGGAATTCTCTACAACAAAATGCACAACAAATATTCTCCAAAAACCGCTGCATCTTATGTGTGATGTTCGAATAACATTTACAAACAATTTGATGTAAATTGTACATTTAAATCATCACTTGAGAGTATAAAAATCACTTTTGATGTACAGTGCTTTGCAACCAACAACTTACCGCTGGTTTGGTGCTTGTTCACTGGGACGATTCTAACTGGAACATCCCCCCTCGTAAGCAAGCTACGCAAACCAGCCAATAAGATGCCATGTTGAGTAGGTGAAGGCAAGACAAACGCAAACCAAAAACCCATTGGCTTAACAATAAAGTGGCAAGGGGAATCACCAATATAACCCTGTTACAGTTTGCTCCGTTCATCTTTCCCTTGATCCTGACTAGTCTCCCAGTTCCTGCTGCTGAAAAACATCCCCACAGCAGGATGGTGCCAGGTTTCCTCCAGACGTGAAGCTTGGCATTCAGGCCAAAGAGTTCAATCTTGGTTTCATCAGGCCAGAGAATCTTGTTTCTCATTGTCTGAGTCCTTTAGGTGCCTTTTGGCAAACTCTAAGCGGGCTGTCATGTGTCTTTTACTGAGGAGTAGCTTCCGTCTGGCCACTCTACCATAAAGGCCTGATTGGTGGAGTGCTGCAGAGATGGTTGTCCTTCTGTAAGGTTCTCCCATCTTCCCAGAGGAACTGACAAAGGCCCTTCTCCCCCGATTGCACAGTTTATCCGGGCGGACAGCTCTAGGAAGAGTCTTGGTGGTTCAAAACTTCTTCCATTTAAGAATGATGGAGGCCCCTTTGTTCTTGGGGACCGTCAATGCTGCAGAAATGTTTTGGTGCCCTTCCCCAGATCTGTCCCTCGACACAATCCTGTACGGACAATTCCTTCGACTTCATGGCTTGGTTTTTTCTCTGACATGCACTGTCAACTGGCGGACCTTTATAAAGACAGGTGTGTGCCTTTCCAAATCATGTCCAATCAATTGAATTTACCACTGGTTGACTCCAATCAAGTTGTAGAAACATCTCAAGGACATGATTTGCATCTCAAGGACAAACATTTGCAAACATTTCTAAAAACTTGTTTTTGTTTTGTCATTATGGGGATTTATGATTTATGAGGAAAAAAATAATTTAATACATTTTAGAATAAGGCTGTAATGTAACAAAATGTGGAAAAAGTCAAAGGGTCTGAACACTTTTCAAATGCACTGTACATAGCCCTGATTTAAAAAATCTGTACTGGCATTATGAAATTATGAGTTACAGGAAGGGAGGACACCACTTTATCCTTGTAAGATAGCCAAGAGGTTTAACTGGTGTCACACATATGCTGAGTGACTTTATTTTATTTCTTCATTTTATTCAGTACACTGTGTGATAGCAAAAAAACTGCTCAACTATTAAACATCTTTATTGTCATGTATTTTGCCAATATATCCCCCCCCCCCCCTATTTGTACAATGATATACTGTATATGAATACAAGGAATAGAAGGACACAAACACACTGTAAATAGAGAGTGATTGTAAATAATCCACTTAACTTCCCAGGTATAGTTAACATGTTATAATGTAAACAGTTAATTGTGCAAAGCCATTTCAACTCTTATGGAGGATTATCTCTGCTCTGTGTTTGTTGGTTGATGAGTATTATTCTCTAGGTAGCTCTGAACTGCTTGTAACTCTATCACTCCACTCTGAACTGACATGGACTTTGTGCTATCGGAGCACTCCAGCACATACTCATCACTGGTTCTTCTTCTGCATTTCCCCCCACACATCGTAGCAAAGCCCTTCCAAACCCTCTTGTTGACAAAGGCATACACAATGGGATTTACAAAACCATGGCTATAGGCAATGACCTCTGTAACCTGAATGGCGAAATCCAGATGTAGGCTTGTGGCACAATTAGAAATCACATGCAAGTGTTGCAAGGAGTGTAAAAAGGACACAATGTTGTACGGGAACCATAACACAAAAAATACCACAACAACTATCATGACCAATTTCAGACTCTTTCGTCTCGGTCCCACTTTAACCTTCGCTACAGCACAGCAGACTCGCAGGTAGCAGAAGAGCATGATCAGAAAAGGTGTGAGAAACCCAAAGACGTTCAGCTGAAACTTCATGAGAATCTTCCACAGAGGCAAGTGATTTTCCTCTCCAAAAGGGTACATGCAAATCTTCTGGCCGTGAAACTCTTGTTCCTGAACGAAGGTCCAATGTGGAGCTGCTGCTAAGATGGAGAGGCTCCACACCACAAAGCTCACTAAGGTGTTTTCCATAGGTGTACAGTGGTTCCAGCTGGAAAGAGTCCATACTACACCTAAATACCTATCCACACTTATACAAGTGATGAACAGGATACTGCTGTACAAAGTAGTGATGTAAATCGCAGTAACTGTCTTGCAGGAATCATTGCCAAATATCCATTCATTGTGGGCATACACTGCCCAAAAAGGGAGTGTTAATGCAAACAACATATCAGAAATTGCCATATTCATAGGAAATGTTTTTCTATGATGTTTGGATTTGATTAAAGTTGAAATAAAAAGTATATTTACTATAATGCTGAGGGTGCAAATGATAATGTAAGAGACGGGTAGAAAAATTCTTCCAAATACTTTGACGTGTGCTTTTTCACAAAGTCCAAAGCCATCCAATGGTTCATCTCCATAGTCATAATAATGGCTGTAATTATAGTCATCACTCAGTTCGGGGATGTTTAAATCCATTATCCTCTTGTATATCTAAGGAGGAGAAATGTGAAATACAGACGTCAGACAGATGATATACCGTCAAGAAGAAGAAACAACTTTCCTCTATGATGTTTTATGCATGCAGTAGGGTAGGCTTACCTCTGGAAAAAAAGTGTTTCTGAAATCCTAAAAGCCAGTAGTTAAAGTTCTGTTCCAGCAATACAAAAGAGCATTTAAGTAATAAGCACTATAGGTATGACAAAGTAAGCAGTTTGTCTGAAGTAAGAAGGCATTCCTCTGTTTCCTGGTATTTGTCATTACCTCTTCCTCTTACGTATAAGAGGTATGTAAAATCCTGTTGTTTTTTTGTGCTCTTAATGGAAACTCAAAATACAGCATCTGTTGAACTCAACGACTCAACGATTTACCTCTAGACCTATACCTCTATAGACCTAACTTGAATCTATTTTATGCATAGATAGGGTATAGACGTTTATTATTTTAAATATTTAAAACATGAACCATCTGTGTTTTTAGTCAATTCTATCAATGTCTATAAACCTATGATAGATATTTGAGTTGTGTAAGATAATCATTTCATGCAAATCGATTCACAGCACGAGATCCAAAATAACTAGCGCACATTCTGTTCTAGCACGTGGGGAATGCGCACATTGGATGAGACAAGCTATTTTAACACACCGCGCCTCCCCCCCCCCCCCCCACCCGTTTAGTTTTGCACTCTGGGAAATGGCGTTCCAATAAACTTTAAGACGACGTTTAAAATGTAAGTAGCTCAAAAATAAATGTATACTCTGATCCTTAAATACATACATACACATGTGTATATCATGGAATTAAACACGTTTTTTTGGAGGTATATGCTCCGTCAAAACCAATTTTGTAATTCCCCCCGAACTACAATTCATACAGATTTTATTCTGGGAACGATTTAGTTTATTTGCAACTCGAGTTTATTATTTTCCAGGGAAAGGCCATAATAAAATGTACCATTAACAAGGGATAATAATCAAGAGATTGAACAAATTAATTTAAAAAGGTTGAGAGGTTTTTATTGGCTAAACGTGTGAGATAATTCAATGGAAAAAGACAGCCTACGTCACGTGTGTGAAAATGTTACTTAATTTTGGACTGCTGTTTGAGTAGCTCGATGTAAGGACAGCGCGTTGTCTATTTGGTGTGTAGCGCATACATAATCAGTCCGGATCCATTATCTTCAATAGAAGTTTGACAAAACGGTAAGAATAAATGTTAATTCTAATGTCGGATGTTGTCTTTATTTAGGGTATCACAAGTGATATTTACTATGAAACAGTTCCCTTTGACTTTCAATCAAAAGTGTCCTTGACGTGGGAACTCTTATATAGCTAGGCCAAAAGTTATTCTGTATTCAATTATCACATTGCTTTAATATCTGATATTAACTATTAGGTTACATCCTGACAGTCCTTGAAATAAGTCGACGTTTTACTGTATTTCCCAAGAGAACACCATGTTACTGATATCTGAACTTCTACTTCAAGTTATTGATTACGTTTGTTGTTGTAGGTTTTACAAGCTCAAATAGGCCTACTGAGACCTATAAGTATGTCCCAATATTTTCCAATAGTATGACTGCTAATAGCATATTTAATGTAATTATCTGTGTCGTTGATGTAGTGAGACAATCATTGTGAATAACGTCTTTGGTAGATTTATGTTATAAAGTACAGTACCTCTGAGTAATTATACTTTTCTGGTTTCAGCCAAGATGTCTGCATATGATGAAGAAGAATCTAAGTTTATGCGAAAGGTGAAGGAGAATCCTTTTGTCCCAATAGGTGAGTAGTATAAAATGTTGTATGTAAACCCTGGATTGCTGATGCAATGTATTGGCCATATTGGCACTCCCCAGAAGAAGCAGTCTCCATAGGAATGATTGCAATTCTACAGTGCTTTAATTAAATGTTTCAAGGACAAAATTACATGTATTAAGTATGTTGTTGTTGTAGTGCGGACAGTAACATTAGAACTTTATAAAAATGATACTTTAAGGAAAATGATAAAAATGATTTTTAGCTCACATAATATGTAAAAGTATGCATTAAAGTCTCTGTAATAGAATGAACATGGCAAAAACAAATGTAGACATTGACAAATTAATTTCCATTGCTACTAAAATATTTTTTTACGACGGTGGGGGATTGCCAAGATGGTGGCTTTAAAACAGTGCCCCATGTCAGTCATCTAGTGTATACTACCAATAATTTATATACACAGCACACACAACCACACCTGTAGCCCATATCCATCATAGTTTTTTCATGCACCTTTATGGAACTGAAAATTGGTTGTTTTTTATTGATGTAGATATTGACTGTATGTCTTCAATTGCCATTGTCCTATATGTCCAGTCATCCTTTATATTGTGTACTAAGTTAACTTTTTTTTTTTTAAGGAATGGCAGGATTCTTTTCCATTGTGGGCTACAGACTTTACAAGTTGAAGAGCCGTGGAGACATGAAGATGTCAGTGCACCTTATCCACATGCGTGTTATGGCCCAAGGATTCGTGGTGGGAGCTATGACCATTGGTATGTACAGTATTACAGGCTGTTGGACCCTGTTGACACCTAGGGGCTGTTCCAGAATGCAGGATCAATAAGTAAGCCAGGTAGCAAACTGTCCCAAAAATAATGAAATAACTTAATATTTTTGAGAAATATAAACTTTAAATAATTGACTTGACAACCCATATTCAAGTTTAGCATTCTAAATAATTTTGAAAATCAAGAGCTATATTTATCAAAGTTCGCTTGGTAACTTAATGGTCCTGCTTTCTGGAACACCCCACTGGTATTAAACTTGAAATCTGTATTTGATGACATGACCTTTAAATGTGTCATGTGTCCACATTGTGATTGGATGAGGTTGTAATGTTATTTAACGTTGCAGGCACCAGTTTTCTGGCACATGCCAAATTGAAATATTTTAGCACAGTGTTGTAAGGTTTCTGGTGAAATGTATCTGTCCCAAAACAGATTTGGCTACTGATCAGATCGCACAGGATGTGGAAACTGTTATTTTGATACATTTTTATTCTAGATGTAAACTAGTCTTAAAGCCTCTCACGATGCAGATGTCGTCATTATGTTGCTATGTTACATGAAAAAGTATACCGTATGAAATTATGTACACTTTCCTATTTAATAGTTACAGCAGCTCCAATACAGTGTAATATTTTATGTACCAGTTTTGGAAATTATCTTCATTTAACATTTTCTTCCCTCTGTTTTTCAGGTGTCATTTATTCCATGTACAAAGACTACATTGTGAAGCCAAGAGAAGAACTGAAGGCATTGCAACAGCAGACTGCATTTCAACACAAATAACCTGATAAATGAATATGGACTCTTTTGGATTGATATTTTGTATGTCCCCTTAATATTACCTCAGTTTGCCATAAGTTGTATATCTACACCTTTCCCACATATAACACACCTGTTAATGTACTAGGTAGTTTTAAGGAATTCTCACTCACCAAGAATGTCTACTGCACTCTTTTTAGACGAAGATGCCATGCCTTACCTCAACTCAGTTTTGAGTCTCCATATCCTCAAAATGTGTGTGTTTCCTGAGGGTTGTCACTTTGATGAGACATAGATATGAGCCAACTGTAACTACCTGAGATGGTATTGCATCTTAGTGACACACAAAACATGACGTATGAGATTATTGTGAATGCAAGTCTGTTGAAGGTACGTGGTTGACTAGAGGACAATTGGTAATGGAAACTCACATTCTAAAAAAACATTTTTTAGATTTTAGGAGAACAATATTTTGGGATAGGTCACAGGATGTTGTATGAAATATTTATTGGATGTTAGTTACATCTGGTTATCAAATGAGGAGCAAACAGCCATTTGATGCTATAAAACGGGTACTCTTACCCTACGAGATCCGAAGCCTGCTGGTTCTATTCTACCTGACAATTAATTGCATGCACCTATTGTCCCAGCCTCTGATTAAAGGGGAACAATTAAAAAATACAGTGAAACTGGCTTTGAGTTTGAGGGCTATATAACATGCTCTGGATCAGCAAAGGATATTGGGTAGTTTGAGTTGAAGTGACTGTGTTGGTACAAGACAGCCAGCTGTTATTAGGACACAGGTCTTGCTCAACCACCACTATTCCAATCGTCACTGAATGCTTTTCTGGATTTCCTTTGAAGGGTATTTTATTGTATTTGTTTTATTTTATTGGTTGATTATTACATTATTTAGATTCACTCTATTATTAAAGCTGCGATGTGTAACTTTTTGAGTGACCTGACAAAATTCACATAGAAATGTGAGTAATCGATATGTCACTCATTGACAGCAAGTCTAGCTGTAGATCTGTTCTATGTGCACTATTTCTATGCTTTCCACTTTTAAGTTTCATTTTTGTGACTTTTACTTTCGGTTTTGTGCACCAGCTTCAAACAGCTGAACATACAATATTTTTGCCTATGTGAAAATACATTTCACAGCAGTTTAGAATGTACAATGATTCTCTACACTATACTTGCTTGTTTTGTCACAAACTGAAATTGGACAAACTATTGGAATTTTTGCGATTTCTGCATAGTAAATCTTTATGTATTGTATTTTACCAATGAAAAATGTGTTGCACCTTACTATTGTCAAATGGCCTTTACTTATGAGTGCAATAAAGCATCACCCTAATAGGTGGTAGTGACCTGTGACCTGAAAATAGGAGAGGCTAACACACTCTATTAGGTCTGGCACTCGGACTACCTAAATCAGGATCTCAAAAGAGATCCTTATGTGATTTTTGTTTTCTGATAGAAGCTTAATAAATTGATATTCTAAGAAAATGGTCTCACACAGCTAATGGCTGAATTGTTTATACAGAGTAAGTACTGGGCAGTAGGCCTATAATCATAACTTTGATGGAACTGCATTTAAGGCATTATTGTCTACAAACTGCTGAAATTTTACCCATCTATGTTATAAGTCATTCTCTCCCAATGTTGAGTGCACTGGAACATATTCATCAACAATAGTGTGTGAAATAAATACAAATTATCAAGTGTTGTGTATGACAATATGACTTTAGAAAATCAGTCAGAAAACAATATTAACCCATTTCATCACACTCATTCTAATGTACCTTGGATTATTATGGGTTTCAATAATAACTGTAGACTGATAATGCTGAATGCACAGGCACACAGGTTGCCAAAACAAAATGGTCATGTGTTTGATTGAATGACGTAGGTCTACTGTATGTCTATGATTTGATCATCCAGTATGTCTGGCAAAAACATCAGACCGGACACGGGGCCTGGTCCTCTCCCCGCCTCTTGACCCTGTTGCGCCGTGCGTGCCTCCAAGGAAGAGCATGTTAGCATGGAAATGATAGCATTCG
Source organism: Oncorhynchus mykiss (assembly GCF_057628025.1). Lineage (NCBI taxonomy): Eukaryota > Metazoa > Chordata > Actinopteri > Salmoniformes > Salmonidae > Oncorhynchus > Oncorhynchus mykiss. The sequence goes on from NC_143029.1 coordinate 74,001,266, forward strand.
ATGGGACTAGGAAGTGCATCGCCACTACCAAAACAACAGTCCATGCCATTCGGGATCTGTGGGGGACGTCCACACTACCGTTGAAGTTAAAATTCAAGATGGTTAAGGGTTAAAACCTCTTAAGGATCTGACCATTTTTTTTTTCAATTTTCGCCTAAAATGACATACCCAGACACAACAGGGGTCCAAACTGTAGCTCCCAGTTCCTACATTTGAATATAAAACTGGATTTTATCAAACAAAACTATGCTATATTTTATCTCTGGGACCCTCAGGATGACAAATCAGAGCAAGATTACTGAATGTAAGTACATTATTTACCTTCAGAGGTAAATGCATCAAACCTGTTGCCGTGATAAATGTTTTTTGTTGTTGTGCACTCTCCTCAAACAATAGCATTGTATTTTTTTCACTCACTATAATAGCTACTGTAAATTGGACAGTGCAGTTAGATTAACAATAATGTAAGCTTTCTGCCCATATACTGTAAGGACATGTCTATGTCCTGGGACAATGATCTCAGGAAGCACTGACCCCAAAACATGCTTATAACCACAGATATCTTCATTTTAAACAACCTTCTTAGCGTTAGCTGTTAACAGGAAGCAGATGTTGAATAGTTCCGCGTTTAGCTACAACATAACAATAACCAACTAGCTTAAAACCTCTTAAATGTAATGGCAAAAATGTAGATTTCTGCCTAAATAGACATACCCAAATGTAAGTGTTTTTAATGAGCAGTTACATAAGGACATGCATAAACTTGGTGTCATTAGAAAGAAATCACCTGGGAGATTATAAGGTAATGGTCAGAACATAGATAGGAATGGCACAGTTCAGATCACACAAGATCAAGCACACGCAGACTAACTGTTTTGTGGACAACCTGTAAGTAAATTGTTGATGAATAAAGCTGGAAACACATCAGATGACTTCCACAAAATTAAATTAGGGAATTCCATTGCTATTACACATCGAATATGCCTAAAAGCTATTGGTCACTGTAAAAACACAATTTCTACAATATCAACCGCTCTCAAACACTGTAGTGTGTCAAAGGACATCCAAGTGAACCTGGTTCCACACATTCTTAAATGAGTGTGTGCCATCTGTCCTCAGGTTCATCTCCCTCTGTTGTGCTGGTTCCATTGCTGGTTCCAGTGCCGCTACCTTTGCTCCTCCATCTTCTCTGTTGAGGCCTAGTTGTCCTCCCTGTCCCCCCACCTCTAGATGAACTGTCTGAGAGAGGAGTGGAGCCAGGGCCTGCAGTGGAGGTAGTGGAAGAGGATTGTGAACTGGTGGATCTTGAACCATCATTAGAGACAGCAGTGGGGGTTGTGGATCTGGCAGAGGAGGGTGAAGACCTTGACCGGCAGGGGGAGCAGGTTGAGAGCTCCAAGCACACCAAGACAGTCGGGAAGAGGGCATGACAAAACCTATTCCCCCTCAGTAGACTGAAAAGATTTGGCATGGGTCCTCAGATCCTCAAAAGGTTCTACAGCTGCACCATCAAGAGCATGACTGGTTGCATCACTGCCTGGTACGGCAACTGCTCAGTCTCCGACCGCAAGGCACTACAGAGGGTAGTGCGTACGGCCCAGTACATCACTGGGGCCAAGCTTCCTGCCATCCAAGACCTCTACACCAGGCAGTGTCAGAGGAAGGCCCTAAAAATTGTCAAAGACTCCAGCCACAATAGTCATAGACTGTTCTCTATGCTACCACACGGCATGCGGTACCGGAGCGGCAAGTCTGGGTCCAAGAGGCTTCTCAACAAGTCATAAGACTCCTGAACATCTAATCAAATGGCTACCCAGACTATTTGCATTGCACCCCCCAGTCACTTTAATAACTCTACCTACATGTACATATTACCTCAACTTACCAGTGCTCCCGCACACTGACTCTGTACCGGTACCCCACTGTGTATAGTCTCGCTATTGTTATTTTACTACTGCTCTTTAATTACTTGTTACTTTGATTTCTTATTCTTACTCATATTTTTTTTTAACTGCATTGTGGGTTAGGGGCTTGTAAGTAAGCATTTCACTGTAAGGTCTACTACACCTGTTGTAGTTGGCGCATGTGATTGATAACATTTGCTCCTAAACGTCATCATCCTCTCTGTGGAGAATAAAATAAAGGAATACAAAAGGATCGATATTGCTAAGATACACATCACTACATTACTGTTATGTAAAAGCATTATACTTAACGTTTACACCCAGCCTCAACTTTGCTACAAATTCCCTGCTGGGGACTTTTATCACATCATCTCACAGCCCTCTCTCAGAGACAACACTGTAAATGTCTAACTACTTCAGTAAGTCCCCCTCCCCCACTGCACATAGCAGGCCATGGGGAATTATAAACTGGTTCCTTTTGTAGTAATAATGTGTTCTTTTTTGTTTTTGCTCAATCTGATTGGGTGGGCTTGGCTCCCAAGTGGGGAGGCCTGTGTCCCTGCCTCCCAGTGGAAAACTAATTAGAAAATATTATACAAACAGGACACAACTAGATAGGCCTACACTGTGTGTTGGCTATACATACAGTCCAAAACATATTCATGCCAAGGCTTTGAAAGCATCTGTTCAAAATACCTAATGTGTTCTGAGTGCGTCCTTTCACAATGCTGGTAGCAATGGTTAGTATTACGCAAAAGAGCAAGTCAGACCTACCCAGTCCCACCCAGATCATCTGATATGACTGTAAAGCTGATTTTATTGGTAACATGACTGTCCATCTTTCATTTTGCCAGCTGATATACCATATAGTTTTAGCTTCTCCACACTAACGGACTGAGTCGCAGCCATCTTGACAATGGGATTATGGGTGGGGCTTTCCCTTTCTTCTTATTCTTGTTTGGGATCGGGTTGGCAGATCACATACAACTTTTAAGGTGAATACCCCACCACCTATTGTACTGGAGTGTGAGGCCAGTCACGGCCTACCAACATTAAATTCTCTTCATTAGTCCCGTTCCTCCAAGGAAGTGAAATTAAGCCCGAGACACCACTTCCCTCCCCTTTCCTCCCCCCACTACACCACCCAAACCCTTTCACACAATCTCTCGCTATCTACTTCATGCAGTTCACAAAATATCAACACATGCTCCACCGTTTCCTCCACTAAACACACATCACAAAGACCTGTTTCATGTTTCCTTATCATCCACAATGTGGCATTCAAACCCTTGTGCCCAAACCGTAGTCCACTTCACACAACTTCCTCTCTTCTACATCCCATACTCCCCACCTCTTCCTTTACTGACAGGTGAACGTGATAAAATGGCCTCCCCTTACTACGAACATCCCACTCCCTTTGCCAAAGATCAAGCCCTTTTGCCCCAATCAAGGACTTTACTTAACTGCGGGCCAGCGGAACCTGAATATCTACTCCCTCTCTCGTCACAGCACTCTTAGCCACCACATCGGCCTTCTCATTACTATCCACACCCACATGGGAGGGAACCCAGCAAAAGCTTACCACCACTCCCATTCTCTCCAATTCCAATAACAACACCATCATCTCCACAAACATGTCTCCTCTATCCAACCTGCCTGTATTCACACTACTAAACACTGCAGCCAAATTAGAACAGATCACCACTCTGGTATGTGGTTTCGCCTTTTCCACCCATCTCAAATATATAATCATGGCCATCAACTCAGTCGCATACACTGACACATAATCAGTTAAATGCTTACATACTCTAACATATATATCTGGGATATACACCCCTGCCCCCACCCTACCACTGACTGGATCCTTTGAACCATCTCTATACAGTATATCCTTAAATACAAATCAAAATTATTATCTATATATCTCTCCACACGCTGTCTCACGTCCTCACCCTATTCTCTCCTGCCCTCAATCATGTGCACATCTACACATGGTTTCGGAAACAGCCATGGAGGATCGTTCCCCAATGCAATTCCTGGCCCTATCTCTCTCTCCCCCAGTCCATATTCTACCACTTTCTTCCCGATTGTCCACCCGTTCTCCCTCTGCTTACCGATTCCTCGCTCCCAGCATTCCCCAGTTACTGTGACCGCAGGATGTCCTTCTGAACTCCCTTTCAACCTCGCCCAAGTACGCTAATGCAAGTTTGTTCCGACTTATCCTCAGTGGCAGTTCTTCACTATCCTTGTAACTTGTAATGCCTCAACAGGTGTCGTTCTGAAGGCACACACAATCTCAATGCCCTTGACTGTATCTTATCCAGGTACTAGAGTACCGTTTTGGCTGCTGATCCATATACAAAGCACCCATAATCCAAAAATGACCTGATCAATGCCTGGTACATACACAACAGTGTTTGTCTATTTGACCCCCAATCACATCCTGCTACTGCCCTCATGAGGTTCCGCACCTTCCTGCACTAAAATTAAATATACTCAACTTCCACGTGAGCCTCTCATCAAACCACATACATAGATATTTAAATTCGGACACCCTACCTACAGTCGTGGCCAAAAGTTTTAAGAATGACACAAATATTAATTTTCACAAAGTATGCTGCCTCATTGTCTTTAGATATTTTTGTCAGATGTTACTATGGAATACTGAAGTATAATTACAAGCATTTCATAAGTGTCAAAGGCTTTTATTGACAATTACATGAAGTTGATGCAGAGTCAATATTTGCAGTGTTGCATGCTGTCTATTAACTTCTGGGCCACATCCTGACTGATGGCAGCCCATTCTTGCATAATCAATGCTTGGAATTTGTCAGGTTTTGTGGGTTTTTATTTGTGCACCCACCTCTTGAGGATTGACCACAAGTTCTCAATGGGATTAAGGTCTGGAGAGTTTCCTGGCCATGGACCCAAAATATCGATGTTTTGTTCCCCGAGCCACTTAGTTCCCAGAACCACTCACTTTTGCCTTATGGCAAGGTATTCCATCATGCTGGAAAAGGCATTGTTCGTCACCAAACTGTTCCTGGATGGTTGGGAGAAGTTGCTCTCGGAGCATGTGTTGGTACCATTCTTTATTCATGGCTGTGTTCTCAGGTAAAATTGTGAGTGAGCCCACTCCCTTGGCTGAGAAGCAACCCCACACATGAATGGTCTCAGGATGCTTTACTGTTGGCATGACACAGGACTGATGGTAGCGCTCACCTTGTCTTCTCCGGACAAGCTTTTTTCCGGATGCCCCAAACAATCGGAAAGGGGATTTATCAGAGAAAAGGACTTTACCCCTGTCCTCAGCAGTCCAATCCCTGTACCTTTTGCAGAATATCAGTCTGTCCCTGATGCTTTTCCTGGAGAGAAGTGGCTTCTTTGCTGCCCTTCTTGACACCAGGCCATCCTCCAAAAGTGTTCGCCTCACTGTGCGTGCAGATGCACTCACACCTGCCTGCTGCCATTCCTGAGCAAGCTCTGTACTGGTGGTGCCCCGATCCCGCAGCTGAATCAACTTTAGGAGACGGTCCTGGCGCTTGCTGGACTTTCTTGGGCACCCTGAAGCCTTCTTCACAACAATTGAACCACTCTCCTTGAAGTTCTTGATAATCTGACAAATGGTTGATTTAGGTGCAGTCTTACTGGCAGCAATATCCTTGCCTGTGAAGCCCTTTTTGCGCAAAGCAATGATGACGGCACGTGTTTCCTTGCAGGTAACCATGGTTGACAGCGGAAGAACAATGATTCCAAGCACCACCCTCATTTTGAGGCTTCCAGTCTGTTATTCAAACTCAATCAGCATGACAGAGTGATCTCCAGCCTTGTCCTCGTCAATGCATGAGAGAATCACTGACATGATGTCAGCTGGTCCTTTTGTGGCAGGGCTGAAATGCAGTGGAATTTTTTTGGGGGGATTCAGTTCATTTGCATGGCAAAGAGGGACTTTGCAATTCATTGCAATTCATCTGATCACTCTTCATAACATTCTGGAGCATATGCAAATTGCCATCATACAAACTGAGGCAGCAGACTGTGAAAATGTATATTTGTGTATCATTCTCAAAACCTTTGGCCACGACTGTATATCCTGACTGTATATTTGCAACCTAACATCTTTAACCTCCGCCCTAGAATACACCACAGACATCCTAAAACCCCATGTTAGAGACCGATCTTCCACAACTTCTTGCATCTTCCTCATCACATATTTCACATTCCCACCAGTCTTCCATACAGCCCCATCATTAGCATACAAGGCCACGCCCATTCCCTGTCCCACCTCCTTAAATATGTAATCTGTCATCAGGGCGAACAACACCGGACTAACCACAGTTCCCCGAGGAGTACTATCCTTCACTTCAACCCCATTGACAAATCTGATCCCACCCTCACCCATATGACTCGATCGACCAGGAAGTCCATGATCCAGTTATACAGATCTCCGCCAATGACCCCCAATAGCCTACGACTACAGTTCCAGGCTCCATGGGAGCAGCAGGAGAAACATCACCAGGGAAGACTAGACAAACAGAAGGGGAGCAGAAGGCCACTGAGACCCAGGACGACTTGAACCTCTCCCAGCTAGACACTGATCACACAGATGATCTTAGTAAAAGGTGTGAATTTTTATAAAGTTAGGTCAATATTATTAAAGTTGGACAACATTTTATCCCCCAATGCAGCCTAACATTATGCATACCGTAAGCCTGGGGTTCCCAAACTTTTTAGGGCCACCACCCCATTTTGAAATCTGTAAATCCTCATGACCCCAACCATCTGAAAAAAAATGATGCAATTAGCAGCCATTGATTGTCTTCTCAACTCACCATCACATACCTTTAATGTGAGGCTATGACAGTCAATTGCAAATTAGTCTGACACAATGTATGTTCTCACCACACTAATGAGATGGGTGTGCTTGATGCATGTCGCATTGGAGATTTTCAAAGTCAGGGGGCGTGGTCGACAGTGCTCACCTCTTCTTTGCTGTCAAATTAAGCCTGGATCGAAATTTGTTTTTAATGCAGACGAAAACACTGAATCCAGCTGGCGAAGGGTAAAATTAGTTTTATGGTTCTTTCAAGAACACTAGGTAGTTGGAAAAATACAAGGTCAAATCATTATGTCAGTGATCTTCAGGTCGGAATGTTGGAGCGCTCGAAAGAGGCAGAGTTCCTGTGTTGGAATTCCAAGTTGGATGAACATTAAAAACCATTTTTCCGAGACAGAGCTCTGTTTTTTCCAAATTCCCAGTTGTCTTGAACGTCCTGAAGTCGGAAGTTTGAGATTTCTGAGTTTTGAAAGCGGAGTTAATGGTCAGAGGGAAACAGCAGGGTAATTCCTTTTGAGTCAGGAACCAACCCTTATCCGTAGTCACCCGTGAATGCATTCGGTCACATGACAACTCGATCAGCTTTTCATTTTCGCTTACCGGCATGTCAACTGAGCAGTGGCAACCCGTCATTCAGGGCATGTGGGGCTGAACGCCACCTGTTTTTGGGGCTTGCCTGTTTTGCATGTTATTTTGGCATTAATACATGTCACATATCAGTTTGCAAACAATGTAAAAAAAAATACATATCTTTGAGTTAATAAAGCCGCATACAAACGTGGTCTCTTTTTTGTTTTCTTGAGTAAGGCAGCTCTAAAATGGAGGTGTTTCAGCCTAACTCAGTGCTTTCTGTGATGGTGGGGCAAGCCCTGAGAAAAGACGGTGCATTGCGCCGTGATTGCCTCAGTGTTTTGTCACTCATGAGGACACTTCATCACCGCCAAGTCTAAGGGTAGAGCTAGAAAAATCTAGCCCCCTGGGTGCTGCCATATAGTTACATTAGAAGTGCCCATCCAAGAACGCTCATGGTCATTGAAAACAGATAAAATTACTTCAAATCACATTATATGTACTGTAACTGTGAATGGACTGATCATGTCAACATCATACTTTCAAAATCTTAGCTAGCAATCATCATCATGAATCAAGTCGACAATCTACTGGCAAATCCTTTTTAATCCTTGTCATATGAATAGAAATAATGAACTGAATAATCAACTGTTAACTCTGAACTGCGAAAACTTGACTTCAGTGAGTTCAAGACAACTGGGAAGTTGGGAATAAACAAGCTCCAACTGGGAAAATACATTTAGAACGGTCATCCAACTCGGAATTGTAAATCCGGCCTCTTTCTAGAGCTACAACCTGAACATCAATGACGTCATCATGATTCAACCTTGTTTTTTTTCCAGAGTTCCCTGTTGTTTTGAAAGCACCATAAATCCAGAGAAGGCCAGACTTTGATTACAACATTTGCCCACGAAGGACCACCGCGCCACCTTCCTTTTCAAGTGAGCACAACACAAGGTGAGTCCAAAAATGTATTGTATGCTGCAGTAATATGCCAGGGAGATATCTATACTGTAGCCAATAAATTAATACTAAGTGTGTGTTGTGTATTAAGATGTTAGTAGCCCATATGCCTCACCCTAATAATTTGGTCTACTTACCTCTATTAATTTTGCATGCGGTTCTCACTTGGTGGTGCACATGTAGCCTATAACCTGTTTAAGAGAAATGTAATCTTTGAATATGGTAAGAGCTTTCATTGTCTGCTTATATGCCCCCTTTATTTATCCTACGCTTCTGACTTGGTGTACAAGGAGAACAATGTAAGAATGGCCCATGTTCTGAATTCTGTTGCTGTTAACTTCAAAAGTGCTAAACAAATAGTTATATTGACTACGTCCATCCTAGCTCGCTCATTAATGTCTTAATCAGAATTATGGATAATCTTATGCGCTTGTCGTCCCCTTATGCCATAGTTGGTACATCTCAATTGTCATTAGAAACCACAGTTGTTTAAGCAAGTCAGCCATATCAGCTATGTTTTTTTAAAAGGCAGTAAATGAGGCTGAATGAACTGTTTTGCTGACAGACAAGGCTCTGCTGATAGCCAGGTGTAGCAGTCGTAAGATGTTGGGACTGCTGTTGGGGCAGCTTTATGTAGACCCTAACATTTTGTGGGCACCATTTGTCACCATTATAGTGCAATGAATGTATTGTATTGTGAACTAATTATACTTACCTATCTCCAGTAGCAGTGTGTGGGTAAAATCACTGGGGAAGCCAAGCACTCCAACTGTGCTTGCAACCGTGATATATACAGTACTTTCCCCACATTTTGTTACTTTACAGCCTTATTCTAAAATTGATTCAATTCATCAATCTACATACAATACCACATTATGACAAAGCAAAAACATTTTTTTTTAAATGTTTGCACATTTATAAAAAAAAAAATGTTAAACAGAATACACTAACTTTTTAAATAAGTATTTAAAAAAAAGTTTTTTAATAAAACTTTATTTGACTAGGTAAGTCAGTTAAGAACAGATTCTTATTTACAATGACGGCCTACTTTTTGTAGGCCGTCATTGTAAACTTTTTCTTGTTCAGAATAAATTCAACCACACCTTTTTATTAATCACAAAACCGGATAGAAACCTGTCTTGCCTGCTCCCGCTCTCCATCTCTGGCACCCGAGGACACCAGGCTGTCTTTCATTAAGCACACCTGTCACCATTATTATGTGCATCAGTGCTCATTGGACTCACCTGGACTACTTCACGTTTTGATTGCCTTTCCTATATCTGTGTGTTTCCTCTGTTTCATCCCCGTGTCAGCATTATTGTCTTTTCGGTTTCCCCTGTCCAGACGCTGTCCGTATTCTGTTCCTGTCCGTGGTGATTAAATGTTCACTCAGAGATCCTTGCAGAAACCTCTATCTGGTGAAGTCCATGATGCATATCACATGTAACAGACAGTTACATAACCTACAGCATGGTTAAGCAAATTAACAATAGAGTCCAATCAACATAAGCTAAATATAATGTGGCTGTCCATGGATCTGATTTCTGTTTGCGGGCGTGTGTGTGTGTGTGTGTGTGTGTGTGTGTGCGTGCGTGCGTGCGTGCATTCGTTTGTTCGTGCAAGTAGAAAAACATGTTGACTCATCCTCCTCTTTTTCATGTTGACGAAACGTTCTATCACTCTGTCATACAGTACCTGCTATTATTTTTTGTTGTCCTAGGCTAATTTCCATTCATGGGCAACATTAGCTAGATAACATTAGCCTTCTACATCTAGCTACTGTACATATCGGACTTCCATCCTCTCAGGCCAGGGGCACAACAATGTATGAATTAATGGTTGGATCAGAATCGCTGTTAAAATCACTGGCCAGTACGGAGAATGAATTAAAACCACAAGTCAAAATCCCTATCTCCATCCATGGATAATTTAGGACAGGGACATTTTCTTCTAGGTAGCTAGCCACCGGAGGACAACAACACAACGAGATGCAGCAATTCAAGTTATTTCTGTGTTTTGGCACCAGCATTTTGTTCCAGTTCCATTTTGTTCCTGTCGTTTCCGGTATAGAAAAATGTAACAAGGATGCTATATTGTGAAGAGCATGTATTAAAATTAAATTGCCCTGTGGAATTCAGGGCTGTACCCAAACCCAATGGACTTTGTAAATGTGTTGCTGAGCGAGGATGACGGTCAGTCAGGCTCAAGACTACTACTGACAGTTCCAGGCCTTCGGCAGCAGGGGGAGACAACAGTAAGAGGTTATAAGCTCAATATTATAGTACATCCATGACCATGTAGATTTCCTGTACATATGACTCCTCTAACTTGCCTACAAATGATTGAATTATCTGTTGATAGTGTCATTGACTGTATAATGACTATATTGATGCATTATACATTTTCTCAATTGAGTTTTTTTTCTTCTCTCATATATTTCAGTATGTAAACTTGGACATGACCTAGTGTTGTCAGCAGCTGGGATCAGTTTCGAGGTCAGGCAAGTCTTAGCCTCAGCAGCGTGTGGTACAAGTTAGTACTACAATAAAAGCTGTTTATAGTGGACTGATACAGCTTACCACTACTATCTCAGAGATGCAGGAGCTCCTTTGGGTTGTCAACACTGTTCAGAGGAGGTGACGTCCCTGAATCCCCAGTGTACAGAGTCCCAGACCCTCTGTGAGGCTGCCTGTGTGGAGAGAGATAGGCTCCCAGGGCTAGTCAAGCTTCAGCAACCCAGGTATTACATACAGCAACCCAGTGCATTTTATTTTTGGGGCGTATTGTGTAAAGTATGTTAGTATAGTTTCCCGGGTGGGTGTTTAGAATGCAAATATTTTATGTGGGCCTTTTTGTTTTCCCTTTCTTGTTTTATCACTGCTTTTTTACATCTCTCTCCGCCATGGAAATGTAACCCTCCATACTTTGTAATTACTACATTTACAGTACTTGATGTGGATTTTCATGATGACCACACAGTAGTAGTGAGAGACTGGGCTGGTGTGATTGATGTGACAGGGAGGAGGTAGTGAAGCAGGGGTGCCTAGGGGCAGAGCAAACATTCCAGGGAGAACGCAGAAGGGCCGTAGCCCTAGAGCAGCAGCTAGAGAAGGCAAAGCTGGATCTGGGCAAAGGATTGACTCCCAGGAAAACTAGCAACAAGGGCACTGGAGATAAGTCTCGGATTAGGCACACTGATCTATAACACAGTAACACAGTGAGAAGACTGAAAATGGGATATATTGATCCATTCCTGCTATTTCTCTTATTTGTTGTTTTTCCTCCGCTTCCCAGGAGCTTCATCCAGCGGGAGACAGGGGGAATCATCCTCTCGAAGCCCTCCTGACCTCTCCAGGGAGGCCCAAGTCAATGAACTAACTACCTAGTGAATCTGACTTAGTGTTATTTTGTCTTCTATCTCTCCTTGAAGTTGTGGGTGGTTACCCTGTCAGTCTCACAGCCTGGAGAAACAAACTGTCAACCTCTGTTAAATTCTGATAAGACTGAAAGTTTTCAGTGAGATCACACACAAGACTACAGAATATAACTAACATACTAGAAATACTTACACAGTACACAGTACTGTGTTCCTGTGTAGCTCAGTTGGTATAGCATGGCACATGGGTATGAAAAATGTATAAAAATGTATGCACTCATTACTGTAAGTGTCTCTGGATAAGAGCGTCTGCTAATGACTAAAATGTAAATGTACTGTATAATCACAATTATGGAAACAAAGACAGATGCACCACATGTGTACACATTTCGCTTTCTATGAAGACTAAGAACAGCTGGCAAAATGCAGAGGATATTCATACATTACAAACTCCTAAATGAGTGGAGCACACCACCATGTTGTTGTGTGTTTCCCTCCCTCTGTCCCCCAGGCTGGCAGTGCTGCAGGGGGAGAATGAAGCTCTGAGGGGCTGAGCTGAGGAGCACTCTCCAGGCCAAGGTTGAGAACATGCATCTCTGCACTGACATGATGAACCAAGTCAAGCACGTCTTCCTGCAGGCGCTGCGACAACACAAGCAGGACAGGGACACAAACCAGGGGAGTTAGTTAGCTATGTTATAATAGGCCCTGGCTGGCTGCTGGACCAACAACGTCCCACAAGACCTTTAGTTCCTCTTGTCCAGTCATATCAGCTCTGAGGAAGAACAGTAATGGAACAGGCCTGTCTGTTTCAGCAATACAATGTCATTACTGCTTTCTGGTCTCCTGACTGCTCCCTGCTAACCCTGTTCACCACAAAAAGACAATGACCTACTTTGATGGCCCCCATGTAGTGGATAGACTTGTCCATAGGTGCTTTTCTTTTCTAAATTTCACTTTCATATCGTATTAATATAGTGTATCCTCCTTTTAGCACCTCTAGCACTCTCTCGGTGTGTTTCTAATATATACTATAGAGCCTCAGTGTGTTTGTAAGATATATTATAGAGAGCCGCAGTGTGTTTGTATTCCACCAATGGAGTCGTCAACATGTTATAGCAACAAAGCAACAGAAATATTCTTTTAATTTGATCAATGAAAGGACATTTGGTAATGTTTACTTAGACTTTGGCTACAGTATCACACATAAATATTTGAGAACCCCAAACCAAATAGTAAATAAAGTAAAGTCACTCCATAGTTCTCAATTTATTCAGAGTTATCGCGGATAATCACTTCTGACTTAAAACCAGATGTGGGGGAATAGTGGTTGAAAACGAATGCAGACTTAAAGCTACACAAACTAGGTTCCCTAGAGCATGTTCTCAATGCATACTGTATCTACAGTATATGACCTGTGCATCTCATTCCACTAGTCGATTCCAAAGATCTGTCCACTGGACTGTGTACCCTTGTGGGAGTTAGCCAAAAGGATTTCAGCAGAACCCCCTGCTCTCCCTCCCCGTCCCTCCACATCACGCTTAATTTAAACCCATGGCTGAGTTAGTGTGCTGCTTGAAATACTGCACTATTTCTCCCAGAACCCCGTGGGAGATTGGCGGGTCCCGGCTGGACCGAGCAAAAGAGAGAAAAAGTGCCACAAGACAAAAATATCAGACTTCAGGAGGTGATGAAGAAATGCTTTATACTGCAAGAAACAAAACAAAAAACTGCTTGTGTTGCAATGCATACCTCCTAGGATCGAAGGTGAGATACTCTAGGTAGTGAACTATTAGCAGCGTTTTACTTACTGTAGCTGTGACTTTGACTTGGTAAGACAGAGAAGAAAGCAAAGGACTTGCTACTTTAGGCTCTCACCACAACGGTGCCAGGTTTTGTATCAAAGTAACTTCACAGCTTTTGTTGATGGAGCAAATTGTTATCATATGCAATAACTACATTATCACGATATAGAAACATCCTCAAATGATCGTATGACAAAGTCTGATATGTTAAGTGTAGGCTACTCAATGGATGATGTGTGCATTCTGAATATTCCTCAATAACCAATTTGACACTGTTAGGCTATACCAAACATTCATGATTATGATTGGGATCCCTTCACAACATCAATCTGCACAAATGAAACCAGGATTTTCTCTAAACTAATTACTTACTACACTTAGTGACTGACAGCTCATACAGTGCCTTTGGAAAGTATTCAGACCCCTTGACTTTTTCCATTTTTTTTTTGCATTACAGCCTTCTTCTAAAATAATTGAATAAGAAATGTTCTCATCAAATCAAAGTTTATTTGTCATGTGCGCCGAATAAACTGGTGTAGGCCTTACAGTGAAATGCTTACTTACAGGCTCTAACCAGTAGTGCAAAAAAGGTATTTGGTGAACAATAGGTAAGTAAAGAAATAAAATAACAGTAAATGACTCTACACACAATACCCATAATGACGAAGCAAAAACTGTTTTTTATACATTTTTGTTAATTTATCATTCAAAAAACCCTGAAATATAACATCTACATACGTTTTCAGAGCCTTTACTCAATACTTTGTTGAAGGACCCATGGTAGCGACTACAGGCTTGAGTCAAATCAAATCCAAATGTATTTGTCACATGCGCTGTATACAACAGTTGTAGACCTTACAGTGAAATGCTTACGTACAAGCCCTTAACCAACAATACTTTAAAAAGTTTTAATTTAAAAAAGTGTTAAGTAAAAAATAGAAAATAAAAGTGACAAATAATTTAACAGCAGCAGTAAAATAACAATAGTGAGGCTATATTCAGGTGGTATCGGTACAGAGTCAATGTGTGGGGAAAACGGTTAGTCGAGGTAATTGACGTAATATGTACATGTAGGTAGAGTTAAAGGGACTTTGCATAGATAATAAACAGAGAGTAGTAGCAGCGTAAAAGAGGGGTCAAGGTAGCCATTTGATTAGCTGTTCAGGAGTCTTGTGGCTTGGGAGTAGAAGGAGCCTTTTTAGGAGCCTCTTGGACCTTGTCACACCCTGACCATAGTTTACTTTGTATATTTCTATGTTTTGGTTGGTCAGGGTGTGATCTGAGTGGGCATTCTATGTTACATGTCTAGTTTGTCCAGTTCTATGTTCGGCCTGATATGGTTCTCAATCAGAGGCAGGTGTTCGTCATTCACTGTGTGTTTGTGGGTGATTGTTCCTGTCTATGTGTTTTCACCAGATAGGGCTGTTTAGGTTTTCGTTACGTTCTTTATTTTGTAGTGTTTGTATTGATTCGTGTTTTACTTTGTTTGTTTATTAAAACATGGATCGCAATCTACACGCTGCATTTTGGTCCGACTCTCCTTCTCATACAGAAAACCGTTACAGAATCACCCACCACAAACGGAGAGGAGAGAGGAGATGCAAAATAAGGATTTCTGGACATGGGAGGAAATCCTCGACGGGAGAGGACCCTGGGCTAAACCAGGGGAGTGTAGCCGCCCAAAGGTGCAGCGGGAGAAGAAACAACAGGAGCAGCCCAAAGAGGAGTACAGTATGGAGTATACGACTTGGGAGGAAATAGACAGGTAGGCGGTCGACCCAGGGAGAGTGCCGGAGCCCGCCTGGGATTCGATGGAGCAGTGCGCGGAAGGTTATCAGAGAATGGAGTTGGCGAAGCAGGCACGGCGGCGCGGAAAGAAGCCCGAGAGGCAGCCCCAAAAATTTCTTGGGGGGGGGGCTAACAGGGAGTATGGCTACGCCAGGTAGGAGACCTGCGCAAACTCCCTGTGCTTACCACGGTGTCTCCAGTGCGGGTGCATAGCCCGTGCGTGTCGGCTGGGCTAGATTGAGCGTCGAGCCTAATGCCATGAAGCCGGCTCTACGCAGCTGGTCCCCAGTGCGTCTCCTTGGGCCGGCTTACATGGCACCAGCCTTGCGCTTGGTGTCTCCGGTTCGCCTGCATAGCCCAGTGCGGGCTATTCCACCTCCCCGCACTGGCAGGGCGACCGTGAGCATTCAACCAGGTAAGGTTGGGCAGGCTCGGTGCTCAAGAGCTCCACACCCCAGCCCTCCGGTAGCAGCTCCCCGCACCAGGCTTCCTGTGCGTGTCCTCGGCCCAGTACCACCAGTGCCAGCACCACGCATCAGGCCTACAGTGCGCCTCGCCTGTCCAGCGCTGCCGGAGCCTTCCTCCTCTCCAGCGCTGTCGGAGTCTCCCGCCTGTTTAGCGCTGTCAGAGCTTTCCGACCTCTACAGCGCTGCCGGAGTCTCCCGCCTGTTCGGAACTGCCAGTCTGCAAGGAGCTGCCAGTCTGCAAGGAGCTGCCAGTCTGCAAGGCACTGCCAGTCTGCAAGGAGCTGCCAGTCTGCAAGGAGCTGCCAGTCTGCATAGAGCTGCCAGTCTGCAAGGAGCTGCCAGTCTGCATAGAGCTGCCAGTCTGCAAGGAGCTGCCAGTCTGCAAGGAGCCGCCAGAGCTGCCAGTCTGCAGGATGCCGCCAAAGCTGCCAGTTTGCAAGGAGCCGCCAGAGCTGCCAGTTAGCATGGAGCAGCCAGAGCCGCCAGTCAGCATGGAGCAGCCAGAGCCGCCAGTCAGCATGGAGCAGCCAGGGCCGCCAGTCAGCATGGAGCAGCCAGGGCCGCCAGTCAGCATGGAGCAGCCAGGGCCGCCAGTCAGCATGGAGCAGCCAGGGCCGCCAGTCAGCATGGAGCAGCCAGAGCAGCCAGTCAGCATGGAGCAGTCAGTCAGCATGGAGCAGCCAGAGCAGCCAGTCGGCATGGAGCAGCCAGAGCTGCCAGTCAGCATGGAGCAGCCGGTCAGCATGGAGCAGCCAGAGCTGCCAGTCAGCATGGAGCAGCCAGTCAGCATGGGGCAGCCAGAGCTGCCAGTCAACCAGACTCTTCCAGATCTGCCAGTCTACCAGACTCTTCCAGATCTGCCAGTCTACCAGACTCTTCCAGATCTGCCAGTCAACCAGACTCTTCCAGATCTGCCAGTCAACCAGACTCTTCCAGATCTGCCAGTCTACCAGACTCTTCCAGATCTGCCAGTCTACCAGACTCTTCCAGATCTGCCAGTCTTCCTCCTCTCCAGCGCTGTCGGAGTCTCCCGCCTGTTTAGCGCTGTCAGAGCTTTCCGCCTCTACAGCGCTGCCGGAGTCTCCCGCCTGTTCGGAACTGCCAGTCTGCAAGGAGCTGCCAGTCTGCAAGGAGCTGCCAGTCTGCAAGGAGCTGCCAGTCTGCAAGGAGCTGCCAGTCTGCATAGAGCTGCCAGTCTGCAAGGAGCTGCCAGTCTGCATAGAGCTGCCAGTCTGCAAGGAGCTGCCAGTCTGCAAGGAGCCGCCAGAGCTGCCAGTCTGCAGGATGCCGCCAAAGCTGCCAGTTTGCAAGGAGCCGCCAGAGCTGCCAGTCTGCAGGATGCCGCCAAAGCTGCCAGTTTGCAAGGAGCCGCCAGAGCTGCCAGTTAGCATGGAGCAGCCAGAGCCGCCAGTCAGCATGGAGCAGCCAGGGCCGCCAGTCAGCATGGAGCAGCCAGGGCCGCCAGTCAGCATGGAGCAGCCAGGGCCGCCAGTCATCATGGAGCAGCCAGAGCAGCCAGTCAGCATGGAGCAGTCAGTCAGCATGGAGCAGCCAGAGCAGCCAGTCGGCATGGAGCAGCCAGAGCTGCCAGTCAGCATGGAGCAGCCGGTCAGCATGGAGCAGCCAGAGCTGCCAGTCAGCATGGAGCAGCCAGTCAGCATGGAGCAGCCAGAGCTGCCAGTCAACCAGACTCTTCCAGATCTGCCAGTCTACCAGACTCTTCCAGATCTGCCAGTCTACCAGACTCTTCCAGATCTGCCAGTCTACCAGACTCTTCCAGATCTGCCAGTCTACCAGACTCTTCCAGATCTGCCAGTCTACCAGACTCTTCCAGATCCGCCAATCTGCCAGATCGGCCAGTCGGCCAGGATCTGCCAGTCAGCCAGGATCTGCTAGATCCAACTACCTGCCTGGGCTTCCTCTCAGTGCTGAGCTTCCTCTCAGTGCTGAGCTTCCTCTCAGTGCTGAGCTACCCATCAGTCCCGAGCTGTCCTTCTGTCCCGAGCTGTCCTTCTGTCCCGAGCTGTCCTTCTGTTCCGAGCTGCCCTTCTGTCCCGAGCTGCCCTTCTGTCCCGAGCTGCCCTTCTGTCCCGAGCTGTCATTAAGGAGGGTAACCTATCTAGGGACGCTAAGGAGGTGGACTAAGACTATTATGGAGTGGGGTCCACGTCCAGCGCCAGAGCCGCCACCGCGGACAGATGCCCACCCAGACCCTCCCCTATAGGTTCAGGTTTTGCGGCCGGAGTCCGCACTTTGGGGGGGGGGGGTGGTACTGTCACACCCTGACCATAGTTTACTTTGTATATTTCTATGTTTTGGTTGGTCAGGGTGTGATCTGAGTGGGCATTCTATGTTACATGTCTAGTTTGTCCAGTTCTATGTTCGGCCTGATATGGTTCTCAGTCAGAGGCAGGTGTTCGTCATTGTCTCTGATTGGGAACCATATTTAGGTAGCCTGGGTTTCACTGTGTGTTTGTGGGTGATTGTTCCTGTCTATGTGTTTTCACCAGATAGGGCTGTTTAGGTTTTCGTTACGTTCTTTATTTTGTAGTGTTTGTATTGATTCGTGTTTTACGTTTGTTTATTAAAACATGGATCGCAATCTACACGCTGCATTTTGGTCCGACTCTCCTTCTCATACAGAAAACCGTTACAGACCTAGACTTGACGCTCTGGTACCGCTTGCCATGCGGTAGCAGAGAGAACAGTCCATGACTAGGGTGGCTGGAGTCTTTGACACCGCTTGGTGTAGAGGTCCTGGATGGCGGGAAGCTTGGCCCCAGTGATGTACTGGGCCATACACACTACCCTCTGTAGTGTCTTGCAGGTCGGAGGCAGAGCAGTTGCCATACCAGGCAGTGATGCAACCAGTCAAGATGCTCTCGATGATGCAGCTGTAGAACCTTTTGAGGATCTGAGGACCCATGCTAAATATTTTCAGTCTCCTGAGGGGGAATAGGTTTTGCAGTGCTCTCTTCACGACTGTCTTAGCATGTTTGGACTATGTTAGTTTGTTGGTGATGTGGACACCAAGGAACTTGAAGCTCTCAACCTGGTCCACTGCAGCCCCATCGATGAGAATTGGGGCATGCTCAGTCCTCCTTTTCCTGTAGTCCACAATCATCTGCTTTATCTTGATCACATTGAGGGAGAGGTTGTTGTCCTGGCACCACACGGACATGTCTCTGACCTCCTCCCTATAGGCTGTATCATCATTGTTGGTGTTCATGGCTACCACTGTTATGTCATCGGCAAACTTGATGATGGTGTTGGAGTCGTGCCTGGCCATGCAGTTATGAGTGAACAGGGAGTATAGGAGGGGGCTGAGCACGCACCCCTGAGGGGCCCCCGTGTTGAGGATCAGTGTGGCGGATGTGTTGTTACCTACCATTACCACCTGGGGGCGGTCCATCAGGAAGTCCAGGATCCAGTTGCAGTGGGAGGTGTTTAGTCCCAGGGTCCTTAGCTTAGTGATGAGCTTTGAGGGCACTATGGTGTTGAATGCTGAGCTGTAGTCAATGAATAGCATTCTCACATAGGTGTTCTTTTGTCCAGGTGGGAAAGGGCAGTGTTATAAGGAGTTGGTTTATCTGTGGATCTGTTGGGGCAGTATGCAAATTGGAGTGGGTCTAGAGTTTCTGGGATAATGATGTTGATGTGAGCCATGACCAGCCTTTCAAAGCACTTCATGGCTACAGAAGTGAGTGCTACGGGTTGGTAGTCATTTAGGCAGGTTACCTTAGTGTTCTTGGGCACAGGGACTATGTTGGTCTGCTTGAAACATGTTAGTTTTACAGACTCAGTCAGGGACAGATTGAAAGTTTCAGTGAAGACTCTTGCCAGTTGGTGAACGCATGCTTGGAGTACACGTCATGGTAATCCATCTGGCCCTGCTGCCTTGTAAATTTTGACCTGTGTAAAGGTCTTATTCACATTGGCAATGGAGAGTGTGATCACACAGTCTTCCGGGAAAAGCTGGTGCTCTAATGCATGCTTCAGTGTTCCTTGCCTCGAAGCGAGCATAGAAGAATTTAGCTCATGTGGTAGGCTCGTGTCACTGGGGAGCTTGCGGCTGTGCTTTGTAGTCTGTAATGGTTTGCAAGCCCTGCCACATCCAACGAGCGTCGGAGCCAGTGTAGTAGTACGATTCAATCTTAGTCCTGTATTGATGCTTTGATGCTTTCGTCGGAGGGCATAGCAGGATTTCTTATAATCTTCTGGGTTTGAGTCCCGCTTCTTTTTTTTTAGCTCAGTGCGGTTGTTGCCTGTAATCCATGGCTTCTGGTTGGGGTATGTATTTACGGTCACTGTAGGGACGATGTCATCGATGAACTGATTGATGAAGCCAGTGACTGATATGGTGTACTCCTCAATGCCACTGAAAGAATCCTGGAACATATTCCAGTCTGTGCTAGCAAAGCAGTCCTGTAGCTTAGCATCTGCTTCATCTGACCACTTTCTTATCGACCGAGTCACTAGTGCTTTCTGCTTTACTTTTTGCTTATAAGCAGGAATCAGGAAGATATAATTATGGTCAGATTTGCCAAATAGAGGGCGAGGGAGAGCTTTGTTTGCGTCCCTGTGTGAGGAGTGAAGGTGGTCTCGAGTTTTTTCCCCTCTGGTTGCACATTTAACATGCTGGTAGAAATGAGGTAAAACGGATTTGAGTTTCCCTGCATTAACGTCCCCGGCTACTAGGAGCGCCACCTCTGAATGAGTGTTTTCCTGTTTGCTTATGGCTGTTGTGACTGCCCCTCCCTGCTCTGTCTACTGGGTTTTGCTGTGCTTACTTCCAGCAGGAGTTTGCTGGGCGGATTAGGAGAGGTGAGCGGAGCTAGGAGGGTCGTCAGTGCTGATGGGGCACACCTGTGAAAGCTCAGATGTGGCATAAAGCCACTGTTTCCCAATTCAGCAAGAGATACCTCTCTCCATGCATACCATTGGTTGTTTCGCTGTGACTTTGGCAGTTGACACCTAATTTGCTGACCTTCATGTCCCATCTGATTATGGAATAAATACATTTTGTTATTCCTTTACTCAGTGTGTGGTTTCCCATTGTTTGTTACATTCTTGTGCCAGATTGTAACACCGTATACAGCTCATTGAGTGCAATCTTAGTGCCAGCATCGGTTTGTGGTGGTATATAGACAGCTATGAAAAATACAGATGAAAACTCTCTTGGTAAATAGTGTGGTCTACAGCTTATGATGATATACTCTACCTTAGGTGAGCAAAACCTTGAGACTTCCTTAGATTTCATGCACCAGCTGTTGTTTACAAATATACATAGACTGCCATCCCTTGTCTTTACCAGAGGCCGCTGTTTTATCCTTCTGAAAAAGCTTACAACACGCCAGCTGTATCTTATTCATGTCGTTGTTCAGCGAAGATTGTGTGAAACAAAATTGTACAGTTTTTAATCATGGCCCGTTGGTAGGATACAGTTGATCGTACTTTGTCTATTTTATTATTGATTGATTGTATGTTGGCTGATAGGACTGATGGTAAAGGTAGACTACCCTCTCGGCGACAGATCCTTACAAGTCACCCAGACCTTCATCTCCCATACCTCCGTCTCTGAAGTAAATACTTCCCTTCCGACTCATTGAAGAAAAAGTATTCCTCCAGTACAGGGTAAGTAATCACTGTCCTGATATCTAGAAGCTCTTTTCGGCCATAAGAAACGGTGGCAGAAACATTATGTACAAAATAAGTTACAAATAACGCGAAAAAACATACACAAAAGCACAATTGGTTGCAGGATCGTAAAACGGCAGCCATCTCCTTTCGGCGCCATACCCAAGTCGTCTTGGGTATGAAGCTGCAAGCTTGCACACCTGTATTTGGGGAGTTTCTCCCATTCTTCTCTGCAGATCCTCTCAAGCTAGGTCAGGTTGGATGGAGAGCGTTGCTGCACAGTTATTTTCAGGTCTCTCCAGAGATGTTCGATTGGGGTCAAGTCCAGGCTCAGGCTGGGCCACTCAAGGACATTCAGAGACTTGTCCCGAAGCCACTACTGAGCTGGACTGGACACCATGGGTACCGGCACAGAGGGAGGCAGGACTGGACACTGGACCTGAGCTGGACTTCGGTGCAGAGGAAGGCTCCGGCCTTGGAGCTGGACTGGACGCCATGCCCGGACTGGGCCCCGACACAGAGGAAGATTCCGGCCATGGAGCTGGACTGGACACCGTACCCGAACTGGGTACCGGCGCAGAGGCAGGCTCCAGCCCTGGAGTGGGACTGGACACCGTGCCTGGAATGGACACTGGCGCAGAGGAAGGCTCCTGCCCTGGAGCTGGACTGGACACCTTGCCTGGAAGCTCCGGACCGTTGACCCTCGCTGGAGGTTCCGGAACGTTGACCGTCGCAGGAGGTTCTCGACCGTGGACCGTCGCAGGAGGTTCCGGATTGTGGACCGTCGCAGGAGGTTCCGGACTGTGGACCGTCACAGGAAGCTCTGTACTGGGGACCGTCGCCGGAAGCTCTGGACTGGGGACCATCGCCGGAAGCTCTGGACTGGGAACCTTCGCCGGAAGCTCTGGACTGGGGACCGTCGCCGGAAGCTCTGGACTGGGCACCATCGTCGGAAGCTCTGGACTGGGGACCGTCGCCGGAAGCTCTGAACCGGGGACCGTTGCCGGAAGCCTAGTGTGTGGAGCTGGCACAGGTGACAAGCACCTCAGGGCGAGTGCGAGGAGTAAGCACAGGACGCACCGGACTGGGGAGGCGCACTGGAGGCCTAGTGCGTGGAGCCGGCACAGGTGGTACCAGACTGGTGACACACACTTCAGGGCAAGTGCGAGGAGCAGGCACAGGATGTACAGGACTGGGAAAGCGCACTGGAGGCCTGGTGCGTGGAGCCAGCACAGGTGCCACCGGACTGGGGCTGTTCTTTGGGCTTTCGCTGTGGCCGCGAACCCCGGCGTCGTCGCTGTCTTGCCTTCTCTCTTTGCGTCTGCTTCCAATGAAGGCTTTAGTGTCCTCCCATTATTTCCTTCCAAGTCCAGGATATCATCTCCCCCTTGATCTCCTCCCAAGCCCAGGATACCTTCTCCTCCTCGGGACGCTGCTTGGTCCTGGTGTGGTGGGATCTTCTGTCACGATCGTCGAAATAACATTCTGACCAAATCGCAGCTTTGAGTTCCACATCTTTTATTTTGTGAAACGCACAAAACAATAAAAAAAAAAACGAACAAAACGTGAAGCTATGGAGTGCTCACAGGCACCTACACGTAACCAATATCCCACAAAAAAAAACAGTGGAGAAATGGCTGCCTAAATACAGTATGATCCCCAATCAGAGACAACGCTAGAGATCTGCCTCTGATTGGGAACCATACCAGGCCAACATAGAAATAAAACAACTTAGATTACACACCCTAGTCACACCCCGACCTAACCAAAATAGAGAATAAAAAGGCTCTCTGGTCAGGGCGTGACAAGTCTGTCATGGAAAGAGCATGTCTTCCTAATTCATTTGTACATTTGAATAATTTAGCAGACACTCTTATCAAGAGCGACTTGCAGTATTGAGTGGATAGATTTATCATACTTGTTCTCCATGGGAATCAACCCACAACCCTGACATTGCTGTCACGAATATCACAGAAGGTGGCTCCCCTTCCTGTTCGGGTGGCGGTCGTCGTCGCCGGTCTACTAGCTGCCACCTATCTTTTTTTCCTTTTCGTTTTTTTTTGTCTAATTGTTTTCACCTGTTCCTTGTTGGGGTTTTGGGGTGGGTGTTATTTAAGTTTGTTTAGCCCGCTAGTGTTTGTGCGGGCTTGTTGTCATGTCATTGTACGCTGGAGGTGTATTGTTCATTTTGGGTTTTCGCTGTCCGGTTTATGTAACAGTGGTCTTTGGGTTGTGTTGCGCCTGTGTTTTGGCTTCACCCATTATTTAACCTGTTCCTGTTTACTGTGGACATTAAAGCGTTTTTTCCCGTGAAACTTCTGCTCTCTGCGCCTGACTCCACACCCATCACTCTCCTGACATTACAATTGCAAGCGCCATGCTCTTACCAACTGAGCCACACTGGACTAATGTTTTTTACATTCTGTGTAAGTCAGTTATGAATACAATTGTACCATTATATTGCATTCATTTGCAACTTAAATGAGCTGTCAGTCACTCCTGTATGTCGCCAAGTAGTAAACCTCCATGTTGTCTAATGCTGCATTTGTAACCAAGTGGGAAGTGAGAATTTACCACATAAGACTGGGAAAAATCTTCCACTGGTAAATTACTAGTGGGGAAACTCCTCTATCATCCAGACCAACTTCACCCACTTCTCCCACATTTTGACCTCTGACATCACCTACTAAGGAAATGACCTCAATAACAGCATTTTCGGCAGTTAAATGAGGCAACAAAACATTATAAAACTAATATGGTTTTTGAACACTGTAATTTGTTTCCAAGCATGATAGCTGTACTTTTAGTTTATGGTTTATGTAGCTTGTTGGTCATTAGCATGTGAATGCTTTGAATGAGTTCAAGGCACATGAATGCATCCAACTGGTATTTACAACTTCACAGCAGGTAAATTCCCACCTCTTGTTTACAAATGCAGCATTAACATTAATATGTCTATTCCTGATGACTTCAGTAATTACAGGGATGTCACTGTCATCACTTTCAAATAAATTACATTTCAACCAAACGATTTTAATGTTGTTGTATAAAAGTTGGATTACGCAGAAAGGTGTAGATTTATTCCAAAATGCCCAATAACCCACCAAGCCAAACATAAGCTTGTGTAAACACAGCAGTACGTAAACATGCTGACCTATTTGTCATTCCAGGTTTCAATGACTCCTTTCTCCATCCTTCTCCTCAGAGGTGTTCCCCCTCATTCTGGATCAGTGCTTCCTCCAGACCATTCACTGCATCCAGAAACTAAAGTCAACCACCGAAGCTGTGAACGCAGAGGTTTAAGTTAGCCATCAGTATTTGAGGGATACTGTGTGTGTGTGAACATTTCTCTGGGCCCTGAAAATGAACGGACGGTATGTGTGCCCCTCTATGAGTCTATTCATTCCCACTGTAACAACTTTCTCATTTACATGCAATGGAAAGCAAATAAATATGCTGCCCCAGATGAGTCCTAATCTGGTCATTTACAGTAAGTAAGGAGGAAAGCAAGCCAAGACTGTGGTTTTACAACAAAGGTATTTAGGCTAGATAAAAATAAATCAAGGTTACAACAATGAAAATATATTTTTTTATGGAATAACCTTCATTGGCGTTTTGCCCTACGTGACTTGGAAAAGGTAATTGAAACTGATCTTGACATTACTATTGATATTCAATATATCATGATGTACAATATAGATAGATGTTGATATCACAGTCAGTCACTCCCTGTCATTGGTTTTAAAAGGGAAGTTCCCAGGGTTTTAAACTGCGCACACAAACCAGCTCTGCACCAAAACAGTACTAACCATATTGTGCTGCAACCAACTTATCTTTGGAATGATAACAAATATATTATACACAGAGACTTGGCTTAAGCACAAACAGACGGGACAGGGTCAACATTTACATTCAGTGCATATCACTAGATGGCAGTATGGTCAATTCTGTATTTCAATTTTCTACCTCTGATGAAATTATTTTGACAATGAATTATCATTTAATTTCATGTGATGAACATCTCATCTGATTTCACAATGGACAAAATACATTAATTTGTGCAGCTTTCTATTCTAATAAATTAGATTATTCCTTCAATTACCAATTTGAATTCATAGCCTATGTGTTCCAGACGTATCTTGTATTTTCAACAGCAAGCACTGCTTTTATTTCCAAGAAGAAAACATTTCTGGGAAATAATCAAAGATAAGATGTTGCCTGAGGCCTCAACGAATAGCAATGTTCCGAGTCTTCAAATAAACACTTCTATTCTGAAAATGAATGGGAGCACCCCATTTTGTGTAGCTCACGTATTTGGTCAAATTGCTAAACCCTAGGCTGCAATACACCATGTATGTTATCTTGGACAATTCCTCTGTTTTGTCTTCATATGACTCTGTCCTCTAGTTATACCTGTTTTTATACAATATTTTATCAGATGTTAACGGATGCACACCTTGGCAGCTGACCCCAACTCTATTATAGTACCCTGTGACAGAGGCTACCATCAAAGCAATCCTTTTGGAAAATGACTTCTCGGTTCTAGCTTGTATGGCTCCCTGGGCGAACCCCCCACCCCACCCAACACAAAAAAAGCACCATTCTGCACTAACAGTAATTTTTATTCAGACATTTGGAACAACACAAATAAATAATCATAACATTTAAAACTATATAAATATAAAAATATACACAAAAATAAGACTCATAAATATCAAAAAGAAGTAACAAAGACACATAAAAACACATGTGTATTGATTTGGCGCTCGAGCATCAAAACATTACCCATGACCCCAATACTGTCAACCAAGTGTCAAGACTAAACCAATTCACATTGGTTGTGTGCAGATTGGTTTTATGTTATTCTTAACGATTTTGCACAAACCAGAAAAAAATGCAACAATATGTCTTTGAAACTATATATTTATAGTATTATGAATGAATTGTGATTTATTTGGTAGCATTTCGTAGTGTGACTGATTTTACTAATTGCATTAGTACTGTACAAAGTTAGAGGTGCGCTATTTGATAGATCCCCCACTCCCCCTACCTCGGGCTTCCAGTGTGGAGACCTGAGGTCAATCTACCCCGCCCCATCCCCATCTCGTACTTCTGAGTGGAGACATTCCCAGGCAGTAGCCTGCCTAGCTCACAAACTAGAATCAGGGCCTCCCCTCCAACAAGGTTAATTGACCTACAGCCCCACACGGTGACATGATATCATTGACGTGACGTGCAAATGAGCAACAGAAAACTGATCGCACAAATGTCACCATTACGATTTTTTTGTGCGGGCTCCCTGTGCCGCCCCTGGCAAGATGCCGCCCCTGCCCATGTCGCCTATACCTACCATTCAAACGTTTTGGGTCACATGAAAACATACATGAAATGAGTTGAAAATGAATAGGAAATATAGTCAAGACGTTGACAAGGTTATAATTGATTGACATAATAATTGTGTCCTTCAAACTTTTCTTTTGCCAAAGAATCCTCCATTTGCAACAATTACAGCCTTGCAGACCTTTGGCATTCTAGTTGTCAATTTGTTCAGGTAATCTGAAGAGATTTCCCCGCATGCTTCCTGAAGCACCTCCCACAAGTTGGATTGGCTTGATGGGCACATCTTACGTACCATACGGTCAAGCAGCTCCCACAACAGCTCAATATTGTTGAGATCTGGTGACTGTGCTGGCCACTCCATTATAGACTGAATATGAGCTGACTGCTTCTTCCCTAAATAGTTATTGCATAGTTTGGTGCTGTGCTTTGGGTCATTGTCCTGTTGCAGGAGGAAATTGGCTCCAATTAAGGGTATGGCATGGCGTTGCAACATGTAGTGATAGCCTTCTTTCTTAAAGATCCCTTTTACCCAGTACACATCTCCCACTTTACCACCACCAAAGCACCGCCAGACCATCACATTAACTCCACCATGCTTGACAGATGGCGTCAAGCACTCCAAACTATACAAGTATCTTTAGATTTTTTCTGCATCTCACGAATGTTCTTCTTTGTGATCTGAACACCTCAAACTTAGATTTGTCTGTCCATAACACTTTTTCCAATCTTCCTCTGTCCAGTATCTGTATTATTTTGCCCAACTTAATCTTTTATTTTTAGTGGCCAGTCTGAGATACAGTATGGCTTTTTCTTTGCAACTTTGCCTAGAAGGCCAGCATCCCGGAGTCGCCTCTTCACTGTTGACGTTGAGACTTGTGTTTTGTGGGTACTATTTAATTAAGCTTCCAGTTGAGAAATTGTGAGGTGTCTGTTTCTCAACCTAGACACTCTAATGTACTTGTCCTCTTGCTCAGTTATGCACCGGGGCCTCCCACTCCTCTTTCTCTTCTGGTTAGAGCCAGTTTGTGCTGTTCTGTGAAGGGAGTAGTACACAGCGTCGTACGAGATCTTCAGTTTCTTGACAATTTCTCACATAGAATAGCCTTCATTTCTCAGATCAAGAATAGACTGATGAGTTTCAGAAGAAAGGTCTTTGTTTCTGGACATTGTGAGCCTGTAATCGAACCCACAAATGCTGATGCTCCAGATACTAAACTAGTCTAAAGAAGGCCAGTTTTATTGCTTCTTTAATCAGAACAACAGTTTTCAGTTGTGCTAACATAATTGCAAAAGGGTTTTCTAATGATCAGTTAGCCTTTTAAAATTATAAACTTGGATTAGCACAATTAACAGGAGTGATGGTTGCTGATAATGGGCCTCTGTACACCTCCGTAGATATTCCATAAAAAAAATCTGCCGTTTACAGCTACAATAGTCATGTACAACATTAACAATGTTTACACTATATTTCTGATCAATTTGATGTTATTTTAATGGCCAAAAAATGTGCTTTTCCTTCTAAAACAAGGACATTTCTAAGTGACCCCAAACGTTTGAACGGTAGTGTATTTCACCTTTCACTGAGAAGACACCACACACGTTATTACCAATCATCCCTCATGGCAAAGGGGCATATACTTTTTATGGCTGAGGTAGTAAGGATGAATAGGCCCAACTCAAGCTGCCTGGAAGTCTGAATCACTGACTGTGTTATGTGTCTGCCACAGTGATAGCCATAGCCACTGACGCAGATACCCTTTGTACCCCAGTTGACATGTAAGTACAGCCATGAGTCATATGTTAAACAAGCAAGACAGGATAAATGGGGATAAGGCCTGGCGACCGTTTTAGCTCAACTCCTTTTCACATTCACACACTGCTGTCCATGACGCCCCACCGACAGATGGTTGGTGGATATGACTGGTGTTGTGTTATATCACAGTGCCGTGGCAAAACAGATACAGGGGAATTGCCTTGTTTATAGCAAACGGCAGGAAGAGTACCATTGATCAAGGGAATATTCTCTTTCCTCAAAGTTATTTTATTTGTATTTTAAGAATGCAGGCTAGTTTTTGCATGTTTCTCTTGGTATTTTCTTTGGTTATCTTGGCTTGTCAAGCTCTCTCAGTGGTTGTAGAAATCAGTTTGTCTTTCCAGTCCCTGCTCAGATAAAATGCTGATCTTAGTCCGAATGAGAAATAGATCAGACCAGGAAATGTCAGATCCCCTGAAAATTGTCAGATGAATAATAATTCATAGGCTAATGGTACTGTCAAAAGCAGCTGTCAAAAGGACAATGTTTGCTCACGCACAGCATCTCAATGTATTCATGTTAGATGGATCCAATCACTGAAGGTCATATAGAGTAATACATTATTGTCAGACTACATTTATTCAAGTGCTACCAGAGGGCACTTCCTGTTTCTCACCTTGCTCTGTCCTCTACTTCCTGGTCCCAAGCTTTAATGGCCTTAAGGTAAAGGTTGCTCCATGTGTGTGTGTGTGTGTGTGTGTGTGTGTGTGTGTGTGTGTGTGTGTGTGTGTGTGTGTGTGTGTGTGTGTGTGTGTGTGTGTGTGTGTGTGTGTGTGTGTGTGTATGTGTGTGTGTGTGTGTGTGTGTGTGTGTGTTTCTAGCACATGATGTAATCCATTTGATCTTAGGAAGAGTAGGTCGAAGGAGAAGTCAGGGTGCAAAGTACACTGGGTCAAACAGTGAAGAACCCTATTTCCCAATGTACAATAAATCTAATAAGGATATGTTAAAAATCAAATAAAGATACAGTATATAGGTACAGTATGTAAGACTGACATTGTGACAAATCAGTAAGTAATGGTTATATATATAGAAAAATACCATAATGGGAATTGTCATGAAGAAGAAAAGAGCATGAGGGAAATCCTCCTCCGCGAACATGTTGTTCCAGACCTAGCTGTTAGAGAACAGAATATCAGCACGTCTTTGAGCGTGACTGCTGCCTATTTCCTGTTGTGAGTTGTGAAGATGACAGCTGCCCCCTCGCATCTTGTGACTATAGAAAATAAAACCTAATTGGCCAATTATTCATTACCATGTTGCCTGTAGGTCTACTGGTCGGGGAGAATTTTATAATTTTAACTAACCCTAACCCAAACCCTGTTCCTAACATTAACCTATTTCTACTAAGCTACTATGTTAATTCTCCTAACCTGCTGCATAAGTTCTCCTAACCTGCCAAAAAAAAGTACATTATTTTCGTAGCTGTATATTGTCTAGTCAAAACCTTGCCCACTGTCTAGTGTCTACACGAAGTACAGCAAAGGCTTGGAGTGGATAACTGATCATGCCAGCAATTTGTATTGAGAAAAGCAATACAAATGTGCAATTGTGTGACAAAATCCGTAGCACCAAGGGCAATGCTGAATAAAAGGTACCATTGACATCCATTTAGTTGTTGCGCTGCTATGGCTTCTGGTAACCAAGCAAATGTCCAAAAGCTTCCTCCAATGCCATTCACGCTGTGGTTATTGACTCTCATATCATTTTAGCGCTGAGGGGATTATAAAACTAGTTGATCAAATGTTTGTATGATGCCTTGAAATAATTATTGCCTAATCACCACATTCATCTATGTCAAATACATTTAGACTAAACAAAAAAATGACCTATTTTGGAAGAAAATAACCAGTAATCACCTTTCAAGCATATTTTGTTTTCCAACCAATTTGCTTGTGTCACTTACACTAGGTCATGTTAACCCCCTTATCCTCCCATCTAACCATCAGAAGAATCAGGCCATCTAACCATCAGGCCATCTATCCATCAGAGGAATCAGGCCCGATTGTTTCACTTGTTCTGTCACAGGTGTGACTAATTGCTCCTGTAAAATCAGCAGGTGTTTCCATTGGACAATTGACCTAAGTGATATGTATTTAAACCCCTTTATTATTGTGTTCCAGATGGCTGCCCACAGGAAGTGATGTTGTCACCCAGTTAGCTACCTCACGCTGCCGGGGCGCAACCCAGATCCAAAATAACCTGTACATTTTCCACCATTTGACATTCCCGAATACCATTATCAGAAGCGCATTTTGTAGTTGGTAGTACACAAAACACTCAAAAGGAAATGATGAGTAATTTAATACAGTTTTTTACACATTGTAAGGGCACTTACATGTCAAAGTGAGGTATTTGATCATTAAAAAGACTAAGAAAAACACCTAGGCTGTTGGCCCCCTTTATGAAATCCTTAATTGTGGCTTGTTTTACATGACAAGATGCAACCTAATTCAAACTAAGAGCAGCACATTAATGTATCATTTTGAGTACTGTAGGCCTCTCACATCCTGTAAGGGTTAATCATAGAGAGCATGACAGCTTAATATTCAAGAGCACAGATCTAGGGCATTGGCTGCGTTTAGACAGGCAGCCCGATTCTGATGTTTTTTTTGGTCTTTTGAACAATCAGTTTGTGAAAAATATCTGATGTGAAAAGATCCTGATGTGATTGGTCAAGGACCAATTAGTAGAAAAAAGTGTGAACGGCGCCTAAGTAGTCTAAGTGACTCCTTAGCCAGTCGAGAAAAGGTGGCTTAGCCAGACAAAGACTGGGAGTATTATCCCTGATGGACTAATGGATATCTTTAAAAACTCAACTAAAATAAATCAACCAGTACATCTCTTCCTGTGATGTGGATGTGAGCCTGGGATTAAAGGGAAAGGGATCCTCCTCCATGCTGCTGCTGCTGCTACAGTGATAGTCACTATGCCTCAGCTCTCTTATTGTGTAACTGAGCCATCATCTGTGTGTTCCATGACCACTAGCTAACCACCTCTGCCTCTGCCTGCTTGCTGTGGAGGTGGGGGTGTTACATATGGTCAAAGCAGAGTATAGAGTCAACTGATTTCCACATCGATTTTACCAATAAATGCAGCAAACAATCCTGTGAAATGGACCAGTCAGATTTGTGTGAATATCTGGTCATTGTAGACCAAAAAAACTGGACAAAAACATGAACTATGTTTTAACATACTTGCATCTCTGAAGTCAGTAAATTACCCAAGTGATTGATTATATTTATCCATCTGTAATTTCAGGAGCAAAATTCCTGTCAACAGTCCACTGGCAACAACACAGTGTCAGTCAAACACTGTGATCTGAAGCCAGACACCTACGACCTATGCTTTATATTATATCCTGCCACACAGAGGACAAGGACAGTAGAACTGAAAGATGATGTCATTCACCTCTCTATATTCCCCTGATTGTTCAACACAAGCAGGCAGCAGTGTTATAACCTCCCTAACTCCCGTCCCCCAGATAGAGCAGTATTATAATATACCTACCTCCCGTCCCCCAGACAGAGCAGTGTTATAACCTCCCTACATCCCGTCCCCCAGACAAAACAGTGTTATAACCTCCCTACCTCTCGTTCCTGGCAGAATGGGCTGTAAACTACACCGGTCCTATTCATTAATTAATGACCCTACCTGAAGGGGCTGGCTAGTGGCTCGTGGAGCTGTCTACAGGAAGACAGTGTGATGTGCTATAGTGGTGTATGGTGCTCTGTGTTGGGAGGAAGAAGAACAGGGAAGGAGAGGCAGAGGCAGTATACCAGATGAGAGGAGAGAGGACGCCCTCTTTCCTCTTCAGCACCCCTCTCTGACCATCAATCATCCAGGGCCATTGTGGTCCTATCCAGGGTAGCCTGCAGCGCAACCACACAGCCCAGCCACCCAGCCAGGCAGGCAGAAGAGAGGAGAGGAGAGGAGAGAGGGGGCAACGAGCTGTAGCCTTCAGGGAGAAAGGAAAGTGGAAAATAATGGCAGCCGGGGAACGGCCTTCTTCCTGTCCTCTTCTCCAGCCAGTGATGCTGGGCTTGGAGGCAGCGCTGCTCTCCTTCTGCATCTCCACTGTATTCTCCCAGGTCCCAGACCCAGAGGTAAGAAAGTGTTCGTTCATACATGTCTTTGTCCACTGGTTGAGGCTCATCATCGGGTTACTGCTTACGGAGGTGTGGGTGTCTGTCACACTCGCTCCCTCCCCTGTTTATAGGCTGGTTGCTTGTTTTCATGTGATTAATGAATGGGGCCTGTTTGCTATAGAGCTATAGTGTTGGGCGGCCCCTTAGACAATAGTCAATCTACATGTGTCGTAATGGGATACTTTGTGGTGGCATTCTTCCTAGAGTAGCATGGCTAATACGGGCCGTTGCAGCATGCACAGACGTAGTGATAGCCATTTGCCGCCATTTGTATTTTCTAAAGCTGGGAGTGATGCCGTAAGTGGCGGAATCAAAAATGAAATACTGTGGCAGGCAGTTGAGAGCACCACGGCAGAATATAGAAGGGAGCTAATGCATTGTTTTGAAATGTGAGACTCCATGTGTCACGCCCTGACCTTAGTTATCTGTATTTTCTTTATTATTTTGGTTAGGTCAGGGTGTGACGAGGGTGGTTTGTTTAGTTTTTGTATTGTCTAGGGTTTTTGTGTCATGGGGTTTATATGTCTATGGTTGCCTAGATTCATTCTCAATCAGAGGCAGCTGTTTATCGTTGTCTTTGAATGGGGACCGTATTTAGGTAGCCATATTCCTTGGGTATTTTGTGGATTGTTATTCTATGTTTAGTTGCCTGTTCTGCACTTCTCATATTAGCTTCATGGTTCGTTTGGTAGTTTAGTATGGTTTGTTCAGTATTCGTTCTTTCATTAAATGAGTATGTATGCTTACCACACTGCGCCTTGGTCTCCTCCTTACGAAGACCGCTGCAGAACAGCCCACCAAAAAAAGGACCAAGCAGCGTGCCAAAGAGGAGTGGACTTCTTGGACCCAGGAGAAAGAGGAGTGGAGGACATCCTGGACCTGGGAGGAGGTAATGGCAAGGGACAAGACCCTGTCATGGAGGCAGGTGGAGATAGCACAGGAGGAATGGCGACGATATGAGGGTACACGGCTAGCACGGAAGCCCGAGAGGCAGCCCCAAGATTTGTTTTGTGGGGAGGCACACGAGGAGATTGCATGGGTCAGGTCGGAGACCTGAGCCAACTCCTCATGCTTACTGTGGGGAGCGTGTTACTGGTCAGGCACCGTGTTATGCGGTGGAACACACGGTGTCTCCAGTACGCTATTCTAGCCCGGTGCGCTCTATTCCAGCTCCTCGCAATGGTCTGGCTAGAATGGGCATCCAGCCAGGAAGGAGGGTGCCGGCTCAGCGCTCCTGATCTCTAGTGTACCTCCTTGGACCAGGATATCCTGCGCCGGCTCTGCGTACTGTGTCTCCGGTGAGTCTGCACAGCCCAGTGCGTCCTGTGCCAGTGCCCTGAGGTGCGAATAGACATCCAGCCAGGACGGGTTGTGTCAGCTCTACACTCCAGAGCTCCAGTGCGCCTCCACAGTCCAGTACATCCTGTGCCTGCTCCCTGCACTCGCCCTGAGGTGCGTGTCACCAGCCCAGTACCACCAGTGCCAGCACTACGCACCAGGCCATCAGTGCGCCTCCAGGGTCCAGTACGCCCTGTTCCTGCTCCTCGCACTCGCCCTGAGGTGCGTGCCACCAGCCCGGTACCACCAGTGCCGGCACCACGCACCAGGCCTACAGTGCGCCTCGGCAGTCCAGAGCATCCGGCGACAGTACCCAGTCCAGAGCGTTCGGCGACAGTTCACAGAACGGAACCTCCAACGACAGGCCACAGTCTGGATCCTCCAGCGACGGTCCCCAGCCCGGGGTCTCCAGCGACGGTCCCCAGTCCAGAACATCCGGCGACGATCCATGCAGCGAGGGTCCCCAGCCCGGGGCCTATGGCGAGGATCCGCAGTCCAGAGCCTCCGGCGATGATCCACGGGTCAGTGCTTCAAGAGCGAACTCAGTGTAAAGAAGGGGGGCGGCGTCCAGAACCAGAGCCACCACCGAGGTTAGATGCCCATCCAGACCCTCCCATATAGGTTTAGGTTTGCGGCCGGGAGTCCGCACCTTTGGGGGGTGGGGTGGGGGGGGGGGTGTACTGTCACGCCCTGACCTTAGTTATCTTTGTTTTCTTTATAATTTTGGTTAGGTCAGGGTGTGACGAGGGTGGTTTGTTTTGTTTTTGTATTGTCTAGGGGTTTTTGTATGTCATGGGGTTGTTATTCTATGTTCAGTTGTCTATTCTGCACTTCTCATATTAGCTTCATGGTTCGTTTTGTTGTTTTGAATAGTTTGTTCAGTATTCGTTCTTTCATTAAATAAGTATGTACGCTTACCACGCTGCGCCTTGGTCTCCTCCTTACGACGACCGTGACACCATGTTATACCACATACAGGGTGTTGTACAAAACAAGCAACACAATTCCATGCTAGATCAGAGAATAAACATGAAAGTTCTAGAAATGTCCGTCTTGATATAGTGACAACACATGCACTGTTATTGCTGATGGATACCCAGACTGTTGATCATGTGGACAATTTCTGTGTTGATATGCTGCACCAGCAGCGCCAGCAGCATTGGTAGTTTGTGGGCGTTAGTGATGAAATCCTCCGATGAGGAAGAGCAGCTTTAATTTTCACTTTGCTTCAATAGATCCAGAGTTTTCCCAAGGTGGTTGCTCCATGAATTTGTACTTATCAGTCTCTGATATTCAAATGTTGATTTCAGAAGATTTTGGTAGAGAGTTTAATAGAGAATAGGTGACAGATCCAGTAGGAAAAGCTGATTCATTAATAAATATAATGAGCCATTTAAAAATATATATATTATTGATTGTAATGAAATTGGAATTTGGTGAACAAGGTCAATCATATTCCATTGTGCACAGATGTCATTTCAGCATCTAGTTTTGATTTACATTTGGTTAAGTTGTTAACTAACGTGAAACCAACAACAAATGTCACCATGTCATTGGATTTAGGTAAAAATTTGGGTGAAAAAAATACTCAATTCCCTTACATTAACTTTTTTCAAATCCAATTAGTTTTGTTCTTAATGTTTTGTATACTCAATACTCTATACTTTTCATTCACTTAGGGGGTAGATTTCATGATGTTCCGAGAGGGATCTAAATAATGGGAAATCTTAGAGAAATTATAATCATTTAGATAATAACAAAGAAAGAGAACCAGCATGCACATGACACCTCTCCCAAATCATTTGAATTACAATACTCATGTGATGTATACTCTCTTGAAGAATGACATCCGGTTCAGTTTGAATGTTCTCATG
Organism: Oncorhynchus mykiss; assembly: GCF_057628025.1. Classification (NCBI taxonomy): domain Eukaryota; kingdom Metazoa; phylum Chordata; class Actinopteri; order Salmoniformes; family Salmonidae; genus Oncorhynchus; species Oncorhynchus mykiss. The sequence goes on from NC_143029.1 coordinate 74,037,126, forward strand.
TACACTCTTAGAAAAAAGGGTTCCAAAAGGGTTCTTTGCAGAGGGCTAGGGTTATTCTACCAAGAACCGTTTTGATCAGAATAACCGTTTTTGGAAGACATGGGGTTTTGTAAGGCAAAGGGTTCTTCCTAAAACCTTTAACATCATAATAACTATTTTGGGAAGAAAGAGTTATTTGATTCTTTAGAAGAGAAGAAGAATGATTTAGAAGGCATGAAGGGTTATACATAGAACCATATATAATATTTCCCAGCATGCTCTATTGCAGGGAGATTTTCAGAATTGTTTGTTTTACTGTAATATCTATGTTTTTGCATGTACAGTACATTGATTGGTTGATTGATGAATTGTATAATTTCATCTGTTAGTAATTGGATTTATTGCACCAGTTACTGAGATGGTTGTTCCAGTTTAGATGATTGAGGTAGTCTCAGTATTCAACCTTTTCAACCTTTCCTATTCTGAATGCAGTATGCGGGTGATTAACATTTCCACTTGTTGGATATCCTAACTCTGGCTGGATTCCAATAGGAATTACACATCACTTTATAAGCCAGTATAATGTGATTTGTAAGCCTGATGTGGCCTGTAAACCAGGAGATTCCTAACACCACTGTGTTAGGGTATAACTAGGCCCTCAAAGAAAGGCCTTATGATGCACAGTTTGTAATATATTGTTATAACTAATTACATTTTTAAGGCTAATAAGGCTGGTGAAACCGTTCACAGAGGGTTCTAGGAAGAACACTCCTAAGATAAAAGGGTTCTCGGTAGAACCCTTCATAGAGGATACTGGGGATTCTTTGAAGAACCCTACATAGAGGGTTCTAGATAGAACCCTCTGCAAAGGGTTCTACCCAGCACCAAAAAGAGTTCCCCAATGGGGACAAACCAAAGAACTCTGTATGGTTCTACTTAGAAAAAAATATGCTAAGAGTGTGTTCATTTTATGGCATAAAGTCAGAATTATCTCAACTAAGCCTTTCCTGAATCAGGTTTGACATCGAAAATTCGACAACCATAGCAACTGCAAGCTGCAGACAGTCAACTCTCCCACTGGATCTGAGTTGTCTCAATATGTTTACCAAAGCTATCTGGCTCATCTACTAATCCCACCACATCAAATAGGAGAGAGAGAAAGACATTTCAGCATTACATAATCATGTTGAAATACTATGAATTCACTACTTTGAATTAAGGGCAGCAGAGTTTCCCCCAGCAGAGTTTCCCCCCCTAAAGTGGCATTACACTCTGGAGTAAAGTCATGTCAGGCTACAAACAATTTTAATCAAAAATCCATTATTAGTTTTGGTTTTGGCAACAGGTTGATGGCCTTGGCAGATAGAACACATACTCATACGGTACACTGCTGATATTTGGAGATTGGCTGGGAAGTCAGACAAGGTTAGGCCCATGACATCTCGTTAACATGCTGACTCACCAAAGCCAATCAGCTCTAACACGCAGCTCCCAACTGAGGCCAAACACTCAGCCCTGTAAGACCCTGGCTGAGTGTGAAATGGAACCCTATTCCCTGTACAAAGCCCTAGGGCCCTGGTCAAAAGTCATACACTACGTAGGGAATAGATGGGCTTTGGTCAAAGGTGCACTGTATTATGGGGAATAGGGTGCCATTTCAGACACACCCCTGTCTGTCAAACTGAGATGAGAGACAACATGGTAATAATACTGAGAAAAATGACAATATAACATTTCAAAGAATTACAATTCAAATCAAAATCAAAATCAAATCAAATCAAATGTATTTATATAGCCCTTCGTACATCAGCTGATATCTCAAAGTGCTGTACAGAAACCCAGCCTAAAACCCCAAACAGCAAGCAATGCAGGTGTAGAAGCACGGTGGCTAGGAAAAACTCCCTAGAAAGGCCAAAACCTAGGAAGAAACCTAGAGAGGAACCAGGCTATGTGGGGTGGCCAGTCCTCTTCTGGCTGTGCCGGGTGGAGATTATAACAGAACATGGCCAAGATGTTCAAATGTTCATAAATGACCAGCATGGTCGAATAATAATAATAAGGCAGAACAGTTGAAACTGGAGCAGCAGCACGGCCAGGTGGACTGTGGACAACAAGGAGTCATCATGTCAGGTAGTCCTGAGGCATGGTCCTAGGGCTCAGGTCCTCCGAGAGAGAGAAAGAGAGAATTAGAGAGAGCACTCTTAAATTCACACAGGACACCGAATAGGACAGGAGAAGTACTCCAGGTATAACAAACTGACCCTAGCCCCCCGACACATAAACTACTGCAGCATAAATACTGGAGGCTGAGACAGGAGGGGTCAGGAGACACTGTGGCCCCATCCGAGGACACCCCCGGACAGGGCCAAACAGGAAGGATATAACCCCGCCCACTTTGCCAAAGCACAGCCCCCACACCACTAGAGGGATATCTTCAACCACCAACTTACCATCCTGAGACAAGGCTGAGTATAGCCCACAAAGATCTCTGCCACGGCACAACCCAAGGGGGGGGGGGCGCGCCAACCCAGACAGGATGACCACATCAGTGAATCAACCCACTCAGGTGACACACCCCCTCCAGGGAGCCAGTGACTCAGCCCCTGTAATAGGGTTAGAGGCAGAGAATCCCAGTGGAAAGAGAGGAACCGGCCAGGCAGAGACAGCAAGGGCGGTTCGTTGCTCCAGAGCCTTTCCGTTCACCTTCCCACTCCTGGGCCAGACTACACTCAATCATATGACCCACTGAAGAGATGAGTCTTCAGTAATTCCCTTACGAAATACACAGTACCCCAAGGTAATGGTCTTTCAGCATGTATGATGTCTAGAAGAGTTTGGCCCAAAGTCATTTCCAACATATGATGTTATTTGTTGGTCAATCTACCAATGACTAAACAACACATCTACATAAATAAAAATGGCTTCAAGATGTACAGTAATCTATGTTTTGATAATGTCACAGTTGTACATTGTTCCCATCCTGTTTATTGACTGGAAGATTACATTTCACCCAAAGGAGGCTGGTGAGGGGACTATGACTCATAATATGGAATGGAGTGAATGAATTGAAATGGTATCAAGCCCATGGAAACCAGATGTTTGATGTGTTTGAGACCATTCCATTCATTCTGTTCGGTTCATTCTGTTATTTAAATTCACCTTTATTTAACCAAGTAAGCCAGTTGAGAACAAGTTCTCATTTGCAACTGCAACCTGGCCAAGATAAAGCAAAGCAGTGTGACAAAAACAACAACACAGAGTTACACATCGAATAAACAAACGTACAGTCAATAACACAATAGAAAAAAGTCTATATACAGTGTGTGTCAAGACTTCCGCCGAAGTCGGTTCCTCTCCTTGTTCGTTCGGTGGTCGACGTCACCGGTCTTCTAGCCATCGCCAATCCACCATTCATTTTCCATTTGTTTGGTCTTGTTTTCCCACACACCTGGTTCACATTACTTGTTGTGTATTTAACCCTCTGTTCCCTCCATGTCTGTGTGTGAAATTGTTTGTTGTAAGTACTTGTGCACTTTGTGACTGGTGCGCGAGGGGGTTTCTACCCATATTTTGTTATTCTGGATGCCGTTGGGTTTGACAATTAAACTGCGCCGGTTATTACCCAGTCCTCCTCTCCTGCATCTGACTTCCTTGCCACCAGTTACAATTTAGCAAATTAACACCGGAGTAATAAATGCGTAGATGATGATGTGCAAGTAGAAATACTGGTGTGCAAAAGAGCAAAAAAAGTAAATAAAAACAATATTGGGATGGTAAGCTGCTCAGATAGCTGATGTTTAAAGTTAATGAGGGAGATATAATTCGTTACAGTCATTGGCAGCAGAGAACTGGAAGGAAATGCGGCCAAAGGAGGTGTTGGCTTTGGGGATGACCGGTGTGATATACCTGCTGGAGCGCGTGCTACAGGTAGGTGATGTTAGGTTGACCAGTGAGCTGAGATAAGGCGGATCTTTACGTAGCAAAGACTTATAGATGACCTGGAGCCAGTGGGTCTGGTGGCAAATATGTAGTGATGGCCAACCAATGAGTGCATACAGGTCGCAGTGGTGGGTAGTATATGGGGCTTTGGTTGCAAAACGGATGGCACTGTGATAGACTGCATCCAGCTTGTTGAGTAGAGGGTTGGAGGCTATTTTGTAAATGACATCGCCGAAGTCGAGGATCGGTAAGATAGTCCGTTTTACGAGAGTATGTTTGGCAGCACGAGTGAAGGAAGCTTTGTTTCAAAATAGGAAGCGGATTCTAGATTTAATTTTAGACTGGAGATGTTTAATATGAGTCTGGAAGGAGTGTTTACAGTCTAGCCAGACACCTAGGTATTTGTAGTTGTCCACATATTCTAAGTCAGAACCGTCCAGAGTAGTGATGCTGGTCGGGCAGGCAGGTGTGGGCAGTGATCGGTTGAAAAGCATGCATTTAGTTTTACTAGTATTTAAGAGCAGTTGGAGGCCACGGAATGAGTGTTGTATGGCATTGAAGCTTGTTTGGAGTTTTGTTAACACAGTGTCCAAAGAAGGGCCAGATGTATACAGAATGGTGTTGTTTGCGTCGAGATGGATCAGGGAATCTCCCGCAGCAAGAGCAACATCATTGATATATACAGAGAAAAGAGTCGGCCTGAGAATTGAACCCTGTGGTACCTCCATAGAGACTGCCAGAGGTCCGGACAACAGGCCCTCCAATTTGACACACTGAACTCTATCTGAGAAGTGGTTGGTGAACCAGGCGAGACAGTCATTTGAGAAACCAAAGCTGTTGAGTCTGCCGATAAGATTACGGTGATTGACAGAGTCTAAAGCCTTGGCCAGGTAGATAAAGACGGCTGCACCGTACTGTCTTTTATCGATGGCGGTTATGATATCGTTTAGGACCATGAGCGTGGCTGAGGTGCACCCATGACCAGCTCGGAAACCAGATTGCGCAGCGGAGACGGTACGGTGGGATTCAAAATGATCAGTGATCTGTTTGTTAACTTGGCTTTCAAAGACTTTAGAAAGGCAGGGCAGGATGGATATTAGTCTATAACAGTTTGGGTCAACAGTGTCACCCCCTTTGAAGAGGGGGTGACCGCGGCACCTTTCCTCTCTTTAGGGATCTCGGACGATACAAAAGAGAGGTTGAACAGACTGGTAATAGGGGTTGCAACAATGGCGGCGGATAATTTTAGAAAGAGAGGGTCCAGATTGTCTAGACCAGCTGATTTGTACGGGTCCAGGTTTTGCAGCTCTTTCAGAACATCTGCTATCTGGATTTGGGTGAAGGAGAAGCTGGGAGGCTTGGGCAAGTAGCTGCGGGGTGTGCGGAGCTGTTGGCCAGGATTGGGGTAGCCAGGAAGAAAGCATGGCCAGCCGTAGAGAAACACTTATTGAAATTCTCGATTATTGTGGATTTATCGGTGGTGACAGTGCTTCCTAGCCTCTGTGCAGTGGGCAGCTGGGAGGAGGTGCTATTATGAATGTTTCTAATATTGCACATGTAATTTTTCACATGAAAGTCCCATTTGCTTGACAGTCATCTGAAGTAAGTGTTTTGGCTTTTTCCCAGATGTATTGTTTCATAAACCGTCTTCCCATTACAGTGTGAGATTAGATTATTTCCAAAGGCAGAAAACATAATAAGTGTTCATGTCCTGACCCATCATGTATTGATCAGTAGACATGAACTATGGGGCTAGATTAAACCAATGATTTGTATACACACTAATTGACTGAGAGGGGGATTTGTGTTGAAACCACCGTGCCTCGATCTTGGCACTCCCCCACCATTGTAAAAACATATTTTGGAAAAAATAGAAATGCATTTGTTAATGTCTGCATTTTTGCCACATTTATTCCATTACAGACACCTTTATGCATACTTTTAAATTGCGTTATGTGAGACAAACATTAAAAAAATGAACAAATATTTTTTTTCCTTGAAGTACGTATATTCTTTTTGATTACTGATGTTACTGTCCCCACTACAACAACAACAAAAAAAGTAAAAACATGTAAATACTGTAGAATTCCATTCATTCCTATGGAGGACTGCTTCTACTGGGGAGTGCCAATATGGCCGACTGTTGGCTTCAAAGCCTCTCAATGGCCAATACATCACGTCAGCAATCCAGGGTTTATATATATTGCATTCGGAAAGTCTTCAGATCCCTTCCCCTTTTCCACATTTTGCTACATTACACTGTTGTTTTAAAATGGATTCAATTAAACATTTTCCTCATCAATCTAGAAACAATACCCAATAATGACAAAGTGAAATCATTTTTGCAAATGTATAAAAAAGTATCTTATTTACAAATGTATTCAGACCCTTTGTTATGAGACTTGAAACTGAGCTCGGGTGCATCCTGTTTCCATTGATCATCCTTGAGATGTTTCTACAACTTGATTGGAGTCACCTGTGGTGAATTCAATTTATTGAACATGATTTGGAAAGGCACACATCTGTATATATGAGGTCCCACAGTTGACAGTGCAGGTCAGAGCAAAAACCAAGCCGTTAGGTCGAAGGAATTGTCTGTAGAGCTCCGAGACAGGATTGTGTCGAGGCACAGATCTGGAGAAGGTTACCAAAACATTTCTGCAGCATTGAAGGTCCCCAAGAACACAGTGGCCTCCATTATTCTTAAATGGAGAAGTTTGGAACCACAAGACTCTTCCTAGAGCTGGCCACCAGGCAAAAACTGAGCAATCTGGGGAGAAGGGCCTTGGTCAGGGAGGTGACCAAGAACCCGATGGTCACTCTGATAAAGCTTCAGAGTTCCTCTGTGGAGATGGGAGAACCTACCATAAGGACAACCATCTCTGCAGCACTCCAGCAATCAGGCCTTTATGGTATAGTGCCCTTACGGAAGCCATGAGAAATAAGATTCTCTAGTCTGATTTCACCAAGATTGAACTCTTTGGCCTGAATGCCATGTGTCACGTCTGGAGGAAACCTGGCACAATCCCTACAGTTAAGTATGCTGGTGGCAGCATCATGATGTGGGGATTTTTTTCAGCAGAAGGTACTGGGAGATGAGTCAGGATCAAGGGAAAGATGAGCAGGCCAAAGTACAGAGAGATCTTTGATGCAAACCTGCTCCAGAGGTCTCAGGACCTCAAACTGGGGCGAAGGTTCACCTTCCAACTGGACAACAACCCTAAGCACACAGCCAAGACAACGCAGGAGTGTCTTCGGTACAAGTCTCAGAATATTCTTGAGTGGTCCAGCCAGAGCCCGGACTTGAATCCGATCGAGCATCTCTGGAGAGACCTGAAAATATCCGTGCAGCGAAGCTCCCCATCCAACCTGACAGAGCTTGAGAGGATCTGCAGAGAAGAATGGGAGAAACTCCCCAAATACAGGTGTGCCAAGCTGTAGCATCATACCCAAGAAGACTTGAAGCTGTAATCGCTGCCAAAGGTGCTTCAACAAAGTACTGAATATTTATGTATTATTATTTTTCTTTTTGCACAAATTTCTAAAAACCTGTTTTTGCTTTGTTATTATGGGGTATTGTGTGTAGATTGATGAGTAAAACAACTATTTAATCAATTTCAGAATAAGGTTGTAATGTAACACAATGTTGAAAAAGTCTTAATACTTTCCAAAAGCACTGTACATAATGGGATGTAACCCATCACTCGTTGTTCAATTAAACCAAGCATGTCAATTCTGGAGCACCAGGAAGAAAACCTCACTGACTGTGGTGTGGAAGAGGAATGAGACCCATAGTGCGAGTGTGTGCATGCTTGTATATGTTGTAGGGTAAGTGTGATGGCTCGCATTGCCTGCAGCACGGTATACTAGCACGGAACTAGAAGCACAAGCATTTCGCCACACTCGCATTAACATCTGCTAACCATGTGTATGTGACAAATATATTTGATTTGATTTATAAATTTTCCAACACCTTCCTGATTAAACTGCAATCACAGCATACTGTTCTTTTCATAGCCTCTATTCACATAAAGGGATAGTTCACACAAATTCACACAAGTTCACACAATACACATTTGTTTGCTTGTAAGCAGTCTATGAACATGTTGTGACAGCAATTCATGCTTTGGTTTTATTTCTCTGGCACTGTTTGTTTATTAGACTGTGTCACGCCCTGGCCTTAGTTATCTTTGTTTTCTTTATTATTTTGGTTAGGCCAGGGTGTGACATGGTTGATTTATTGTGTTTCGTCTTGTATATGGGTTTTATTAGATTAATGGGGTTGTGTTCAGTTTAGTTGTCTAGGTAAGTCTATGGTTGCCTAGAGTGGTTCTCAATCAGAGGCAGGTGTTTATCGTTTTCTCTGATTGGGAACCATATTTAGGCAGCCATATTCTTTGGGTATTTTGTGGGTGATTGTTTCCTGTCTTTGTGTTTACTGCACCAGATAGGGCTGTTTCGGTTTTCACGTTTCTTGTTTTGTAGTGGTGTTCATGTTTGAGTTTTCCTATTAAAACCATGGACACTTACCACGACGCATATTGGTCCTCCGATCCTTCTCGCCTCTCTTCTTCAGACGAAAAGGAGGAAAACCATGACAGAATCACCCACCACAACAGGACCAAGAGGCGTGGTGACAGGCAGTGCCAGCAGGAGCAGCGCAATCAGGACTTCTGGATGTGGGAGGAAATCCTTGATGGGAGAGGACCCTGGACAAAGCCAGGGGAGTGTCGCCGCCCCAAGGTGCAGCAGGAGAAGCGCCAGCAGGAGCAGCGCAAGGAGGAATGGACATGGGAGGACGAGTTGGACGGTGATGGACCCTGGACACAGCCAGGAATATCACCGCCCCAAGGCAGAGCTGGAGGCAGCCAAAGCGGAGAGGCGGCGGTTTGAAGAGGCAGCACGGAAGCAGGGCTGAAAACCAGAGTGTCAGCCCCAAAAATGTATTGGGGGGGCACACAGGAAGTATGGCGAAGCCAGGTAGGAGACCTGCGCCAACTTCCTGTGCTTACCGGAGAGCGAGAGAGACTGGGCAGGCACCGTGTTATGCTGTGGAGTGCACGGTGTCCCCAGTGTGGGTGCATAGCACGGTGCGGTACATACCAGCTCCTCGCATCGGCCGGGCTAGAGTGAGCATCGAGCCGAGTGCCATGAAGCCGGCTCTACACATCTAATCTACAGTGCGTCTCCTTGGGCCGGCGTACATGGCACCAGCCTTACTCATGGTGTCCCCGGTTCGCCTGCACAGCCCAGTGCGGGCTATTCCACCTCGCCGCACTGTCAGGGCGACCGGGAGCATTCAACCAGGTAAGGTTGGGCAGGCTCGGTGCTCAAGAGCTCCAGTGCGCCTGCACGGTCCGGTCTATCCAGTGCCACCTACATGCACCAGCCCTCCGGTGGCAGCCCCCCATACCAGGCTTCCTGTGCGTGTCCAGAGCCCAGTACTCCCTGTTTCTCCTCCCCGCACTCGCCCTGAGGTGCGTGTCCTCGGCCCAGTACCACCAGCGCCGGCACCACGCACCAGGCCTACAGTGCACCCCGTCTGTCCAGAGCTGCTAGAGTCTCCCGTCTGTCCAGAGCTGCTAGAGTCTCCCGTCTGTCCAGAGCTGCTAGAGTCTCCGTCTGTCCAGAGCTGCTAGAGTCTCCCGTCTGTCCAGAGCTGCTAGAGTCTCCCGTCTGTCCAGAGCTGCTAGAGTCTCCGTCTGTCCAGAGCTGCTAGAGTCTCCCGTCTGTCCAGAGCTGCTAGAGTCTCCCGTCTGTCCAGAGCTGCTAGAGTCTCGCGTCTGTCCAGAGCTGCTAGAGTCTCGCGTCTGTCCAGAGCTGCTAGAGTCTCGCGTCTGTCCAGAGCTGCTAGAGTCTCCCGTCTGTCCAGAGCTGCTAGAGTCTCCCGTCTGTCCAGAGCTGCTAGAGTCTCCCCTCTGTCCAGAGCTGCTAGAGTCTCCCGTCTGTCCAGAGCTGCTAGAGTCTCCCGTCTGTCCAGAGCTGCTAGAGTCTCCCGTCTGTCCAGAGCCACCAGTCAGCCAGGATCCTCCAGAGCCGCCAGTCAGCCAGGATCCTCCAGAGCCGCCAGGATCCGCCAGTCAGCCAGGATCCTCCAGAGCCGCCAGTCAGCCAGGATCCTCCAGAGCCGCCAGTCAGCCAGGATCCTCCAGAGCCGCCAGTCAGCCAGGATCCTCCAGAGCCGCCAGTCAGCCAGGATCCTCCAGAGCCGCAAGTCAGCCAGGATCCTCCAGAGCCGCCAGTCAGCCAGGATCCTCCAGAGCCGCCAGTCAGCCAGGATCCTCCAGAGCCGCCAGTCAGCCAGGATCCTCCAGAGCCGCCAGTCAGCCAGGATCCTCCAGAGCCACCAGTCAGCCAGGATCCGCCAGAGCCGCCAGACAGCCAGGATCCGCCAGAGCCGCCAGTCAGCCAAGAGCCCCCAGTCAGCCAAGAGCCGCCAGTCAGCCAGGATCCGCCAGAGCCGCCAGTCAGCCAGGATCCGCCAGAGCCGCCAGTCAGCCAGGATCCGCCAGAGCCGCCCTTCAGCCAGAAGCTGCCAGAGCCGTCAACCAGCCTGAGCTACCTCTCAGTCCTGAGCTACCTCAGTCCGGAGCTGCCCCTCAGTCCAGTGGGGTCATTTAGTAGGGTTGCCAATCCTAGGTCGGCGGATTTATTGTGTTTCCTCTTGTATATGGGTTTTATTAGATTAATGGGGTTGTGTTCAGTTTAGCTGTCTAGGTAAGTCTATGAATGCCTAGAGTGGTTCTCAATCAGAGGCAGGTGTTTATCATTGTCTCTGATTGGGAACCATATTTAGGCAGCCATATTCTTTGGGTATTTTGTGGGTGATTGTTTCCTGTCTTTGTGTTTACTGCACCAGATGTTTCGGTTTGCACGTTTCTTGTTTTGTAGTGGTGTTCATGTTTGAGTTTTCCTATTAAAACCATGGACACTTACCACGCCGCATATTGGTCCTCCGATCCTTCTCGCCTCTCTTCTTCAGACGAAGAGAAGGAAAACCCTGACAGACTGGTTACAGGGTATAAACTAAAGCATCATGTAATTTTGTAGTTTGGATGAACTATCCTTTTAACAAACATTTCACACACTATAGATAATTTAAGGCTCATCACCAGGGCTTTGAATGAATCATAATGATGACTGTATTGATAAAACAGCATAACCTCTGTAGTCTAATTGTGATGTCAAAGAAATGGACTAGTAACTTTGAGTCAGAGCTAAGAGGAGTTGCTTATCTTTCTTGATTCATGTCTGTCTGCTAACGCTGAATTTCTCAATTTTCTCAAGACCTATCTGAAATAAAAACAAGTGTTGAAATGTGAATACTCAGACTAACACTTTAACCTTCAACACTTTAGAGACTCTTTTTAGTCAGCAAAAAACATGCTTCCAATCATGTCAGATCAATATCTCAACAATATCTTAAGATTGTTGTCACACTAAGGAAGGAGCATGTTCAGTTTAAAAGTGCCCTTTTCCTCTCCACCAAACAAACAGTGTTTGGAGCCCTCTAATTAGGGGGAGAGTGTTTAATGTTTTCTTCCATTCACTCTTTGTGCCAAGATGTGTGATTCATTCTCCTCCATCAGTGCCATTCACTCAGTGAGGCAATTATTTTGTTTTCATTGTGTTCTTACAGTATTTCTCAACATTCGGTAGCTTGAGTTTTCTGCAAAGTTGCGTTTAGTCAACATAATATAACAAATTGGTGGGAAAAAAATGACTTAATACAGATTCTAGTGTTCAAAGTGATTGGGCATGACACGACAAACATAATGTTGCTCTTTGTCTATTGCTGCTTGTTGTTCAATGCTCTTTTTTTTTCAATTTTTCTTATTCAGATAGTCATCTTTCTATTTCTGTGAAAGGTGGTTGGGATTCAACCCATTGTTCTCTATTTTCGAGTCAATTTGTGAGGCAGATTAGATTTATTTTAGGCCTGTGCTGGTAGCTCTCACAAGTGGCCTAAGGTTGATTGAGATATTCAGAATATGAATGGGTCATGAGGGGTCACACCAGACTGGCATGTTCCACATTCTGCATGATCTACTAAATCCTCTTTTTGAGGGTTTTATTCCAAGCCTATCTTCCCTGTTTTCTCCCTAAACACATAGTGACATAAACTTCCCACTGGGCACAGACGTCAATTCAATGTCTATTCCATGTTGGTTCAACATCATTTCATAGAAAATTCAACCAGTGTGTGCCCAGTGTGTTGTCTTTTCCAATTCTGTATTTCCTCCAGTTGTCTTTCCACCATGTCTCTTCAGAAACTGAAAGGAAGCGAAAACTATTTTTCTCTCAATCAGATTGATATTTGCTTCCATTGCGGTATATTTCCAATTTGCATTAGACTAATTTATATGAAGATTCTCAAACTGCATAGTGATTTGAAGAGTACCTGTCTAGATTACACAATAACTAACTAATGCAAATGTTGACTCTTTTTCCTCAGCTTTTACCGACAGATCCCCCAAAGAAGCCAGACCCAGTCACTTCAGAAACAGTCGTGTTCTGGGGACTGCGGTTATGGCAGGTTATTGGCATCTTCTCTATGTTTATTCTAGCAGTCAGTAAGTATTTCTCCAAACCTGTCATAATCGTGTGCCAGACTCATTCACAATGATTTATGAGATGAGAATATTCACACACATTCACTTAAGTATCTATCAATCTCACATCAATTCTCCCTTCCAATTCTATTTTACATAAATCACATTAATAAAATGAATGTATAAATCAGTCAGTTAGTCACTCAGTTAGTCAGTTAGTCAGTCAATCTGTTAGTTAGTTAGTCAGCCAGTTCGTTAGTCCATTAGTTAGCCCATCAGTTAGTTAGTAAGTTAGTTAGTCAGTCAGTCAGTCAGCCAGTCAATAATTTAGTCATTCAGCCAGTTAGTTAGTCAGCCAATTAGTTAGTCCATCAGTTAGTTAGTCAGTTAGCCAGTTAGTTAGTCAGCCAGTTAGTCCATCAGTTAGTCAATGTCAGTCAGTTAGTTAGTCAGTTAGTCAATGTCAGTCAGTTAGTTAGTCAGTTAGTCAGTTAATCAGTCAGTCAGTTAATCAGTTAGTCAGTCAATTAGTCATTCAGTTGGTCAGTCAGTCTGCAGTTAGTTAGTCAGTCAGTTAGTTAGTCAGCCAGTTAGTTAGTTAGTCAGTTAGATAGTTAGTCAGTCAGTTAGTTAGTCAGTCAGTTAGATAGTTAGTCAATCAGCAAGTTAGTTAGTCAGCCAGTTATTCAGTTAGTCAGTCAGTCAGTAAGTTAGTCAGTTAGTTAGTTAGTGCATCAGATATTCAATGTCATTCAGTCAGTCAGTTAGTCAGTCGGTTAGTCAGACAGTTAGTCAGCCAGTCAGTCAATTAGTCAGTAAGTCAGTTAGTCAGTCAGTCTGCAGTTAGTCAGTCAGTTAGTCAATTAGTCAGTTAGTTAGTCAGTCATTTAGTCAGTCAGTCGGTTAGTCAGTCAGTCAGCCAGTCAGTCAATTAGTCAGTCAGTCAGTTAGTCAGTTAGTCAATCAGTCAGTCAGTCAATTAGTCAGTCAGTCAGTTAGTCAGTCAGTTAGTTAGTCATTTAGTCAGTCAGCCAGTCAGTTAGTCAGTCAGTTAGCCAGTCAGTCAGTCAGTCAGTCAGTCAATTAAGCCACAATGCCACAGCTCAGCTACAGTGGGTATCATAAGTATCCATACCCCTTTTCACATTTTGTTGCATTACAAAGGGGGATTGAAAAATTAAATGATAGGGGTTGAATGATTTTCTAAGGACGTGCCAGACAGTGTCTGAGAAAGGCTCAAAGAATTGCCAAACACTCCAGCCACCCAAAACATTGACTATTATCCATACTCCATAGCATCAATGCTCAGACCAACAGACTCCAAAACAGCTTCTATCCCCTGGCAATGAGACGGGTTAAATGGCTAACAGCTACTGCTCTCCCTCTCCCACAGACTATCCACACCGGCTCTATGGCCATCCACAGGTCTCTACCCACTCTGACACAAACACCTTCACTGTCACACTTGTTTTTTTGTTATTTTTTAATTTAATTTCTATATTTTTTTGACCCCAATTTCGTTATATCCAACTGCGATCCAATTACAATCTTGTCTCATCGCTGCAACTTCCCAACGGGCTAGGGATAGGCGAAGGTCGAGTCATGTGTGCTCCGAAACATGACCCGCCAAACCACGCTTCTTAACACCCACCCGCTTAACCCAGAAGCCAACTGCACCAACGTGTTGAAGGGAAACACCACTCAACTGATTACAGAAGCCCGCCTGCAGGCGCCCAGCCTGCCACAAGGAGTTGCTAGAGCGCGAAGAGCCAAGTAAAGTCTTATCGGCCAAACCCTCCCCTAACCTGGACGAAGCTGGGCCAATTGTGCGCCGCTCTGTGGGACTCCTGGTCACGGCCTGTTGTGACACAGCCTGGGATCAATCCCTGGTCTTTAGTGACACCTCAAGCACTGTGATGCAGTGCCTTAGACCGCTGCAGCACTTGGGAAGCCACACTCTTGTGTATTATATATACACTACCGTTCAAAAGTTTGGGGTCACTTAGAAATGTCCTTGTTCTTGAAAGAAAAGCAAATTTTTTGGCCATTAAAATAAGATCAAATTGATCAGAAATACAGTGCCGACATTGTTAATGTTGTATATGACTATTGTAGCTGGAAATGTCAGATATTTTTTGGAATTTCTACATAGGCGTACAGAGGCCAATTATCAGCAACCATCACTCCTGTGTTCCAATGGCACGTTGTGTTAGCTAATCCAAGTTTATCATTTCAAAAGGCTAATTGATCATTAGAGAAAACCCTTTGCAATTATGTTAGCACAGCTGAAAACTGTTGTCCTGTTAAAAACTTCTTAGGGCTGCAATCCCGTTAACGGGATCGATATGACAACAGCCAGTGAAAGTGCAGGGCGCCAAATTCAAAACAACAGATATCTCATAATTAAAATTCCTCAAACATACATGTATTTTATACCGTTTTAAAGGTATTTTTGTTGTTAATCCCACCACAGTGTCCGATTTCAAATAGGCTTTACATCGAAAACACCACAAACGATTATGTTAGGTCACCACCAACTCACAGAAAAATTCAGCCATTTTTCCAGCCAAAGAGAGGAGTCACAAAAAGCACAAATAGAGATAAAATTAATCACTAACCTTTGATGATCTTCATCAGATGACACTCATAGGACTTTATGTTACACAATACATGTATGTTTTGTTTGATAAAGTTCATATTTAAATAAAGAAACATTAGTATACATTGGCGCGTTACGTTCACTAGTTCCAAAAACATCCGGTGATATTGCAGAGAGCCACATAATTTTACAGAAATACTCATTATAATGTTGATAAATACAATTGTTAGATATGGAAATATAGATTTACCTCTCCTTAATGCAACCGCTGTCTTGGATTTCAAAAAAACTTTACGTTAAAACCAAACTATGCAATAATCTGAGAACAGCGCTAAGAAAAAAACAATTATCCGCCATGTTCGAGTCAACAGAAATCAGAAATAACATTATAAATAATCCCTTGCCTTTGATGATCTTCATCAGAATGCACTCCCAGGAATCCCAGGAAGCCACAATATCCCACTGTGTATTCAATAGGGGCTGGGTTGAAAATCGACCGACCTCAGATTTCCCACTTCCTGTTTGGATTTCTACTCAGGTTTTTGCCTGCCATATGAGTTATGTTATACTCACAGACATCATTCAAACAGTTTTAGAAACTTCAGAGTGTTTTCTATCCAATACTAATAATAATACGCATATTTTAGCAACTAGGGACTGAGGAGCAGGCCGTTTACTCTGGCCACCTCTGAGCACCTTTCATCCAAGCTACTAAATACTGCCCCTGCAGCCATAAGAAGTTAAAGAAGCAGTAACACTGGCCTTCTTTAGACTAGTTGAGTATCTGGAGCATCAGCATTTGTGGGTTCGATTACAGGCTCAAAATGGCCAGAAACAAAGACCTTTCTGCTGAAACTCATCAGTCTATTCTTGATCCGAGAAATTGCCAAGAAACTGAAGATCTCATACAACGCTGTGTACTACTCCCTTCACAGAACAACGCAAACTGGCTCTAACCAGAATAGTCCTCAACTGGCAGCTTCATTAAATAGTACCCGCAAAACACCAGTCTCAACATCAACAGTGAAGAGGCGACTCCGGGATGCTGTCCTTCTAGGCAGAGTTCCACTGTCCAGTGTCTGTGTTTTTTGCTCATCTTAATCTTTTATTTTTATTGGCCAGTCTGAGATATGGCTTTTTCTTTGCAACTCTGCCTAGAAGGCCAGCATCCCGAAGTCGCCTCTTCACTGTTGATGTTGAGACTGGTGTTTTGTGGGTACTATTTAATGAGGACTTGTGAGGCCAGTTGAGGATTTGTGAGGTGTCTGAGACAGGTTAAAGAATCATTTTTAAGCCTTGAGACAACTGAGACATTGCGCACGTGTACCATTCAGAGGGTGAATGGGCAAGACAGAAGCTTGAAGTGCCTTTGAATTAAATATTGTAGTAGGTGCCAGGCACACCGGTTTGTGTGAAGAATTGCAACATGGGCCAGCTTCCCTGTGGATCGCTTTCAACACCTTGTAGAGTCCATGCGAATTGAAGCTGTTCTGAGGGCAAAAGGGGTTGTGCAACTCAATATTAGGAAGGTGTTCTTAATGTTTTGTACACTCAGTTGTCGTGTCTTTGGCTATGCCGGATTAAGTGATATGACATGCTATTCTATAAAATCCTTTCTCTGTATTTAATATTACCTGATTGAGCTAATCATGTAAATGTAATTAACTAGAAAGTCGGGGCACCACAAAATAATATTTATAGAGCAGTTATCTTCCGAATAAACTCTTATAAATCTTCCGAATAAACTCTTGAAGCTCCGCTTCAATTGGTTGGTGGTAGATGGATAGCCGTGTTGCCCAACAGAGTCCTTTGTCCTTTGAAGAGTGTCTCTGGTGGTGAACGGCATACGTTGTCGTGTCGTCGTTGTGTGGTAGATGGGATACTCTGTTCGTCTTTTATTAGCCAACGTTTACAGCGGCCGCTGCTAACTCAACGGCTAGGAGGTGTCACTTCTGTAGCGAATAAGAGTTCAAAGTTCACACCATTTGCAACCAAACCTCACGCTGAGGTTGGCGTCATTCTGTAGTTATTATCTGAATCCTTCTGACATCGGACCGTCATCCTAATGTACCCGGAACAGGAGGTTACATTTTGGTCAAGGGCTTATATAGTGGAAAGAGAGAAGGGTGTGTTTAATAGTTTACAACCCATGTCTCTTCACAGGGGCGGGCCACTGATTGAGCAGAGCCCTAACCTTATGAAAACCCAAATCTTTCATTTGGAAGCTAAAATTACATTTAATCTTTTCACAAATAATTTTATATTTAAACATTTGAATTGCACAACAATTCCATGTGAATCTGATAACTATAATGTATAGACTTGCCCAGATACAGTTTATGTTGTCCTGTCATCAGTCATAATGTCTCAGATGAGAACCGAACTGACATCATATTCATTAAGTACCAACGCATATTTTCAACTGGTTCTATTACCGAAAAAAGGTTCCTTTCCCCCAACTTGTTTGATGTTCCCAGACTCTCTATGTTTAACAAAGGCTATTCAAGAGTCCCTCATGTAGAGTCAACAGAGAGGGAAGGGAGAAAGGTATTTGTGGGGGGGTCATAAACCTTACCCACATGCCAACATCATGACACCGTATGTATTATTATTACTATCAATACATTGTTCGGAAAGAGCTCTTAAGGTAATAATTTCACTGTACTGTTTTACAGCTGTTGTATCCTGTGCACGTGACAAAAAAACGTAGAACTTGAAACTTTGAAACCTGAAGTTAATAATTATGCTGTGGATGATGAATTAAACTACCCAGACACATCAAAGATACAGTCCTCCTTCTGAACTGAGCTGTAGGACAGGATGGAAACTGCTCAGGGATGTCATTGGTGATTTTAAAACAAATACAGAGTTCAATGGCTGTGATCGGAGAAAACTGAGGATGGATAAAAAAAATACATTGTCGTGACTCCACCATAATGACCTAAATGACGGAGTGAAAAAAATGATACAGAATACTAATATTCT
The DNA here is from genome assembly GCF_057628025.1 of Oncorhynchus mykiss. Classification (NCBI taxonomy): domain Eukaryota; kingdom Metazoa; phylum Chordata; class Actinopteri; order Salmoniformes; family Salmonidae; genus Oncorhynchus; species Oncorhynchus mykiss. The sequence goes on from NC_143029.1 coordinate 74,055,180, forward strand.
ATAACATGAAACAAGGGACCAAAGTAATGATGCAAAAACACCATATATGTACTTTTTGGCCTAAATGCAAAGCCTTATGTTTGGTGCAAATCCAACAGAACACGTCACTGAGTAACTGCCACCTTATTTTCAAGCATGGTGGTGGCTGCATCATTGTATGTGTTTGCTTGACATCGGCAACGACTGGGGAGTATTTCAGGATAAAAATAAATGGGAGAGAGCTAAGCGCAGGCAAAATCCTAAAGGAAAATCTGCTTCAGTCTGCTTTACAACAGACACTATGAGAGGAATTTCACCTTTAAGCAGGAAAATAACCTACTGTACAACACAAGGCCACATCTAGACTGGAGTTGCTTACCAAGAAGACAGTGAATGTTCCTGCTTGGCTAAGTCAGCAAGACAAAGGAGCTGATCGTGCACCAAGGCTGGAACCAACAGGACACTCCATAGCTTCTACTCCCAATTCATAACACTGCTAAACAAGATTGCTAAATAGCTAATGAAATGGCTAACCGGATTAACTGCATTGACCCTTTTTGCATTAACTCTCCTACACTGACTCTATGCACACACACTGGACTCTAGCAAAACAAACTCAAATCAAATCAAATTTTATGTCACATACACATGGTTAGCAGATGTTAATGAGAGCGTAGCAAAATGCTTGTGCTTCTAGTTCCGACCATGCAGTAATATCTAACAAGTAATCTAACCTAACAATTTCACAACAACTACCTTATACACACAGGTGTAAAGGAATTAATAAGAATATGTACATAAAAATATATGAATGAGCAATGGCCGAAAAGCATAGGCAAGATGCAGTAGACGGTATAGAGTACAGTATATCCATATGAGATGAGTAATGTAGGGTATGTAAACATGATATAAAGTGCCATTGTTTAAAGTGGCTAGTGATACATTTATTATATCCATTTTTGCATTATTAAAGTGGCTAGAGTTGAGTCAGTATGTTGGCAGCAGCCACTCAATGTGGCGCTGCTGCGCCTTCTTCACCACGCTGTCTGTGTGGGTCGACCATTTCAGTTTGTCCGTGATGTGTACGCCGAGGAACTTAAAACTTTCCACTCTCTCCACTACTGTCCCGGCGATGTGGATAGGGGGCTGCTCCCTCTGCTGTTTCCTGAAGTCCACGATCATCTCCTTTGTTTTGTTGACATTGAGTGTGAAGTTATTTTCCTGACACCACACTCCGAGGGCCCTCACCTCTGCCCTGTAGGCCGTCTCGTCGTTGTTGGTAATCAAGCCTACCACTGTAGTGTCATCTGCAAACTTGATGATTGAGTTGGAGGCGTGCATGGCCACGCAGTCGTGGGTGAACAGGGAGTACAGGAGAGGGCTGAGAATGCACCCTTTTGGGGCCCCAGTGTTGAGGATCAGCGGGGTGGAGATGTTGTTACTTACCCTCACCACCTGGGGGCGGGTAGGTACACTCACAAATACTTACACTGACACCCCAACACACACACACACACCCCAACACATACATTTTTTTCACTCTCTCTCCTGCACTGACTATGCACACACACTGGACTCTACCCACACGCTCACACATACGTACATAGACAACCTAACACACACATACGCCCAAACACACACTTAACACACGCAGACAAGGATACTGACACCACACACACTCACACACACAGACATACTTTCACACTCACCACATACGTTGCTGCTACTGTCTATTATCTATCATGTTGCCTAGTCACTTTACCACTACCTGTACATAGCTACCTCAATTACCTCGTACCACTACACATCGACTCTGTACTGATACTCCCTGCCATTTTTACTCATTATTTTTATTCATTATTCAGTGTATTTATTTCTCGTGTCACTCTGTGTGTGTATATGTATATATATATTTGTTGAAGTCAGAAGTTTACATACACTTTAGCCAAATACATTTAAACTCAGTTTCTCACAATTCCTGACATTTAATCCTAGTAAAAATTCACTGTCTTATGTCAGTTAGGATCACCACTTTATTTTAAGAATGTAAAATGTCAGAATAACAATAGGGAGAATTATTTATTTCAGCTTTTATTTCTTTCATCACATTCCCAGTGGGTCAGAAGTTTACATACACTTAATTAGTATTTGGTAGCATTGCCTTTAAATTGTTTAACTTGGGTCAATCATTTCGAGTAGCCTTCCACAAGCTTCCCATGGTTGGGATGGTGTTCTTTAGCTTGCAAGCATCCCCCTTTTTCCTCCAAACATAACGATGGTCATCATGGCCAAACAGTTCTATTTTTGTTTCATCAGACCAGAGGATATTTCTCCCAAAAGTACGATCTTTGTCCCCATGTGCAGTTGCAAACCGTAGTCTGGCATTTTTATGGCAGTTTTGGAGCAGTGGCTTCTTTCTTGCTGAGCAGCCTTTCAGGTTACGTTGATATAGAACTTGTTTTACTGTGGATATAGATACTTTTGTACCTGTTTCCTCCAGCATCTTCACAAGGTCCTTTGCTTTTGTTCTGGGATTGATTTGCACTTTTCGCACCAAAGTACGTTCATCTCTAGGAGACAGAACGTGTCTCCTTCCTGAGCGGTATGAATGATGCGTGGTCCCATGGGGTTTATACTTGTGTACTATTGTTTGTACAGATGAAACAACAACAAAAAAAACCTTTTGATTGGTAGTTTATATATTTTATCTTTAACTTTGCATTGTTGGAAAAGGACCCGTAAGTCTACACCTGTTGTTAGAAAGCATTTCATTTGATTTGAAGTTACAGTTTAAATCTTCTTGAAAATCTGTAGAAAGACTTGAAAATTGCTGTCTAGCCAGGATCCCCAACACCTTGACCAAGCTTGAAGAATTTTTTCAAGAATAATGAGCAAATATTGCACAACTCACAGAAGTAATTAGCTGCCAAAGGTGTTTTGAACATATATTGACTCAGGGGGGTGAATACTTATCAAACTAAGGTATATTAGTGTTTTATTTTTCATTAATCTAAGAGAAATGTTCAAACTTTTCCTCCACTTTGACATTACAGAATATTTTGTGTTGATCATTGTCCAAAAATTACAATTAAATCCACTTTAATCCCACTTTGTAACACAAAATGTGATGAAATCCAAGGGGGTTGAATACTTATGATATGCACTGTATTTGGCTTCATGGTCCAACTAGTTTGCATACTGAACAGATATATTGCATGATGTATGGAGAGGCGAATGTGTAATTTGTTGTTTTAATTGTGAGATGCAGGCTTTAGACCTTAGCCAAGTAAAACTGAACTCTATTATGTACTTCACATCAACAGAGTTGAGCAGCAACTAGTGTGGGCGGACTGGAGCTCCTACATCACATAAAAGTTTGTATAAAAAACAATGGATTTGGGGCCTCCCGAGTAACGCAGTGGTGTGTGCCACTAGAGATTCTGGGTTCGAGTCCCAGCTCTGTCGCAGCTGGCCGCAACCGGGAGACCCATGGAGCGACGCAAAATTGGCCCAGTGTCGTCCGGGTTAGGGGAGGGTTTAGCCGGCAGGGATGTCCTTGTCCCGTCGTGTACTAGCTACTCCTGTGGCGTGCTGGGCGCAGTGCACACTGACACGGTCGCAAGGTGTACGCTGTTCCCTCCGACACATTGATGCGACTGGCTTCCGGGTTAAGTAGGCATTGCATCAAGAAGCAGTGCGGCTTGGTTGGGTTGTGTTTCAAAGGACACACAGCTCTCGACCTTCGCCTCTCCTGAGACCATGTGGGAGTTGCAGCGATGAGACAAGACTGTAACTACCAACTGGATACTGTGAAATTGGGGAGAAAAGGGGTACAAAAATATATTTATATATTTTTAAAATACTATGGATTTCAGCACCCAAAGAACAGTACTCAATTACACGGGACAATGTGTGGAGTTGAGTTTGTACTTGGCTAAAGAGACGTTGGTCTCATGGGGACTCTGCTAAAATAAAGGTAAAATAAATATCATGGTCCTGTAATATTATATGCGCTGAATTGTCATGATGGTTATTATGAGGGAGGGTTCCAAATGGTAATGGCATCGTCTGTTTGTGATTGGTTTATCAAACCACATGATGCATGGTTCAATAAGGGGTGGAGGACAGCAATTGCACTTCACAAGACAATGATGGCATTCTAGATTAGTGATAATCCATCAGACAGTAATAATTTACCATGTCATGACAGAGCCCAAATCAAGAAAAAGGAAAATAGTCTGATAAGTGGATAATGAAGTGTCACGTATACAGTTATATAATAGCTGTAATGTGACACAGTTGAGTAGTGTCTAATTCAAAACGTCTTCAGATGTACTTCAGAAACACATAACATTCCACATAGGAAATACTATTATATTTTATCTTTCTCTCTGTCTCCCTCTTTCTCCATTTGTAAGTCATAACCCTATGCTGCATCTTCAAATGCCGTATCCCCAGGACAAAGAAGGAGATTGAGGCGCGACATGCTCAGAGAGTAGCAGCTAAGGACTACGCCAACACACTGGAGACAGTGCCTCCTCTCAACGAGCTCACAGAGATCCCAGGAGGTAAGTAGGCTAAAGCTCCTCTCAGAATCCCCTCAAGAATAATATGGTGCACATTATAGAAAATACCTTCTGCCCATGACAAAAGTCCCAAGGAGTTAGTTGTGGTGTACATTTTAGGACATCTCTACTACTCTCTACGACAAAGTCCCTAAGAGGCAGGTGCGGTGTACATTTTAGCACATCCCTTCTCCTTGTGACAAATGTCCCTACTCTCTTGAACTACATTATAACTTTACGAATGGTAAAAAAGTCACACTCATCTCTCCTTGGTGAAATAAATCCACAGCAAGGAGAAAATTAAGTGCGAGTTCTGGATGCTATTAATGAAATACCACTTGCTAGGCCTGTTTATACAGTAGGAGAATCATAGCTGTTTGACTTGGCACACTAACGAGACTGGGCCCCTGACAGCTTTTGTATTAATTAATTTGATGTTTCTCTCAGATTTCATCATATTATGCTAATGGTCATCACTTCCAACCATTCGAAGCTAAGATATGTTTTCTCTCATTTCCGATGGAGAACAAGCAGCACGAAATCTCACACCTCTGTCTGAATCTCTCTGGATGCAAATGGTGTTTTGAATTAGTTTAATGTGCCATATTGTCCCTGTCCTATCTGACTGAAGATGTAGATGGAGTCAACATAGACATATAGTCTTGGAGATACAGACACACTCTGGATTAATGAATACAGGATATTCAAAGTTTCATTGACTTTACATTAAAGCTTTTTCCTCTATGTCAGAGTCTGTCTCCTTTGCAACTGTTCTAAGTTTCATGCCTTCCCTTTGGCTTCTTCCTCCCGCAATCCTTCATCTTCCAACCCTATCCCTTCCATTTGACCTGTACCCTTCCTCTCCAAACCCTGTCTTTCCTCCTCTCTTCCTTGTGTTCCTCTCTCTCTTCACTATCCTCTTTCTCTTCATTCTCCCTCTTTTCCTCCTCATCCTCCCTGTCCTCCTCTCTATCCTCACACTTGTCTTCCACTCTATCCTCCCTCTCTTCCTCCCCCTCATCCTTCTCCATCTCTTCCTCTTCATCCTGTCCCTCCAGCGTTCCTGGACACTGCATCCCTCCCAACGGTCTCTGAGCAGGTCCAGACTCGCAGCGCCAGCAGCAGCCAGCTCCCAGTGGTGAGAGAGGAGGTGGTGCTCACTGGTCCCCTCACTCAGCCTGAGACTGGATGACTTTCCTCCCTCCTTCTCCTCCTTATCACTCAGCCTGAGACTGGATTACGTTTATCCCTCCGTTTCCTACTTCTTATTGTTTCTTCTCAACTTCCCTCTCTCCACATTCCTATTTATGTTCTGACAAAATGGGAAATCCACTAGAGGGAATATTGGAGCATGAAGCTCAGCATTCAGTAATTCACAAAAAAGGAATGAATAGCTGAATAGAATAGTTCATTGAGTAACTCAGCGTTAGTCATTACTTCCCAGAAAGAATGACTTGGAGATTGTTGAGAATATTGCCGGCTGAAGAGTTACAATTGTAGGTGTTAAGTACTTGAAATGGGTTTTCACTATTTCCTCATCTGCTCTTTGTTGATATACTCATCCTTGTCGATCACACATTTTAATTTTATTTTAATTTTACCATTATTTAACTAGGCAAGTCAGTTAAAAACAAATTCTTATTTTCAATGACGGCCTAGGAACAGTGGGTTAACTGCCTGTTCAGGGGCAGAACCTTGTCAGCTCGGGGGTTTGAACGCTCTAACCACTAGGCTACCCTGTACATTGATTGTACATTGGACACAGAACTGCAAGTTCAGTATCTGGTAGCCAACTGTGGATTATGAAAAAATGTAGATTCATCTTTAAGGCTTCTGTCAGTGATGTTGCATGTCTATTCCTTGTCATTCGTTGTTTTTCCTTCTCTTCCTCTGACTCAATCTGTAAGCTTGGCTTTGAATAAATATAGCTTCCCTTTAATGCAAGCTTATACAGTAACACCCGTGATAACCAACCCAGACATATATATATATATATATATAATCCACAATATCAGTACTATACCACAATATTGGTATTATTATTTTTACAATAACATGAACAAAAGTATGCTTTTTGGGGACTGACTCTGTATTTGGATTGCTACCATAATGAAGTGTCAGTCAGATACAAGCTTAATCCATGAGAGAAATCATAATCTACAGCTGTATATTATAATGCAGCATAAGGGGATACTGGCTCTAATATTTACGCAGTGAAGGCAGGCAGGCAGGCAGTCAGGCAGTCAGGCAGTCAGGCAGGCGAGGCTGTGTGGCAATTATAAATGGAAAGGATTAACAGATATGGTTTATAATCGTGGACCCCACACAACTCTATCTGTTTACCCCGGGATTCATCCAAGCCTAACCTTTAAGAATCCCTTCTGAAGAATGAAGAATCCATTCAAGAATCCATTTAAGAATCCATTCAATTTCCTAAATTGTAATCGGCCCCTACAGCAAAGAGGCTGTGGTAATACTGACATCCCTTCCTTCTCAAACGTTTTACTGCACACTTTACCTGCATGACCTAAAATCAGTTGGGAACATTGGCAATTGGACCTACACTCTTAGAAATTAAGGTGCTATCTAGAACCTAAAAGTGTTGTTTGGCTGTCCCAATAGGAGAACCCTTTGAAATACCTTTGTTGGTTCCTGGTAGAACCCTTTTGGTTCCAAGAATAACCATTTTCGGTCCCACTTAGAACCCTTTCCACAGAGGGTTCTACATGGAACCCCAAATGGTTCTACCTAGAACAAAAAAAGTGTAGAAAGAAAATCTTCCAACACATTGTACCAAACTCAAAAATCAAGTAAAATAACAGGAACATAACATCACTTAATGCGCCCAACTGAATAAGCCATGCTACTGGCTTCCACTCACAGACACAGCACCCGCACGGATAATGCTACCAGCAACAACAACCACACAGCTTACACAACCTATAGCCTAATGCCATCACTATCACCATGTAGGAGAGCAGACTTTTTGTAAAACACATAGGGTCGATAGAAAGATAGCAGTCACACACAGCATGAAGTTGAAAGATAAGCAGCCCATTCACTCAGACATAATAAGCCAGTAGGTCCCAATCACATAAGAAAACAAAAACACAACCATTAGACTAAGCATTTCCCAATTGAAATGTGAAATGATTACTTCCATTTGCAAACATATTTTTCACATTCAGCACATAAAGTAGCCTAACCGGTGATCTAAAGTTTAAGTGGAACAATGTTCAACACACAATCTATTTTCGAAGAGACAGCTACCAACAGCAATCAAGTTGCAATAAAAAAAATCACGTTTCCACTCACCAGATGATAATCATTTAAAACTTAATTTGTTTAAAGTTAATCTTGAAAAGGGCGAATCTAACAAATTAGCAACATCTTTATCGATAACAGCTGCTGCTGCACACTTTTTACTAGCTTACAATAAAAGCTGGCTAGCTAGACTGTCGGAAAACTACTGCTCGCTATTTTGGCCTTTGAGAAGGCCCTTGTAAATTGAATGGCACGTGCCTTTTATAAAGCTCAGGGGTGTCAAACAAATTCTCACGGGGGCTGCATTCGGTCTTCAACAATGTCCTGAGGGCCACATTGACAATTTGTTATTTCCTCACTGTCAAAATGGGATGAAAAAAATTCCATCTAGACTGTCTAGCTTTCATTTCGGGGATAATTAGCAAACTGGACACAGTAAAGAAACTGTATGAATGTATGTAAAAACATATTTTCAGTGTTAACCCTTTCCAACACTATTCGAAGAGATTTAATCAGAATATCATTTAAAAATAAAATTAGAATACAATTGAAATAGTATTGATAAGATGAAATATAAATTCAAACAACGTTTATAATTAAAAACAATTATTTTTATAAGTCCTTAGGCCTTCTCTGAAGACGTAGAAGGCCCTCACGGTTCCCCCCTGGCCTACATTTAAAAAAATGGTTTCAGACAGCTTGGTTAAAGTGATAATGAAAAGATCATTCTAAATGTTAAATTCTGTAAGTGTTTGACATTCACAGGAGACGGTAAAGCAAACACCAGACAGGAGGAAACGATGAGGGGAGGATTAGGGACAAAGTGCAACTTCACTCCCCTAATTCTTTGCCTTACAGACAAGTGGAAAAGCTATTCAAATGGAAAGTAGACATTATTCGAGCACACTTTGATCAGTCATGCACTGCGTTGTGTCAGTTTACTAGCTCTGATGCACACATACGCATGGTCACAAATGCACACGCAACCACATTTCATTCCCACAGAGGTGTCGGGTCATCTGAGGATTATTCAGATGACCCTACACATCCGCATGCAAAGACGAGTCAGGAGGGGGAGTGTGCATGTTGCACCTTGGCCTCCACCGGACAGACAAATAAAATAGTATTTGTTCACATGCTTCGTAAACAAAAGGTGAAGACTAACAGTGTGCATGCGAGTGTGTGTGTGCGGGTGTGCAAGACTGTGTGAGTGCGCCTGTGTGTCTCAGACTGAGAAAATAACACCATCAGTGAGAAGAGTTGTAGCCTAGGGACGTCAGTGGGATGGAGGAAGATTGACTCTAAGTGTGACCACTATTTTCATAGTAATTACATCGGCTGGTACAGTGGAACTGAACATGTGGGTACAATGACATTGTATTTATGACTGTTTTGATCGATTTTGTAGTTCATTAAATCAGTAATCCAAAGCAATAATTCTGGGATGAGGAGAGGGGGTTTGAGTGTGTTCATGGATCTACTGCAAATGTGTGTATTTACACATACCTGTAATGAATATAAAATCAAATTCATTTATAAAGCCCTTCTTACATCAGCTGATGTCACAAAGTGCTGTGTAGAAACCCAGCCTAAAACCCCCAAACAGCAAGCAATGCAGGTGTAGAAGCACAGTGGCTAGGAAAAACTCCATAGGAAGGCCAAAATCTAGGAAGAAACCTAGAGAGGAGCCATGATATGAGGGGAGGCCAGTCCTCTTCTGGCTGTGCCAGGTGGAAATTACAACAGAACATGGCCAAGATGTTCAAATGTTCATAGATGACCAGCAGGGTCAAATAATAATAATAATCAAAGTGGTTGTCGAGGGTGCAACAGGTCAGCTCCTCAGGAGTAAATGTCAGTTGGTTTTTCATAGCCGATCATTCAGAGTATATCTACCGCTCCTGCTGTCTCTAGAGAGTTGAAAACAGCAGGTCTGGGACAGGTAGCACGTCCGGTGAACAGGTCAGGGTTTCATACCCGCAAGAAGAACAGTTGAAACTTGAGCAGCAGCACGGCCAGGTGGACTAGGGACAGCAACGAGTCATTAGGCCAGGTAGTCCTGAGGCATGGTTCTAGGGCTCAGGTCCTCCAAGAGAAAGAAAGAAAGAAAGAAAAAGAAAGCATACTTATATTCACACAGGACACCGGATAAGACAGGATAAATACTACAGATATAACAGACTGACCCTAGCCCCCCGACACAAACTACTGCAGCATAAATACTGGAGGCTGAGACAGGAGGGGTCAGGAGACACTGTGTCCCCGTCCGACGATACCCCCGGACAGGGCCAAACAGGCAGGTTATAACCCCAACCACTTTTCCAAAGCACAGCCCCCACATCACTAGAGGGATATCTTCAAGCACCAACTTACCATCCTGAGACAAGGCCGAGTATAGCCCAAGAAGATCTCCCCCACAGCACAACCCAAGTGGGGGGGGGGACACATCAGTAACTCAACCCACTCAAGTGACACACCCCTACTAGGGATGGCATGGAAGAGCACCAGTAAGCTAGTGACTCAGCCCCTGTAATATGGTTAGGGGCAGAGAATCCCAGTGGAGAGAGGGGAACCGGCCAGGCAGAGACAGTAAGGGTTGTTCATTGCTCCAGTGCCTTTCCGTTCACCTTCGCACTCCTGAGCCAGACTACACTCAATCATAGGAACTACTGAAGAGATGAGTCTTCATTAAAGACTTAATGGTTGAGACAGAGTCTGCGTCTCACATGGATAGGCAGACCATTCCAAAAAAATGGAGCTCTATAGGAGAAAGCCCTGCCTCCAGCTGTTTGCTTAGAAATTCCAGGGACAGTAAGGAGGCCTGCGTCTTGTGACCATAGCTTATGCATGTACAGCAGGACCAAATAGGAAAGATGGGTAGGCGCAAGCCCATGCAATGCTTTGTAGGTTAGCAGTATAAATCTTGAAATCAGCCCTTGCCTTAACAGGAAGTCAGTGTAGAGAGGCTAGCTCTGGAGTAATATGATAAAAAAATGTGGTTCTAGTCAAGATTCTAGCAGCCGTGTTTAGCACCAATTGAAGTTTATTTAGTGCTTTATCCGGGTAGTCGGAAAGTAGAGCATTGCAGTAGTCTAACCTAGAAGTGACAAAAGCATGGATTAATTTTTCTGCATCTCCCTAAATACTCAGGTAGAAATATATAATATATAGATTGACGCACAGAGCGCAGCAGTTGTTAATTAAGCCTTCACAGAAGGCAATGGCCAAACACAGGTAGGCAGTCAAAAACAAACAATACCTAAACCATACAAACAGAAAGAACTGAACTAAATAGGGAGCAGGTGAGAAACGAACACAGGTGAAAATGAACAAAAATGAAAGACAGGGCTACGTCCAAGAACAAAGAAAAACACAAGGCTGACTAAGAAAAGCAGAACCGTACAGTTCCCCCCCAGGGAGGTTCCTGACGACCCAACGGCACCGGAGGGTGGAGCGGGCAAAGGAGCAGAGGCGGACGCCTACCTCGGGGGCGAGGTCCGGCAGGCTGGTTCGACGAGGTCGTAGACTGACCCAACTGTCTGAGTCGAGGCTGATGTCCAGTGGGTCTAGTCGGTCGACCCCGAGGTCGGGGAGCAGGACGATTATGGTGAAATGTCTGAATCATCTCTGGGTCTGGGATGTCTTGGTCGGGGACCCAGGTCTGGTCTTCAGGCCCACTAGGTAGTGGATGCGACCCATCAGGTGTTTGGAATCAAGGATGGCCGGTATGTCATAGGCAGGTTCCCCTCCGACATCTAACGGTGGGGGCGCACTGCGGGTAAAGATTGGAGAATGAAGAGGACTGAAGGTGATCAATTTTAAACAGGGACAAGTGGAAGGACGAGGATATTTTATACTGACGGTGTAACTGGAGGCGGTACGTTACAGGGTTGATGTGATATCTTAAAGGGACCAATGAAGCGAGGACAGAACTTTTTGCAGGGGAGGCAGAGCCACACACGCTGTCCGGGGTGAAAGAGTGGCGTAGGTCGGCAGCGTCTGTCGGATAAGTGTTTCTAGGTATTAGAGGCTTCCTGCAGATTCCGGTGAGTGGTCTCCCATACCAGCTCACTATGCCGAAACCAGTCGTTGACAGCTGGGACAGTACCAGGCTCCTCCTCCCAGGGAAACATGGGGGGTTGGTAACCAAGGAAACACTGACACAGAGTAAGGCGGAGGGATGAGTGCATGAGTGAGTTTTGAGCGTATTCAGCCCAGGCCATATACCGTTTCCAGCCGTGTGGAGAGGCAGAACATTGTTGGCAGAGGTACTTCCCCATTTTTTGGTTCACGCTGAGGAGAGGCTGAGGGTGACCCCCAGTCGGTCACAGAAGGCTCGCCACATCTGGGAGACAAACTGGGGCCCGCGGTCAGAGACGATGTCCTCCGGAATCCCATACAGAACAACTGCTGGAACATACGCTCAGACAATTCCATGGCGTTAGAGGAACTAGACACATTTTTGAAAAACAGTCTACTATGACAAGGACGGTGGTGTTGCCAGAGGATTCAGGAAGGTCTGTGATGAGGTCAACAGCAATGTGGGACCAGGGTCTGTGAGGGGTTGGCAAAAGTTGCTTCCCGGAAGGGAGGTGACGAGGACTTTTGGTTTGGGCACAGACTGGGCAGAGAGTACATAATCCTTTACGTCAGATGCCAGTGAGGACCACCAAAACCTCCGGGCGAGAAATTCGGTGGTTCGTGTAATGCCCAGATGTCCTGACCCCAAGGACGTGTGACACCATTACATCAGTTGAGGTCTAACAGCTGCTGGTACATAACTCTTCCCAGCTGGTGTCTCAGGAGGAGCTGGGTCTGAGGTTAGGGATTCTTGTATGGCAGAGTGAACCTCCCACTGTACCAGTTCCATAACGCAAGAGGGAGGAAGAATGGGTGTAGGGTCGGAGTTACTGGTCGTTTTTCTTTTCAAGGATGTTAGTAACATGAAAATGGAAGTGTGTGAAGAGACCAGCGGGCTTCTCAGGAGTTTAATCTGTTGGCCCATCAGATATATTCCAGATTACAATGATCTGTTAGGACGAGAAAGGGATGTTGTGCATCCTCCAACCAGTGGCGCCACTCCTCGAGGGCCAGCTTGATGGTGAGAAGTGCAGTTCCCCACATCGTTATTCCTCTCAGCTGGGAATAACTTCCTGGAGAAGAAGGCACAGGGATGTGATTTGGGAGGTGTTCCCACCCGCTGAGAGAGTATGGCTCCTACTCCAGAGGCTTCCACCTCAAGGGTGAAAGGAAGGGTCGGATCAGGTAGGCGAAGTACAGGAGCGGAGGTGAAGAGGTGTTTCAAGTTGTTGAACGCAGTCAGGGCGGTTTCAGTCCATTGAAGGGTCAGGGTCTTTTGGCTGGTAAGGGCAGTTAGGGGAGCAGCAGTAGAACTGAAGTTCTGAATGAACCGGCGATAGTAGTTGGAGAACCCAATGAAAAGTTGGAGTTCCTTAACGATGGTGGGTTTGGGCCCGTTATTGATGGGGGTGACTTTGTTCTCATCCATTCGGACCCCTCCAGGTGTCCGTAAGACCCTTACTGAGGTTACACAGTCTTCACATAAAGGTTATGGTCAAGGTGCCCTTGAAGAACCTTTTGCACATGCTGTATGTGTTCCTTCAGGGAGTGGGAGTAAATCAAGATGTCAACAATGTAGAAGATGAGAAAACCTCATTCATAAAGGATTGGAAGATGGCGGGGGCGTTCGTAAGGCATGAACAGGTATTCATAGTGCCCTCGAGCGGTGATAAAGGCCATCTTCCATTCATCACCTTCAAGAATACAGACAAGGTTATATGCACTTTGCAGGTCGAGTTTAGTATAGATGTTGGTGCGGCCCACTTGTTCAAGGGTCGCTGAGATCAGAGGAAGAGGCAAATGGTTCTTGACTATGTCATTCAGGGAACGACAATTAATACATGGACAAAGACCACCATACTTTTTTCCCCAAGAAGAAGCTGGACGCAGCCGGTGAAGAAGGACGAATGAAACCGTTTGAGTGATTCAATGTAGTTCTCCATTGCCTAATTTTCCGGGATAGATAGGTGTAAACACGGCCCTTCGGTGGGGACACTCCAGGGAGTAAGTCAATAGCACAGTAAACTGGGCGATGTGGTGGCATAGTGGAGGCCTCAATTTTGCTGAAGACATTGCTGTACTGGGCGTATTCAGGTGGTATGGTGGGTGGCACTGCCGAGGCAGAGTCCTCAATGGTGATGGCTCTGCAGGGTAGGCTGGGACAACTGGAGAAGCAAGTACAAGACCAGGACAGTAGTTCACCTTGTTGTCACGAGATGGCAGGGTTGTGACGACAAAGCCAGGGCTGTCTGAGAACGAGTGTCTGTATTTGGGATGAGAGTTCCATGAGTTGAATGGTTTCGGCGTGGAAAACTCCAATCTGGAAGGTGACGCTCTGTATCAGAGAAGGACGACCGGAGGGAGAGTGATCGAATACCTCCTTGAAGAGGGTGCGGAAATGGGTCTTGGAGCCGAGTTCTGTGCTGTTGGCAGTCCATATGGCGGTGGGAATCCAGGGCTTTGCCTGTGAGTAGAGCCACAAAATCCACCCTGCTCTTGTCGGTGACGAAGTTAGTGGGGTTGTGCTCTATGTATTTGCTGCATTGCAATGTCAGAAATCCCTCACAATTTGGTATTGTGATACAATCATTTCAATTGTAATTTTTATTTTTTTTGTAAAAAAAACGTATTCCACCTTTATTTAACCAGATAGGCTAGTTGAGAACAAGTTCTCATTTACAACTGCGACCTGGCCTAGATAAAGCAAATCAGTGCGACACAAACAACAGTTACACATTGAATAAACAAACATACAGTCAATAATACAATAGAAAAAGTCTATATAAAGTGTGGTGCAAATGAGGTATGATAAGGGATGTGAGGCAATAAATAGGCCAGAAATAATTACTATATAGCAATTAAACACTAGAGTGATAGATGTGCAGAAGATTAGTGTGCAAGTAGAGATACTTAAGTGCAAAGAAGCAAAATAAATAACAGTATGGGGATGAGGTAGTTGGATGGGCTATTTACAGATGGGCTATGTATAGGTGCAGTGATCTGTGAGAGGATCTGACAGCTGGTGCTTAAAGCTAGTGAGGGAGATATAAGACTCCAGCTTCAGTGATTTTTGCAGTTCGTTCCAGTCATTGGCAGCAGAGAACTGGAAGGAAAGGCGGCCAAAGGAGGAATTGGCTTTGGGGGTGATCAGTGCTATGGGTGGGTGCTGCTATGGTGACCAGTGAGCTGAGATAAGGCGGGGCTTTACCTAGCAGACTTATAGATGACCTGGAGCCAGTGGGTTTGGTGACAAATATGAAGCGATGGCCAGCCAACGAGAGCATACAGGTCGCAGTGGTGGGTAGTATATGGGGCTTTTGTTGCAAAATGGATGGCACTGTGATAGACTGCATCCAATTTGCTGAGTAGAGTGTTGGAGGCTATTTTGTAAATGACATCGCCGAAGTCAAGGTTTGGTAGGATAGTCAGTTTTACAGGGATGTTTGGCAGCATGAGTGAAGGATGCTTTGTTGCAAAATAGGAAGCCGATTCTAGATTTTATTTTGGATTGAGATGCTTAATGTGAGTCTGGAAGGAGAGTTTACAGTCTAACCAGACACCTAGGTATTTGTAGTTGTCACATATTCTATGTCAGAACCGTCCAGAATAGTGATTCTGGACGGGCGGGCAGGTGTGGGCAGCAATTGGTTGAAGAGCATGCATTTAGTTTTACTTGCTTTTAAGAGCAGTTGGAGGCCACGGATGGAAAGTTGTATGGCATTGAAGCTCGTCTGGAGGTTAGTTCACAGTGTCCAACGAAGGGCCAGAAGTATACAGAATGGTGTCATCTGCGTAGAGGTGGATCAGAGAATCACCAGCAGCAAGAGTAACATCATTGATGTGTACAGAGAAAAGTGACGGCCCAAGGATTGAACCCTGTGGCTCCCCCATAGAGACTGTCAGAGGTCCGGACAACAGGCCCTCCAATTTGACACACTGAACTCTGTCTGGGAAGTAGTTGGTGAACCAGGCGAGGCAGTCATTTGAGATACCAAGGCTGTTGAGTCTGCTGATAAGAATGTGATGATTGACAGAGTCGAAAGCCTTGGCCAGGTCGATGAATACAGCTGCACAGTATTGTCTCCTATCGATGGCGGTTATGATATCGTTTAGGACCTTGAGCGTGGCTGAGGTGCACCCATGACCAGCTCAGAACCAGATTGCATAGTGGAGAAGGTAAGGTGGGATTCAAAACGTTTGGTGATCTGTTTGTTAACTTGACTTTCGAAGACCTTAGAAAGGCAGGGTAGGATAGATATAGGGAATATAGGGAATCTCAGACGATACGAAAGAGAGGTTGAACAGGCTAGTAATAGGGGTTGCAACAATTTTGGCAGATAATTTTAGAAAGAGAGGGTTCAGATTGTCTAGCCCGGCTGATTTGTAGGGGTCCATATTTTGCAGCTCTTCCAGAACATCAGCTATGAGGATTTGGGTGAAGGAGAAATGGGGGAGGCTTGGGCAAGTTGCTGTAGGGGGCGCAGGGCTGTTGACCGGGGTAGGGGTAGCAAGGTGGAAAGCATGGCCAGCCGTAGAAAAAGGCTTACTGAAATTCTCAATTATTGCGGATTTACTGGTGGTGATAGTGTTTCCTAGCCTCAGTGCAGTGGGCAGCTGGGAGGAGGTGCTCTTACTCTCCTTGGACTTTACAGTGCCCCAGAACGTTTTGAAGTTTGTGCTACAGGATGCAAATTTCTGTTTGAAAAAGCTAGCCTTTGCTTTCCTAACTGCCTGTGTACATTGGTTCCTAACTTTCCTGAAAGTTGCATATCGCGGGGGCTATTTGATGCTAATGCAGTACATCACAGGATGTTTGTGCTGGTCATGTGCAGTCAGGTCTGGAGTGAACCAAGGGCTATACACCTGCATTGCTTGCTGTTTGGGGTTTTAGGCTGGGTTTCTGTATAGCACTTTGAGATATCAGCTGTTGTAAGAAGGGCTTTATCAATACATTTGTTTTGATTTGATTTATAGCTGTTCCTGGTTCTAAATTTTTTGAATGGGGCATGCTTATTTAAGATGGTGAGGAAAACACTTTCAAAGAATAACCAGGCATCCTCTACTAACAGAATGAGGTCAATATCCTTCCAGGATACCGGGCCAGGTTGATTAGAAAGGCCTACTCGCTGAAGTGTTTTAGGGAGCTTTTAGACAGTGATGAGGGGCGGTCATTTGACCGCAGACCCATTACGGACGCAGGCAATGAGGCAGTGAACACAGATCCTGGTTAAAGACAGCAGAGGTGTATTTGGAGGGCTAGGATGGTGTATTTGGTTAGGATGGTATCAGCAGGGCTCCATGTGGTAAAAGGGTCCAGGCCAATTGGCAAAATAGGTGTAGTGGCCAAACAATTTGTCCGATGGGCCTCTAACAATCCGACATGCTCTAGACAGCTAGCCGGCCGCAGCTAGCAGGCTAGCAGATGGGCATTCAGGGGACGTCGCGACGGAGGAGCCAGTTGAAAAACTCCCTCGGGTGATTTACGTCGGTAGTCCAGTCATGATGGGTCGGCGGGGGTCCAGGCCAATTGGCAAAATAGGTATTGTAGCCAAAGGAGTGGCTTTTGGAACTCTTCGGCTAGCCTTGAGTTGGGCCTAGCAACAGCTAGCTCCAGGCTAATTGGTTCTTGCTTCGGGACATGGATGTTAGCCAGGAGTGGCCACTCGAATAGCAGCTAGCTAGTTGCGATGATCCAGGTGAAAAGGTTCAGGGCTTGAGGTAGGAATCCAGAGATATGGAGAAAAATAAGTCAGATTTGCTCTGGTTTGAGTCATGCTGTGCAGACTGGCGAGAGTTGGGCTAAAGGTAGCTGATGACCGCTAGCAGTAGCTAGCTGACTATTAGCTAGTAGCTAGTTAGCTGGCTAGCTTATGTTCGGGTTTACGGTTCAAAGAGTAAAGAAAATAGCAGATCCATACCACATTGGGGGAGGCGGATTGCAGGAGAGTATATTGAGGTTGAGGTTAAGAAAAATATTTAAAAAATATGCAAAAAAAATTTGAATTTAAAAAAAAAAAGATATATACAACAAGACAAGGATAAAATATGTCTGACTGCTACACCATCTTGGATGTAATGTGGAATGTTCATTCAAATTATGTTAACTGATGTGGCTCATATAATGGCATGTCAGTTGAGTTGAATCAAGAAATCACAGCACAGATTGATGGGTACACTTCTTACTATTACTTCCTGTTTTTACTTCCTCCTTTGCTCCAATGAGTTCACTGAAAATGGCTGCCGGTCCACCCATTATGCCATCATTGACTTGAATGGGGACTTCCATTCTATTTCTCTGTGTTTGCTCCTCTGTTACTGTATTCAAGCTGCGTTATACAAGTTTTGTATAATTTTAGCCAGTAGCTTTGAAAGTACTGCTTTGAAAGTACTGCTCACAAACCAAAACGGGTCCCCGAAAATGTTGCACAATCTACTACGTCATCCATTTCCTGTATGTTACGTCCTTTTTTCGTGTGATATGTTATGAATCTAATTCATACAGTATTTTACACATTTGTTGCACTTAAGGTCCCGCTCAATTGCTTTAAGAAGGTATAGTAAGAAGCAGCAGTATCCTCTCCCTCTCAGCAGTGGTTTCACCTAGAGCAGGAACTACCACACCCAGGGTTTTACCATGGATGTTATAGAGGGAGGGGGCATTCGGGAGGTAGGTAATCCTCGCAATCTTCACAGCTCTAGATTGTGGGAGCTGTTGAATTTTTCATTACAGAAATCCTCTCATGCATGGAGGGGACGTTGTAAGACATGCACACTGTGTTTGTCTTCATGCTGATTCACATGTTTAGTTGGGGCTGAGCTGGACCCAAGGAAAGAAACAAATATCCAAAAATACCCCTAAACTAGACTAGCCTACTTCCATACAGCTAACTAACTAACCAAAAATACAGTGGGTGGTCCGCCCAGTTCTAACTAGTGTTCTTAGACAAAGTAGTCCTACGTGTAGTGTATGCCCATGGGCAACTTGTCTTGGTTCCCCCTTTTCCCACCATCAAACACCATAACAAAACCAATACTCACAGGTGGGGACAAAGTGATATGGAGGTGCTAAAACAAAACAAAAGAGCTCAATCCAGAGAAAGAGAGATTGCGACACAGAGAGATTGAAACACAAAGAGATCGAGCTCCTGAGAAAACAACTGATTGGGTTTTTAAACCAAGGGAAAGGAAATGTGATAGGGTAAGGGAAAATGAGGTGTGTCTTCTGATTGATGACTGCATGTTGACTGATTGGGGAATGATGATTGCCACCTGTGAGGAGGGGAGAAAGAGAGAAAAGAAATACACACACACACAGGATACACACAGAATACCTGTATCCGCAACAGTCTTCATCTAAATAGTTTCAATACTTTCATCTATCTCAAAATGTTGTTTCATCAGACCAGAGGACATTTCTCCAAAAAGTACAATCTTTGTCCCCATGTGCAGTTGCAAACCGTACTCTAGCTTTTTTTATGGCGGTTTTGGAGCAGTTGCTTCTTCCTTGCTGAACGGCCTTTCAGGTTATGTTGACTCGTTTTACTGTGGATATAGATACTTTTGTACCCGTTTCCTCCAGCATCTTCACAAGGTCCTATGCTGTTGTTCTGGGATTGATTTGCACTTTTCGCACCAAAGTACATTAATCTATAGGAGACAGAACACATCTCCTTTCTGAGCGGTATGACAGCTGCGTGGTCCCATGGTGTTCATACTTGCGTACTATTGTTTGTACAGATGAACGTGGTACCTTCATGCATTTGGAAATTGCTCCCAATGATGAACCAGACTTGTGGAGGTCTACAGTTCTTTTTCTGAGGACTTGGGTGATTTCTTTAGATTTTCCCATGACGTCAAGCAAAGAGGCATGAGTTTGAGGGTAGGCCTTGAAATACATCCACAGGTACACCTCCAATTGACTCAAATTGTGTCAATTAGCCTATCAGAAGCTTCTAAAGCCATGACATAATTTTCTGGAATTTTCCAAGCTGTTTAAAGAAACAATCAACTTGGTGTTTGTAAACTTCTGACCCACTGGAATTGTGATACAGTGAATTATAAGTGAAATAATCTCTCTGTAAACAATTGTTGTAAAAATTACTTGCACAAAGTAGATGTCCTAACCGACTTGCCAAAACCATAGTTTGTTATCAAGAAATGTGTGTATGTATACTTACGACTTCAACTGTATATACAGTACCAGTTAAAAGTTTGGACACACCTACTCACTCAAGGGTTTTTCTTTATTTTTACTATTTTCTACATTGTAGAATAATAGTGAAGACATAAAAACTGTGAAATTAAACATATGGAATCATGTAGTAACCAAAAAAGTTTTAAATAAATCATAATATATTTGAGATTTTTCCAAGTAGCCACCCTTTGCCTTGTTGACAGCTTTGCACACTCTTGGCATTCTCTCAACCAACTTCATGAGGTAATCACCTGGAATGCTTTTCCAACAGTCTTGAAGGAGTTCCCACATATGCTGAGCACTTGTTGGCTGCTTTTCCTTCACTCTGCCGTCCAACTCATCCCAAACCATCTCAATTGGGTTGCGGTTGGGTGATTGTTGAGGCCAGGTCATCTGATGCAGCACTCCATCACTCTCCTTCTTGGTCAAATAGCCCTTACAGAGCCTGGTTTTTGGGTCATTGTCCTGTTGAAAAACAAATGATAGTCCCACTAAGTGCAAACCAGATGGGGCAGCGTATTGCTGCAGAATGCTGTGGTAGCCATGCTGGTTAAGTGTGCCCTGAATTCTAAATAAATCCCAGTGTCACCAGCAAAGCACCCCCACACCATCAAAACTTCGCCTCCATGCTTCACAGTGGGAACCACACATGCGGACATCATCCGTTCACCTACTCTGCGTCCCACAAAGACACAGCGGTTGGAACCAAAAATCTAAAATTTGGACTAATGAGGCCAAAGGACAGATTTCCATCGGTCTAATATCCATTGCTCGTGGTTCTTGGCCCAAGCAAGTCTCTTCTTATTGGTGTCCTTTAGTAGTGGTTTCTTTGCAGAAATTCGACTATGAAGGGCTGATTCACGCAGTCTCCTCCAAACAGCTGATGTTGAGCTGTGTCTGTTACTTGAAATCTATGAAGCGTTTATTTGGGCTGCAATCTGAGGTGCAGTTAAATGCCGATTTCTGAGGCTGGTAACTCTAATGAATTTATCCTCTGCAGCAGAGGTAACTATTGGTCTTCCTTTCCTGTGGCGGTCCTCTTGAGAGCCAGTCTCATCATAGCGCTTGATCATTTTTGCGACTGCACTTTAAGAAACCTTAAATTTATTGAAATGTTCCGGATTGACTGACCTTGATGTCTTAAAGTAATTTTGAACTGTCTTTTCTCTTTGCTTATTTGAGCTGTTCTTGCCTTTTTATGGACATGGCATTTTACCAAATAAGGCTATCCTCTGTATACCACCCCTACCCTGTCACATCACAACTGATTGGCTCAAACGCATTAAGAATGAAAGAAATTCCACAAATGCATTCCAGGTGAAGTTGGTTGAGAGAATGCCAAGAGTGTGCAAAGTTCTCATTAAGGCAAAGGGTGGCTAATTTGAAGAATCTCAAATATAAAACATATTTATAGTTTAACACTTTTTTGGTTACTACATGATTCCATATGTTTTATTTCATAGTTTTGATGTCTTCACTATTGTTCTACAATGTAGTCAAAATAAAGAAAAACCCTTGAATGAGTAGATGTGTCCAATTTTTGACTGGTACTGTATATCAAATATATATATTTAGATTTTGTAAATGCATTTTCCTTTGTTATTTTCCTCTAACCCTATGATCCTTCCCTCTAAGTCTACCATCCCTTCCCATTTTTTATTAATTATGTGGTATTGTAGGTAGGCGTGACACAACAAAACATGGAAAAATTCAAGGGGTGTGAAACCTTTCTCAAGGCACTGTACGTCTTGAATTATTTCCATATATTTTAGATCTATTTGCTTTGCAGTAAAGTCTCATTCGATTGACATTTTAGTCATTTAGCAGACTCTTATCAAGAGCGACTCACAGTTAGTGCATTCAACTTAAGATAGCTAGGTGAGACAACCACAATTCACAGTCATTGTAAGCACATATTTCCTCAATAAAGTAGCTATCAGCAAAGTCAGTGTGAGTAGTAAAATATGAAGTGCGAGTGTTAGTTCATGAAAGGCAAGGGTGTTAAGTTTTTATTTGTATTGTTTTTTTTGGGGGGGGGGTATTTTTTTGGGGGGGGGGGGGGGGGTATTTAAGATACTTTTAAAGAGTTAGCGTTTCAAACATTTTCAGAAGATGGACAGGAACTCTGCTGTCCTAGCATCAGCGGGAAGCTCGTTCCTACCTTGACCTGGGTTCACCTTACATTTTGATTGGTTCTCGGAGGTGGAGCAAACGAAACTCATAGCATAGAACAAACATAGTTATTTTGATGTTGTGTAGTACAGAGGCCATTTAGATTGTTATGTTTGTCGTGATCAGTTACCAGGATTATGAAATCCTCTGGAGTGCAGATTGCCTACAATACTTCATGGCCTTCTGGAAGATTCAAACGTAGTTAATCAAATATTTTTCTATTTCAAATACCCATAATTTGTTTCCCAGCCAGCCCAGTAAACGTATGAAACGTCATTAGTAGAATATATTGGCCGTGTACATTAGAATGGAGAAAGACAGATGCGCATTCATTAGAATACTGTGACCCACTGAAGGTAGGGTTCTCTTTGCCGGGATTATATATTTTCCTTTCCACTTACCAGATATTATTGCTGTCAGAGGTCTTGATGATAACAAATGCTATTGTTGCGGCCTCCAAGTGATTGTTCCCTCTTGTGCTTTTTATCCTTCTAGCTGTAGTTGTGGAGAAAAAAGAAGCGGTAACAACGGTCTCAGGAAAAGTGGACGGTGACAAGGGGGAAAAGAAGACCAAGGGAAAGAAAGAGGGCAAGGGTGCCAATGAGGAAAAGGATGATGAAAAGGAGGGATCAACTAAGAAAAAAGGAGAAAAAGGTGAAAAGGAAGGTGGAAAGAAAGGAGAAGCAAGTGAAGTAAAAGGGAAGAAGATAGAGAAAGGAGGAGGTGATAAAGGAGGAGGTGCAAAAGGAGGCGCAAAGGGGGGAGCCAAAAAACCTGCTGTGAAAAAGTGAACACTGGGCCGGAAACACACATTTATTTTTTTACTCGTCGATCTTTTAATACTTTTTGTAAATATGGAATGCGTATAATATTGTATATAATGAGAATAAAGGTACATTAATTTCTTCAACCTGTATGTAAGTTCTTGTTCGAACAAGAACAGAATTACTATAGGATTGCAGTCATGTTTCAAATTCAATGAACACTTCAGTTACAGTACAATTGTACATTTTAATGTCTTATTCACGATACAATGATGAACATTAGATTGGAATTTTATTTTATTTTAAACCCACGTTTACATTTACAACATTGACTTCAATCAACCGACTTTGAGTGAAATCAACCAGGTATGATGTGTCCTATTTCAAACACAAACAGTCACACCCTCTCTACACATGGCATAAAGACTATTCATGAAAAATAACAACTCCTATCTCTTTGAGGACAGACACATTTTCAATATAAGATAAATAATAAAACAATGAAAATATCATGTAATTTTTACTTCCATGAGAGGTAACTTTCAAAAAACGAGTACAATATTAGCTCTGTTAAGTATTGGCCTGTTTACATACTGAATTTAAAAAACAATACATTTACATGATACAATCAATAAATCAAATCAAAAGAAATGTTATTGGTCACATACACATATTTAGCAGACGTTATTGCGGATGTAATGAAATGCTTGTGTTCCTAGCTCCAACAATAGGAAATATAATAGGGTATTAAAGTGCTCAAATATGTATATAAAAAAAAAATGTTTTCCTAATCAATACTGGCTCTAGCATTGCCCCCTTCGAACCAAACATGGACAGTTAAAGTTCAGATGGACATACATACAAAACATAATACTAATAATACTCCCAAACGTATCTACTTGCCAGTGGAATGTTTGTTGGCTGTAGGTTGGTTTAAGATAACCACTGTATAAGAAAATGGGGATATTCTACTGTATTTTTAATTTTCTTGTTGGCTTAGATGGCATCTTTAGGTAACACTTTCTCTAATGGTATCCTTACATCACGCTTATATCACGCAACAGATCTTTGTGAGGCAGAAAATGATCTCCACCTTTATATTTAGCTCTACTCTTCAGTATAAAAGATAATGTGCCCTAACCATATAAGATCATGACAATAAATAGGAATAGCAAGCCACACCGAGATCAGAAATGAAACGGACATTGGGATGGACAGGGTTGAAAACGTATATGAACTATTGTAACGGATTGGGAATGAAACAGACATTGGGATGGACAGGGTTGAAAACATATATGAACTATTGGGACGGATTGGGAATGAAACGGACATTGGGATGGACAGGGTTGAAAACGTATATGAACTATTGGGACGGATTGGGAATGAAACGGACATTGGGATGGACAGGGTTGAAAACGTATATGAACTATCGGGACGGCTTGAGAATGAAACGGACATTGGGATGGACAGGGTTGAAAACGTATATGAACTATTGGAACGGATTGGGAATGAAGCGGACATTGGGATGGACAGGGTTGAAAACGTATATGAACTATTGGGACGGATTGGGAATGAAACGGACATTGGGATGGACAGGGTTGAAAACGTATATGAATTATTGGGACGGATTGGGAATGAAACGGACATTGTGATGGACAGGGTTGAAAACGTATATGACCTATTGGGACGGATTGGGAATGAAATGGACAATGCGTGTTGGGACCTTGACATCTTTACACATAGCCTGGTGAATGAGTCTGTTTGTGCTTTAGCCAACTCCTCTCTGTGTTCTATGTGTTCATTCATTTTCATGCCAAACATACAGTACATACAGTAAGGCATGACAATGCTAGAAGAGTTGGCTACAGCACATACTGTACTGTATAGGATCAGGCTACTTGACACACTCTAAAAGACACACATTCTGCTTTTGTGACAAACTAACAAACAAATCACTTCATCCCTTCACTTCACTCCCTGAACATTGTCTGGGAAGCAAACTGCAGTGTGATGGAAGTGAAATGTAAAGTGTAACTAGAAATATTTTCGCAAAGTATATATTTCAGGAATAAGGCCTGGGGATGTGTGGTATATGGCCGATGTAATATACCACGGCTAAGGGCTGTTCTTATGCACGACGCAATGCGGAGTGCCTGGACACAGCCCTTAGCCGTGGTATTTTAGCCATATATCACAAACCCCAGAGGAGACTTAATGCTATTATAAACTGGTTACCTACGTAATTAGATCAGTAAAACTAAATGTTTTCTCATACCTCTTGGTATATGGCCTGATATACCATGGCCTTCAGCCAATCAGAATTCAGGGCTCAAACCTCCCACTTTATAAATGTGGATATAGAGTAGTGGGGGAGGGAACTGTAGGGTCAAAGTGTATACATGTGGATATACAGTAGCGGAGTGCAATTGAGTTCTTGACTCCCATCAACCTAAACTGCCATATTCACAGAATTACATGTGAGTATAGTGTAAATAGCTGTCTAATGTTATTACCTCTGATAGGCATTCTACTGAAATGTTAACTCTATGGTCCTGAATCCTCATACAGTATGTTGTCCCTCACCTATAGTATATATCCAGTTTCTATGTTTTTACCACTAAATACAATATAAATCATTCTACATTTTCAACATCCCTTAACATTTTCAACAGTCTGTACAAATATCAAATTATAGTTCTAATACATTTACATGACCTTTGATGCTATTTTAGCTCACAGCTAGAATGTATTTTATTATCATTGTAAACATTGTGACTTCTATGCAAATGCATACATACTGTATATACAAAAAGAGCAGCAAAACACTGGACTATATAAAACATAACAGTTGTGTACTATTCAGTTCTGGTGTTCCTTCATACCGTCCGTCTCTTCATAAGTCTCCCTGGGAATTCTCCTGTGGAATTTGAGAATCCCTAGGAGTTCCTCATCTAATTAACATTCCGTATTTTTTTTTTTACTGTTTTCTGCACCCTGAGTTTTGGAGAGGGTGCCTCCCTTTAAAACATTAATAAAGTATTTTTCTACAATTCCATTATAATAATAGCCATTTTTTGTCCTCTTTGAGCTGTCTCTACCACTCCATTTCTCCCAAAACTTTAGGTCCAATGCAGCCGTTTGTATCTCAATAACAAATCATTTCCGAGTAACAATTAAGTACCTTATTGTGATTGTTTTCAATTAAAATGGTAAAAAATAAACCAAAATTCCTTCTTAGCAAAGAGTAATTTCTCAAGCAAGAATTTTGCTAGGACTATCTGGAAGTAGTCTGAGTTGGGAGAGGAAAACTGAAAACGAGCTATTATTTGCAGAGAGGTTTGGAACTCTCTTTCTTATTGGTCTATTAACTAATTTACCCCCTGGTGATATTGCCAGGCAGGCCAAAATTACATCCAACCAAAACAGGCAGAAATTTCAGGCGGTCTTTTCAAACGGCTCTTACATTAAAAGGGCATAATCATAATTTTCACAATTTTACAGTATTATTCAAACCTCAGAGTGTGGAAATATATGTAAAAAACAGGAAAATCACGTTTTGACTCCAATGAGCTCCAGGTTTTGGTTACTTTTGTGGCATTATATATTGTGAAATATAATATTATTATTGAAGAATGTAATCATCAACACATCATGGAAAAAGCATAACCTTCATTAGCCATTGAATATTAGGATAGTCTCTTTTAAATAGCAAAAATACAAACTGTACAAAAAGTTGATACTCATGGGGAAAAGTAATCCATTGGGCCTTTCTCCATATAAATCAACTCTAGAAGCCAGCACACCTCTGAAACTACAGACTAGCTCCAACTGATGCACTAGAATGGAGGGTTTAGAGGACCTGAGTTTTATTCCCTTTTAGCTACATCAAAGTGGGTTGGGTCATCTCAATGTACATCCACATTTTCAAACAAATTGAAACGTAGTGAGATCTCCCCAACTACGCATGCAGAATCAACTGCAGCCAGGCATATTCTCATATCACTAGGAGTGCCTAATGTAGCAGATGTGAGCTAGTGAGCTGTATGCTAACTTAGCCATCTGCTACACTAACATAAGCTAACATGCTCCTGCCAGAATGAGGACCATAGTAAACGGTTGATACCTTCAGCCACAGGACCTGTGGACAATCAATGCTGTCTGTTTCAGTCAGACACATTAGCCTACTGTTCATCCACAGACCATGGTTGGTATTCATCCATTATAAAGTACTTGCTGCAACACATTGAAGGCAGTGAAATAAAATCAACTGAGAAGCTTGACTGGTCTATGTGGTGCTATGTTTCATGGGAAGCTCTCAATTGCGCCCTCTCTCCTCTTCTCCTTTTCAAAACTCATTGGATGAGAAAGCCAGAGGTCCCTCTGGAGACGAGGAGAGAGGACACAAGGAGTATGTAATTGAGATCTTTTCCATGACTCATTCCTACAGAGATCGTTCTCCCAGTGGAGGCGCTATAGGCTGCCTGAAAGTCTCTCGCAAGAGGTCACATGATTGTCACATGACGGTCTCCCGCTCCTCCTCCACTACAGGCGAGGGTTTCTCCTCCTCAACAGAATGCGGTGGCACGTTACTGGATGGCTGCTCCTCCTCGGGAACATGTAACTCCTGTCCTGAGGAAGGGATGGAGTGCTCGGAGATGGAACCATTCTTCACGTACCCCGGGAGATTCCGGTGCCCGTTCACGGTGACGGGGCCCCCAAGGCGTGTGGTGAGGTGCAGTGCCAGGGGCCCCCGGGCAGTGACGTTGGTTACACTGGTGTGAGACACCATAGGTCCATAACTATATGTGTTACTGCCACTACGGGCTTTACGTTTAAAGTCCAGCGCAAGTGTCCTCCTGCTCCACGATTTCTTAATTTCCGCTTGGACCTAAAGATGGAAAGAAATTAGATTGTCACTAAATAGATCTAATCTACTGTGACATACAATAATTGAGTCTCAGGTCTGTGCATGCTGTGACTGCAATTCATCTTGAACATTATATTATCTTTCAGGATTACATATTTTGTCTTAAATAAAATACTATAATGAGTCATTGCAGACATTTTCAAATAAATATATTAACAAAGTTGTTCAAAGTAGTCCTTACCTCCCCATTGCAGAAACAATATATAATTGCTACAAAGAATCCCTGAAAAGGATAAAAAAAAACATTATTACATTTTTGCTTAAGCCTCAAGGTTCACAGGTTGACCTGTGCATCTATCCAGAGCACTCTGGAAGAATGCCATGCAATCTAAAGTGACTTCTTCACGTCATTGATACCAGCTGCTTACTCTGAAAACACTGAGCTGTGCTCTCTCAAAATCTTAACTCATTCACAGTTTAATCACAACTCAAAAGCTAATTATGTGTAGCACACCACTAGAACAGATGCAGTGCCCCTTAGTGGATATTTTTAAAGTACTGTAGTAGCCCATCGTTTCGGATCCATTGCTGGCTGCCTGTGACTAAACCTATATACAGTAGTATATTAATTCATTATTTTGTTTGTTTGTTCATTCATTCATTAGTTAGTTTGTTCATTCATTCATCCATCCATCCATCCATGCTGTACAACATAAGTCGGTACCTGGAATGAATTGAATAGCATCTCATAGTGCATCTGTATCTGCCATGGGACTTCAGTCACTTCAGTATAAGGCATCGCCATGAACACTATGTAGTGGACACCAAACAGTGGCATCAGGACCAATGTAGACTTCAACAGTTTCCTGAATAAATACAAGCAAATGTTCATAAGATTCTTTTTTCTTACAATCTACACTGAGCGTACAAAACAGAATACCTTCCTAATATTGAGTTGTACATCCTTTTGCCCTCATAACAGCCTCAATGTGTCAGGGCATGGACTCTACATGGTGTCAAAAGCGTTCCACAGGGATGCTGGCCCATTTTGACTCCAATGCTTCCCAGAGTTGTGTCAAGTTGGTTGGATGTCCTTTGGGTGGTGGACCATTCTTGATGCACACAGGAAACTGTTAAGCTTTGAAAACCCAGCAGCGTTGTAGTTTTTGACACACTCAAACTGGTGCGCCTTGCACCTACTACCATATCACTTTCAAAGGCACTTAAATATATTTTCTTGCCCATTCACCCTCTTAATGGTACATATACACAATCCATGTCTTGTCTAAAGGCTTAAACACCCTTCTGTAACCTGTCCCCATTCATCTACACTGATTGAAGTGGATTTAATAGGTGATATCAATAAGGGATCATATCTTTCACCTGCTCAGTCTATGTCATGGAAATACATAGATTGTCATGTTTTGTACACTCTGTGTATTTATTGGCATTTTGCCCCATTGTTCATTATAATTGTTTTGCCAGCTACAAAGATAATCTACTGTACCTTTACAGTTCTGTACAGATTTCTACAGTTCTGTACAGATTTCAATGTGATTATTATTATTATACTTTTAACATGTATTTTTAGATTTACTGTGCGTGACATTTATTGTAATGAGGAGATTAAGTTTGATATTATCGTGGTCATTCACTGCATTATGCATTTTCATACATACTATGTATCACTGACATTTTTGGTGGCATGTTTTGGTGTGATAAAGAGTCTATATTTCTATCAGCATGCTGGAGATAAAACAGAATACAAATGTCATGATAAAGCAGTCAGGGAAGGAGGAGCAGTCAGTCAGAGTAATGCTTCTTACCTGTACTGCTGTCTTGTGTCACATCTGCCAGCATTTGTCTCCCGAAGTTTAGTGGCCAGAACTCGTATTATATTCAGGAACAGCATAAAATTCACCTTTGAAAACAGAAAATGACACAATGTAGAACACCAAGGCCAAATCTCTCAAAAAGCAAATGGTGGTCATAGTGGTAAGTAATTGTGGTAAGTAAACGTGTCAATCGAAAACCTTAAATGCCATTACGCCAATTAAGATTTTCAATTGACATGTTTACTTACCACTATTGCTGTTAGAATTGGCACTTGTACGATCCACTTCAGATTGCCGGCACTTAGGTCCCAGCACCTGCAAGTGATAAACAGGGCATTTATGAAAAACTAATACAGGTAGGTATAATTGCTTAACTAATCGCTTTCAGGATCTGATCTGTTTCGGTTTATCCTAGTGTAGCAACAACACATGGGGAAGTTGGCAGTGCTTATAGTCTGTTCCTAGGCTCCGAGTCCAAGGCTGGAATTCAATCCAACCAGCCATGGCTATGTTTACACATGGTCCTTGTACACAAACTACTGCCTCCATACACACATTTCCTATCCTGAAAACTGTCAGAATCTATCTGTGAGAGGAACTACTGTGTAAATACTGCATTGCGTGTTTCTATGAAATTGAGGATGTACACTCACACCCTTAAATGTTCTAAGAATCTAAGAGGATTCTGGAACATGTTCTAAGAATCTAAGAGGATTCTGGAACATGTTCTAAGAATCTAAGAGGATTCTGGAACATGTTCTAAGAATCTAAGAGGATTCTGGAACATGTTCTAAGAATCTAAGAGGATTCTGGAACATGTTCTAAGGTCCCGTTTCACATTCCCATGAAAGGTTCTGGCAAATGTACAGTACTATGTGTTTAGACCTGACATCATCAATGACGAATTGGGATTTTAGTGCAGTACTTACTCTGTGTCTGCCAAGGTGGCTCTCACACTCGCCCACACTGTCACAAACATAGCTGGGACCCCTGTAAATCAACAACAGCAAACATAAAAAAGATCTCAAAACAACTAAACAGCCGAGACCCCTGCAGAACAGAGCATAATTATTTGCAATCACACAAACAATGATTCAGAAACAAAATACAGTCATTTTCTTTCAATTATCGTTGTGGATTCAAATCAAAATTACCCTTGTAATATACTGCTAATATAATGTAGTTTTTCGGATTCTTGCAGCGAGGCAATTGGGTGACACGGCATCCACATTGTATGCGCTGTGCTTACATTACAGATACGCACAGTGTGTACAATGCAGGAGCCGTACAGCCGAGTTTTCTGAACTCTTCTTGAGTTCTGATTATAGTAGAACTCACACAGTATGTGTGAAACCAATGAATTGTAGACAATTGTGGAATCAACAATATTATCAGCTTTCTTCTAAACCTTCCTCGAAACATGACAACATTGGAATGGCTTTTGAAATTGATTGATTAATACATCTGTCTGGGATAGTTTGTTTAGCTTATTTTTTGACTTCGTAGCAGTGAATTTGCAGTAAAACCTCCAAAGAATTCTGGGAACACTCACCCCATCCAATTAGAGTGAATCCCCAGAGGTACTTCCTGTCTGAGAAGAAGGTCATGAAGATGAGGCTGTGAAGGTACAGACCCTCTACTAGGATCCAATAGTAGTTGGTAGCCAGGAAATATAGGAACAGGGTCACTGCCACCTTACAGCCAATCTAAAGGAAACGCAACAGACAAATATATCAAATATACTGAGCTTACTAAGCATCCTTAAATATAGCAGCCTATTTCATGGTCACAAGCACTTGTAGATGAATGACTACTGACTTCCAACACCTTGAGACCTAGGCAATATAAGGTTCTATCTGATCTTTAGATGGTTTTTCATATTTCTATGAAGTAAACATTTTGAAAAAGTACATTTTAAGTAAAAACAAAACAAAAAAACAATTCTATCTGCATGAACCAATATGAACTTTGTGATATAAGGTTATTTCTGCAATCCAATCACAAGCCTGAACAAATACAAAATGAATCAGAACGCATGTCTCTGCCATCTCCCTCTAAGTATGATCTAGGCTCGTCTAGCCAGCAATAAAGGCATGCAAGCAAAAAAAAACAACACTGTCAGAAATCTTACAGTAAATGATATCACATCGTTGTTCAGTGATGACAGTAACTCATCCGAGGATCATAATACATGTCTTAATGTATTTGATGATATGTTCTGACCCTATCCTGATACAATAGTGTTGTTCTATAATTTATGCTATTCAAATAGCTACAGTCTTCTTAAAAACTGAACATGTCTAATTCAGAAGTGTCAGACAGAACCTTATGGCTGACCCAGATTGACATTTCAGAGCCATTAGGTTATATCTGCGATTGCACCCCCCCCCCTAAAGAAACAGATTTACAAATGTCTCAGGATTTTGATAGTCTGCACTTTAGGTACCTTTAAGCTGAGGACCTTAATGGTTAACAAAATAAGAATTCACTACAAAACAGTTCTGAGATCTGGCATGTGAAAACGTTTATGCTCAATATCTCAGAACTATGCTTTGGGCAGATAGAACCTTGCACCTTGATCACACCTACAGCATCATTGCGCAAAATGGTACACAGCAGCATCTGGATATGTCTGAAACAGAAGTTTAACATTCACCTTCTGTTACCATTTCTGTCGAGCCGTCTAAGCATACATTTTGACGCACACGTTCGAATGAATCCAACGTATGCACCACACAGAACGCACTGCAACGGCCTCTGTAACGACTAGGTTCCGATCACGGTTTGTACAATTAAAGATGTATTCTAATCCTAATGAATACTGTTCCAATCTGTAAATGCTGATCAACTGTAAACAACAGGGAATCCCTGGAGGTTCAGCCTGTGTATGCCCCGAGAGAAGCCATCCTCTATGCCTGTCTATTCTACCAGAGTACTTTGAAGTCCATAGCTGATTCCTTCAGCCTTGCATGCTCACTCCAGCTAGGGATGATACACATGAGCCAAGAGAGACTTAGCCTGCCTCTCTCTCTCTCTCTCTCTCTCTCTCTCTCTCTCTCTCTCTCTCTCTCTCTCTCTCTCTCTCTCTCTCTCTCTCTCTCTCTCTCTCTCTCTCTCTCTCTCTCTCTCTCTCTCTCTCTCTCTCTCTCTCTCTCTCTCTCTCTCTCTCTCTCTCCTGTTTTATAATCATTAGGCAAGTCTTTCCCAGTAGCATTTACTTTTTTTCTAATTTAGAAATGCTGCGACAGACAGTAATGAAAAAATAATAATTATAATGAAAAGACTGATGACTCATAATACTGAATGCTGGAACGACTTTAGTAAGTCATATCCAATAGTCCCTGGATTACACTGATCACTATATCCTTAGAGGAAGGCATTTTACAACGATCCAACCAATTTACAATGGACCTTTCAAAATAACAAAGTTATAGAATTTGTAAACAGCAAGTATTTGTTTTCTATGGAAATAATTCACAGTTGCGTTTGGTCAGTGACTTAACTACATTAGCCTGCTACCTACTATTCTCGTGCACCAAACTTCCTATAGTCTGGGGAGAAAAGATTAGGTACTTACAAACTGGGTTTTGTCAGCTGGAGGAGCCTCAGTGATGGACTTGAGATCTTCCACACTGACTCTCTCCATATCTTCTAGGGCAGAGCCAGAGTACAGCACCACGTCCTTTACGAAGATGCTGATGCCTCGGAGCATGAAGGACACAAACAGGTGCATGTGGATGTAGTTCCTGGTACAATGCAACCGCCTGGAAGAGAAGAGAGGAGAGGAGAAAAAGATTGTATAAATGATGATATAATCTGCACCGTGATATGCAATCATCTTGTTGGGGTAATTGTACGTTATACTGTTGGCTTCTTCAAACCAAAGACAATCATTGAAAAAATACATAAATCCTTGTGCAAAACATCAGAGAATGTGTTGCTACTGAGCCATTACTACACTAGGAACCCATGTTGAAATGTTATCAAGGTGGTAAGTGTGTGAACGGGTGAAGGTTTTTCACAGTGAGTGTGCGTGTGAACAGTATGTGTGTGAATGTGGGTGTGTGTTTTCACACTCTTCAGAAGAGTACTCATCATAATTAGAGCCAGCTGAATTCCTCGCAGACTATAACACATTCTAGAGATTTAGGGGATTGAAAAGCACAAATATTGAATGAACCTCGCCCACCTTAGCCATTTGGTCCCTGGTTCATTGAGTGAGGGAATTATTTTATAAAGACATAAAAAGTATTTGGTGGTAATTGTAATGTTGCAGGGTGGCCAACATCCTCCTGGAGATTCCAGAAGAGCTACTGTGCGTGCAGGCGTTTGCTCCAGCCCTGCTCGAAAACCCCACATTATAAAAAATCAGCTGCTCAACAGAACCTTGATAAGATGACTAAGATGACTGGTGTGTTTGAGCAGGGTTGGGTGAAGATTCTTCACAGCCAGTAGCTCTCCAGATGGACGGTTAACGGACCAGGTGTTTTATACAGTAGCCTATCAGTGCAGTATTATACTTTGTGGGGGTTAAGGCCTTGCTCAAGGCCACAATGGCAGGAG
This sequence comes from Oncorhynchus mykiss, assembly GCF_057628025.1. Classification (NCBI taxonomy): domain Eukaryota; kingdom Metazoa; phylum Chordata; class Actinopteri; order Salmoniformes; family Salmonidae; genus Oncorhynchus; species Oncorhynchus mykiss. The sequence continues at coordinate 74,089,463 of NC_143029.1, forward strand.
ATACAATACTTGGGTTCAGAGACCAGCCGCGTTCCATTGTCAACACCAGTGATCATAATGAATGTACTGTATATTGTGAAGTGGCTTCTTGCATCAAAAACGCAATGTTCAGTCACCTTTTTGGCCCATGGTGTGACAGACCATACAAGTGACTCAAGCTTTCGGACAAGTAAAAGATCAGTTCTACTTGTCCGAAGGACAGGTGGCTAAAAAAGCTCATGTCAAGCCCTGATGTATTGAGCAGATCAAAGAGCATGTGCATTTCCTCCCAGACAAGCAAGTGTATCTGTCACATTACACTCAAAATATCCCTTGTCAACATCTTTAAATCATAGGGAGCTATATAATAAGTGACAGCAGAAAACTCATGAATCATTATTCACTCACTATTTGCTTGTGACTAACCTCTGTAGTCAAACCAATAGGTAACCTGGTTATTAGACAAGCTCTGCTTTGGGGAATATTGATTTATGAAGTTGTGAGGGAAAATCATATTGTTTGTGAACCTGTGGAGGCTGCTGAGGGGAGGACGGCTCATAATAATGGCTGGAACGGAGTGAACGGAATGGAATCAAACACATGGAACCGATGTGTTTGATACCATTCCACTGATTCCACTCCAGCCATTACCACGAGCCCGTGCCTCCCCAATTCAGGTGCCACCAGTCTCCTGTGAGGTGAACAGTCCCCCAGTGCATTGGGTGAAGAGGAGGAACACTACTGCTAATGTGCAGTATGTATCACTTGGTCTCTCCCCAGAAAACGTTTATGAACCTGCCTCTCTCGTGTCCAAGGGTTTTAAAAGCCTGAAGTTAAATGGAAGAGGGAGTCGTGGCTGGAGTGCTCCTGAACATGCTGCTGGATACTCAGCCCAGACATCCACGGACCCCTGAGACGCCTTATTAAACTAAGTCAAGTTGAGCGGAACGTTTGTAAACACGACTTTACACCAATTCCTGGACCTGATTCACTGTAAAATATCAAATGAATTCAAGGATTAGCGTTTATACTGTTGAATATGAGTCATACGTTGTTCTAAGGCAATGATAAGAACAATGTAACTCTCTCTATAACATCCAACCAGTCAATTCACTACATATAAAATTGACTGTCAGAATAAATTTGTCCTTTCAGCCCGCCTTAAAGGTTTCAGCCTGTAGATGACAGTATTTTGATGAGGCTGAAACTGCACACCAATATATTAACGATATCTTCATATAAACATCCCACTAAGTAGACAGAATAACAGCAAACACTAACCACAGCTATCCTATAGATCTCTATGGCCTGAGATCAATAAGTATGAAAATAACTAAGAATATAAATGTCAGCAAGATGAGGCACGTACCACAATCACACACTGGCCCCAAGGCAACAACCTCAAAGGCAGCAATCTCTAATCCTTTTGAAAGTCAAACGCTCACGGAAAAGGCAAAGGTAAAACATTATAAACTCAGCAAAAAAAGAAACGTCCTCTCACTGTCAACTGAGTTTATTTTCAGCAAACTTAACATGTGTAAATATTTGTATGAACATAACAAGATTCAACAACTGAGACATAACTGAACAAGTTCCATAGACATGTGACTAACAGAAATTTAAAAATGTGTCCCTGAACAAAGGGGTGTCAAAATAAAAAGTAACAGTCAGTATCTGGTGTGGCCACCAGCTGCATTAAGTACTGCAGTGCATCTCCTCCTCATGGACTGCACCAGATTTGCCAGTTCTTGCTATGAGATTTTACCCCACTCTTCCACCAAGGCCCTTGCAAGTTCCCGGACATTTCTGGGGGTAATGGCCCTAGCCCTCACCCTCCAATCCAACAGGTCCCAGACGTGCTCAATGGGATTGAGATCCGGGCTCTTCGCTGGCCATGGCAGAACACTGACATTCCTGTCTTGCAGGAAATCACGCACAGAACGAGCAGTATGGCTGGTGGCATTGTCATGCTGGAGGGTCATGTCAGGATGAGCCTGCAGGAAGGGTACCACATGAGGGAGGAGGGATGTCTTCCCTGTAATGCACAGCATTGAGATTGCCTGCAATGACAACAAGCTCAGTCCGATGACACTGTGACACACTAACGCAGACCATGACGGACCCTCCACCTCCAAATCGAATCCGACCATCTCCCCTGGTGAGATAAAACTGCGACTCGTCAGTGAAGAACACTTTTTTCCTGTACTGTCTGGTCCAGCGGCGATGGGTTTGTGCCCAAAGGCAACGTTGTTGCCGGTGATGTCTGGTGAGGACCTGCCTTACAACAGACCTACAAGCCCTCAGTCCAGCCTCTCTCAGCCTATTGCGGACAGTCTGAGCACTGATGGAGGGATTGTGCGTTCCTGGTGTAACTCGGGCAGTTGTTGTTGCCATCCTGTACCTGTCCCGCAGGTGTGATGTTCAGACGTACCGATCCTGTGCAGGTGTTGTTACACGTGCTCTGCCACTGTGAGGACGATCAGCTGTCCGTCCTGTCTCCCTGTAGCGCTGTCTTAGGCGTCTCACAGTACGGACATTGCAAATTATTGCCCTGGCCACATCTGCAGTCCTCATGCCTCCTTGCAGCATGCCTAAGGCATGTTCATGCAGATGAGCAGGGACTCTGGGCATCTTTCTTTTGGTGTTTTTCAGAGTCAGTGTCCTAAGTTTTCATAACTGTGACCTTAATTGCCTATCGTCTGTAAGCTTTTAGTGTTTTAACGACCGTTCCACAGGTGCATGTTCATTATTGTTTATGGTTCATTGGGAAACAGTGTTTAAACCTTTTACAATGAAGATATGTGAAGTTACTTGGATTTTTATGAATTATCTTTGAAAGACAGGGTCCTGAAAAAGGGACGTTTCTTTTTTTGCTGAGTTTACATACACATTTTGCACATTTTGTTTCAAAACACTAGGCTACCTGGGGCGGCAAGTAGCCTAGTGGTTAGATTGTTGGGTCAGTAACTGAAAAGTTGCTAGATCAAATCCCTGTGCCAACAAGGTAAAAATCTGTTGTTCTACCCTTAACAAGGCAGTTAACCCACTGTTCCTAGGCTGTCATTGTAAATAATAATTTGTTTTTAACTGACTTGCCTAGCTAAATAAAGGTTTTTAAAAAACAGTCTAGGGCAGTAGCAAGATACCACCAGGGCTATTGACTGATTTTCCCATTAAAAATCAGCACAAATTGTTTATTAATTTTTGTTTTATAGAGTTAATGTTGCTGATCAATTTGAATTTATTATTTATTGATTATATTTTATTTTATTTTTCAGTATCAAATACAATGGATACAATGTTATGCAGAGATGTACTTATAACAATTTTATAGACAAATGATACTATTTACAGTCGAGGCAGAGAGTTGGGGGGCGCGAAATGTTTACTTCTTCCTAGGAGGGGCGTAACAGAAAATAATTGAGAAGCACTGCTTTAGACACACACACACATTATAAATCAGATATAGTAAAACAGGGTAGAATTCAATTAGTTATATAAGTCACTCACTGCCATCAAAATCATCTTTGACGATATACAGTGCCTTGCGAAAGTATTCGGCCCCCTTGAACTTTGCGACCTTTTGCCACATTTCAGGCTTCAAACATAAAGATATAAAACTGTATTTTTTTGTGAAGAATCAACAACAAGTGGGACACAATCATGAAGTGGAACAACATTTATTGGATATTTCAAACTTTTTTAACAAATCAAAAACTGAAAAATTGGGCGTGCAAAATTATTCAGCCCCTTTACTTTCAGTGCAGCAAACTCTCTCCAGAAGTTCAGTGAGGATCTCTGAATGATCCAATGTTGGCCTAAATGACTAATGATGATAAATACAATCCACCTGTGTGTAATCAAGTCTCCGTATAAATGCACCTGCACTGTGATAGTCTCAGAGGTCCGTCAAAAGCGCAGAGAGCATCATGAAGAACAAGGAACACACCAGGCAGGTCCGAGATACTGTTGTGAAGAAGTTTAAAGCCGGATTTGGATACAAAAAGATTTCCCAAGCTTTAAACATCCCAAGGAGCACTGTGCAAGCGATAATATTGAAATGGAAGGAGTATCAGACCACTGCAAATCTACCAAGACCTGGCCGTCCCTCTAAACTTTCAGCTCATAAAAGGAGAAGACTGATCAGAGATGCAGCCAAGAGGCCCATGATCACTCTGGATGAACTGCAGAGATCTACAGCTGAGGTGGGAGACTCTGTCCATAGGACAACAATCAGTCGTATATTGCACAAATCTGGCCTTTATGGAAGAGTGGCAAGAAGAAAGCCATTTCTTAAAGATATCCATAAAAAGTGTTGTTTAAAGTTTGCCACAAGCCACCTGAGAGACACATCAAACATGTGGAAGAAGGTGCTCTGGTCAGATGAAACCAAAATTGAACTTTTTGGCAACAATGCAAAACGTAATGTTTGGCATAAAAGCAACACAGCTCATCACCCTGAACACACCATGCCCACTGTCAAACATGGTGGTGGCAGCATCATGGTTTGGGCCTGCTTTTCTTCAGCAGGGACAGGGAAGATGGTTAAAATTGATGGGAAGATGGATGGAGCCAAATACAGGACCATTCTGGAAGAAAACCTGATGGAGTCTGCAAAAGACCTGAGACTGGGACGGAGATTTGTCTTCCAACAAGACAATGATCCAAAACATAAAGCAAAATCTACAATGGAATGGTTCAAAAATAAACATATCCAGGTGTTAGAATGGCCAAGTCAAAGTCCAGACCTGAATCCAATCGAGAATCTGTGGAAAGAACTGAAAACTGCTGTTCACAAATGCTCTCCATCCAACCTCACTGAGCTCGAGCTGTTTTGCAAGGAGGAATGGGAAAAAATTTCAGTCTCTCGATGTGCAAAACTGATAGAGACATACCCCAAGCGACTTACAGCTGTAATCGCAGCAAAAGGTGGCGCTACAAAGTATTAACTTAAGGGGGCTGAATAATTTTGCACGCCCAATTTTTCAGTTTTTGATTTGTTAAAAAAGTTTGAAATATCCAATAAATGTCGTTCCACTTCATGATTGTGTCCCACTTGTTTTATATCTTTATGTTTGAAGCCTGAAATGTGGCAAAAGGTCGCAAAGTTCAAGCGGGCCGAATACTTTTGCAAGGCACTGTATTTCTTCATTGTTCCTTACTCTTTGTTGTCTCATATTCACAGTACTTTTACTATTTCCCAACGGCATTGTTTAAATATGTACGCTCAGCGGCACCCCATCAAATATTAAACCACAGTTGTCCTGATTTTAATGGAAGGTACCAATATCATTACTGTGACACTAACCCTAATCTCTGTCCCACTCGGACCGTTAATTCACCCAGCCCTCAAGCCCAGGTGGGATTTGGTGGAAGATAAAATATTAACAGAGAAAGGAATTTTCCCAATGGCAACAAGTAGATCACTCACCGGAAATAACCCAGGATGACCACAGCCACCATAAGTGATCCCAGAGAGATGGAGTATCCTACTGTATAGATGAGGTACAGACGGTCAAACACTTCCTGTTGAGAGAGACAATGACATATGAAGGAGAAACATTAGAGAGATGGAGGACCCAACTGTCTAGATGAGGTACAATCAGTCAAACACCTCCTGTTGGGACAAGAGAGACATATGAAGGATAAATGTTGTTTGTCATATCATGTACTGTGTACTCAGAGGTGTCAGCCTACTTACAGTAGTTTGGTTGAGGAAGTGATAGAAGTGATAGATGTTTCATAAATCCATGACTAGTATGTGCCTGGTGTGTTAGATTGATCAGTTTACAATACATAAAACATGGCTATACAGTCACTGACCGATGACATTCCAATTACACAATATTGTCCCCATACATTTGTTGATAATGTCAAGCTATCATGGGCCTCTGTGCCTTGTGTGCTGCATTTATAATTTACAATATATACAACCTACCATTCCAATGACACAATATTGTCCTGATAAATCTGTGATAAACAAGTTACACATTTCATGCTTTCCAGAAGCACTGAGGATAATGTTACTCTTGACAAACGACTCACAGTCATTTTATGTATATTGTATTCTAATTTGCAATATACTATTTATTAGACTTAGATATTGTGTGTATGTACTGACATGTCGGCTGTGTGTGACATTTTAACTATATGTAGTTCCGTCCTTGACTAATAATGTTCTGTACTATGTATTATGTCATGTTTCATGTGGATCCCAGGAATAGAAGCTGCTTCTTTTGCAGCGGCTAATGGGGATCCTAATAAATACCAAATACCAATACAGTTGCAGGCTACACATTGCAACATAGAAAACTGCTGTGGACCAAAAACTAAACAGCCTGCACACCAAAGGTCACAGAAGCTTATGTCAATGTGTGCAACCATTCCAAGATCAAAGGTCATGCCATGGTGTGCGACCGTTCCAGGCCTCTAATTAGTTTCTGAATGAAATGGGGTGCATTGATTCTGACAGCGAGCTGCCCACCAGACGACTAAAGCCCACCAAGCAATAAGGCTGCCCACCAAGAGACTGACTGAGATGACTCCAGGTTTCTAATAAACTGAACATTTGGCTTGAGAGATGTGCCGCGCTTACAAAAGCCTGGGTGAGGTGCGGAGAGTGCAGGGGCTTCCAGCAGGAGATTACAGCACAGAGCAGGCAGCCAGAGGACATACTGCTGGAGAGGTGAGAAGCTAGCACACCTGGGTTCAAATAGGACTTGTTTTCTTTCAAATACTTTAGCTGCACTTGATTGAGCTTGCCTGGCGTAATGGAACCAACAGCATAGTTCCAAAATAATACACTTTGCCCATCTGGCTCTCCAGGTAGGCTCAATCAACCCTGAAAGTATTTGCAAGAAAACGAATACTGTTTGAATCTAGGTCTGGCCTCCAGCTAGCTACCCGTGGTCCCTGTATCAACACAGCCTAGTGGAGGGGCTACTCTGGGGCCTGCTGTAACCAGAGCCTCCTCCACTGCTGTTATCATTTAGGGATGGAGACCCAGCGCCAAACCAAAGGGTTCCTAAGTTGTGGTGCGCGGCTGAAGGGTTTCATTGCTGCTGCTGTGAATCCTGGAACCGGGAGACCATTGGCATAAACATTCAAAGTCGAAAAGGGAGGAAAATTAGGGGGCCTCATCAAAATGTGGATGGATACCCACAATCTCCTCCACCCAAAACCTTAATGTTGAGAGCCACATTTAAAAGAAGGAGTGAAGAATGCAGGTGGGGAGAGACCAGAGAAATGTTGGGGTTAACAGGAGAAAAAGCTGCATTGAGCAGCACTGAAGAGAAAACAGATCCTATTGGGAAGAAAAAACATTGGACAGTAAAAATCACAAAGGCTGAATGTCCGCTCTTTGTTTTATCTGATGGCCTACTTCTCCTGTGCTCTCTTGGCCCTGTCCTTGTCAGCTGAGCAGATCTCATCACTATCCAACCTAGGATCTTCATTTTATCACCCTGTTGCAGTAGAACTTTCCTGCAAAAGTGTAGTGTATTTGTGGTTACCTGTCACCCTAGCTTTACCTTCATTAAACAGATTCTTACAATCTGATATGATTCCTGTAAACCTCTTCCCCTGACTTAAATGGATTGGAGCTGGATTGGATTGTCAGAAGAAAATGGTACATGACAGGCACCTCTCTCCCAAAATAATACAAAGTGCTGTAGCCAGGATGTTAAGGGAAAAATTCAACATGTGGAAATAGATTTTTTTTCAACACTGATTTTTTTCAAAGCAACTTTAATCATAGAAATGACTGATACTGATATCTATCTCCTTTGCTTTATTCTGCTGTTATCACAGAGGTCATTCCAATTTAATTCCATTCCATTCAGTAGTCCTTTACACTCACTCACTCGGTATGAAAATTGCAGATTTGGTCACTGATAAGCGCCTAAATTGGAACACAGTGGCTGTAAATCTGTTCTTAATAGTAAAATTTATATTTTAAAAGAAATACACTGAGTGTACAAAACATTAGGAACACCTTCCTAATATTGAGTTGTACCCCTTTTGCTCTTAGAACTGCCTCAATTCGTTGGAGCATGAACTCGACAAGGTGTCAAACTCATTCCACAGGGATGCTGGCCCATGTTGACTCCAATGCTTCCCACAGCTGTGTCAAGTTGGCTGGAGGACCATTCTTGGTACACACAGGAAACTGTTGAGCATTGCAGCAGCATTGCAGTTCTTGACACACTCAAACTGGTGCATCTGACACCCCCTACCTTACCCTGTTCAAAGGCAACTACATATTTTGTCTTACCCATTTTTTTTTAACCTTTATTTAACTAGGCAAGTCAGTTATGAACAAATTCTTATTTACAATGACAGCCAACAGGGGAACTGTGGGTTAACTGTCTTGTTTAGGGGCAGGACGACAGATTTCTACCTTGTCAGCTCGTGGATTCGATCCAGCAACCTTTCGGTTACTGGCCCAATGCTCTAACCACTAGGCTACCTGATACCCTCATTCACCCTCTTGAATGGCACACACACACATTCCGTGCCTCAATTGTCCCAAGTCTTAAAAATCATTATTTAACCTGTCTCCTTCATCAACACTGATTGAAGTGGATTTAACAGGTGACACCAATAAGGGATCATAGCTTTGATCTGGACAGTCTATGTCATGGAAAGAGCAGGTGTTCCTAATGTTTTGTAAACTAAGTGTATGATAAAGCTTAGAATCTCTGCTATACAGAGTTGTATAAGATTCGAACCATGTTCTAATTGTTAGCATAATGCCGAAATAGAAGATGTTCCCATCCCTCCTGCTAATTGAGATTTTTTATTTTTTATTTTGTTGTCTGAGCAAGAGGAATGCTGTAAATTAAGAGCATTTGATGTGTTCTGAAATATCAGACGTTGAACATTATAATAAATACCGCTTTGATGTCATACAAGCAAACCATACACCCGTGTGTCCAAATGTGCAATTCATATTTCAATATGATAAAACTCATGTAATTTACAGTATCAATGTTTCTGATCACTTTGTTTGATGTGCAGTTCCAAGGATAACATGGCATTATACCCTGGGTTGTTCTGAACAGAACGAGCCTAAACACTTTCAAATGATGCCCACCTGACCCAGATTGTGATTTATAATGGACCGTTTTTAGATTGTGTGAACAACAACAGTAATTGGTAGCAGTGCAGGCCTATTTTACAAACAAAAGTGTGCTTGCTTCAGTTCCTCAAGGACATACATAGCTAGGAGAGCAAAAAAAAAAAAAAGTAAATTAAGACTGTTCTTTGAGTCATAAAATTGCATTGAAATTACCTGTGCACACAAATTAGGCCTCACTCATTCCCTTGTAATTTCTTTGTCATGTTGCACCTACGCCACATTTGCCATGAATATTCTTATAATGTTATTGATTATGTCCAGAGTATTTTCAGATTTAATAATTGTCAAATGCTGCGAAAAGTGCAGCGTAATGTTTGGATTCAGTCTCGTGTAAGGTAAACTGTTGTGTCCTCAATTTTGGTCCAGTAATTTCCCAATAATCTCCAAAATGTCACATTTAAATTGTAATCATGGTTATGCATATGCTTCTCATATTTCGTATGTTAGAAACATTTCAATTTGGCCTTATCCATATAGGCCAATTCCCACGATTGTAACGGGTTAAACCCCTTGGCCCTCAACAACCGTTATTAGAGGTGTTCATTTCAACGATCGAATGGATTTCCTTAACACTCAGTTCTACGCCAGTGGACAGTGGGCCGCCATGGGTTAGTTTGTCTGCTCCGTCACTGGGCCTTCATAAGGAAGCGGTAGGTAATCAGCCCCTGAATGCAAGTATGGGTCGCTGCAGCCCATGGAGACTGGAGTATGGGTGACTGGGTTTGTCGAAAGGAGTAGGTGTGTGGAAAGCGAATCAGCTAATTGGGCTGATTTGTTGCCACTCAACACTATTTTGTGTGGCTGATTGGGATGCACGACGAGTCGATAAGCCAGCGACCAGTGAACCAGTGTTGTATTGACGTGCCTGCCGACCTGAGATGCTTCCTATTGTATCACGGTCGTGTCAGCGGCGGTAGCTAACATGGCAATCGATTCACCTCCCATCAATTTATTTCAAGTAGGATAGCAGCCTACACAATAAATAACTAACATGGATAACCATATAGATATCACCTCAATACATACATACAGTCTGCTACTCAATGGGGAGGGCATGAACGGCAACATTACCGGGACACAGTGCCTTTCACTCCGCTTGACAAGCACTTCTGTCCGGCAAAGGCTGGGGAAGTAGCTACCTAGTAGCCAATATCAGGGTGACAGTAAGCACACGCATACAATGCATGAAGAAACTGTACTCCCATCTTCAGTACTTTTAATCAAAAATAAATAATTGTCAGTTTTATTACTGAAAATGTACAATTATTTGTGTAAAACTAAATAAGACTCAGACTCATCCTTTGCCTTCGAAACACAAGTCCAAACTCTCGCTGTACGGTAGCTCATGCAGCGTTCACGTGCTAGTTGGAACTAGGAAACTCTGAATTTTATACCTGCTAAATGATTGTAGTTATACAACCAGTTAGTTGGATATTTCTAGTCCCGACTACCACGTGAGTGTATGGTAGTTGAGTCGTAAAACACAAAAAAACAACTTAATCAATTATTATGTGGATTATAATTAATGGACATTTTTGTAGGGGTTAATACATTTTTCATAAGGGAAAATCCAGTCTGGTATTTCAAAGTGGATATTTCAAACTTCATAAGCCGTTTTAAAGCTCAAATACACTACAAGTTTAACTAGGTGAAACATTGCTCCTGTAAGTCACTTCCAAACACAAGTATTAACAGATGCTCTTATCCAGAGTAACTTACAGGAGTAATTAGGGCTAAGTGCCTTGCTCAAGGGCACATCCACAGATTTTCCCCCTAGTCAGCTCAGGGATTCAAACGAGCAATCAGGCTACCTGCCTACTGTTGTGTTGTTCACATAATCTCCATGGGGGAAATAAGTAAATTGTCATGTCTGGTTTTCATTTCAAATAGTCCAACAATTCTGAGGGGACATGTCTTTTGTTCCATTACGCGACACTTCATCTAAATTATAAACAGGGTTTTTATGTTCATCTTCTAAATATATATTGTTATTGTTAGGTTTCTTACAAATGAGTAGAAACATCAGAAAAAGCAGAAGGTAAATGAGTCTAACAAAGGGGATGACAGACAGACAATGAACACTGTAGATGCTCATTAAGTTACAGACAAGGTTATAGAATGATTGAACACTCAGAGAATGTGAGCCAGGTAGCTGCTCCAGTATGCTTAGACACAAAGCCCCCTCCAGGACCATCTGATGTGTGACAGAAATGAAAAGCATCCCACTGCATACTGATTTGGTGAAAAGGACCTTTGTTCTGACCAATCAAATCACACGTCCAATATCATTAACATTCTAATACCTCCACATTGATTATGTATGCTAATGCCACAACAGCCCCCAAAGAATAGAATAGATTGAAATGTCACTTTTTTTCCCAGAAACGACACACAATGGCCACTGTCCCTGTCTACTACTATTGTGTCACGTCTCTGACAAAGTTGGCATTGTCTAATGGTGCGGAGAAATGCATGCTGGGATGGACATGACTCTCACCTTCTCATTGTTTTGGTTATAGTGCGAGAGGAATTTTGCACATTCGCTGTAGTTGGCCCAAGTCTTGTTGTTGGTGGTGGTCAGCTCCCACGTCCCATTGCTGTCACAGCGACGATAGGCTAGTCCTGTAGAATACAACACAATTACAGAAAACAACAGAATGACACAATGCACATGTCATTTCTTTTCACCTGTAAGTGCATATTGCCGTTGTCTAATCCCATCAGAAATCATGGGCATTTCAACAACTTCACAACAGCCTTGTATGACGAAGTACTTACATAAAAAATTACAATATCTTGTTGCATTGCCATAGCTATATAAATATACTGAAAAGAAATGCTCCATGCTGTGTTACAGATTAAAGTAGATAAAAGATTATCCACTATCTCAGCGGCCTATTGGCTATCTTACTAATGTGGGCATTGAGCACCATGACCTAAAATGGAAAATGAGCTCTGTGCAAGAGAACTGTTGAACTGCAGGCTATCAAGTGGCCAGTGTTACCTTTATGGTTGAAGTCATAGATGTAGTCTGGACAGGCAGTGGACACCAGCTTCCCGGGAGACCCCTCAGGCCAACATACAATGCCATCCCACTCTGGCGAGCAGTAACCATCTGCAGGAGTAGAGACAAAGCAATGGTGACATTTAAGTGTAGTGAGTTTGAGTGTTCACTGCCTTGGCTCCAACATTACACTGCTGGAGGCTTCTTTGTTAAATTCCAGAGCACCAGCGAGTAGCTGTTTTTTTTTATTGTGTTGTCCTCTAAAGACAATACACAAATGAACTGTAGCCTAATGTTATGATCATAAATAGCATGTAGAGAAAGACGGCCCTGGCGGCCTGTTAATTGGTGGGTATGCAGGAAACAGATGCAATGTCCTTTGTGATGCTGAATGTTCACAACACCAGCCATCCAGAGCAGTGTTGTGTTCTGTCTGCTGGATATGTTTGATCTTTACAATTAAGGCTCAACAAACCAGCATTGAATTCCCCAAACACCTCTGAAATGTCTACATTTGCAAGCAAATATGTGTTAATTTCAATGTTTTAATTTTCATTTGCTGTGGCATGAATCCGCTTCAATCCCATCCGACATATCAAATCAGTCATGGTAGGCTGTTTATGTCCACCCCACAAGAAAGACATGTTTGCTAGTCTACGTTGCTTCCTCTGCCTGAAATGGACACTTGAAATGTTGTAATCATTAAATAACTGAGTAGGTCTAAGCAGACATGTTTCTAATGATCCATAGGAGCAGCATAGGCCTAAATGGGCTATTTAGTGAAAGCTTATGATCTCACCGCAGCACTCACACGCTATAGTGCATCTGTTTTGTCAAAGTGGTTTTAATATGGATCTTATTTGTGGAGATTCCATGCAAAATTAAGAAAACAACAGTGACAAGGCTGTAGCGTTCTGGCTCCCTGGGAAGAAGCAAAGATACTATGACGCAACACTGAACACGAGTCTAGTCTACCACAGTGGAAGAGCAGAGTCAAGCAGAATTGTTGTTCTGCTAACCGCTCTCAAATCCACCCTCTTGTAAAATGTTTCTTCCCCGTCCCCTGAGTGTGTGTAATGTGCAGTGAAGTTGCTATTTGTACAGGATTGCTAAAATGCCTTTATCTCACAATGAATTGTTGTGAGTGGAAGGCAGAAGCCTTACTTTTCTGGGATCGGCAGCCTCACGTTCGTTAAGACGGGCAGCAGGAGCATTTTAGAACGTTATTATTAACCCTATAGCCCTGCAATAGTGGGAGTGTAGTCCCCTCTCCCCACAGATCCCTGGCAGACGCCGGTTTCTGGCTACGCTTTTATTTTCTATTATTGAAAACATCTGCCCCACACTCACCACTAATAACTAGTTGAGGATAAAACTAAAACTGTTTTCTCCTTGCTTTACATCTATTATTGTCTCATTCCTGTAATCAAAGTTACAAAGAAACATCAGAGGCAATGATCAAATGCTTTTCATGTGCCTTCAAAATGGCCTGTCACCCAGCTCTCAATGAAAGCGTAGACTTTGTATGATTTAGACTGATTTTGGATTGTGAGAGATGACAGGGTTGAAAAAGTAGCCTGAGAAGCTTCACGTTTTTCAAAATCACAATGACCACATGGTCCTGGGAGTGAAGTGAGAATGAAATCGGTCTTAGGTTTTAGTTTTTTTGGCTGTACTTTTAATACTCATTGGACCACCTACCAACAGACTCAAATTAAACACAGAACACACACATATATCATTTCCTATAAATTTCATGGCCATGATTTAAATATAAACGTGACTGTGGGGGACGTTGGTATTGGTGATCTATTAGAGGTTTTAAATAACATTTTCTTTTCCCTGCAATCATTTGATTCAGGCCTTGCAGATGTCAAAACATATATCGCAGTAGAGTTTTGATATGTACAAGCTGTTATGATGAGTGCTGATGTTATTTTACACTGGCACTACAGGTTTGAATGCTGAGCTATTTTCAACACTGCAAGGTCTAGGGCCTTGAACCCACATCCTTCTACTGTCCTAACCAGGCAAACCTCAGTGTCTCCCTCAATGAAAACGTTGTGTCAAGGAAGTAATGAGAACTCAAGTATTTAAGGCACAAATGAAAAATAATAACAAATAGATGGGCTTCACAGTGAAACACCGCAATACTAAGCAAGACCCTCTCCTTGGGCTGAAGTTGGCCCACCACCCTACCAGCCACCACTTTCAAAATAGCTAGAATAGCAAGATCAATTCATTACTATTTGCAAAAAAGTCTCCCCTCCACAGTAATAATAGTTAGGCTAACCAAGAGTTTACAGTGGCACAGAACCCCAAGGGTGGAGACACACAATATAGGCAAGACAAATCTGGAAGAAAAGTCCTCAAAATTGCATTCAATTGCTATTCTTTGAGTTTGAGTCAGAATGCAGGTTTCATGGTTTTTCCACAATAGAGGAGACCACAATTAGCAGTAGCCTATTAAAAAAAAGGGGAACTCTTTTCTTGGCCAATGCAACATTACAAAAATAAAAACGATTCATAAAATATAATTGCCTGTTAACAGCAACAGTTTCCATCGTCATTTCTACAGGGTCATCATTAGACTCACTACACCATAGGCTATGCTGTAACATTCCAGAACATGATGATGTGGAAGTCTTTGCCACCTAATATAATATATTGCCATTCTACCTTAATCAATTATATTTGTAATAGGCATCTAAATAAAAAATGTTGATTGAATATCGACATAAAATAAATAGCAATAAACAGATCAACAGATGTGCACATTAGGTTGAAATGAAGTTCAAATGAAAACGCTAAGAGTGAAATAATGAAGAAGAAAAAACTCAAGCGCACAAAATGAGGTCTTGAATTCTTTTTTCAGGCAGAAAGTATACCAGGGCCTTTTCCCTCTCTTTGAGAGGTAGGTCATATGTTTACGCTAATTTCAGCATCAACTGAGCTATGATTCAAAAGACGTGTGCAACCTTCCAAAAGGAGCTGGGATACAGCCACCAGATAAAGGCTATGTCGAGTCTACTACTCTCTGACAGCGTCATCAGGTATACAGGTCATGTAGTGGTCATCTCTGACGCATCTACCGTTTGCCCGAAAACTGTCCCTCCAGCAACAGCTTTGTCTAGAAACCATATCCAAAGTAGATCTCTAAAGAAGTGTATCTAAAAAAGTAACATAAATGTACCTGAGAACATATTAGAAAAGGTAAACCATCAAGAGAAATCATTGAAACATGAGTTTTAATTGGTCTTTGAATAAATTATTAAATGGCCCACATTTGTCAGTTTCTGAATGACTAATTTAAATATACTCAGACCCAAACTGAAGGTAACAGTTCTATTCTCCCAGGTGATAAAACGTAAAATACTGCATATGTGAACATATCAGCAAAAGTAACCATCAAGAGCACAGGAGGTTGGTGGCACATTAATTGGGGAGGACAGGCTTGTGGTAATGGAAGAATGAATGGAATGGCATCAAATACAGTACATCAAACACATGGTTTGATGCCATTCCATTTGCTCTGTTCCAGACATTATTATGAGTCCCCCCCCCCCCCCCCCTCAGCAGCATCCACTGACCAAGAGAATAATTAAAACATTTCAATTTGTCTTTGGTATATTTGAAAGTTTACCACCACTTTAAAGACAATTATTTCAATTTGTGATATGCATTTCTGTTCATTTCACAAATTGACTCATTTAAAAAGAAACCGACAAAAACTGGAAGTAAGATGTGTATTCTCCAAGTTTATAAAGTATTATGCTTACTCAAGACAATTTCATTTAAAATACTCTCCCAAATGAAGAAGGATAACTTTCTAGTCCAAGGGAACTGTTGAAGGCTGAAATGAACCCTGGAAATGTACCCCAGATACCTGGAAAAAGAGTAACACCTCATACAACAGGGACATGCAACAAATGTCAGGCTGCATTACAGGTGACGGTGGTCAGGGGAGACAAGGTGCCTGTCATCGTAGAACACTCTAATGTGGCTATAACAGCCCTGCTTAGTGTCAAGTGTCTAGGATCATTCTGATCAATACACACGCAGGCTTTACACTTTCCCTCTTAAACACTGAAACCATCACCTTCAAACAAGTATTTTGATGACCGTTGATAATAGATTACCATATAATGTGTTATTTTAAGTTCTATTTCCAGTTATACCTAAAACTGTGAACATTTGCAGAATATGTGCACATTATGGGGAATGTGGTGAGAGATAATATAACTGCTGGGAATCCATCAATAATACCTTTTGCTTTCTTAATTTTAAAATAAAGGTTTGCAATGCTGTGTTTCATTTACAGAGAAGTTTTGTTTAGAAAGCCTGAGAACCCAACACAGAAAGAACCCAAGAAGACCACAATGAACCAGGGTTAAAGAGAAAATAATATGACTGGCTGGATATGGAATCCCAAACCTCTTTAGAATAATCAACCAGAAAAAATGACAGTGACCACAGAGACAGGGGGATTCTGGGGTCTGGCTGAATGTGACAGTCTTCACATAACCACAAGTAAACAAATATGGACCGGATTCTCTCAAAAAGCCCCCCTGACCATCGTAACCTCCTAACCATACAGGAAGAAATATAATACATTTCCCCCTCTTAATTTCAGACTACAGTACAGCCACGGTATCTGTATTTGTCCAGTATGAATGCCTCATATTAAAGCTACAATCTGATATTGGATCAATGCCAGCAGCAGTCACACTAATTGGAATAATGTGAGTCAATGGTGACAAAGGAAGGAAACCATTTTCTCCACCTGAGATAATTCATCTTGTGACAGGCTCTAAAAACACATCAACATTTTCTGGTTTTCTGTCAGAGCCGGGTTATTATTCCTACAGAAACCCTGTCCTGTTTCCATGTCTGATGCATATTAGTTCTGACCCACTCAATAATCTGTACATCTCAGCCTCTAAATCCACTGCTCCGTGTCAACACTGTTATAGTGATGTTGTCAGTTCAAACAGAGTTATTTTTCTGCTTGGACAACCCAGTAGACAAAATAATGCTTATGTTCCTGGTGTGTCCTCAGGTGCCAATGTGACAGAACTAGACGTGTGCATGGTTAACAGAGCAGGCAGTGAACCAACAGATTAACTCTGCAGGAAGCCACAGATGTCATTTATCTATTACCAATGTGACAGGACTGTTTTCATGTCAATGAAAAAAAAACACGTCAGGTTTACATAACTTTTATCTGAGATTAGTTTTTTACTCACCACCAGGCTTGTGTTTGTTACTGATGGCCACCTCACACTTGCGTTTGGCTTTAAACAGCAGACCGATCTGTTCCTCTTTGGTGAGCACATCATCTGCCTCCACCTGCATAGAAAGGACAATGACACTGAGTTAGTGGAGCGAGGAGCAATCATTCTTCCAACAACACAATGGAAAAGTGAAGCATCTGAAACAACATGAAACTTGAATTGTAACAAACATCAGATAGCGGAGGAGCAATGCATCGTTGTGAACCCACATTTCATTTCCCATATCAATAAGCATTTTAAGTGAGGTTGACAGCTTCGTGAAATACATCAAATGGACAATATTAAACACAGCTGCCCCCCCAAACACACACACACACACACACACACACACACACACACACACACACACACACACACACACACACACACACACACACACATACACATACACACACACACTGTATATAAACAACTAGCCTAGAGAACAGCAGCAGGTGGTAGTGTGTGTAATGTGTGCATGCATGCAATGCAACCCAATTATCAAAACCCTGTCACTCATTGTCTCAGTCTAACAATTTCCTCAAACATAAGACAGTGTTTTCTTCTATGATACATTTGAGATGAACCAAAATAAAGGCATTTGGCCAACTGTAAGTCACAATGAGTTGTGTAAACGTAAAGCCGATTACATATTTTTATTTCTGTCTTAGCTGCCCATGAAGGCAAAGGGTTATAAAAGACCTTGCGGTTTCTGTTTCTTGTCTAAACAGTATCAGTTTCGCTCTTTGTTTATAGACCCAGCTGGTATTCCTGTGATTTTAGCCACTCTGTGGCTTGTGTACCCTGAAGCACTAATCAGATATGACACAGAAAAGGGAAAAATACATTTTATACCAAACGGTTTCCTCTTACACCTCACAACATTTGCTCAGCTTTCAAACACAGCTCTGGAGAGAGAGCCATAATATCCAGGTGTGGTTTTCTATTCTAGGAAACTTTCCCCCTTCTAATAGGTACCTTTGGCTGGAGCTTTCCCTTGACTTTGTGTCATCTTTGGCATTTGTGACAAAAACATTTACCAGCAGACCCATTTTCAAACTGTTCATGCAAACTCACGTTTGCAAATCTTGTAAACTTAAACGAGTGGCACCTAACTCACAAAACTACATTTCTAATCATTGTAAAGTATTTAATTCATAAAAGGTTTTACTGTACGTGCTGGAAGAACAGTCTAACTGAGCCAAAGTGACGTGATAATGTCAAAGGTTATAAAAAGGTTGACCCTAGACCAGTGGTCACCAACCGGTCGATCACGATCGATCTTCAAGGCATTCCTATTCGATCACCAAACATTTCTGTAGAAAAGCCAAGGATAAAGCCTTGTTTTGTTGTTTTATTTGCCTTGCGCTGTTGTTGGTAGGTGCAATCGATTCAGAAGCCCTGCGCGCCGGGTAGGCAAGGTGTTCCCATTTTGAACCATTTCATTTGACTGAACATTTCTGCCTACCCAGCAGACCAGGAGAGCTGTGGCTAAATCAAGTGTGCCTACTGCGCTGGCCAATCCTTTATCTCAAATTACCGTGCCTACTGCTTCCGCGACCTCACAGCAAAGTTTGATACCAGCCTACATGAGATTTCATAACTTTTAAAACCATGACCAGAGATAGACTGTCAAAGAATACAGCAAAAGAGCAGCTGTTTTTATGAGGATTTTTTCTGAATTCATGTTTAAGTTTTTAAATCAGCACTGTCAACACTTTTACAAAACAAAACGCACTTCTCCCTACTTCCATTAGCATTTCAACTGCAATCAATGAGTAGCCAAATGTATCGATAGGCCGCGTTTTTATTATTATTAGCACTTCTTATCTTTTTAATATCAAGGAATATTTCACTTTCTCTGGCCATGGGAACAACATGAATTTGTGCATGAAGCAGATGTGGTGCGACTCGAGTTTCATCATCAGGTGGAAGACAGTGTCCCCTCTCTCTGGTCAATCTCACTGGAGGAAAGGAGAGAACAGGGACCGTGAAAGGCGGAGGTGTGGTCTCTCCCTCTTATGCTCTCTCCCTCCCTTCGTCCGCTGAGACTGACCATCAGATGCAGGTACCATCAGTCCAGTTAAATTTATGCTCAGCTGTGCCTCGCAAGGGTTACACCAACTGATCTATTTTGATATCAAAGCTCAGGCTTTGAAATATAATATGATCTGAGAAGAACATTGGCAGGCCAGGCATATAGCCAATATGATGTGATAATGTATTAGGCCTACTGCACAAACCTCTTTCCTACACAACTGTTTTTATTAGGTTAATATTGCATGTTTTTTTTTTTATCCGAGCGGTAGATATCGGCTTGCCTATTGACTGCTAAAGTGATCTTGACTCAGAAAAGGTTGGTGAACACTGCCTAGTATCTATCCTCCCACAGTGACTAAAGAAGTGATATAACTTTAATCCCTCAACCACTGTGAGAATCTAAGCATGTGGTACAGTACAAGCTCAGTTAAGTCACACCCTGCAGGTGTCAGCATATGTTTTACACAGATATGGATTCGAACACCATTAAAGGAGACGCTAGTATGATCCAATGTGCCACCACGTTGACCCGAAAGAGACGTTTGGTTTAACAGTAAATTACATGGACTAATATACTGTATATTTTATGCAGGCCTACTCTCAGAGGTACCTTCGTAAATCATCTTGACTCTTATTTTTACATTATTTTTATGACAGTCTATGTCTACTCTTGTTGTCTGTATAGTTAAACACCATGTTGTGCATGACTTAAATAAATCTACTTTGAATAATTTAGGAAATAAGATAGCCAGACCTTTCAGGGAGGGGATATAATATTAAAATGGCAAATACCAGGCCCACAGCCACACACAGGGCTGCACTGCAACACTTGACACCATAATGCTCGATCCATCAATATTTTCACAAGTTTAAGGGTTGAAATAAGAATGTCAATTTTGAGAGCTGAATGGGGCTACAGAGGAAAAGAGAAATGTATGGCCTAGGATGGTAAACAACCACAGATGGAACAACATATCACAACACAGCGAACAAGGATAGATACAACCTGTTTACTGTACTGGCTATGCCAATATAGAATATTCCACAGGTCTATTCCAGAGAAGCAAAGATAATGTTCACATCTAAATCGCTGCTGACTTCTGTTACTTTATGCAGGGGTAATGGCAGTGACAGGGCAGAAAAACATGAAAACAGCCCTCGAATAGACAGGTGTCTTCATCATCTTAGACAGGTGACTTCATCATCTTAGACAGGTGTCTTCATCATCTTAGACAGGTGTCTTCATCATCTTAGACAGGTGTCTTCATCATCTTAGACAGGTGTCTTCATCATCTTAGACAGGTGTCTTTATCATCTTAGACAGGTGTCTTCATCATCTTAGACAGGTGTCTTCATCCAAATCTAAAGACGGCATATTCAGCAAATAATTTACTTTGACATTAAGTAACCATCCGAGGTTTTAACAAACTATGCACAAGGATGTTGAAGGAGAAAGAAGATTTTAGGCATAACTGCAAGGTATAGAGAGCGCAATTATTTACTTGAAATGTATTGCAATGTGTTTTTAGGGCTGCCTGGAAGAAAATTTTGCTTTTTTAATGGACACTTAAAAAAAAATACAAGTAAGCTACGGAATTGCTACCCAGAAATTAGGGATGCACAATATATCGGTTAACTTATCGGGGAATCGGACGATATTAGCTAAAAATGCCAACATCGGTATCTGCCCGATGTCTAGTTTAATGCCGATGTGCAAAAACAATTTTTTTTAAACGATAAAATATATACATATTTTTTTAAACTGAAAATAAATTAAACATTGCGTCACTGCTATGAGCTTCACGACTGACATTTGGACCAGCGATGTCAGCCCCATGAGCATGCTGAGTCTGACAGCACAGTGGGTCGTTGAGTATTTCGTACTGAGAAAAGTCGCAATGCATGCTCATGAATGTGCTGGTTGTCATACAGCTGCTGCCATTTCAAAGACATTTCACAACATGTTTGAAACATGAACACACTAGCTAGCTAGCTCCATTCAAACAACTGACTGGAGAAATAAGCTCATCAACTGCACCTGCAGCAGACGTGATACCCTCTGTCATGGCATTGAAACGCCTGTCAACAAAACTGCAGACACAAGCTGTGAACAAGCGACTCGGTGGCATTCTCTCTACTGTGTCGCCACCATGCTCGATGCTTTGTACAAGGACCGCTACTTAGATGCAGACAAGAAACAGGGTTAACGTGAAATGTTACATACACAGCTGGACCAGAGGGAAACAGACACAGTGACAGTGCACACAGAGGAAAAGAAGCCATGGACAGACAGAGCTGAAACTTCACTGCTTAACATGTATGATGAAATCCTGGTTGAGAATGAAACGACTGAACAAATGAACAACGAAACAGCACAGCAAGTAAGTGAAAGAATTAGGTTTTGATTATGTTTTGCTGGTAATGGGGACATACGTAAATGCCCCCCCCCCCCAAAAAAAAGTTGGGGTCAGTGTGTGTGTTTGTGTGTGTAACCTTTACTTAACTAGGCAAGTCAGTTAAAATAACAAATCCGTACGACGCTGGGCCAATTGTGCGCCGCCCTATGGGACTCCCAATCACGGCTGGATGTGACACAGCCTGGATTCGAACCAGGGACTGTAATGACGCCTCTTGCACTGAGATGCAGTGCCTTAGACTGCTTTGTCCATGTGTGTGTGTTAACTATTTAACTGTACTAGAAATGATTTGATATTGAGATAAAAGCAGCTGCATTGGACCTTTAAGTGTGTTAAGTCAGAAATAGGTGAAAGACAATAAGAGGCCCTCAATATTTCACTAGCAGATAATGCAGCTTGCACACGTCTTTGTAAGGAAGATACATGCCGAGATATCATGATGTATAATTTCGGATTAGAGCCATCCCCTAGAGGAGGATCATGGTTAATAAGCCCGTGCCTCTTGATTATTTTTGAAAACTATATTCCTTCTCCACTGGCCGGGCTCCAAACCACCAAAGCAAACATAACTCTCACATTGAGAAGCGTTGCACATTCTTATTTACCAGCATTCCATTCAAAAATACAGTATTCTTTTTGTAAAATACCTTTGACAGCATGCCCATTTTATTTTATTTTTTAAATACACACCACATACAGTAAACATGCGTTTTCATCATTAGTCCTCTAAATAAAAACATTACTTGAATAAACCACTCGTTTCTGTTTGTCTTCAGACTAATTAAAGAAAATCTCTCCTTTCAAGGAAATGTGTGGACCAATATTGAGTTTGCTGCATATAGGCTGAAGGACCATTGGAACAGCCAATTATGACTAGTCTTGCTTTATTAAGTTTCTAGAATGAATAAAGCTTTACACTGTGGCCATACTGCATGCACCCTTTTACATCTCACTCAAGGTTGTCAGTCAATGCTGTTTGAGTAACAGGAGAGAATAGATTTGGTTTCTACAAAAATGCTGCAGAAAGTAAAGATTTAGCTTTTGTTGCAAATTAAATACATGTGATAGGAAGTGGGTGAAGACGAGAGTGACAAGAGAAGAATAACGAGTTGAGCTCTGAGTGGAGACAGTGGGTTCAGCTGCATTACCCACAGTCTTGATTATAGACCGCCTTATACAATGGCAGGACATTTCTTTAGAAACTTGTGGTAAACCAAAGCATTTCCTGAAATGGTCTACTCTGTGTATTTGTGACTCCAATGCTGAAAGTGGAATAAATCGACTCCCATCCAAAAACAGAACTGCAATGTCTGTATGTGTTCCAAGCAGATTAAATTAACATGATGTTATATAAAATGCAACAGCAGACAAGTAAGTTGTTGCTGAAATCATATTATTGCACAAATAAAAAATACATGCATACTACAATGGGGATTGGGGACCATACAGAACAAAGAGGAACTAAACCTAACCTGGGATGGTTAAGATTAAGAAAGATGAAAGTGAGAGATAGAATAGCCTACTGCAGACCAATATGCCACTAGGTGTGTTGGACAGGCATTGGACAGGGATTTGATTTCCATAGGGGGGGAACTTTTTTTCATGTTGCCTCCAATGTGTGCACGTGCTTGCATGTGCAAAACTTTTTTTAATGGGTTTTATAATAAAGACATGCAATTTAACTTTACAAATGTATTACCTTTTAATGTGGCATGAACACAAGCAGTCATGATGTTTTCATCTGATTGTCAAACAAGTCACTTCCAAAAGAAGGTTACCTTCGCATGTTCCTCCACAATAATCCCAGTATCTGTGCACCCGCCAACTTTCTTTAAATTCCATTGGTGTAGTCTATCTTCTTTTGGTGAGGTAGTGCAACATTTCTTTTAGAAACATTGTCATAATTTGTCGGTCAAAGTTTGTACCGACAGACTGTCTGATAGCCTTTTGAATATCATTGTAGAATAGCCCTAAGAATATTAGACTCATACACCAAGTTAGGCATACCTTACTTCAAAATTCAGCCATCATCACTGTCAAATGTGAATGATAATTCTTCACGTTTTTACAGTGAAATGTCCAAACTGCGTCTGCATGCCAATCATTTGATCTCAATCAGTTTCATGGGAATGCGCATTAAGATCTTCTTGAAGTTTTGTTTCGTGAGCCAGTTAAAGCGGATAGTGTTTACAAACTATGAGCCTTTCTTGTATGCATATTTTGTTTTAATTAAAGCATATATCCTGTATAGTGGCTCGCTCTGTTGAGTTTTGGCCACATGAGGACTTTTATCGACTTTTCAGCTTCAGATAAGAACTGACTGAGGATGTGTTTTTGGTGTAACATTTTATAGGCCTTCTATGGTAAAGTGTATGCTATTATATTCGGTTGTTATGTGAAATACTAATGAATCATTATTAGAAGTTGACCGATTATGATTTTTCAATGCCGATACCGATTATTGGAGGACCAAAAAAAGGCCGATACCGATTGATCGGACGTTTTTTATTTATTTATTTGTATTAATGACAATTACAACAATACTGAATGAACACTTATTTTAACTTAATATAATACATAAATAAAAATCCATTTAGCCTCAAATAAATGAAACATGTTCAATTTGGTTTAAATAATGCAAAAACAAAGTGTTGGAGAAGTTCAAGTACAATATGTGCCATGTAAAAAAGCTAACGTTTGAGTTCCTTGCTCAGAACATGAGAACATATGAAAGCTGGTGGTTCTTCAATATTCCAAGGTAAGAGGTTTAAGGTTGTAGTTAATATAGTATTTATAGGACTATTTCTCTCTATACCATTTGTATTTCAAATACTGTACCTTTGACTGTTGGATGTTCTTATAGGCACTATAGTATTACCAGTGTAGCAGTATAGCTTCCGTCCCTCTCCTTGCCCCTACCTGGACTCAAACCAGGAACACATCGACAACAGCCACACTCGAAGCAGCGTTACCCATAGCTCCACAAAAGCCGCGGCCCTTGCAGAGCAAGGGGAAAAACTAAGTCTCAGAACGAGTGACGTTTGAAACGCTATTAGCGCGCACCCAGCTAACTAGCTAGCTATTTCACATCTGTTACACCAGCCATTAGGCTGATAGGCTTGAAGTCATAAACAGCGCTGTGCTTGCGAAGAGCTGCTGGCAAAATGCACTAAAGTGCTGTTTGAATGAATGCTTATGAGCCTGCTGCTGCCTACCATCGCTCAGTCAGACTGCTCTATCAAATCATAGACTTAATTATAACATAACACACAGCAATACGAGCCTTTGGTCATTAATATGGTCGAATCCGGAGACTATCATTTTGAAAACAAAACGTTTATTATTTCAGTGAAATATGGAACCGTTACGTATTTTATCTAACGGGTGACATCCCTAAGTCTAAATATTCTTGTTACATTGCATAACCTTCAATGTTACTTCATAATTACGTAAAATTATGGAAAATTAGTTCGCAATGAGCCTGGCTGCCCAAACTGTTGCATATACCCTGACTCTGCGTGCAATGAACGTAAGAGAAGTGATAAGAGAAGTGACACAATTTCACCTGGTTAATATTGCCTGCTAACCTGGATTTCTTTTAGCTAAATATGCACTTCTGTGTATTGATTTTAAGAAAGGCATTGGTGTTTATGGTTAGGTACAGTCATCCAACGATTGTGCTTTTTTCGCAAATGCGCTTTTGTTAAATCATCCCCCAGCGTTGCATCGATTATATGCAACGCAGGACACGCTAGATAAACTAGTAATATCATCAACCATGTGTAGTTATAACTAGTGATTATGATTGATTGATTTTTATAAGATAAGTTTAATGCTAGCTAGCAACTTACCTTGGCTTCTACTGCATTCGCGTAACAGGCAGTCTCCTTGTGGAGTGCAACGAGAGGCAGGTGGTTATAGCGATGGACTAGTTAACTGTAAGGTTGCAAGATTGGCTCCCCCGAGCTGACAAGGTGAAAATCTGTCGTTCTGCCCCTGAACAAGACTGTTAACTCACCGTTCCTAGGCCCTCATTGAAAAAAAGTATGTGTTCTTAACTGACCCTCCCAGTTAAAAAGTTAAACAAAGGTATAAAAAAATAAATAAAAATAATTCAGATTGTTATGAAAACTTGAAATCGGCCCTAATTAACCGGCCATTCCAATGAATCGGTCAACCTCTAATCTGTGATCTTGCTTTGATCTAACTTTACTAAACACCGTTGTGAGAAGTAAAAATCTTCTATTTCTAATAATAATAATAATAATAAGTGATGAGTAGGACTATTAGGCATAGACAACAGAACTTGATGTTATTTAAAGAGATTTGATCTCCCTTCTATTCGTGCTGCTGAAAGGACAGCACCATAACCAAGTCGTCACATATCGTTCTGGGTTCCACTGCGTAAGAGGTGTCCATGGACTTTTATTAACAGCCATGCAGACACACTGTGAATTTGCATCCATGATCTCGTTGGTGTGATGATAAGGTTCATGCGGGGGATCAGTTTGTCTGCATACACAATAGAGGTGGTACGTTTCTGTAAGCTAAGCACTCGGACAGTTGGGCGAGTTTAAGTGCGTCGTACATGAGCTCCAAGTCCATAACAAACTGTTTTGTGGACACCCGTTTTAGCAACCCCTGATACACAGGAGGTTGGTGGCATCTGAATTGGGGAAGACAGGCTCGTGGTAATGGCTGGAGTGGAATAAGTGGAATGATATCAAACACCTCGGCGGCAGGTAGAGAATTTGGCCAACCGAAAGGTTGCTAGATCAAATCCCAGAGCTGACAAGGTAAAAACCTGACATTCTTCCCCTGAAGAAGGCAGTTAACTCACTGTTCCTAGGCCGTCATTGTAAATAAGAATTTATTCTTAACTGACTTGCCTAGATAAATAAATCAAACACATGGTTTAATTCCATTCCAGACATTATTATGAGATAGCCTCCACTGCCCTGGTAGAGTTTTCTGTCTGTGGCTGTTCTTGTTATATCGGGTTTGGCACGCTCGAAGTAGAGTAGTCAAGCATCTTACCGACGGGCCTCTGCACACACGCCTACACTTCTTCATAATTTGTGCCAGCGCCAGAGAGAGAAGCCACCTACACGTATCTATAAGCTGCTATAGACTCAGCAAATTGGATGCAGTCTATGACAGTGCCATCCGTTTTGTCACCAAAGCCACATATACTACCCTCCACTGCGACCTGCATGCTCTCGTTGGCTGGCCCTTGCTTCATATTCGTCGTCAAACCCACTGGCTCCAGGTCATCTATAAGTCTTTGCTAGGTAAAGCCCCACCTTATCTCAGCTCACTAGTCACCATAGCAGCACCCACCCATTGCACGCACTCCAACAGGTATATTTCACTGCTCACCTCCAAAGCCAATTCCTTCTTTGGCCGCCTTTTCTTCCAGTTCTCTGCTGCCAATGACTGGAACGAATTTATAAAAAATCACTGAAGCTGGAGACTCATATCTCCCTCTCTAACTTTAAGTACCAGCTGTCAGAGCAGCTCACAGATCACTGGACCTGTACATAGCACATCTGTAAATAGCCCATCCAACTACCTCATCCCCATACTGTTATTATTATTTTTTGCTCCTTTGCTCCCCAGTACCTCTACTTGCACACTTATCTTCTGCACATCTATCACTACAGTGTTTAATTGCTAAATTGTAATTATTTCACCACTATGGCATATTTATTGCTTTACCTCTCTTATCTTACCTCATTTGCACACACTGTAAATATACTTTTCTATTGTGTTATTGGCTGTATGTTTGTTTATCCCATGTGTAACTCTGTGTTTTTGTTTGTGTTGCACTGCTTTACTTTATCTTGGCCAGGTCACAGTTGTAAATGAGAACTTCTCAACTGGCCCACCTGGTTAAATAAGCATGCCATACTCTTTTTGTCCAGACAGGAGCTGTTTTTCTCACTCGGATGCTTTATCTGAGTTTGCGTGCGTCTCGGCTCAGATCACACTTCGTCACATGGATAAATAATATACATATCATGGCTATCAATTATGGCTATCAATTTGTTTACACTGTATAACATGTCCTTCCTTATTGTTGGCCTATTTCCACGCCTTTTTTCAAATAAATAAATAATAGGGGGATCTTGTCAATTATAGCTCCACCGAATCTTGTTTTTAATGGCCTGTCCACTATCTGTAAAAAAAAAACATGAATATTTTACTTTTGACATATTGCACCACATGAATGTTTTAGCGGACGCAAGTTCCTGGATATTATAAACTCTATGAGTCAGTGCAACTCCTCCTTAAATGTGCAATTTGCATTTGATGATAAAAAACCACAGACCACTAGACTAGTTGTCCTTTGGAAATGCTCTGCAAACCACACTCTGACTTAAAGCAGCATTCAGCTTCTAATTATACCCTGGCCTGGCCAGATATGCCTTAAGAACAGCACTTGTGTCCCTGATGGAAACATTATGTGTGCTTTTGGGAAACCAGCAGAGCCCTACATATCATGGGGCCAGAAGAGGTCTTTCTGTCTGTGTGGTTCCCTTTTATTGGAAATTGAGCACTTATATATATTTTTTAAGTTGTATAAGCACTTTGCCTTTAATACAGAGAGCATGCATGAGTTCTCTGTCTCTCTGTCACTACAGCAATGCCAGCCAGAATGACCGCATTTTAATTTTCATCAAAAGCTTAAACACTACTAATGGTTATATAACAATCAAAGACACCAGATATTTCATAATATCCTAATGGACGTTTCAGAAATGTTTCAATAAATCACATTGGGAAGGATGGATGGAGGGTGGGGGTGGCCAGCATGACAATAGGTTATATTTACATACATCTGGGGAATGCAGTATCTGCAAAGTATGTTGTTAAGGGGAGTGATCCTTTTGACATACACTTGACAGATTATCTAGATGATGGATTAAATATATTTACATTTATTTATTTATATTCCTAAAAGCTTTCTATTTTAAGATCCTGGTCTTTTTACTCTTGATACTGTGACACTGTAACACAACATTACCACCTCAGCCCATTGAGAACAAGTTCTCATTTACAACTGTGACCTTGCCAAGATAAAGCATAATACAAATAGCATTACACCTTGAGAAAGATACATAATTGTAATGACAGAAAAACTCCATTACTACACCATTGGTGAAATTCAATGTTGATACTGAAGTAATAATAGCATTACTGCACAAGTATATCTGCTACTTAGTGTAAAGTGTTACAGACGTATCCGTTGTATATTTACTTTAACTCCCATGTTTATCTTCTTTGCTGTGATATACCTGTACATGATCAGAGCCCTATTCCCAACATGAATGATGCCATGGTTCAAATGTGCGTTTCAGTACACTATGCAGGGGAGACTGGTTGAAACAGAGATAACAGAGGAAAGAGACACTATTGTGGACCAAACTCATTGAATCGCTTGCACATAGCCATGGCCTCATTGTGAAAAAGAACTACAATACGTGAGTCAGAAAGCCAGATTCTACAATATTTACAATGGATGAACAGCAGGTGAGTTCTAGTAGCTCCATCAATTTTTTAAAGATAGTTACGTAAAAATAAAAAAAGAACCCATTAAGAAGAAAAAAGAAGACGCCTGAAATATCTGAAAGCTTTCCACAGGTAGTTTTTTTTTTACCTTACAGAAAATACCATAAATGAATGATGACAGTGAATGAACGCCCAATGCCAGGACAGTGGAACTCAAAGGTTAACGATAATTCAATTTAGAATATCCCCAAATGGTTCAAGTTTCATCATAACACATTTTTACCATTCACATCGACAGCATTGTCATCGTTTGAGATCAATGTATTTCACTTCCTTTTTCATTTCATCAGATTTTCCCACTACTGACAATCCAAGACCACAATATAACCAATCAACATTCTGCTGCTGGCTCAGTCTAATTCAATAAGTCTTGTGGTATCTTGTGTGTGTACATAGGACAAAAACACATTACCAGTCCATTAGCGTTTCAGGTTAGTCTCTAAGGCTGCGTTCACACAACCCAATTCTGATATTTAGTTTCACGAATTGGTCTTTTATCCAATCAGATCTGCTCTGAAAAAGATCTGATGTGAAAATATGTGATGTGATTGGTCAAAAGACCAATTAGTGGAAAAAATATAAGAATTAGGCTGCCTGTGTAAGCGCAGCTTTAGATGGTCTGTCTACAACCCAATGGATTGACAGGTTGCTGCTTGGACTGAAATTGTATTTTTATTTCTTTTTTATTTCACCTTTATTTAACCAGGTAGACCAGTTGAGAACAAGTTCTCATTTACAACTGCGACCTGGCCAAAATTGCAACAGTTCACACTTTGTGAATCTGAAGGGGTGTCCACATTGTTAAAAATCAGGTATTTCCACAGGCCATTAACTGTATGAAAAGGCCTCCAACGGCCATTTAAATTTTTTTAAACAATGGTTTAACTGCCTTGTTCAGGGGCAGAGCAACACATTTTTACCTTGTCAGCTCAGGGATTCAATCTTGCAACCTTTTGGTAACTAGTCCAATGCTCTAACCACTAGGCTACCTGCCGCTCCATTGCAGCTGAGCGGTATCATACTGCTTTCTCAGACCTGTCATATTTAACAGGGATTTTACACATTTCTAGGATGCCTGTTTTGAAAAACTTAGGAACACTTTCAAGTGTAAAAGCCAACAATTATAATGAATTTGCTACATAGAGACATAACATACAGCATAATTAGTCCCATAAGGAGAGTCATAAAGAGTCATAAATGCGTATAACTAGTAATAATGCATTATACCCTTAAAAGGCTTTATATAACCCGTAAAAGGCATTAGAAAAAAGGCATTAGAAGACAAAAAGGATCCATCAAATGCATTTTGGTGTGTCCTCATAGTGGTCTCTGACTGGAGGTCAAGTTGAATGTCATTGAAAAAATAGAAAGGTGTCATAATGTACTTTTCCAAAAACATAATTACAAAAAAACCGACTCATCTAGTTTTTCAAAAGTATCTGTAATCTTATTACAATATTTTTGCTTGTAACGTAACTGTAATAAGTTTACATGTGTGACGACCATCTCACTCTGTCTGCCGAATCCTTTCTCTCTGCTCTTGTTTTCCTTAATAGGATGTCGGGGGACGGACCTGGGAGGGTCTTCAGCGAAATGGGATACATGTGGGCTCGGGTGTGTCCCGGGGATAAATACACCTTTCCCCCATACATCGAGGAGACTCTCTCCACGCAGAGACACTGTTGTTTGGTGTTCATTTGTTTTGGCACCTTTCAACAACCCTCATTATCACCATCTATGCACGCATCCACTCACTCACACTACTGACTACACACCATTGTTACATGGATGTAGTTTACTTAATTTAATAAATATGTTTGTTATTTCTCTATCTCCACATTGTCTTCCTCTTTGTTACGAGCTATGAGCCAGTTCGTAACTCACTGTTAAAGTATAACTAAAAGGTTTTCTATGTCTGTTCTTTCGGGCACTCAGTGTAGTAAGTGTTTATAATATACTGAACAAAAATATAAACGCACATGCAACAATTTCAATGATTTTACTGTGTCACAGTTCATATAAGGAAATCAAATTAAATACATTCATTAGGCCCTAATCTATGGATTTCACATGACTGGGCAGGGGCGCAGACATGGCTGGGCCTGGGAAGGCATAGGCCCACCCACTGGGGAGCCAGGCCCAGCCAATCAGAATTATTTTTTCCCCAGAAAAGGGCTTTATTACAGACAGAAATAATCCTCAGTTTTATCAGCTGGTATCAGACGATCTCTCAGGTGAATAAGCTGGATGTGGAGGTCCTCGGCTGGCGTGGTTAGATGTGGTCTGCAGTTGTGAGGCCGGTCCGAAGTACTGCCAAATTCTCTAAAATGATATTGGAGGTGGCTTATAGTAGAGAAATGAACATTCAATTCCTTGGCAAAAGCTCTGGACATTCCTGCAGTCAACTTGAGACATCTGTGGCATTGTGTTGTGTGACAAAACTGCATAATGATCATGCTGTTTAATCAGCTTCTTAATATTCCACACCTGTCAGGTGGATGGATAATCTTGGCAAAGGAGCAATGCTCACTAACAGGGATGTAAACAAATTTGTGAACAAAATTTGAGAGAAATAAGCGTTTTGAATGGAAACACTTTACATGTTGCGTTTATATTTTTGTTCAGTATAGATTGTTCAGATACCATGTGTGGTCAGGTAGTTTTAACCAGAGGAAGGACACTATTGGACATTATGAAATATTAAGCTATTTTCCACCAGAGAGCATTAGGTCATGCTCCAGAGAAGATTTCAGATGAATGAACACACCCCTTACAGTACATTAAGGTTGATTTAATTCAAGCATGCTTTTTAAGTTCATATGTTTAAAAAAATCCTCAGAACGTGTGAGATGTTATCTTTGTTCATGCTTTTCAGAATTACATGGATTCCACACGTTCAAGAGTATAATTCAGGAAAGTAAAAATGTAAATATATTGGCATTACCACCATAACTGAGCTAGTACTAAAATGGCACCCAAAATTTTAATAAAATAGTCAGATTTTTGCACAAACAAAATGTTGTTGGTAATCTCAGTTTTTTTCCCCATAATGGAATTTGTTCTATGCACATTAGCAAATGTCTGTTTAGAATATTTGATAAGCGATAACCCATAAAAGCAACGGTGCAATGCCAACATGCCCATTATAGAGAAAATGAAATATTTTAACCATCTTAAACCTCCACAATCCTCACGACACCGCTTTATCAATCAAGATGTTTTGTCGGCATCTTTACCATCACCATCTCTTTCTCTGAATGGGCCAAGCGTATGGAACAATTCCTTGGAAGTGTTTATGCCCCAACTGTTGGATGAAAAATGGGGAATTGAGCAGTGAAAATTCTACTTAAATACAAATTTTTCACTGTCATCCAAGGGCACAAACTCCTGCAGAGCAGAGGAGCCGAGCAGGGCCAGGCATTTGTGTAAGGCCCCTAATTATGACTGCTTGCCTCGCTAATAAGCGACAGCTTCCCAAATTGGAGTATAATCAGCGTCTGCTTAATTATCCGAGGTGTCTCTTGTTCCCCAAACATCCCGCCCCTTTGATTAGCTTGTTAAAGGGTCTTTTGCAAGTGAACCTTGATGGGAAGGTCAAACGCAGCCTGGAGTGCTTACACAGGAGCTCTTTACCCACTAAAACTGAGGAGTCAAATCAAAGATGGTTTATTTATGTGAAAGCTCAAATTAAGAAAGAGCGCTTGGGTAGAAAGCTCAGCAGGATTTGAAGAAAAAATAGATATCTGGGGGTTAGAACTCAGTAATTGAACTATAAGCCAACTTTCTTAGCAGACTGCACAACCAAAAGCAGCTTGGAAAAAAATATACCAACTTGACATGACCTCCATTCTCATCTAGTTCTTGTTGTAATGGATGTAGCTATGAGTATAAACGTATAATCCTCATAGCCTACCTGTTGCTTTATTTGAAAAAGCTATGTGTATGAAACGGTAAGCAAAAACTTTGAATTTGGTCATATGTGGAAATGTGCCTTACTTCCTTTTATATTTTGTGTAACGTCAGTAGTCTAGTCAAGGAAGCATCATGCAAAATATATTGGTGCCCTCCACTCACCAAGACCATTGCCAAATAAGGCGCGCTGTCACCTGCTTTTATAGTAAGCCTTGAGGTGGTACCACCCAGCACATCCAGAAGGTAGTTTATTTCATACCGAACCCCTCCACTGAGAGGGGTACAGCTACATCACAATTTCAATGGTAGAGTTGAACCGCTAGGGGCAAAAAGAGCTAGATTTCTATTAAAATACCAAAATGTATCACCTTTGCAAAGGACTGTCAAAATGAAGACCAGAATTGACGTGTATCATTAGAAATAAGCCTATAATATTTGGTTTTCGATTCGTTTTGTTATTTTCATAAATGTTACTCTTTAAAGCTCCAATGCAGTATTTTTTATTAAATGTTTTAAATCATCACTGTATGCCTAATAAATCACTGTGTGTGTTAATTTCATGAAAATGACAAAAAAATATTTTTGATCCTTTATTTCCTTGAGTCTCCTTATGCAATTTAAATTCTCAGTCTGGGTGTGTTAATACAAATGTAAATATATTTACATACACAGCCCATTGGAAGATAGGATTTTCTAAACTCTAGAGCCTACCCCACTTACCCCTTCAAAATAGGAGAATACATATGCAAATAAAAAGATGATTGGTCAATGGTCAGAATAATCAGATCATATTATGATGTCATGCTGTGGGCCAAAAACTCCATCCCACCTGAGCAGGCTGAAATTCCACTCAAAATGTTTTAATAAAAGGGCATCAACATAATTTTCACAATTTCAGAGTGTTATTTTGACCTCATATTGTAGAAGTATCAGAAGAAAAAAAACTGGAAAACAAAGTTTTTGACTGCACTGCCCCTATAAAGTAGATTTTACTTTTCAAGCATGAGAGAAAAAGAAAAGTGTAAAAAAAACAACATTTCAGACATACCAGCTTCAATCAAACAGTAATGCTCAAACAATTTGAAGACTTCCATAAATCTTCATTGGAGAATTTCTTCTCAAAGGCCAGAAAACTGAGTGCAATGCCTGTCATGTTTTGGCTTGATTGCAATACTTTATTTTCAAGTGACAATCACACAGCATTGCAGCCAGTCATTGAAACATATGAAGCCTCCCACTGCCCGGGATAAATGAGACCCAGTGTTTTCCTACAACATCACTGAAATTATGTTTTTCAGTGAGTTGCTCCCAACCATTACATTTACAGTGCATTCGGAAATTATTCAGACCCCTTGACCTTTTCCACATTTTGTTAGGTTAAAGCCGTATTCTAAAATGGATTAAATGTTTGTTTTTTCCTCAACAATCTACCTACAACAGCCCATAATGACAAAGCAAAAATGTATTTATTAAAAATGAAAACAGAATTATCCCATTTAGATAAATATTCAGATCCTTTATTCAGATTTAGTTGAAGAACCTTTGGCAGTGATTACAGCCTCAAGTATTCTTGGGTATGACGCTACAAGTTTGGCACACCTGTATTTGGGGAGTTTCTCCTATTCTTCTCTGCAGATCCTCTCAAGCTCTGTCAGGTTAGATGGGGAGAGTTAAGAGCACAGTTATTTTCAGTTCTCTCCAGAGATGTTTGATCAGGTTCAAGTCCGGGCTCTGGCTGGGCCACTCAAGGACATTCAGAGGCTCTGCATTGTCTTGGCTGTGTGCTTAGGGTCATTGTCCTGTTGGAAGGTGAACCTTCGCCCCAGTCTGAGGTCGTAAGCACTCTGAAGCAGAGGATCTCAAGGGTCTCTCTATACTATTCTCTGTTATTCAAATCAAATCAAATTTTATTGGTCACATACACATGGTTAGTAGATGTTAATACGAGTGCTTCTAGTTCCGACAGTGCAGTAATATCTAACAATTCCCCAACAACTACCTAATACACACAAACCTAAAGGGGTGAATGAGAATATGTACATATAAATATATGGATGAAAGATGGCCAAGCGGCATAGGCAAGGTAAAATAGATGGTATAAAATACAGTATATACATATGATATGAGTAATGTAAGATATGTAAACACTATTAAAGTGGCATTATTTAAAGTGGCATTGTTTAAAATGACTAGTGATCCAGTCCCTGCAGCTGAAAAACATCCCCACAGCATGATGTTGCCACCATCATGCATCACCGTAGGGATTAGAGGTCGACCGATTATGATTTTTCAAAGCCGATACCGATTATTGGAGGACCCAAAAAAGCCGATACCGATTAATCGGACGATTTTTATTTATTTATTTGTAATAATGACAATTACAACAATACTGAATGAACACTTATTTTAACTTAATATAATACATCAATGAAATCAATTTAGCCTCAAATAAATAATGAAACATGTTCAATTTGGTTTGAATAATGCAAAAACAAAGTGTTGGAGAAGAAAGTAAAAGTGCAATATGTGCCATGTAAGAAAGCTAACGTTTAAGTTCCTTGCTCAGAACATGAGAACATATGAAAGCTGGTGGTTCATTTTAACATGAGTCTTCAATATTCCCAGGTAAAAAGTTTTAGGTTGTAGTTATTATAGGAATTATAGGACTATTTCTCTATACGATTTGTATTTCATATACCTTTGACTATTAGGATGTTCTTATAGGCACTTTAGTATTGCCAGTGTAACAGTGTAACAGTATAGCTTCCATCCCTCTCCTGGGCTACCTGGGCTCGAACCAGGAACACATCGACAACAGCCACCCTCGAAGCAGCGTTACCCATGCAGAGCAAGGGGAACAACTACTCCAAGTCTCAGAGTGAGTGACGTTTGAAACGCTATTAGCGCGCACCCCGCTAACCAGCTAGCCATTTCACATCGGTTGCACCAGCCTAATCTCGGGGGTTGATAGGCTTTAAGTCATAAACAGCGCAATGCTTGAAGCATTGCGAAGAGCTGCTGGCAAAACGCACGAAAGTGCTGTTTGAATGAATGCTTATGAGCCTGCTGGTGCCAACCATCGCTCAGTCAGACTGCTCTATCAAATCATAGACTTAATTATAACATAATAACACACATTAATACGAGTCTTAACTCATTAATATGGTCGAATCCGGAAACTATAATTTAGAAAACAAGACGTTTATTCTTTCAGTAAAATACAGAACCGTTCCGTGTTTTATCTAACAGATGGCATCCATAAGTCTACATATTGCTGTTACACTGCACAACCTTCAATGTTATGTCATAATTATGTACAATTTTGCAATGAGCCAGGTGGCCCAAACTGTTGCATATACCCATATACCCTGCGCAATGAAAGCAAGAGAAGTGACACAATTTCACCTGGTTAATATTGCCTGCTAACCTTTCTTTTAGATAAATATGCAGGTTTCAAAATATATACTTCTGTGTATTGATTTTAAGAAAGGCATTGATGTTTATGATTAGGTACAAGTTGGAGCAACGACAGTCCTTCTTCGCGAATGCGCACCGCATCGATTAAATACAACGCAGGACACGCTAGATAAACTAGTAATATCATCAACCATGTGTAGTTATAACTAGTGATTATGATTGATTGATTGGTTTTTATAAGATAAGTTTAATGCTAGCTAGCAGCTTACCTTGGCTTCTTACTGCATTCACGTAACAGGCAAGCTCCTCGTGAGGCAGGTGGTTAGAGCATTGGACTAGTTAACTGTAAGGTTGCAAGATTGAATCCCTGAGCTGACAAGGTAAAAAATCTGTCGTTCGGCCCCTGAACAACGCAGTTAACCCACCGTTCCTAGGCCGTCATTGAAAATAAGAATGTGTTCTTAACTGACTTGCCTCATTAAATAAAGTTGTAATAAAAATATTAAAAATCGTCAAAATCGGCATCCAAAAATAACCATTTCCGATTGTTATGAAAACTTGAAATCGGCCCTAATTAATCTGCGATTCCGATTAATCGGTCGACCTCTAGTAGGGATGGTGCCAGGTTTCCTCCAGACGTGACACTTGGCATTCAGGCCAAAGAGTTCAATCTTGGTTTCATCAGACCTGTGAGTCTTGTTTCTCATGGTCTGAGAGTCCTTTAGGTGCCTTTTGGCAAACTCCAAGCGGGCTGTCAAGTGCCTTTTACTGAGGAGTGGCTTCCGTCTGCCCACTCTACCATAAAGGCCTGATTGGTGGAGTGCTGCAGAGATGGTTGTCCTTCTGGAAGGTTCTCCCATCACCACAGAGGAACTCTTGAGCTCTGTCAGAGTGACAATTGGGTTCTTGGTCACCTCCCTGTCCAAGTCCCTTCTCCCCTGATTGCTCAGTTTGACCGGGCGGCCAGCTCTGGGAAGAGTCTTGGTGGTTCTAAACTCCTTCAATTTAAGAATGATGGAGGCCACTGTGTTCTTGGGGACCTTCAATGCTGCAGAAATGTTTTGGTACACTTCCCCAGATCTGTGTCTCAACACAATCCTGTCTCGGAGCTCTATGGACAATTCCTTCCTGTTTCTTTCTCTGACATGTCATATCTAAATCATGTCCAATCAATTGAAGTTACCACAGGTGGACTTCCATCAAGTTGTAAAAATATCTCAAGGATGATCAATGGAAACATGATGCACCTGAGCTCAATTTTGAGTCTCATAGTAAAGGGTATGAATACTTATGTAAATAAGGTATTTATGTTTTCACTTTGTCATTATGAGGTATTGTGTGTAGATTTATGAGGAAAAAACAAAAATGTAATCAACTTTAGAATAAGGCTGTAACGTAACAAAATGTGGAAAAAGTCAAGGGGTCTGAATACTTTCCCGAATGCACTGAATATCTCCACATCTCTTTTCAAACCTATGTGCTTCACAAGTGGTTGCTCTCTTCGATTGCTCTCTTCATTGTCAATGGGTTAATGTGTCTTCCACAAAGAGAAGGAGCACTTCAAGTTCTGTTTTGACCTTTTTTCATGTATTGTTCATTTTGTCATGACGAAAAATACTCGTCAACAACCTACTTTTCCTGACTTAAACTATGACGATAATGAGATGAGATTCCGTGGAAAAACTATTACAAATGACTTTTTTTAGACTGCGAAAATGTGACAAGACAAGAATTCCATGCGAGTCTAATGGACAGTTCATTTCACGTGAAGCTCCTTTTCATCTGTTTTGTCCAATCCTAAGCATGCATGCAGAATATTTCATACTTCTGGCATTTTTGCAAAGCTCAAATTCTCCCCTTTTCAAGGAAACCACTGTTATTTACCCCCCCCCCCCCCCCCCCCCCCCTTGACGGCTATGATGGGGATTAAGTCTTTGTAGCCTATATGGTTAATTATGGCTGTCATTGGTTACAATCTGCCACAATATCAATGTTGCCAGTTAATGTATATGATGGGATAGTAGGTTAGAGGTAGAGGTAGCCTGAATATTTCATATTTAATAGTATGTGACTAAAATGGCTGTGACTAAAACTAGACAAAACAAACAGAGGATGAAATCACTCAAATGTGACTAAGACTAAATTGCATTTTAAAGTTAAAACTAAGACGAAAACAAAAATAGCTTCCAAAATTAACACTGATGCAATGCACCATCCACATCATTCATATTGTGAACACAATGCTATGTAAGTACCATTTTACTCAAGAAATTACAATATATTCCCTAGACAAAAACATGGATCATCAGCCTGTGAGCTTAGCAACAGCTTGTATATTTCCTTTTCACTTTGGATCATGTGCTAAATGCAATTGCGCTACTGCAGCAATCCAGGCAAGGCCTCTCACTGTTATCTTAATTTGAATTGGCTTGGATCTGTAATGTGCTGTTCTTACTCTTTGCTGGAAAATCTGGGAGCTGTGAACTGCATACTTACTAACCCATAAACCCCAGAGGTTCGCAATGAAACTAATAAAGGTCCTTTTAAGAAATGCTCCCTCCTCTCTGCATATAAGCCATGTGCCAGCCAAGGAAAGCGGGTTAGACCTGCCCAAAACTAGAGCTGCCTTCAAATCACATCAACAACAACTGGATCAGAACTGAGGAGAATTCCTAGTAACCACAGATCTCAGGTGCTGCATTGATCTGAGAAATGGATTCTGTGAAAGCCCATTTGATGTTGTGACGAGGGCTGGGGGTGGGAGGCTATGTCATAATATGTCATAGGTTCTCCTATGTGTTTGAAATGTTATCCCTTGCGCTGCCGGTGGGGGAGGGCGTTGCAGGACTTTATGTCAATGTGGAAGGCAGCAACATGGCTAAGAACACGCAATTGAGGTACCCTGGGAGTTATGGAATGCACACCACATGGAATTCTAGAAATCTATCGCAGCATTTTCATCCAGTAGCTAGGTAGAGGGAAGAAGAGCCCCACAGGACAAGACATTAGCTTAGTGATTATTAACAACTCATCAAACATGGTTTATTTCATGGTCTAATACAAAATGTAATATTGTTTTGTTTCATGTTGTAAAACAAAATAACACTGTTCATAGGCATCTTCGAAACAATTTACGATCAATTAATCCTGGATCATGAAGACAGGATATCTAGGATATCTAATATTGGGTGGCAGGTTACCTAGCGGTTAAGCGAGTTGGATTCGGTTACTGGCCCCACTGGTTCGAATACCCAAGTTGATTATGTGAACATTTGGTTGATGTGCCCTTGAGCAAGGCACTTAACCTTTGCTCCTGTAAGTCACTCCGGATAAGAATGTCTGCTAAATGACACAAATATTCACATTGAAAGAGTGATAATTCCTACAAGTTAGTTAAACCATTGACACACACATTTACAGCTTCAGAGATAACCAGCCCCACATATACATTTTGTCTCTTGTTATTCTTTTGAAACACGGCAACTGCCCATGTGACAAAACCACTCTTTTCATTTCTTTACCTATTTATTTCTATACCTCCAATAGGTTGTCTGTACAAAAGACCAGTCCAGTCATATTCACTATATACCTGTTCACATACTCCTGGCTCTTCATACAGGTATTAATAAAGATGGTGGCCCTTCCTGGGCTTTAAATTCATGATGTTCAAACTATGATTTGGGTATTAACTTCTTAAAATGCACCTATGCAGCGTGCTATGATTTTGGGAATGTTGAATATTAGAACAGGGATGATTTAACATAATTATGTGCAATGCAGTCAGTGGTGTTGGAAATACAAGACAATGTGGGAGCAGTTTTGTGACCTTACTTTCTGGTAGGTAAACACCATCAGCACTATTCTTTCTGTACTGGTTTCAGCAACAACATTTCTCCAAAATGTACTGTAATAAAATATATGAATTTAGTCAGTTACCCAAAATATGGTATGGTGCCATGAGTAATCCTGTCAAGAAATGTCAATAAATATACTGTAAAAATGGTCCCTTCAAAACCCCAAATAACAGGTTTATCTTTGCTAGAAAGATTATTAGAGAGACCCTCCAAAAGTACTACGGCAAAGAGAGAGACATCATTAAAATATCTGTGTTAGTGGTGTAACTTTTTCAGTGGGGTGTAAAAGTGGCATTGAGTTACTCACACTCCTGCATTCTTTAAATGGAAAAGTTGAGAAAAAAAGAGAAGGTCAAGGGAAGTCAAGAAAACAAGCTCTTTCCTGAGTCAAACACAGCCATGGTATAACCTTACCATGCCAAGGAAACTGAAGACTTGACTATTAACAGGTCTGTTATGAGACTGAGTCAGGGGCCTTCTCAAAAGCCCTGCTATGTGTGAGTCAACATAAAAAACAACAATTGTGTGAGAGCTGAGGATACATTTCTTAATAAAGAATTACAAACATTAAAGGAAAATGCAACTCATTTGCAAAACGCATCATGCTGTGACACTTTCTGTACTTTGCTAATTATATTTCTTGAAAACTTGATAGCTGACTGAAATCAATTCGAGACTGAATCAACAGTGGAGTAATGAAACAAACACCAAGAATTTCCCTTTAAGAAAAGGAATGAACAGTAAAAAAATATATATATTTTTTTGTTATCTAAGATGTTTTGTATAACCATGTCTAAGGAGTGCTTAACCCCATAAAAGTGTACTTGTGTGTGA
Source organism: Oncorhynchus mykiss (assembly GCF_057628025.1). Taxonomy (NCBI): domain Eukaryota; kingdom Metazoa; phylum Chordata; class Actinopteri; order Salmoniformes; family Salmonidae; genus Oncorhynchus; species Oncorhynchus mykiss. Next base: position 74,130,904 of record NC_143029.1, read on the forward strand.
GGAATCTAAAGTTCATCCCAGGAATCACATAAACTCGCGTTTCCAAGAGACCAGGCAATGACGACTGTGGGTGACTTTCTCACACCTATAAGAAATGTCCTCCTCTCCAACCCAAGAATGGGCCTTCAATCTTACAGTAAGATCTTCATAAACACTGTATGCTTCTAATCTGTCAACAACTAACTCTCAATACATACAATCACTTTTAGGCAAGCACCCAATGATGATCACACAATTTCAGCTATAAATATTTATTAATTATTTATAAACTTTATGTTGACTAATAATTAACATTTACCCTTAAAGGGGCAATCAGCAGTTACTACATACATTTTTGGACTAATAAATAAGAATATGTGCCCATTGATTCTTGAATAATATAACTTATAAATGCCTGATAAGCTTTGTTCAACTGTCGTACCCTATCAGAACCCCAAATATTAGCTGGTTTTACTACAACTTTTGTAAACGAATAAAATCTGAACAAAAACAATGCAGCCTCAAAACATGGTTAAAACTATACTTTTTATATCATTGTGTAGTGTACAGTAATAATATTTGATATGTGTATATACAGTATATCTACTTCACATGTGACTCGTACTAAGACTTTTATTTATTTACCTTTATTTAACTAGGCAAGTCAGTTAAGAACAAATTCTTATTTTCAATGACGGCCTAGGAACAGTGGGTTAACTGCCTGTTCAGGGGCAGAACGACAGATTTGTACCTTGTCAGCTCGGGGGTTAGGGTTAGGGTTGCTAGTCCAACGCTCTAACCACTAGGCTACCCTGCCGCCCCAGACTAAGCAATTAGCCTATTAGCGTATTAAAATGTTTATCTGACTCCATAAATATAATCAGCAATATGCAGAAACATTATAGTTGAGTTACAGTAATAGGCCATCAAGAAATGTCTGAGAGTGGAATTGTAAATACAAGTCTATTTAATTACTTTGTAAGAATGAATGGATTCACATACAAGGCATGAAGATTAAGTTACAAGCATTAAAGGGATAATCCACCCACAGAAATAAAAATCATGAAACTCCTGTCAATTTGTTGAAAGCCTATGTTCTATCTCTGGGTAAAAAAAAATCCCCATGGTTTAACTTCTAAGTGGTCCGCCTGTGAAAATCAGGAAATTGTGTAGAAACTACATAATTCTTGAAACTGGAGAGAGGGGATTACAAACTATCGCATTTCATAACGCTTTAAAAACAATGACCTGCATTCCAGATTGTCAAATCAGCCAATATGGATGGCCATAAATGTTTAAAACACATCCATCAGTTTATATCGTCATTACAAAGCATAGACTTCCCGTAGATGTGCTCAATTTAAACAGTGTCCCAAATTATTAACCTCTGTTCCTACTTCAAGAACCATGACGCAATTTGCCGTGTCTGTAGGAAACAGAGCTATTACAGGAGGAGATAGGAGGAATCTCATTGCGCAATGAATGGAGAAACGCCCCACCCAACTGACTGTCGACCAATCGCATTCATGTTGTCATGCTTGCATCATGCAGTTGCTAAGCTAATCATCATACAATCCGATTCAAATGGAGTTCACATGTCCTCAAAACTGTCTCTGTGTGAAAGCAACATAATGCTGCTCTCGGTAGAGAAAAACTGCAAGACTCTTGAATTGATAGCGCAGTTTGTTTAGAGATTTTACAGCTAGATTTTTCCTTCACATGCTGATATTAACTTTGGGATTATTGTATGTAGCTATGTTTTCTAGCTAGCCGAAATAAAGAACATTGCATTTACGTTTTAGTAATTTAACAGAGGCTCTTATCCAGAACAACTTGCACTAGTGAGAGCATACATTTTCATACCCTGTGGGAATCAAATCAAAATCAAATCAAATTTTATTTGTCACATACACATGGTTAGCAGATGTTAATGCGGGTGTAGCGAAATGCTTGTGCTTCTAGTTCCGACAATGCAGTAATAACCAACAAGTAATCTAGCTAACAATTCCAAAAACTACTACCTTATACACACAAGTGTAAAGGGATAAAGAATATGTACATAAAGATATATGAATGAGTGATGGTACAGAGCGGCATAGGCAAGATACAGAAGATGGTATTGAGTACAGTATATACATATGAGATGAGTATGTAAACAAAGTGGCATAGTTAAAGTGGCTAGTGATACATGTATTACATAAAGATGCAGTAGATGATAGAGTACAGTATATATGTATACATATGAGATGAATAATGTAGGGTATGTAAACATTATATTAGGTAGCATTGTTTAAAGTGGCTAGTGATATATTTTACATAATTTCCCATCAATTCCTATTATTAAAGTGGCTGGAGTTGAGTCAGTGTGTTGGCAGCAGCCACTCAATGTTAGTGGTGGCTGTTTAACAGTCTGATGGCCTTGAGATAGAAGCTCTCGGTCCCAGCTTTGATGCACCTGTACTGACCTCGCCTTCTGGATGATAGCGGGGTGAACAGGCAGTGGTTCGGGTGGTTGTTGTCCTTGATGATCTTTGTGGCCTTCCTGTGACATCGGGTGGTGTAGGTGTCCTGGAGGGCAGGTAGTTTGCCCCCGGTGATGCGTTGTGCAGACCTCACTACCCTCTGGAGAGCCTTACGGTTGTGGGCGGAGCAGTTGCCGTACCAGTCGGTGATACAGCCCGACAGGATGCTCTCGATTGTGCATCTGTATAAGTTTGTGAGTGCTTTTGGTGACAAGCCGAATTTCTTCAGCCTCCTGAGGTTGAAGAGGCGTTGCTGCGCCTTCTTCACGATGCTGTCTGTGTGGGTGGACCAATTCAGTTTGTCTGTGATGTGTACGCCGAGGAACATAAAACTTACTACCCTCTCCACTACTGTTCCATCGATCAAATCCACAACCCTGGTGTTGCAATCGACATGCTCTACCAACTGAGCAATATGGGACCATTGCATTTGGGGGAATAAGTAGACTTGAGCTGCAACAGATTTCACAAAAAAAATGCAAGTTTCTACCAATCTTGTTATCACAACAAAATTATACATTTGTTCACAAAAAAATATTGTTCTCACATATTATTGTTATTTAACAGTGTTTACACTGTTAATAACATGATTTAGTGGTTTAGGGTGGATTACCCCTTTAACAAGCATTACAAGGCATTATTTCAAGCATATACAGTGGGGAGAACAAGTATTTGATACACTGCCGATTTTGCAGGTTTTCCTACTTACAAAGCATGTAGAGGTCTGCGATTTTTATCATAGGTACACTTCAACTGTGAGAGACGGAATATAAAACAAAAATCCAGAGAATCACATTGTATGATTTTTAAGTAATTCATTTGCATTTTATTGCATGACATAAGTATTTGATCACCTACCAACCAGTAAGAATTCCGGCTCTCACAGACTTGTTAGTTTTTCTTTAAGAAGCCCTCCTGTTCTCCACTCATTACCTGTATTAACTGCACCTGTTTGAACTCATTACCTGTATAAAAGACACCTGTCCACACACTCAATCAAACAGACTCCAACCTCTCCACAATGGCCAAGACCAGGGAGCCGTGTAAGGACATTGGGGATAAAATTGTAGACCTGCACAAGGCTGGGATGGGCTACAGGACAATAGGCAAGCAGCTTGGTGAGAAGGCAACAATTGTTGGGGCAATTATTAGAAAATGGAAGAAGTTAAAGATGACGGTCAATCACCCTCGGTCTGGGACTCCATGCAAGATCTCACCTCGTGGGGCATCAATGATCATGAGGAAGGTGAGGGATCAGCCCAGAACTACACGGCAGGACCTGGTCAATGACCTGAAGAGAGCTGGGACCACAGTCTCAAAGAAAACCATTAGTAACACTCTACGCCGTCATGGATTAAAATCCTGCAGCACATGTAAGGTGCCCCTGCTCAAGCCAGCACATGTCCAGGCCCGTCTGAAGTTTGCCAATGACCATCTGCATGATCCAGAGGAGGAATGGGAGAAGGTCATGTGGTCTGATGAGAAAAAAAAATAGCTTTTTGGTCTAAACTCCACTCGCCGTGTTTGGTGGAAGAAGAAGGATGAGTACAACACCAAGAACACCATCCCAACCGTGAAACATGGAGGTGGAAACATCATTCTTTGGGGATGCTTTTCTGCAAAGGGGACAGGACGACTGCACCGTATTGAGGGGAGGATGGATGGGGCCATGTATTGTGAGATCTTGGCCAACAACCTCCTTCCCTCAGTAAGAGCATTGAAGATGGGTCGTGGCTGGGTCTTCCAGCATGACAACGACCCGAAACGCACAGCCAGGGCAACTAAGGAGTGGCTCCGTAAGAAGCATCTCAAGGTCCTGGAGTGGCCTAGCCAGTCTCCAGACCTGAACCCAATAGAAAATCTTTGGAGGGAGCTGAAAGTCCGTATTGCCCAGCGACAGCCCCGAAACCTGAAGGATCCGGAGAAGGTCTGTATGGAGGAGTGGGCCAAAATCCCTGCTGCAGTGTGTGCAAAACTTGTCAAGAACTACAGGAAACATATGATGTCTGTAATTGCAAACAAAGGTTTCTGTACCAAATATTAAGTTCTGCTTCTCTGATGTATCAAATACTTATGTCATGCAATAAAATGCAAATTAATTACTTAAAAATCATACAATGTGATTTTCTGGATTTTTTTTAGATTCCGTCTCTCACAGTTAAAGTGTACCTATGATAAAAATTACAGACCTCTACATGCTTTGTAAGATGGAAAACCTGCAAAATCGGCAGTGTATCAAATACTTGTTCTACCCACTGTAGATTAGGGATGCACGATACATCAGTGAACTTATCGGAATCGGCCGATATTCGCTAAAAATGCCAACAGCGGTATCTGCCCGATGTCTAGTTTAACGCCGATGTGCAAAACCGTTGTCAAAGCTGACATGCATACCTATATAACGTAGGTACATGATGTAATGACGCCGCGTGAAATGTTGCGCTACACGTGCAACACAGCATTCCTAACCTAGCCTACAATGTCTGCTGTGTGGATCAAGCAGTCAACAAGTCGAGCAGTCATTTCAAAGAGTAAGAACATTTCAGCGAGACAACTCAAAGGCGAAATCCATTAATGCCAAGATAATGGAATTCATTGCCCTTGACAATCAACCGTTCTCTGTCGTGGGTGATGTTGGCTTTCACGACTGGTCGAGCCCCAGTACATACTAACGTTACCAACTGCGCTATTTTTCAGTTGTTGCCCTACCGGAGTTATACAGTAATATAGTCACTGCTATTAGCTTCATGACATACTATGGAATGCCTTTGGGTCTTTGCGTGTCAAAAAAAATACATGTCAAATAACACTATTTGACAATAACATTATTTGACGCGTTAAATAAGCTTTTAATTTGACACGTCAAATAACACAGTTCTATTATAGAATGTTGTGTGTTCTGAATTTGCACGTACAAGCCAAGTGTCACCACTACTATCAGTAGCACTATCAAAGCTGTACAAAAAAGTCTGCAAACAAGCTAACACCGGCCACGAACGATGTGTTAACAATACCACGTTGGTAATGAAGCATTATTTGTTCAACGGCAACTTCTGGGGTAGTTAGCTAGCTTTAGCTTGGTACCTAGCTGGCACCAATAAAACCAGCCTGAAAATAATAACCAGTAGAAACTGCAGTCATTTTCATTATTCTTCGCAATGATTTAGTAATCCTTGTGAGTAAGTATTGGCTAGGTAGCCACTTGTTGCTCGCCTATTGAAATTGAACTTCAGTTCATGAAAATAAAAAGCTAGCCAGCTACTTAACTCTGTTCCCCATAGCTAATGTTATAAGCAGTCAGCTAGCTTCATCTGGCTAGTGAGGCTCGACCTGACCGTTGTTATGTGTTGTGAAGCTAGCCACAATAAGGATTAGGCACAATAGTGGAATTTGCAGTTTGCCTTCAAAATTTAAGAACCTATTTGAAAGTAACACGACGTGCCATTTGAACACAGGAGTGATGGTTGCTGATAATGGGCCTCTGAACGCCTATGTAGATATTCCATAAAAAATATGCAGTTTCCAGCTACAATAGTAATTTACAACATTAACAATGTCTACACTGTATTTCTGATCAATTTTATGTTATTTTAATGGACAAAAATATTTGCTTTTCTTTCAAAAACAAGGACATTTCTAAGTGACCCCAAACTTTTGAAAGGTAGTGTAAATGCCATCAAAATATATTTTTGGTCAGTGTGGTGTGTGTGTGTAACCTTTATTTAACTAGGCAAGTCAGTGAAGAACAAATTCTTATTTACAACTATAGCCTACCCCGGACGACGCTGGGCCAATTGTGCGCTGCCCTATGGGACTCCCAATCACGGCCGGATGTGATACAGCCTGGATTCAAACCAGAGACTGTAGTGACGCCTCTTGCACTGAGATGCAGTGCCTTAGACCTCTGTGTCCATGTGTATGTTAACTATTTAACTGTACTAGAATGCTTAAAAGGCCATTAAAATTTCGGCCATTAAATATCGGTTATCGGTATCAGGTCTTTTTGGCAAGGAAAATATTGGATACGGTATCGGTCAAAAATGCCATATCGGTGCATCACTAATATAGACTCTACGGTTAATTTACAGGATAAGAGAGAGAACAAAGGCATTTCATTCCATTTATAACATCTGAAGGTGTAACCTTTTAACCAAAAACCAACCACAATTGACCAATCAAACAATACCAAGTTTACAGAGTAACCTGTAAACGTTTTACAGAATGTTACAGCATCTAGGTGCTTGTGTGGGGATGAGACCAGTGTACATAAGACAGAATTCCTGAGAAGACCATAAAACCTTTTTGCATAATAGAGTAATTGAGAATTCACCCTGTATTACAAGTAACCACGGAGATCATACATCCTTAAAGATAGCATCAGAGTTATCCTCAGTGAACAAGTTTTAGATAGATATCAAACATGGATACTATAGCATTATTCGGTCACAATAGTCAGTCCTCTGGATACTGTAACAGAGTGATACATTTTGGCCCCTCAGAGGGGGAAGGGCTGACTAGTCGTTGGGCATTGTCCTTTTTTTCCTGAATCATTTTCAATGCAGCTCCAGGTGACAGAGAATACATAAATTAGGGCCGAACCTATAATGGATGGTCAGTACTTGCATCCACAGCTCTGTTTATGAATTTGAGAGTGGTTACATTTCTCCACCTTTATTGCTTCTATTGCACCATTAAAGACATAATATGTTAGGCTGTGTGGTTGTGAATTAAGTGTTTAGTGTCACATCCATTAAATCAATCAATCAATCTACCGATACAGATTATTGGAGGACCAAAAAAAGCTGATACCGATTAATCGGGCAATTTTTAAAAAATATATTTGTAATAATGACAATTACAGCAATACTGAATGAACAATGTACACTTTTATTTTAACTTAATATAATAAAAAAATGCACTCAACCGTTCCGTATTTTATCGAACGGGTGGCAACCATAAGTCTAAATATTGCTGTTCCATTGCACAACCTTCAATGTTGTGTCATAATTATGTAAAAATCTGGCAAGTTAATTAAGAAATGGTCTTCACACAGTTCGCAACGAGCCAGGCGGCCCAAACTGCGGCATATACCCTGACTCGGCTTGCACTGAAAGCAAGATAAGTGACACAATTTCCCTAGTAATATTGCCTGCTATCATGAATTTCTTTTAACGAAATATGCAAGTTTAAAAAAATATGCTTGTGTATTAATTTTATGAAAGGCATTGATGTTTATGGTTGGGTACATTGGTGCAACGATTGTGCTTTTTCACGAATGCACTTTTGTTAAATCATCACCCGTTTTGCGAAGTTGAAGCAGGCTGTGATTCAATGATAAATTAACGGGCACTGCATTGACTATATGCAACACAGGACAAGCTAGTTAAACTAGTAATATCATCAACCATGTGTAGCTAACTAGTGATTATGTTAAGATTGATTGTTTTTTACGAGATAAGTTTAATGCTAGCTAGCAACTTACCTTGGTTCCTTGCAGCCACCAGGTCCTTTTGATGCTGCACTCACGTAAACAGGTGGTCAGCCTGCCACGCAGTCTTCTTGTGGATTGCAATGTAATCGGACATAATAGGCATCCAAAAATGCAGATTACCGATTGTTATGAAAACTTGAAATCGGACCTAATTAATCGGCCATGCCGATTAAATCAATCAATCCAATGTATTTTGTAAAGCCATTTTTACATCAGTAAAATTGTCACAAAGTGCTATACAGATACAGATTGAAGACTACTTCGTTACCTCCTGTCCTCTTCACTTTGTCAGCACACACACACGCACACACACACGCACACACGCACACACACACACATTTGTGTGCCAGCCAGGGCAGTCTCTAGTACACTTATTATATAATCTTACATTCAGGAAAATGTTTTTTCTATAATTCACAACATAATTATGGGGTGGCAGGTAGCCTAGTGGTTAGAGCGTTAGGCCAGTAACTGAAAGGTTGCTAAATCTGTCGTTCTGCCCCTGTTCCTAGGTCGTCATTGTAAATAAGAATTTGTTCTTAACTGACTTGCCTAGTTAAATAAAGATAAAAAATAACCCTGTATGATGACAGAGAACTAAAGAAAAGCACAAAGCACTAGCTCTCTAGAGAACCCTTTAAAAAAAACTTTCCACGGCGGGATCTACCTGGAACCAAAAATGGTCTCCTCTGTCTCAGTGACATCCATTGTCAACTCAGGGTTATCTAACAGGTTTCCTCAGAAATGCTCAAGTGCCAGCAAGGTTACCAGCTATCAATTTAAAAGTCTGATCGCAATCATCATTACCTTGAAATTAATGCACAAAATGGAAACGCCAGGTTCTAAACTGTCCACGGTGACTGTCTGATGACAATATACAAATGTATACAGAAAAGCCTAGCTATTCTTGTTGTGAATGTGCAGACAGTGATGCTATTATCAGTAGCATCCATAGAAACATGGTGCAACAGATTACCTAGTACTGTCCTAACATCGCCATCCTCTGTAGATCTCTAAAAGAATAGAGAGAGAACAACCAGGAAGTCTTACTACAGCAATTCCAGTAGAAATCAATCTGTGTACCTGTACTGATGCTGGTCAAAGGATGATCAGTGATGCATGATCATTACATGTATTAAGCTCTCTCCTCTCTGAGGAAGATATTTTCAAGGCACTTGAGATCTCCATTTGTGTTTTTTTGTCTGGGAGAAATCTTCTGACCAATTAAAATCATTTCCAAAACTACACTTTACGTGCACCTTAAAAGCTGACCTACAGTATACACATAATGATAAAGAGTGAAACAGCTATGAGACAATGATGTCTGTGTGGTGCACATCTGATGATACTGCATTACCTTCCTACTTCAGTTGAAAGGACAACAACCAATCCAGTACCAGATAATACTGTGGAACAATGTCTGTCCATCATACATCCGCTGCACAGTGAATCCCATTTCACCACTCAAGCACTCAAGTGTATTGTGTAACTTATTCCGAAAGGGTTAAATGTTGGCAACAACTTTTAACACAGCTTGTGTTTTAATATTCACCCAAAGCATCTAGGGATATGACATGCCTAGGGCTCTAAAACAGTAATAACAACATGGTTAGCGATAACATTCCACTCTATCGATCTCAGATATTGCTGTCCCCCACGATGAAATCGGGGAAGGGACTGTGGATCTATTTCCATCCGTCCGTCCGTTATTCACACGCGATATCTCAGACAGCAAACTTTTGTGCATGATGCATCTTGCCATAGAGATCCGTAACTTTTTTTAAATGACACTGATTGGCCCAAGGTGGGAGCTATAGTAATTCATTGAAATGTGTTAGTCATATCTCAAATGGCCCAAAAGGGTGGGGGGGAGGCTGCATCATTCACTGTTGCCTTGTTGATTATTAGACTAAACTGACCAAAAATATCAACGCTTCATGCAACAATTTCAAAGATTTTACTGAGTTACAGTTCATATAAGGAAATCAGTCAATTTATCTGTGACATTGTGTTGTGTGACAAAACTGCACATTTTAAAGTGACCTTTTATTGTCCCAAGCATAAGGGGCACCTGTGTAATAATCATGCTGTTTAATCAGCTTCTTGATATGCCACAACTCTCAGGTGGATGGATTATCTTGGCAAAGGAGAAATGCTCACTAACAGGGATGTAAACACATTTGTGCATAACATTTTAGAAAAATAAGCTTTTTGTGTATATGGAAAATGTCTGGGATCTTTTATTTCAGCTCATGAAACATGGGACCAACATTTTACATGTTGCGTTCACGTTTTTGTTCAGTGTAGAATCGAAAGACACACAAGCTAACATATTGGAACAATATTCCAAGCAGAGAAAATGGGTCTTTACTTAAGAGCTTAGGGGCTTAATAATACTTACAGTAATGTGGTCCAAACAGCATATTAGCAGGTACAAGCCAGGTGCTAATTGTTTTGACTAAATGGTCAGTGTGTTAGCAGGTACAAGCCAGGTGCTAATTGTTTTGACTAAACGCAGGTAGTAAGTAGATAATTGTACTTTTGTATCCTATCAGTGTTATCACCATTCAATTACTCTACAATTCAGTGGAGGCTGCTGAGGGAAGGACAACTCATAATAATGGCTGGAACAGAGGGAATGGAATGGCATCAAACACATGGAAACCCTGTGTGTGATGTATTTAATACCATTCCACTAATTCCGCTCCAGCCGTTAGCACAAAATGTTCCTCCCCAATTAAAGTGCCACCAACCTCCTGTGGTACACTTAACTAGGGGGAACAAACCCCTATTGTTAACTCACAGCTGTTCTTTTGACTTCATGGGAAATAATTGAGTGCCTTATGTGTTATTTTGTGAAATATACATGGTATATACACTGTGTTGTAAATAATAATTACATATCTATTGAAACAGCAAAAACAGTTAACTTGAGACACATTCAAAGTGTTCTCCAACAGACACTAACTGATGTCTCCTCAATTGCAACTGGCAGTGTGATAGGATGAGCATTGACCAGTTAAAATGTCTATGTACAAGTCTACAGTGGGGCAAAAAAGTATTTAGTCAGCCACCAATTGTGCAAGTTCTCGCACTTAAAAAGATGAGAGAGGCCTGTAATTTTCATCATAGGTACACTTCAACTATGACAGACAAAATGAGAAAAAAGATCCAGAAAATCACATTGTAGGATTTTTAATTTATTTATTTGCAAATTATGGTGGAAAATAAGTATTAGGTCACCTACAAACAAGCAAGATTTCTGGCTCTCACAGACCTGTAACTTCTTCTTTAAGAGGCTCCCCTGTCCTCCACTCGTTACCTGTATTAATGGCACCTGTTTGAACTTGTTATCAGTATAAAAGACACCTGTCCACAACCTCAAACAGTCACACTCCAAACTATGGCCAAGCACAAAGAGCTGTCAAAGGACACCAGAAACAAAATTGTAGACCTGCACCAGGCTTGGAAGACTGAATCTGCAATAGGTAAGCAGCTTGGTTTGAAGAAATCAACTGTGGGAACAATTATTAGGAAATGGAAGACATACAAGACCACTGATAATCTCCCTCGATCTGGGGCTCCACGCAAGATCTCACCCTGTGGGGTCAAAATGATCACAAGAACGGTGAGCAAAAATCCCAGAACCACACGGGGGGACCTAGTGAATGACCTGCAGAGAGCTGGGACCAAAGTAAGAAAGCCTACCATCAGTAACACACTACACCGCCAGGGACTCAAATCCTGCAGTGCCAGACGTGTCCCCCCACTAAAGCCAGTACATGTCCAGGCCCGTCTGAAGTTTGCTAGAGAGCATTTGGATGATCCAGAAGAAGATTGGGAGAATGTCATATGGTCAGATGAAACCAAAATATAACTTTTTGGTAAAAACTCATCCAAAGAACACCATACTTACTGTGAAGCATGGGGGTGGAAACATCATGCTTTGGGGCTGTTTTTCTGTAAAGGGACAAGGACGACTGACCCGTGTAAAGGAAATAATGAATGGGGCCATGTATCGTGAGATTTTGAGTGAAAACCTCCTTCCATCAGCAAGGGCATTGAAGACGAAACGTGGCTGGGTCTTTCAGCATGACAATGATCCCAAACACACCGCCCGGGCAACGAAGGAGTGGCTTCGTAAGAAGCATTTCAAGGTCCTGGAGTGGCCTAGCCAGTCTCCAGATCTCAACCCCATAGAAAATCTTTGGAGGGAGTTGAAAGTCTGTGTTGCCCAGCAACAGCCCCAAAACATCACTGCTCTAGAGGAGATATGCATGGAGGAATGGGCCAAAATACCAGCAACAGTGTGTGAAAACCTTGTGAAGACTTACAGAAAACGTTTGACCTCTGTCATTGCCAACAAAGGGTATATAACAAAGTATTGAGATAAACTTTTGTTATTGACCAAATACTTATTTTCCACCATATTTTCTCTCATTTTGTCTGTCATAGTTGAAGTGTACCTATGATGACAATTACAGGCCTCTCTCATCTTTTTAAGTGGGAGAACTTGCACAATCGGTGGCTGACTAAATACTTTTTGCCCCACTGTATATAAACATGTTTACCAGGGCTGGGAATTGGCATCACGATGCGATATTATCACAAATACTTAGGTGCCAATATGATCTGTATTGTGATTCTCACGATTCTTTATGTATTACGATTTGATACTGTGATTTTATTGCAATTCAATGTTCCAAACATATTGCTCACGATATGTCTGCTGCAGAGCGACAAGAGAGACCAATGAGAAAACACGTTTTGATCAGGCATGGAAATAAAAGTGCTGAAAACAAATTGGCCCCCTGTTTAAAAAGAGGTAGAGCCAACTAGCCCCAAATTAATGTTGCGATATTGTCAAAGTGATAATATACGATATATTGTAACAGTGTTTTTTCCCTGTCACTAGTGCTTACAATGAAGCTGCTTCTTGGATAAACATCTTGACTGAATCACATATCCTACATGGCTAACTTCTGTTTTACAGATACTTTATGTGTTTAACTCTCACTCTGGGAGGAAGACATGACACTTGCAAGTCATCAGACAGCCAAAACACAGTCATGAGGTAGGAATTAGATGGCGATGCACACCGACCGCGGTTACTGAAAGAAGCATTTCCTCTTAATAAATTCAATAACCCAGTGAGTCTGAGTCACTCAGTCTGATAACAGACAATCCTACCAGGCAGGCAGCAGTGTGTTGGCCATGTCTGTGAGTTGGCACTAAACTATTAGTGTCAAGGTTAATAAAAAGCAGAGAATGACAATGTAGGATCTTAATTTGATAACATTTTTGTTGAGAATGTTAACACATGGTTTTATTAACAGTACTGCACTTTTCTTGAAGCACATTTTCATCCAGCTAATACCCTAAACACCGATCAAGCAATATTATGGACAAAATGCTCAAATCCTCTTGCTGCAGGATACTTTTGCTATGACAATACTAATCAAATATGACCTACCACCTGGATTCGGTCCTATGTAATTTGAAATTGTGTTTTTAACATTGGGAAAAAGTAGAGACTCAGAGCTAGAAAACGAAATATATTTGCACAATAGTTGAGGAACAGTGGGAAAATAATTATGCTTTGAAAGTTGATAAACTTGTAACCCCACTTTTGAGAAAATTGCCCTTGAATGTTTTGGTACACCTACTGGAGAGTTATTCTTTGTCTACACCCATTCAGCATCGTTCACACCCTCTGAAGCCTTAGCCCCACCCATCTCTTTAAGCATTCACATGTGAGGCCATGTGCTAATAAGAGTGAATAGTGAGATAAAAATCAAAGATTTCAAGACTAAAAGTGGTAAAAGTAGTAGCCTACAGTAAGGAAAAACTCCATGTAAAAATACAATGTATCTAGTCCTTGGCCTATATCCTAATCTGACTTTGGTGCAGGTCATGTTGTTCTTTACATTATCGTCTCTGGTAAACACATACTATATCAAATAAAATCTAAATGTATTTGTCACATGCACAGGATATTTTATAACTATTAGATGACGCTTACCTGACACATTTTTCTAAATTAATGGGTCATGTGAAAGAAATGCTATAACCACCCTCCCAGCCACATCTAGCTAAGTGGATGGGTCACTATTGTCTAGACATGTACTGTACACACGTTCATGAAATACAATAGATGGTCGTAATCACCACCAGACACACTTGGCTAAATTGATGGCTCATGTAATCATCTGGCAAAGTATCTTGTTTAGACATGTAGCTAGCTGGCTAAACAATGAAGCGGCATAATCCCAACTCATACTACTACCAATGTAAACATTGTCATAGCTGTAGTATGAATCTGCAGGTAGCTAAAGCTAACCAACTAGGTTCAATGTTAGCAGGCTTACATTAGGCTCTAACTAGCAATCCAAATGGAGTTCTGATTAGAATAATATTACGACACAGATCATACACATGCTAGCTAACAGTACACTTTAACTTGCAATGAATATGACTTTCTGACATAATTAGAAACGTATAAAATCTGAAAATGTAGCTAGACTCTTACCCGTATACATGGATGAATGCTTCACAGCAGACTGGAACCATTTAACTCCGTTTTGTTTGTAGCTACGTCTTGTTTGGCCAGCGTTAAGTCAAGTCACTTTGGTTCACACTGACCGTGGTGTGTGCAGAAAGTAGCCCATCAGGGCATCAATGTTGATGAGAAAAGACGCAAAACTATTATGTTTCTCCATGGCTAATATTAAATTAAATCTTTCAAAAAACACCATGTTAGAAAGGACTATCAACATATATTGAGTAGCTCACGTTATAGACAGAAGCATGCTACATAGAAGACCAATCCAAACTCATCTCTCGGCATGTCCAGCCCATCCATTACCTCAGCTAATCATGGCTAGTGGTAAGGTTCCTGTCTTTTTCCATGGCTAAACCAACTAGGCTCCTAACTTAACAATTCTATTCGTATTTACAGATGGAATACAAGTTCGTTATTAAGGCACATGAAAGTTCACAAGTTCCAGAAGGCATTTCTACCAAAAAACGCATTTTGATCAACAACAACAAAAAATATATTGAAATGCCTCTCCTGTGAAGTAGTGTTGTGCGACATAGCTTCCTGAAACTGAAATTAAGATCCTTCCTCTGTACAGCAAGCACCATCAGTTTATATCAATGTACATTTTATTTTTTAAGTATTTCAAATGAAGTATAGCTTAATGGAAGGATACATACTAACTGACATAGGACTTAGACTTTCTTAATATAGTTATAGGTGTTAGATGTTAGTGCTTCATTACTCAGCCTACGTAAACTGGGGGACATCTACAGGTAACTGCTAAAATAAAGGAAACACCAACATAAAGCGTCTTAATCGGATGGTGGGCCACCATGAGCCAGAACAGCTTCAATGATCTTGACATAGATTTTACAAGTGTCTGGAACTCTATTGGAGGGATGTGACAACATTCTTCCAAGATAAATTCCATAATTTGGTATTTTGTTCAGGTTGGTGGAAAATGCTGCCTCAGGTGCCGCTCCAGAATCTCCCATAAGAGTTCAATTGGGTTGAGATCTGGTAACTGAGACGGCCATGGCATATGATTTACATCGTTTTCATGCTCATCAAACCATTCAGTGACCACTCATGCACTGCGGATGGGGGCATTGTCATCCTATGGTAGCCAAAATAATGGCCTGCCCAGCATTTTTATATATGACCCTAAGCATGATTGCTTAATTAACTGAAGAACCACGCCTGTGTGGAAGCACCTGCTTTCAATATACTGTGTATCCCTCACTTACTCAAGTCTTTCCATAATTATCTGGATATCATCATTGGACATATACTATAAAAAACACAACTCTTAAATATAACTTTTTTGAGAAAAATAACAAAACTGAAAGGGTAAACATCAAAACTGAAAGGGTAAACAAAATTTACAGACACAGCCTTTAACGACCAAATGTTGAATCAGCTATAAATGCAGTTAGCTATGTTAGAATTGTTTCCCCCTGCCATCTAAACCAATGATGCCAGCAGTGCTGCGGCACAGTGATGTACCACATCACCAGGGAAAGGCACTGTACCTCACAGCCCCAGCAAACTGCTTGTTGAACGCTCAACACACTCAGCCAAAAAACACAGAACAACCACGACCAGCAGTGCTACTTGCAGTTGCCTGTACTGCTGTCGGTAAAGCCACTGTGTAGTCTACAGAGTAGAGCTACTGTTATACTGACTTTTGAAAATAGCATCATCAACCTTGTGGCTTTACTAATAAGTTAGCATCTCCTATCAACATGAGAAAACCTACATGAGCATGATATTACACAGACATCAAATGTTAATGAGGATTTGCCCCCATGCGGTGCATGTACACTAGCATTCTCCTTTGGAAAACACCACACTGAAATTACATGTGAATGCATGTTTTCATTAATATAATACCCATGCCGGATACAAAGAATGGTAAAAACCTACATTTGTATTTAGACTCTCTCTGTCTCCCCTGATGATGTACATGCAGTTACTGTATCCAACATAGTTGAACAGAGATGTCATCATTACTATTGATTAGGCTTGGCAAAGTGATTTAACACATGCACTCTATCTCTCAGTGTGATGGGGCTTCAGTAGGATTCATGCATAATTGAAATGACACACATTATAGTCTACTGTAGTAAAACAATTTCCCATATAATTAAGTAAATGCCTACATTTTATGAGGTTCTTTAATAGCATTCATTCATGGAAATTGCACTGCATAGCATTATGTACCTGAGTGAATGCAATACACTGAGTGGGTGGGTACACTCTTAGAAAAAAAGGTGGTATCTAGAACCTAAAAGGATTCTTTGGCTGTCCCCATAGGAGAACCCTTTTTGGTTCTAGGTAGAACCCTTTTGGTTCCAGGTAGAACCATTCCCGAGAGGGTTCTACATGAAACCCAAAATAGTTATACTTTGAATCAAAAATGGTTCTACTTGGAACCAAAAAGGGCTCTACAATGGGGACAGCCGAAGAACCCTTTTGGAACCCTTTTTTCTAAAAGTATATGCATCCACAGTATGCTCTGAGCAGGGCAGTGGAATAGGTCAGAATATAATTTTGTAGGTACAATGTCTAACAAAACATCCTTGCTCTACAAGTGCTATGGGAAGAGATGTTAAGGAATGTGTCCGTTTAATTTGTTCCATTATGAAGAAACATTTTTCTAGACAGTTTTATTCATATCGTGGATCATCTGTCAACATAATTCCAGCTTCAATAGGCTGGTATGTTCAATGAAGGTCACAATTATTAAAAAATATATAGCCTAGCTTCAACCTATTACAACTGAATAGGCTGTAAGGTGAGCTGCCTACACATGTGGTAAAATACAAGAATGACATGCAGAACATGTTCTATAATGAAATTAATAACTTACCAGACAGACGTGACTGAGGACCAAGCTGAAGAAAATAAAGCCCACACTGTGGAACACTAGAGGGGGGCCCATCCCTGAGACAACCATGCCGAACCTCCAATAGTCGTTTCAGAAAGCAAGGTTGAGTTGATGCTTCAGTAAAATGACTTAATTTACTTTAAACTGTCTTCAAAAGAGCAAGTCATCTTTCACTCTATCTGTCCTCTCATTATGGTCTTGATAGTGGCTTGTAAAATCATAACTATAATCTCTTCGCTTTCCCTCCCTCTTTTTAAATCTGTAATACGTTCAAACTGAGCCCACTCACTTTGTTTATCTGCATGTCTGTTTTTTTTTAATTTTTTTTTACTTCTTCTGAAATTACATCCACATGTCAGAACTATTTATGTCGCTCTCGTTCTGCGGTGGGAAGTTCAAATGATTCTTTGTGGAGAAGAAACCAGCGCTGTATTTTTAGGTCTTTTAAATTTCCCTTCAGACTAACTTAAACACTTCAGTATGGAGCTGTGCGCCTTTATGCCATATCCCAAATTTCCTTCCCAAGAGCCCCTTCCAACTGTTACTTGTTAAGTGGACAAAATCATATGAAAATGTCACTTATTATATGACCTAAGATAATTTACATATAGTGCACAAACGCATGATTCATCATGTCATCTGTCACAGTGAAGAACTATGGACACTTGAATTACATAATCTTTTCTCGGGAAGCCGTGTTAAAATGAAAAGTGAATCTCAAGGCAAAGCGTCATGTTAGTCGTAGAATTATCAACTTTTTCTAATAAGATTCGTGCTATGACGAAACATTTTATCGTGTAGGCTGTCCCACCAGACATTAATTTCTAAACTGAATAGATGATGGACCATTTATACGAATGACATTCTAGACATTGTATCGAACTATAAAAAGTGTAACTTCATACTTATATTCATTCTATGTGGATGTATCAAATCTACAAACGGAACCATGCTCTGTTTACGCATGGTGGTGTAGACAGTCCAAGGAAATCGCAAAGCAGGCTATAAAGATCACACTTACGCTATTTGTGACAAACCAAACTCTGATGCATTTCAGCTTTTTCAGAACCACCAAAATCTAAAAAGGCAGCCTCCTTTCGAAATAAATCAGAAAGTTAAAGAGTTAACCCTAATATTCAACGCGGCGCCAGATGTGAACGGCAGTTGCTCGACACCAGTTGTGAGAGTATGAAGGCGGATGAAAGAGGCAGGTATTAGAGAAGCGCGTAAAAGGTACTCATTGGTCCGCGCTCTCTTGCGTTAGATTAAACCACGTCTCTAAAATGACATACAGTATTTTCTCACCTCTTTCCACACAATCTCCACATTCAACATATTTGTGAGTGTTGCCAGTTTATTACAGTAAACTACGCTAACATTTTGCATATGTTATTGTATTTGCTATCAACAGATAATGTATGGGAGGAGATGTTCGAGGCAAATTTAGCCTACACTGTTATTTTTCCACTGGTAGCCTAGCCATACTGCGCATATTCTCTAACATGATATGTCCACTTTGTCATAATATAATTGTTATCGACATACATATTGTTATTGTTACTGTATTAGTACATACATTTCCAAATGTAAGTGACCCTTCATAAATGTACAATTTACAATCTTTCAAATGGCCAACTATTGTATCTTCAGCAGTGTTGAGCTACCAATTACTTCATAATGGAAGAAGTTTTAAGCTACACTTTTTTTTTTAGTTATTACTTAAAACCAGAATTCCGAAGAATGCCGAAGTCATTTAGTTAAAAATCAAATGGGGGGGGGGGGGGGGTGATGTAATATGAATGTCATGATCATTGGAATGAATGGACCAAGGCACAGCGTACTTAGAGTTCAACATGTTTAATAAATATGCAACTCACCAAAAACAATACAGTGTATAGCTGCTCACATGCAGCTACACGAAAACAAGATCCCTCAAACAACAGGTGGAAAAAGGCTGCCTAAATATGATCCCCAATCAGAGACAACGATAGACAGCTGCCTCTGATTGGGAACCATACCAGGCCAACATAGAAATGCAAAAACTAGATTACCCACCATAGGCACACCCTGACCTAACCAAAATAGTGAATAAAAAGGATATGTAAGGTCAGGGCGTGACAATGGAGGAACTGACAAGCCAGCCTAAATTTCAACCGAAATAACTTCCTATGTATAACTTCAAATTAAGCCAAATTGTTTGCACTCATGACTACTAGTTTCAATTTCATTTTCAGCCAAATTACAAGCAAATACAGTACTTTCTACATTTACTGTTACAAATCAACATGCAAGATTGCTAACCAATTAGCATTCTAACATTAGCCATACCAGCCTGCTAACGTTATGTTAGCACTACATAAGTCAGCCAGTTGCTATCAACACCTAGTTTACAGCTACATTAAAGTAAACCAAAGTTTTGGAAATTAATAATGGCATCTAACCAGTTATCAAAGAATGTTAGCTAAATGCAATTTTCTTAGCCAGAAAGCTAGCCAGCCATCGAACTTTAGCTATTTAACTAACTAGCTATTAGCCTAACTAGCCTAGCCAACCACCATGGTTATGGTCGGCAACCTAGAGCCCAACTACTGGAGACCGGCTAGAATACAACTAACACAACACAACTAAAAGATAACCACAGATCAAAGCAAAGAGAGAGCAGAGACTTGATGGCTGGGCCCATCCAACGGTAAAACTTTTGAAAGAGTGAAGGCTGAGTTAGCTACCATGGTGGGGGCGGGTGTTTCACCGGTCATTGGAGAGTCAGGGAAATCCCAAATAGATAGATTCCATTTCCTGTGATCGGTGGATTGTAGCTCACCACCGTCAACACTTGGTCTGGAATGTAAATACATGCTAGCATGGTTAGTGGCTCACGTTAGCCAGCTTGAGCTAGCTACCGAGCTAGCATACGAACACGTTAGCACAGAGGAAATCCTCCATATGATGTTCAGAAATTGTGTATTGTGGATAGTGTAGAAGATATCCGGAAATAAGTTAATAAAAATGTAATAGCCAAAAACATAACTGTGTTTTTACTTATAGGAAACCAAATCGTGACTAAAACGAAGTTACTATGTCTTTGACCACAATGTGTTGTTACATTGGTGAGTAGAAACTCATGAATCCTATGGTTTAAGAAACTACTTGTCATATATACATCTGAAATTTAATACACTAGAAATTGCAAGAACATACAGTGCCTTTGGGAAGTATTCAGACCCCTTGACTTTTTCCTAATTTTGTTATCTTAATCCATTCTAAAATTGATTAAGTAAATCAAAATCCTCAGCAATCTACACACAATACCCCGTAATGACAAAGCAAAAACAGGTTTTTATACATTTTTATACATTTCTTACAAATTAAAAAACGAAATAAGTATTCAGACCCATTGCTATGAGACTCAAAATTGAGCTTAGGTGCATCCTGTTTCCATTGATCATCTTTGCGATGTTTCTACAACTTGATTGGATTCCACCTGTGGTCAATTCAATTTATAAGGTACCACAGTTGACAGTGTATGTCAGAGCAAAAACCAAGCCATGAGGTTGAAAGAATTGTCCATAGAGCTCTGAGACAGGATTGTGTCGAGGCCCAGATCTGTGGATGGGTAAAAAAAATATGCAGCATTGAAGGTCCCCAAGAACACAGTGGCCTCCATCATTCTTAAATGGAAGAAGTCTGGAAACACCAATGAGCAATTGGGAAAGAAGGGCCTTGGTCAGGGAGGTGACCAAGAACCCAATGGTCACTCTGACAGAGCTCTAGAGTTCCACTGTGGAGATGGAAGAACCTTCCAGAGGGACAACCATCTCTGCAGCACTCCACCAATCAGTCCTTTATGGTAGAGTGGCCAGACGGAAGCACGTGACAGCCCGCTTGGAGTTGGCACCTAAATACTCTTAGACCATGAGAAACAAGATTATCTGGTCTGATGAAACCAATATTGAACTCTTTGACCTGAATGCCAGGTGTCACGTCTGGAGGAAACCTGGCACCATCCCTGTGAAGCATGGTGGTGGCAGCATCATGCTGTGGGGGTGTTTTTAAGCAGCAGGGACTGGGAGACTAGTCCGGATTGAGGCAAAGATTAACGGAGCAAAGTACAGAGAGATCCTTGATGAAAACTTGCTCCAGAGTGCTCAGGACCTCAGACTGCAGCGAAGGTTCTCCTTCCAACAGGACAACGACCCTAAGCACACAGCCAAGAAAACGCAGTAGTGGTCTCTGAATGTCCTCTCTGAATGTCCTTGAGTGGCCCAGTCAGAGCCCGGATTTGAACCCAATCAAACTGAAAATAGCTGTGCAGCGACGCTCCCTATCCAACCTGACAGAGCTTGAGAGGAACAACAGAGAAGAATGGGAGAAACTCCCCAAATACATGTGTGCCAAGCTTGTAGCGTCATACCCAAGAAGACTCAAGGCTGAAATTGCTGCCAAAGGTGATTCAACAAAGCACTGAGTAAAGGGTCTGAATACTTACGTAAATGTAAAATTTTTGAATTTATTTTTAATAAATTAGCAAAAAATTCTAAAATCCTGTTTTTGCTTTGTCATTATGGGGTAATGTGTGTAGATTGATGAGGGAAAAAAATATTTAATACATTTTAGAATAAGGCTGTAACCTAATAAAATGTTGAAAAAGTCAAGGAGTCTGACTACTTTCCGAAGGCACTGTATATGGATATTCTAGGTATTCTAAACTGAGTGTACCAAACATTAGGAAAACTTTCCTAATATTGAGCCTCAATTCGTCGGGGCATGGAATCTATAAGGTGTCGAAAGTGTTCCACAGGGATGCTGGCCCATATTGACCAATGTTCAGACAGCAGCATACCACCCTGCATCCCACTGCCGGCATTTCTCTGGAGCTAAACAGAGTTGGTCCTGGTCGGTCGCTGGATGGGAGACCAGATGTTGCTAGAAGTGGTGCTGGAGGGCCAGTTGGAGGAACTCTTTCCTCTGGTCTAAAAAAATATCCCAATGCCCCAGGGCAGTGATTGGGGACATTGCCCAGTGTACAGTGTTGTCTTTAGGATGGGACATTAAACAGTTGACTCTCTGTGGTAACTAAATATCCCATGGCACTTATTGTAAGAGTAGGGTTGTTAACCCAGATGTCCTGGCAAAATTACCAATTTGGCCCTCATACCATTATGGCCACCTAATCATCCCCAGCATCCAATTGCTTCATTAATCCTCATGTAGCTATTCCCCGGGTCATTGCTGTAAATGAGAATGTGTTTTCAGTCAACTTACCTGGTAAAATAAAGGTCAAATCAATAAAAAATTACTCTAACGTTTCCCACAGTTGTGTCAAGTTGGCTGGATGTCCTTTGGGTAGTGGATCATTCTTGATACACGAGGGAAACTGTTGAGCGTGAAAACCACAGCAGCGTTGCAGTTCTTGACACAAACCGGTGCACCTGGCACCTACTACCATACCCCGTTCAAAGCCACTTAAATCTTTTGTCTTGCCCATTCACCCTCTGAACGGCACACATACACAATCCATGTCTCAATTGTCTCAAGGCTTACAAATCCTTCTTTAACCTGTCTTCTCCCCTTTATCTACACTGATTGAAGTGGATTTAACAAGTGACATCAATACTGGATCATAGCTTTCACCTGGATTTACCTGGCCAGTCTGTCATGGAAAGAGCAGTTGTTCTCAATGTTTTGTATACTCAGTGTATATGGCTGTTCTACATATACTACATGGTGTTAATTGCCTTTGTTGAAGCATTTAAGTAATTGAAAACACATTATTTTCTACAATAACGACATGGTGTTTGTAAAACCATACTTGTACTCATTTGTTGGCATATTTCTACATGAGGAACAACCATATCATTTATATAGATTCTGTATAGATTAGTGAGTCAGCACGTAGACTTAATGACGCCAATAAGTGCAATGTCGAACAATATTGGTTCATTGATTGGTTTTGTTAGAGGAACATTTGTATCTATTGAATGTCACCACTTTCAGGTGACAAATTCAAAACATGTGCCTACTCTGTTTTTTTTTCTTCTTTCAAAACCATGAATAAACAAGACTATCAACCACCAATGTGTACAGAAGCCTTAAAGGTAATGCACTCAAGAAGAAAAATTGGTCAAGTTCAGTAGATAAATCGCCCTACTGCATGTACTGACACAACCATTCATCTTACTGCTTACTCATTAGAACAGATAGACAAATACCTTTCACTTTATAAAAAAATGATAAATATATTACTAAAAGTAAAGAGTCTGGGAATTAGTCATCAAAGTGTCTTTTTATAGTAGCTTACATGTTGCCTACCACACACATAGCGACAAGGTGATGTGTGTGGTGAGTAGATTGATTTGGATTAATGCGCCATCTAATCCATATCCATTATACATGGGAGAGAATGATGCTCCTGTGCCACAGAAATGCTCAACCGTATATCACACTGACAGAGATTGTCACACAGCATAGATTTTGCATCTAAGAGTATCTCGCCACTCCTATGTGCATACGCTATGCTTATGAGATATCACATTTTATACAGTCTCTACAATATGTAGTCTTATGTATCACATTTTATCTAGCTTGCAGTCCTCCTGCAGGAGTTAAACATTCATTTAAATTGTCATTTATATGCATGAATAAGCACATAATTAAACATCAAATTACAACATACTCAATAATGAGATGCTTATGTTTTGTGTGCTATGCCGTACTCCCTCTAACCTTACCGTTGCTGGTGTCCCACTGGCTGGATGAAACAGGGTGGCATGCAGGCTAATTTGGATGATTAAGAGCCATACTTTGGTTACAGACTAGGACATTGGTTGTTTTTAGCTGGTGACATCTGAGAAATACTGGCCTTGTGTATGTATTGTGTATGCATAGGGCAAACTGCTCTAAAGAGCAATGGAGGCTGCTGAGGGGAGGATGGCTCATAATAATGGCTGGAATGGAGTCAAGGGAACAGTATCAAACACATAAAAGACGTCGTTTCCATATGGTTGGTATGACACCATTGACTCTGTTCTAGCCATTATTATGAGCCGTCCTCCCTCAGCAGCCTCCATTGATAGTCTCGCCCAGTTGAATCACAATACTGTTGTGAAATACTTGAACTGTATAATAGAATATGTACTCTACAAAGAAAATATAAAGGAACATGAAGTGAATTATTGTAGCTGATGTCATTCTAACTGACAGTTTATATAGCTCAACATTGGACAGATAGAAGGAACAAATATGCATGATAAAGTATGCATTATTATCACATACTGATACGAGCAGAAAGAACTCAAGATATTTGAAATAACATATACAGTGGGGCAAAAAAGTATTTAGTCAGCCACCAATTGTGCAAGTTCTCCCACTTAAAAAGATGAGAGAGGCCTGTAATTTTCATCATAGGTACACTTCAACTATGACAGACAAAATTAGAAAAAAAATCAAGAAAATCACATTGTAGGATTTTTTATGAATTTATTTGCAAATTATGGTGGAAAATAAGTATTTTTTGGTTTGTAAGGCCTCTATGGACAAATTAAAACCCAAAGTCATTAAATGCCAATGTGTGGTTGGGTTTTAGGGATGTGGTTGCGAGTGGAAAAATTTTAGACAAGGGCACACTCCATTGATTGAACTCAATTAGTTGATGGACCTAGCTAGTCTGGATACATTGGGTCAGAAGTTCAACTCTCTGTTGGACTGCAATGTCAACCCATTACAACCCATTACATTCACATGTATTTTACACCAACTCTCAACCAAAATCATTGAGTTGGCTGTATATTTGACAAATTTATGGTGGCTGGGAAGTACCCTTAAACATAATCTAGATTATACCAAATGTTTTGGCAGTTTTTTTTGCAATATTGTTAGTAAAAGTTACAATAACTTTTTTGTTGGGACACCTTAGTGATGACAGTCATGAGTCAGCGGCCCCGAAAGTGTAAAAATACAGACTCAATCTGGGAACACAGTTGGGTAGAATGGGCATTGTAGATAGAATAAGAAATAGCATGGTGCATCTCCTCCTGAGCATCTTGCTTTGCTTAATCAGTTGTATAGATGTCATCTGCTTGGTGAGAGCACAACATTCACTCCTATGTTGGCTATGCCTTGTGATATGCCTGAAGTGAAGGGGAAATTATCAATGATGTGGAAACTCAGAGAGAAAGAGAGAGAGAGTGGGACCCAGGTTAATGCCCCTAGCTGCACAATGTGACACAAGGCACAGTTTATTAGCTTGACAGACAGACTCGTAGCCTTTTCACTTTAACTTCTCATCATCATTGAAGAGCCTATCTATCTATCTATATATATATATATATATATATATATATATATATATATATATATATATATATATATATATATCAAGAATATAGATATGTTTGATACATGTATCACTTTTGTTGTCTTGTGGAGAAGGATGTAATCACAATCAAGTGATTTTAAAATGTCGCGTTCCAACATTTTCACTTGATTCTTTAGTTTCTTCAAAATACGACCCCCACTATTGTTTTTTTTACCTTCTAAACATTACCTTCTGATCCAATCCTCAGGCTTGAATTTCACAAACTTAAGCATAATGCTTACTACAAAATCAACAACACGTAGATGACGTACATGTTTCCCAAACAATATATACTGAAAGAAAATGTATACGCAACGTGCAACAATTTCTACAATTTTATTGAGTTACAGTTCATATAAGGAAATCAGTCAATTGAAAAAATATATATTATGCTCAACCATGGGTGGGCCTGGCTCCCAAGTGAGTGGGCCTATGCACTCCCAGGCCCACCCATGGCTGCGCCCCTGCCTGGGGAGACATGCCCAGACAATCTGAATGAGTTTTTCATACAGAAATGAGTTTTACATACAGAAATACTCCTCAGTTTCATCAGCTGTCCGGGTGGCTGGTCTCAGACGATCCCGCAGGTGAAGAAGCCAGATGTGGAGGTCCTGGGCTGGCGAGGTTACACGTGGTCTGCGGTTGTGAGGCCGGTTGGATGTACAGCCAAATTCTCTAAAACAATGTTTTGAGGCAGCATATGGTAGAGAAAATAACATTACATTCTCTGGCAACTGCTCTGGTGGACATTCCTGTAGTCAGCATGCCAATTGCATGCAACTTGAAACATCTGTGGCATTACTCTACACATAAAACTGCACATTTTAAAGTGCCTTTCATTGTCCCCAGCATAAGGTGCACCTGTGTAATGATCATGCTGTTAAATCAGCTTCTTGATATACCACGCCTGTCACCTGTCAGGCAAAGGAGCAATGCTCACTAACAGCAACGTAAACCAATTTGTGCACAACATTTGAGAGAAATAAGCTTTTGGGACATTTCTGGGATCAACACTTTTCATGAAACATGGGACCAACCCTTTACATTTTGCATTTATATCTTTGCTCAATGTACATTATGTAGAAGTTATAGTAAAAGCTCATGGTCCTCCAGTTTGCTTGCATCCCTCATCCACTCTAACTCTGCGAAAGAAATATGAGGTAATCAATGGTAATAAACACTTCATTACAGTATAATACTTTGGCTTTGGCTTATCTCTCTAATTATGGTTGAATTATTGTTCCAGGACAACAAACAAGGTGAGGAAACACTCTCTCTGAACGCAACAGAACAATAGTTTACTGCCGCCCTCCCCCATCTCAATCTAATATGACAGCAATTCTTATTGCGTTGACAGCTCACCACTCAGATCTCCCAACGGGAACCTGAGAAACAGGAAATAAGATCCAAGCCGGATAAGGAATCTCACAATCTTCTCCCAAGCTGGAAAAGACAATATGTGTTTCAAACAAACTGATTACTTCACAAATTGATTCTGGCAGCCTATTCTGTTGATCTTAACGTATCAATAATTGATTTTCACCCAACAACCATTTTCCTCACAGGCTTATAGAGGACAACTGTAGCCAATGATCCTTTCACTATAACTACACTTGACTATATCCAAATACTGTATAAGCAGCAGTATTAATATGGCTAGGGAGAAGCATTAATATGTTAATTTGGGGTAACTAGCCCCCCTAAGAACAATATCCAATTGCTGACACAAAAAAGAAAAGTTTGGTCAAAATTAGGCATGTGGATGATGGAAGCAGATTACACTTTTTTTGTTATTTAATGAAATGTTGATTTTAGAAAAAGGTTGTTTTTCCAAAGTATCTTTGGGCTCCCCTAATGGTTAATGTAAAGCGTTTATAGATCTAACTTAGATTATGTATATACAACTTTTTGTAAATGACAAAATATTAGATCAACTTACCTCAGAATCGTTTTTTTTTTAGATTGACTTAAAAAATGTAGATGAGACAGATAACCTTTTTAGTTGAGCAAGAGTAGTGGTAGCTGTGTGGGTTCCTCAGAGGTGGAAGGGGAGGACCATCCTCCTCATTGAATTTCAGCAAAATAGTGAAACAAAAAAAAGTTAGCCTTTTTAGAAAAAACTATACTAAATATATTCACTTCACCAAATAATGTATTTGAACACTGTTTTGCAATGGTGATGGTAGCCACAACAGCACTCTTTAGAGTAGCACCATGAGTAGCCAGAGGACAGCTAGTTTCCGTCCTCCTCTGGGTACCTTGAATTCAATGCAAAACCTAGGAGCCTCATGGTTCTCAGCCCCTTCTATAGACACACAGTAATTATGACAACTTCTGGAGGACATCCTCTAACCTATCAGAGCTCTTGCAATATAAATTGACATGTTGTCGACAGAATCAGGTCTGTTCAACGCTGGTCCGAACAATCTGATTCCACGCTCCAAGACTGCTTCCATCACGTGGACTGGGGTATGTTCCGCACTGCGTCCAACAACAACATTGACAAATACGCTAATTCGGTGAACGAGTTCATTAGAAAGTGCATTGAAGATGTCGTTCCCATAGCAACGATTAAAACATTCCCAAACTAGAAACAATGGATTGATGGCAGCATTCGCGTGAAACTGAAAGCACAAAACCTCGCAAGGCTGCAGGCCCAGATGGCATCCACAGCCGCGTCCTCAGAGCATGCGCAGACCGGCTGGCTGGTGTGTTTACGGACATATTCAATCAATCCTTATCCCAGTCTGCTGTTCCCACATGCATCAAGAGGGCCACCATTGTCCCTGTTCCCAAGAAAGCTAAGGTAACTGAAGTGCTTTGAGAGACTAGTCAAGGACCATATCACCTCCACCCTACCTGACACACTAGACCCACTCCAATTCTGGGGCCCCACAAGGGTGCATTCTGAGCCCTCTCCTGTACTCCCTGTTCACCCACGACTGCGTGGCCATGCACGCCTCCAACTCAATCATCAAGTTTGCGGACGACACTACAGTGGTAGGCTTGATTACCAACAACGACGAGGCGGCCTACAAGGAGGAGGTGAGGGCCCTCGGAGTGTGGTGTCAGGAAAATAACCTCACACTCAACGTCAACAAAACTAAGGAGATGATTGTGGACTTCAGGAAACAGCAGAGGGAGCACTCCCTATCCACATCGATGGGACAGTAGTGGAGAGGGTAGTAAGTTTTAAGTTCCTCGGCGTACACATCACAGACAAACTGAATTGGTCCACCCACACAGACAGCGTTGTGAAAATCAAATCAAATGTTATTTGTCACATACACATGGTTAGCAGATGTTAATGCGAGTGTAGCGAAATGCTTGTGCTTCTAGTTCCGACAATGCAGTAATAACCAACAAGTAATCTAACTAACAATTCCAAAACTACTGTCTTGTACACAGTGTAAGGGGATAAAGAATATGTACATAAGGATATATGAATGAGTGATGGTACAGAGCAGCATAGGCAAGATACAGTAGATGGTATCGAGTACAGTATATACATATGAGATGAGTATGTAAACAAAGTGGCATAGTTAAAGTGGCTAGTGATACATGTATTACATAAGGATACAGTCGATGGTATAGAGTACAGTATATACATATGCATATGAGATGAATAATGTAGGGTAAGTAACATTATATAAGGTAGCATTGTTTAAAGTGGCTAGTGATATATTTACATCATTTCCCATCAATTCCCATTATTAAAGTGGCTGGAGTTGAGTCAGTGTCAGTGTGTTGGCAGCAGCCACTCAATGTTAGTGGTGGCTGTTTAACAGTCTGATGGCCTTGAGATAGAAGCTGTTTTTCAGTCTCTCGGTCCCAGCTTTGATGCACCTGTACTGACCTCGCCTTCTGGATGATAGCTGGGTGAACAGGCAGTGGCTCGGGTGGTTGATGTCCTTGATGATCTTTATGGCCTTCCTGTGACATCGGGTGGTGTAGGTGTCCTGGAGGGCAGGTAGTTTGCCCCCGGTGATGCGTTGTGCAGACCTCACTACCCTCTGGAGAGCCTTACGGTTGAAGGCGGAGCAGTTGCCGTACCAGGCGGTGATACAGCCCGCCAGGATGCTCTCGATTGTGCATCTGTAGAAGTTTGTGAGTGCTTTTGGTGACAAGCCGAATTTCTTCAGCCTCCTGAGGTTGAAGAGGCGCTGCTGCGCCTTCTTCACAATGCTGTCTGTGTGAGTGGACCAATTCAGTTTGTCTGTGATGTGTATGCCGAGGAACCTAAAGCTTGCTACCCTCTCCACTACTGTTCCATCGATGTGGATAGGGGGGTGTTCCCTCTGCTGTTTCCTGAAGTCCACAATCCTCGGCTAGGGTGTCAGGTAGGGTGGAGGTGATATGGTCCTTGACTAGTCTCTCAAAGCTCTTCATGATGACGGAAGTGAGTGCTAGGGCGGTAGTCGTTTAGCTCAGTTACCTTAGCTTTCTTGGGAACAGGAACAATGGTGGCCCTCTTGAAGCATGTGGGAACAGCAGACTGGTATAGGGATTGATTGAATATGTCCGTAAACACACCGGCCAGCTGGTCTGCGCATGCTCTGAGGACGCGGCTGGGGATGCCGTCTGGGCCTGCAGCCTTGCGAGGGTTACTCACCTCGGCTGCAGTGAAGGAGAGACCGCATGTTTTCGTTGCAGGCCGTGTCAGTGGCACTGTATTGTCCTCAAAGCGGGCAAAAAAGTTATTTAGTCTGCCTGGGAGCAGGACATCCTGGTCCGTGACTGGGCTGGATTTCTTCCTGTAGTCCGTGATTGACTGTAGACCCTGCCACATGCCTCTTGTGTCTGAGCCGTTGAATTGAGATTCTACTTTGTCTCTGTACTGACGCTTAGCTTGTTTGATAGCCTTGCGGAGGGAATAGCTGCACTGTTTGTATTCGGTCATGTTACCAGACACCTTGCCCTGATTAAAAGCAGTGGTTCGCGCTTTCAGTTTCACGCGAATGCTGCCATCAATCCACGGTTTCTGGTTAGGGAATGTTTTAATCGTTGCTATGGGAACAACATCTTCAACGCACGTTCTAATGAACTCGCACACCGAATCAGCGTATTCGTCAATGTTGTTGTCTGACGCAATACGAAACATGTCCCAGTCCACGTGATGGAAGCAGTCTTGGAGTGTGGAGTCAGCTTGGTCGGACCAGCGTTGGACAGACCTCAGCGTGGGAGCCTCTTGTTTTAGTTTCTGTCTGTAGGCAGGGATCAACAAAATGGAGTCGTGGTCAGCTTTTCCGAAAGTGGGGCGGGGCAGGGCCTTATATGCGTCGCGGAAGTTAGAGTAACAATGATCCAAGGTCTTTCCACCCCTGGTTGCGCAATCGATATGCTGATAAAATTTAGGGAGTCTTGTTTTCAGATTAGCCTTGTTAAAATCCCCAGCTACAATGAATGCAGCCTCCGGATAAATGGTTTCCAGTTTGCAAAGAGTCAAATAAAGTTCATTCAGAGCCATCGATGTGTCTGCTTGGGGGGGGGGTATATACGGCTGTGATTATAATCGAAGAGAATTCTCTTGGTAGATAATGCGGTCTACATTTGATTGTGAGGAATTCTAAATCAGGTGAACAGAAGGATTTGAGTTCCTGTATGTTTCTTTCATCACACCATGTCACGTTGGCCATAAGGCATACGCCCCCGCCCCTCTTCTTACCAGAAAGATGTTTGTTTCTGTCTGCGCGATGCGTGGAGAAACCCGTTGGCTGCACCGCCTCGGATAGCGTCTCTCCAGTGAGCCACGTTTCCGTGAAGCAAAGAACGTTACAGTCTCTGATGTCCCTCTGGAATGCTACCCTTGCTCGGATTTCATCAACCTTGTTGTCAAGAGACTGGACATTGGCAAGAAGAATGCTAGGGAGTGGTGCACGGTGTGCCCGTCTCCGGAGTCTGACCAGAAGACCGCCTCGTTTCCCTCTTTTTCGGAGTCGTTTTTTTGGGTCGCTGCATGGGATCCGCTCCGTTGTCCTGTTTGTAAGGCAGAACACAGGATCCGCGTCGCGAAAAACATATTCTTGGTCGTACTGATGGTGAGTTGACGCTGATCTTATATTCAGTAGTTCTTCTCGACTGTATGTAATGAAACCTAAGATGACCTGGGGTACTAATGTAAGAAATAACACGTAAAAAAACAAAAAACTGCACAGTTTCCTAGGAACGCGAAGCGAGGTGGCCATCTCGGCCATCTCTGTCGGCGGAGAAGAAGGCGCAGCAGCGCTACTTTATATAATGTTTACATACCCTACATTACTTATCTCATATGTATATGCATATACTGTACTCTATATCATCTACTGCATCTTTATGTAATACATGTATCACTAGCCACTTTAAACTATGCCACTTTGTTTACATACCCTACATTACTCATCTCATATGTATATACTGTACTCGATATGCCGTTCTGTACCATCACTCATTCATATATCTTTATGTACATATTATTTATCCCTTTACACTTGTGTGTATAAGGTAGTAGGTTTGGACTTGTTAGGTTAGATTGCTCGTTGGTTATTACTGCATTGTCGGAACTAGAAGCACTAGTATTTTGCTACACTCGCATTAACATCTGCTAACCATGTGTATGTGACAAATAAATTTGATTTGATTTTTTTGTCATGTCTACTCCTGCTCCACCTATCCAGCGTTCAACGTTGCCGGTTTACTAACCACCGGTCCAGGCAACCAACATTACGCACACCTGGCATCAATCATTATGATTATGCGCACCTGTGCATCATCATGAGGCACACCTGGACTCCATTACCTCACTCATTACCCTCCCCTTTATCTGGCACTCCCTTAGATTCATTGTAGCAACCTCATGATGGGTACAGGGAAAATATTGACTATGGTGAAGTAGCCTAAACCTATTGATTTTACATTGAGCTGGGTGAATGGAATATGAATTACAGTCAGCCAATATGCTATAATAGAAATATCATGCTCCCTTTAATTGTATTTTTTTCTGTTAATTTCATTTGGAGGCATAATGCTTATTGCTTACGGAACCAGCAAGCTGTCTACTAGAGAGTGAATATTTAAGTGGTATTCAGTAATGAGACATCAGGTCATTTATCATATCCTGCCCAACAGACATCGAGACAGATGTGTTAAAGCTTAGTCTCTCAGGCAACAGCTACATATGCACACACATGCAGGCGTGCACACACACACAAACACACACACATACTCCCAGTGACTGCCAGGTGAAAGAGGAAGCGCCGAACAACAAGATGGGGGAGTATACATTGTTGGATTACTTCATGGAGCAAAACTTTTTTTTTGTTTCATAATGGAGCATTTTCTCAATTCCAACATTCTACCTGCAACTAGCCATGGGAGGTTAAAAGACACCGGTCTTTTCAACCAAGTAAAGGTTGGTCGAAAATGATACAGCTAAACAGGAGCATCGTACGTCTATCAACAGCTATCACAAACCAATTAAATGAATTAGCTAATGATGATAGTTGTTAGATTTGATATTGGCTAAAGGACATGACGCAGCAGGAAAAGGATGCAAAAATGTGCTCAAATTGTGGTTTCTTTCCCAAAATAAGGATAGCGATGGCGCAGTGGTTAGGATATAATAATGTCGGCAAAATAGATCAAAAGGGACTTTAAAAATCAAAGAAACTATGAAAAAACAAATGGCCCCAAAGAAATCAAAATCAAACTGAACTCAATCCAGGATATTTCCTGGTCTAGGAAACGGTATAATGTCAGACAAATGTACAGCCTGCAAACACAGATACGCTCCCGATCAGAGCACAGAACACTGGTAAAGCCAGGTAGAAATAGGGCCTATCTTGTGCCACTAGCTGGGTAAAATAACGTAGCAGGGGTGGAAAACGTAAGTTAGTTGAAAACTGGATGTTAGTGTTTTCTGGCAACTCTGCATAGGCTACAACCTGGGAAAAACCATTGCCTCACCAAGAGGGGTGCCAATATAACTGGCCAATTATAACATTTAAGCTGAAGCCTATACAAACGTATAGAAGCAGACTTAATCATAGCATCACATAACATTTACAGGCTCTTCTCCATCCAACCAGTATACATTTTCAATATGAGAGATCTCATTAAACAAATGAATACATTAGAAAATGACAGAACACGTGTGAGAAATGGTGCTACATGAGCAGAGCTCCAAGAAGTGGCGGGAAGCACTCTTCATGCCTCTTCAACACCAGTGACTTTTTCGCAGCATGTTAGGATAACTTACACAGCAGGTTGGGAGAATTAACATAGCAGGTTAGGAAACTGAGGATAAGGTTAGGAAAAGGTTAGGGTTAGCAAAAATCCTCTGCTAACCTGCTACCAAAATCACTTTGTATCGAAGTGGCATGGAAAGAGTGTACCAACAAGAAGCCGGGAACAGAAACAAGACAGACTCAAGGTAAGCACCTGAAATACATTTTCAAATTGAAGGAAAAGAACTTCACTTGAATTGCATAGATAACTTGCTAGCAATAAGGGTAGGGTAGCATTTACAAGATATACATTTATTGAAAGGTTGTGGACATGGGGCAAGTCAAAGTTAGCCTAATTCAAGAGCGCACAAGGAGAGCGGGGCTTACATTTGGGAGCGAGTGTATTTGAGCAGCATCAGGCCTAGTGTTGATTTCAATGTTAAATATTATTATTGTGTAGATCTAAATCAGTGTTAATATTTTTTGTAAGTGGGACACTTTGAGTTGACACATTCATTCAGATTGCCGCACAGATCTTTAATTTGTACTTTTTCTTCCAATATTATCAATTATCAATTGAAAGCAAATTCAGAGCAATAGAGCACATGCAATTGATTTGATGTACAGCACATCACAAATATATACATGCACACATCAAATAGGTTACATCACATGTATAAGACACATATGGGTTACCTCAGTAGTTGGATGAGCGAAAATTTCCCTTCGGCTCCTTGACTGAATTAATTATAGATTTATTGTCTGTTGTGAGGCAATCCAGGTCAGTCTGTTTCTCTGTTTTTGTTTCACAATGTTCATTGTTGAGTCCCTTCTCCTTCCCTCGCACTATTGGGGCGTCGTCAGTGCACTCAGATGCCACATTTGACCAGTCAATATTATTATAAGCAAAAAATGTAACAAGGGCTTTCAAAATATCCTCTCCTCGTGTTTGTCCCTGAAGGGGAAGTAAACATAAAAGTTCCTCTCTGAACAACTCGTTTTGAAGGAAGTGGAGCCAAACACATAATTGGGCAATGTCACTTATTAAGACATTTCATAAATGGATCTAAAAAAGGTATCACTATTCAGTTTAAGTAACACCACTTTAATAATGTCTACATATCCTACATTACTCATCTCATATGTATATACTGTATTCTATACCATCTACTGCATCTTGCCTATGCCGCACGGCCATCGCTCATCCATATATTTATATGTACATATTCTTATTCATCCCTTTACATTTGTGTGTATAAGGTAGTCGTTGTGAATGTTAGATATTACTGCACTGTCGGAACTAGAAGCACAAGCATTTCGCTACACTCGCATTAACATCTAACCTTAAGTATGTGACCAATAAAATTGTATTTTATTTTTTGTGAATATTTGGTCTATTAATAACTTTTCAAGTTCATAACCGTCCTCAAACAATAGCATGGTATTATTTCAGTGTAATAGCTACTGTAAATTGGACAGTGCAGTTAGAATAACAAGAATTTAAGCTTTCTGCCAATATTAGATATTTCTTTGTCCTGGGAAATGTTATTGTTACTTACAACCTCATGCTATTCGCATTAGCCTACGTTAGCTCAACCGTCCCGAGGGGGACCCAGCAATCCTGTAGAGGATAAGTGCTTTCGTCAACCGCAATACTAAAATATGGTGCCACAGATATGTCAGTAATCAGTTGCTTACCGATGTCCTCGCCGATATCTTCTATGCGTCTTGTTATGGTCGAGTCTGAGAGTTCCAGTCCAGAAATCCAGTCCAGAAATCAGCATGCAATATTTTGGCTGAGGCCAAAAAATATTATTTGACAATCTCTGCGCCTGTAAAGGCCTTTTTGTTTCTTGTGAGTATCCAAGCAATCTCATATGTTGCCTCTGTAGTTTTCTCTGCAACAGTGCTAGATCTGTCCAACATATGTTGTTGTCCTTTGAACTGTCCTTTGAGTTGCACTATTTTGTTGCTTTGTGGTTGCTTTGTGGTGTATATGTTTTTCAAGTGGCATGGTGTGACTGGAAATGTCGCTCTTTATTTGCATGTTTAAAACAATTGACTGCCTTCTGGCAAATAAGACAAAGTGAACTAGTCCCATTATGCAGTACAAAAAAATACTTGTCTGTTCATTTCTCTTCTTGAATCGACCATATCCTTCTTTTAGCCACCGGAGCCACATTAGTCACATTAGCTACGCTAGCTAGCTGCATTTCCCTGCCCCAATCTTCCTGATTTTCCTGGTTCCTCGGTGGTTGTTCATTCGTAGTTGTCACGTTGTTCTCCAGCTCTTCCCCTCATTTTCATTGTCAATAGAGGGGGCAGAACATCCTTTCATTGTGTTTACGGATCACAAGAATCTGGAATATCTCTGCACTGTCAAGGGTCTCAATTTCAGGCAAGCTAGGTGGGCCCTGCTTTTCACACGGTTTGACTTCTCCCTCTCCTACTGCCCGGGATCCAAGAATGTCACGCTTTCACGCCTCTATAGACCCGCGGCTACACCCTCAGAACCCGAGACCATCCTTTCCATCTCGTGTTTGACGGCAGCACTCAGCTGGGGAATAAAGAATCAAGTCTGTGAGGTGTAGCGTTCCCAGCCGGGGGGGGGGGGGGGGGAGCAGATAACCGAATGTTTGTTCCTGACTCTGTCCACGCTGTCCACCCCTCCAGGCTTGCCTGCCACCTGGTCTCCCATCGGACCATGGCCTTGGTGCGACAACGCTTTTGGTGGCCCACCATGGTCCCTGACACCTCCGCTTTCGTCGCCACCTGCACGATCTGTGCACAGAATATAACTCATCGGCAAGCTCAAGCTGGTCTCCTTCAACCACTTCCTGTCCCACACCGTCCCTGGTCACACATATCCCTGGACTTCATCACTGGTCTTCCCCCGTCTGATGGCAACACCGTTGCCTTACAGTAGTGGACCGGTTATCCAAGGCCGCCCATTTCATTCCTCTCCCCGAGCTACTCTCTGCCAAAGAGATGGCTCAGCTCATGTTGTAGCACGATTTCCGGATCCATGGACTCCCAGTGGACATGGTCTCCGACCAGGGTCCTCAGTTCTTGTCCCGATTCTGGAAGGCGTTCTGCATGCTCATTGGCCAGCCTGTCCTCTTGGTTCCACTCCCAGTCTAATGGCCAGTCGGAGCGAGCCAATCAGGACCTGGAGACAACTCTTCGCTGCCTTGTCTCCGACAACCCCACCACCTGGAGCCAGCAACTCGTGTGGGTTGAGTACGTCCACAACACCCTCCCCTGCTCTGCCACTGGTCTGTCTTCTTTTAAGCGTTCCCTCGGATATCAGCCCCCACTCTTCCCGGAGCAATAGGAAGAGGTCGGATCTGGAAGAAAACTCGGTCGGCTCTTCTCAAGTCCACCTCCAGGTAGACCACCACCGGACCCCAGCTCCCCGGTATCGTCTCGGGCAGAGGGTATGGCTGTCCACTCGGGATCTGCCCCTCCGAGTGTAGTCCCGAAGACTTTTCCCCCATTTTATCGGCCCTTTCCCCAACTCCAAGATTCTTAGCCCCTCTGCTGTTCGTCCTCTGTTGCCCCGTACCCTCCGTATACATCTCACTTTTCATGTGTCTAGGATTAAACCTATGTCTCACAGCCCTTTGTCTCCTGTTTCCAGAAGCCTGCCTGCCGTTCTGTACCTTAAGAACTCTGCCCTGGATTACTGACCTCTGCCTGCCCTTGAACTGTCGTTTGCCTGCTCCCTGTTTCGTAAATAAACATTTGTTATTTCGAACTGTCTGCATCTGGGTCTTATACTGAGATCTGATATGTGCCCAATAAATGTGCATTAAAGTCGGGTGTCCAATCTTTTGATCAATGGGTAAAATAAAATGCTAATTCTGTAGATACTCCGCTAAATTGAGTTATTGGAAAATTGTACCATCATCATCATCTGCAGGAGAAAGGGCATAATGTAGTTTTCCTGCCCAGGTGCAATTTAGATATTGGCTAAACATGTGAAAGCAACAGCAAACATTTCAACAGGAGAAAAATATAGTTTTGAGAGCTCAAGTAAAGAGCCGCGCCTATGGTGTGTCTTCGCCACAGTAATAATTCATTTTAAACTAATTCTAAATGCAAGATTCATGAGTAAATTCGACATTTCCAGCAACTGTTACATACCAAAATACCAGTTGGCCTATGCTACTAATTGATGCCCCATTGCTGATGAGCTTGCAAAGTAAATATTAATATTCTTGATCACCAAACAATTTTTGGAGCAGCATATTTATTTATTATGACAATCTGCTCTTCCTATAATTTGACATCTGTGCTGCACCTGATCCAATATGCTAGCTCACCCGACCTGTGTTGATTGACAGTTTGCTGGTCCAATCAGAGTGCTGCGTGTGCGTTTCACTAGGCAATCTGTTGCAGTTTTCTTTGCAAGGGAGATGCTGCAGCTACTGCCTCTGGGTGCATGGAGAGTAATCCAGGTAGACTCTGTGCCACAAAATGAATGACAAGACATTATAAAACCTGGCCAGATCATTTCAAGTCATCAGTCTCAAGTCAAGTTCAAGTAGAGTCCCGAAGTCAAGTCT
The DNA here is from genome assembly GCF_057628025.1 of Oncorhynchus mykiss. NCBI lineage: Eukaryota > Metazoa > Chordata > Actinopteri > Salmoniformes > Salmonidae > Oncorhynchus > Oncorhynchus mykiss. Next base: position 74,169,449 of record NC_143029.1, read on the forward strand.
CAAGTTATTTTATTTCTATCAAGTTGAGTATCAAGTCATGAAATTTGGGACTGGAATCAGACTCGAATGCAAGTTATGTGACTTTGGTATTAGGTAACTTTGTCTCTCTATTTAACAGTCAACAGTCAATGTTAGGCATTTGAGCTGGCCCATAATAGTTGGATGTTCTTTGAATGAAATTTAAGAAAACAAATATTTTTAAGTTTAATGTAGATTAAAATGGTTCAAGTGGGTGTGCATGGGTTCGATCGAACAAAGCTCTTGTAAAGTTTTCTTGAGATACTGTACATTCCACAGGAATTATAGTGATGGGGTCATCAAAAACCATGATTTCATGCTTTCATTCATTCAACAGCTTTCATTCATATAAAATTGTACAGCTTGTTCCCTGTCTGTCACATAGAAAGTAAGTGGGCGTTGTTGACTCCATGTCACATATTTAACCTTTTAGCCAAAGGGGGGCACTGTGTCCCAGTCTATGCCTGGTGACAGTTTGACAGTGTGGCACTAGCCTCATAGTAACAGGTTCAAGTGTAGTTTTTTCTATTCAGTGCTGCTCAATGTTGTATGATTTGAAATACTCACAAATATCATGCAATGTTTAACTAAGTGTTTCCTGTGAGTTTAAAATAGGCAAATGTTTTTATAAAGATTGTGTCTTTTTCATATGTTAAATCTAATCAATGAGTACTGAGGTCTAGTCCTATCACTGAATAGATAATACCTGAATATTTTACATACATGCACTTCAATGGTCAGAGAAGAACAGAGGAGATCAAAGAGACCATCAGATCTGAGTAGAGTTCCTGTAGAGAACATATTCCTGATAGCAACATACTCCCAAATGTCTGATCGCCTTTGGGATTTGAACTGGAGACAATCATCAGCTCAGATGAAATGTGAGACACGTTTTCTGGAAGAAGATGAGGTACAAATCCGAATGGCTGAATGGATTCTGTAGAAACATGTTTTAGAAAGCCCTACGTGACTTACCTTTCAACCCTTACTGTGTTAAAGTAAGATTCACAAGGATCAACAAAAAGCTACCCAGACAGTCTGTTACTGGTTTCCAGATCCAAAATGTGACCATAATCATTTCTTAATAAAAGTACATCAAAAAGTTCTTAGTGAAAGTAAATCATTTTTTACTAAAGTTACAGTTGCATGATGAGCACAGTTGCTATTTTCAGATATTACAGCACACTGTTGAAAGACAATGCCTTTTAGGAAACTGTAAAGTGATCTTGTATTAGGTCATTCTGTCTCTCTATTCAACCAATCGTTAGTGTTAGGCCATTGTGCTGGCCCATAATAGTTTGATATTCTTTGAGTGACAAGATTGCTTTCAACCCTGCAGGTCTTCAGTAAATACAAATTGTATATAATATACATTCATCCATGCTCTGTTGTAACAGTAAATCAGTATAAATTGTATGTTCCATCATGACGGTCCTATAAGGGAGACCGAGGGCAATTGGTACATTTCAATTGGAACACCTTGAATTACTCCAATCAGAAACAAGTTATGAAACCCCATTGACAAATAAATGTACAACAAAGTTGAACAACTCCGAAAGTAATATATGTTAAGCTTGTTGGGTTAATCTAAAATGTGAAATGACTTTTTGTGTCATCCTCTTTTTTTAGAATGATGTGCTACTTTACTTTATTTGATTCTATTTCAGCATGGACAATACACAGCAGAGGCTGTTTGTATGATCACTAAAAGACCCATTTGGAAGAAAACATTTTCCAGAGGTAAATGTCAATCACATAAGAACATTCATTGTCATCAACATAAAGCTAATCCCGGGCATGATGCAGCTGTACGTATGACGGTTACAAAAAGTTCACAAAGGATCGAACTTAACTATTGCCATTCAATAGCCACAGTATGATGACACAGTATGAAGCCTACACTTCGATTATAGATGCCACCGATAATGTACTCCAAACTATGCTTGTACAATCATTTCTTAAAGTTGACTATCTGATTGCAGACTTGGTTCAACAGTATTCAATAATTAATGTCTACAAGATGCTACAACAAGGTAAATTGCCCTAAAAAGTTTGTGTCAGCGCAATTAACCATTGTGACTCTCAATATACAAAAATGTAAAAATGTAGTTTCATATTAGTAGAATGAGTTGAATCGCAGTTCAATGCAGCCATTTTTATCTCAATATCAAATAATTTCTAGGAAACTATAAAGTGACTGTGACTTACTGTGACTGTGTTAAATTAAAATGGTCAAAAAGAAACAAAAACAGCTTCTTAGCAATGTGCAATTTCTTAAGCAAGAAATTTGCTAGGACTTACTGGGAGTGGCCTGAGTGGGGAGGGAAAAACTGAAAACTAGCTATTATTGGCAGAGAGATTTGGAACTCTCTTTTGTATTGGTCAATTAAGTAATTTCCCACTCAAACTCCATCCAACCAAAACAGGCTGACATTTCAGGCGGCCTTTTCAAACAGCTCTTACACTCTTAAACGTAAAGGGCATTATCATCCTTAACACAATTTTACAGTATTATTCCAACTTCATAGTGTGGAAATATATATATTCAAGTTATTCAAGAAATTCAATTCTTGAATTCAGAAATTCTGGTGAAGGGAAGCTCTAACAATCCAGTCCTGGCCATTGAACTATTATGCAAAGGGATCCACACTAGTTATCGGGGACCTTGATAGGTGTTTCTCCTTCTAACCATCAACTCTCTTCCTCCCTGAGAATAGGGCTATCCACGTCCTCCAGAACTTAGACAGAAGTATAACCTGCCAGGCGGCAGGGCAGAACCATAATTTGAGACATTGCCAGCTGAATTTCCTGGATAATTGTGCTCTATGGCTGTTATTCGACAGTGTACAGCTTATAAATTAATTAATTTGAGTTAGTACCCTTCTCTGGTTGTCCCTTCTGGATTAAGGGATGTTACTTTGTTTCATTGAATCCAAACAGTAAAGTTCAAACTAAGTGTGTCTATACTTACTTAGGACTTTAGTTTGCTAAGCAGCCTCTGCTACAGTACAGCTGCACTGAAGGTCGCTTCGCTTTGTTTGAGGGCCAAATAACAATTGACATTGTAAATCGTCTGGACCCTTTCCAGAGAGAACAACAGGCAGCACCAAAATAGCAAACTGGACAGATCATGCATGTTTTACGAGCTTCCCCATGGGGTGGTCATTCTGGGATGACTGCAATAGCCCTCTTCAATGTCAATCATCTGATATAATGTTCGTGGTGTGGCAGTTAGAGCTATGAAGGGCTTGATCCATTTATACCCTAACTGACACACTGAGTTTCCATCTGTGCCTCTATGTAGGTTGACACTCATTGACTGGCCGGGGTTCTGTTCAAGTGCAAGTGCAAGCCAGCAATGAGTTGGATAGGCATTACAACATAATAATGGCAAGCTGCAGTACTGTCTGTTCAGAGAGTCATTTTATTGACATATATATGCAATTATCAGTCATTTCATGGCTGGTAGAACATTTCACTTTGATTTGATAACTGATGCAAATGACATTGAGCTGGATGATTTCTGAATAGAGGAGCTGATCAATTCAGTAACACTAACAGAGTTCATCAGTAGCCAGTGTATGATGTTTGATGCAATAATTACATTATATTCACAGTATTGTGGGTTATCACAGCCTGTGATAATGAAATCTGCACTGCTGGCCTTAAGCCTACCTTGCCTCTTTCACACATGGCTCTGTAGAGTTATTACCTGATAAGCTTGTATTTTGCCTTTGATTGGTAGGCTCTCCAGGTAGAGTGAGATGTAGCCTTGAATAACCCCTGTATGGATTAACTTCATTCAGCCCAGATTGACACATTGAGAGTTTGGGACTATAAAGTTTTATCTGCAAAAAGATGATTCTGAGATGCTTGGCTTTAAAGGTCCGAATCCTCATTGGTTTGAATGGTGTCGGCAATTTTGAAATTGTATTCTTTTGAACTTAACAACATGAATTGGGGTATTTAGAGCACTTTATCGGTAGAGAACATTCAGAACAAGGCTATGTCAATAACTCAATTTTGACTAAAATGCCGATAGAACATTATAGTCCAAAGCTCTCAATGATCATATAACCCTGTTGTCAGAGTAAAGCTGTTAGCCACCTGTGTGACCATTTAGTTGAGGAAAAGGAAATCTCATTTAGTATTTATATTCCCTTTAGCAGTATACTCACTCATCATTACAAACAGGAAATCTCTAGGCTCATTCAGTATTTACTTGCCAAATGTTGAAACAATTCAAAGACAATCTGGAAATAGGAAGCAATCGGAAGTTAAAAGTGGCACACTGGGAAGCTCAGGAGATGGTGTTGAACCAATCCAAACTTGGTCACATGCCTGTGTGATATTCTAGGAAACAAAAGTACATAAGGGAGAACAGTTCATTTAGATTATATCGGTCACACCCTAAACTTTATTTAACGAATCAAACAAATTGTCAAATTTTCACGTGACATGGGCATAGAATAATGTATCAGTCGCAGGGTCTTGAAATACAACCACAAAGCAGCTGCCAGAGTCCTTGTACAGTAGCATACAGACAAGAGGACACAAGCATTGTCAGAAACAAACAATGCAATGTGGACTATTATAGACATTGGATGGGAGACCACTTTCTTCGGATTAAATAAAGATACCATTACTAGGCAGGTTCTTGATAGTTCATTGATTATATTAGATGCAGTCATTATTTGGAGGAGTGTGTGCTGTGTTTATGCTTTGTTTCTCTGACACTGATCTTATTTCCATATTCTTCTCTCCATTTTTCTATCCATAGTCAGCAGCATGCATCACTAAACACAGAATTTCAATATCCTCTTATAATGAAAGTTTCCTTCCTTGTCTTTTTGTGCAAGGCAAGCTGAGCAGTCAGTGTGAAACTAACCAATAATTCCATCAGATTGATCCTGCATGTTAACTGAAGGGGAAAATACACAGTGCGGTGGATTTCTCTGGGGCAAGCTGTTCAGAAAGATACAATGGCATCTTGTCATGGATCAAGCAAGCCATTTTTTATTAGCAGGTCCATAAGCTAACATCTGAAAAGTCCAGTCCAAGAGCAATTAATATGCCATTGGGTCTACTGCCAGCAGAGAGACTATTCAAATCTCTCTCCACACTGTCACTAATGCTCTGCAAATCCCTGCAGATAGGAACATCTGTCCCATAAATAAATAATAATCTCACAGACCCACCATGCTTGCCACACACATGTCTTCCGGTCCTATCCGTGGCAGATAATACTAATTTATTAGCCATTATGCAATATTCAATCTGAGTGGAGAGTAATTGCAGGGTATTATCAATATTATTATGACAGGATAATGTGAGTCGCATTCACCGTCTACTCAGATGATCACATACCACCTTAGCTCAGTAGGCGGCAGGGTAGCCTAGTGGTTGGAGAGTTCAAACCCCCGAGCTGACAAGGTACAAATCTGTCGTTCTGCCCCTGAACAGGCATATTAACCCACTGTTCCTAGGCCGTCATTGAAAATAAGAATTTGTTCTTAACTGACTTGCCTAGTTAAATAAAGGTAAAATAACTGGTAGAACAAAGAGTTCCGGTTACAACACTATCATATTCCCTTAAAGGGAAAGTTCAGGGTTTTGGCAATAAATCCCTTTATCTACTTCCCCAGAGTCAGATGAACTTGTGGATACCATTCTTATTTATTTGTGTTTAGTATGAAGGAAGTTAAAGGTAGTTTTGCGAACCATCTACAGGAACAGTTAGCATGCACACCTGAACACATATATGGACTAGATAGAAATAGCTGGATTCAAGGATGAGGACCCAGGCGGGGGATTTCGATCCAAATTAGTAGGCATCTTGATGATGTGCATCCGCAGCCTGTAGTCTGTCTTAAATAGAAGCACAAAGCATGGCCTTTTATAGTACACTCACTATTGTTGGCAGCTCTGCGGGCCAGGGAGGGGGTGAGGATGACACCTGGACTGACAGAATAAAGGGCCCCAGCCCCTACCCAAAGTGTTACCCTCTGCTGTGTTGTTCCTCCTGTGGCTCCTGTGCTTAGTTGTGCATCTCTGTTCTCACAATGGCGCCCAAGAAGAAGGAAGAGCCCAAAGAAGCACCCAAACCCAAGGCCCCAGAGCCTGAGCCCGTCAAGATCCCGGAGTTTAACCCTGCAGAAGTTGTGGTACAGAAAAACTCCTATTTTCACTTTAGTTTGCATGACGATGGGAATAAGGAAAATGTGATGAGCTTTGGATGTGAGTGTTGGATGGTGGTCTAGATGGTAGGGGAAACATTAACATAAACATGTTTTTCAATTATTCGTTATCTTCAAATGTGTTTAAAATGATTAGGGATTTATTCAAGATTGAAAAAGGCTGTTTATTATATGTTTATTAGATGCAACAATTGATACTGGGCTATCAGACAGGACATAATTTTACTATCATATGGGTGAGGATCCATTCTTTTCACATTCATAAAATTGATAAGAAAAATGTAATACCCTTAATCTCAACATCAAGCCATCTATCCACTTGAGGGCAAAACTGACCTTTCAAGGAGATGGCACTAAGAGTTCGGTCTTCCATTGATAGTCATCTGTGTTTTTCAAGAACATCAGAGACACCATGTGACGTGAACAGTGCAGTGCATTCAAATAGGAATCCTACTGTTCAGCCGTTTCCACATTGATAAGACAAAACACCAGTAGCATGACAGATTGAAGAGCAACAATGATCATTTTATGTGATATGCAAACACAGGCCTTGAGCTTTCTTTGTACTATTATTTACCATTGTAAGTCACATTTTGTACATAAGCCAAAGTAGCTTGAACTTGATGGTATATATTAGCTTACACAAGACAACGTTTGTTTCTTGCTATTTCTGCCTCTTCTATGTGGGTAAACATGTTCCATGGTTGAGGGAGCAGCTGTATTACAATGTAGTGAGGTTAAAGCCACACCATGTGATTTAAATTATGTCCATGCATAGCAGACCACCCAAATCGAAAGGCTGACTGGCTTTGTGCAAAAAAGAAAGGGGAAAAAAGTGCAAAGATAAATACATATATATCTTACCAAGGCCATTTATTTAAACATGCAAAAATATGTAGCTCCACCGTTGGCTGGGATCTCTAAATATCCACAGATCTGACAGTAATTTATGACTATCTGAAACAAATCCAACACACACAATAGGAAAATCGCCAAGAAGGGTGCGATCCTCTTTACATGAAGGATATCAAATGAATATAAATTGGATTTTAATACAGCTTTAGGTTAGACCTTTGAAGTTATTCAGACAACCAGAAATGTGGGATAAGCACCATTTCATTTTAGTGTCCTTCTCCTCCTTTTCTCCTCCATTTCACATTCACTTTACAGTCAGGATCATCCAGAGGGACTCAAGTGACTCCACCCTGACCTCCTTCATCAGCTGTGAAATGCTTACCCTTTTAATAGGGCACTTTCTCTCTATGCTGGTGAAGTGTCACTTAATCATTTGCTTGACACTTGTAACCTCCATCTTACACATCATCTTGCGTTAAGACAACAGACCTGGTGTAAAACATAGACAGGAAAAGCAGTCGGTCAAAGGCATGTGCGCAATCAAAACAGTCAGCAGGAGGCATGTGTGTGGAGGCTGTGTGTGTCTGAAGGTCAGCCATAAATTGACACTGACCAAGCCCTGGCTTTAAATAACTAGAATAAGTGGAGTGTAACTGGAGCCAGGGGAATCTCTATATTGTTTGGACACCTACAGTGGGGGCGTCATAAAGGCGAGTGGGGTGATACAACTACTATCAAGGCTTTATGTGTTTGACCTCAGTTTTTCAAAGTCATTTTCAATTGTTGCTCACTTCCCTTCACATTCACATCCTGCACCAAATAGGGTTTAATGATTTTGCTTTTCCTTTCAGCTTGAATTCACCCCCGAGCAAATTGAAGGTAAGATCGAGATTATTGTTGTTAGAGTTGTTAGAGTTTTTTCACAATATATCTAGTCTGGTACATGAGCGTGCAGTGTGACAGAAGTACATGAACGTGGCCAGTAGTGTAAAGTACTTAAGTACAAATACTTTAAGTACTACTTAAGTACATTTTTGGGGGTATCTGTACTTTACTATTTATATTTTTGACTACTTTTACTTTTACTTCACTATATTCCTTAAGAAAATATTGTACTTTTTACTCCATACAATTTCCTTGACACCCAAAAGTACTTGTGACATTTTGAATGCTTAGCAGGACAGGAAAAGAGTCCAATTCACGTAGTTATCAACCGAACATCCCTGGTCATCCCTACTGCCTCTGATCTGGCGGACTAACTAAACACATGGTGCCATCTGTTTTGCTTAATACAAGGAATTTGAAATTATTTATACTTTTACTTTTGATACTTAAGTATATTTTAAACCAATACTTTTAAACTTTTACTCAAGTAGAATTTTACTGGGTGACATTTACTTTTACTTGAGTCATTTTCTATTAAGGTATCTTTACTTTTATTGAAGTATGACAGTTGGGTACTTTTTCCACCACTGAATGTGACAGAGGTACATGAAAGTGATAGAGATGTGATGAGAGAAAGCAACAGTAAATCATCGTCTTTTGAAAATGTCCATCCTATACTCAAATTGAGATTTGCATGCTGTGAGACCAGCCTGCTTTTAGGGCCCTGACAGACAAGCGTAAAATAATCTAGAAACACACCGCCACTTTTGTGTTGCTCTCTCCACAGATTTCAAGGATGCTTTCCAGCTGTTCGACAGGACACCACTCAATGAGATGAAGATCACGTACGGACAGTGTGGTGATGTGATCAGGGCACTGGGGCAGAACCCCACCAACGCAGAAATCATGTACGTCCTTGGAAAGCCCAAGCCTGAAGGTAAGTCCATGCAACATTCCATGATCAGTTTATTTTGGGGAGTTTCTAAAACCATAAAAAATATATATGTTGATCAGTTGGCTTTCTTTGATGTTTTATCAATAAGCTTTTAAAATGTACCTATTATTAACTTTTTATATTTGAAATCGAATTTGGTTAATCATATATGGAATATGTATTATTTTAATACAAGTTAATGTTCTACATTTCTAGATCCTCTATTGGTGGTAGTGTGGATGGTTTCAATGACATTTGATTTTGTTGTTTCATACACAGAAATGGCGACAAAGATGCTGGACTTCGACAGCTTCCTGCCAATCCACCAACACATTTGCAAAGCCAAGGACCGCGGCACATATGAGGACTTTGTTGAGGGACTGAGGGTGTTCGACAAACTGGGCGATGGCACAGTCATGGGCGCTGAGCTCAGGCACGTCCTGGCATCACTGGGTGAGTCCATGGCCTTAGACATCTTTAACATAGCATACAATAACACAGTCTAAAATAGTTTGACTTTGCCTGGTCCCATCCTATATGGGAAGTAGCCAACTCTTTATTGTCAGACCATTGACAACAGTAGAAGAGTTGGCTACATGACATACAGGATGGGACACAGCTAATGTAGACTATAAAGATTTTAGGGCAGACTCAATTTAAATGCTATTTAACTAAAAAAGGGAATTGAACAGTATGTTTGATTGGTTATAGGTGAAAAGATGAAGGAGGATGAGGTTGAGCAGCTCATGACAAACCAGGAGGACGCCAACGGCTGTGTAAACTACGAAGGTAAAAAATTATACCCTCTTCTTGCTCTCTTTGACCAAACATTCCAAAACATACTTTTTAAATCAATCAATATTTCCGTACCTAATTCCCTTGTCTATTTTTCTTCACAGCTTTTGTAAAACACGTCATGGCATCTTAAAAAGGCTGCCACTGCCGAGACACCTGATAGTTGAAGACAGATGATTGTTCATATGTTTATGTAACGTCCACACCATGCCTCTCATCTCATGTGTTCATCCCTATGTGCCCAGTTGGATTGCTATTCCATCATGTGACAGGACCGTTCAACTAACTGTTCATTGTTTTTATCGTTCCCCTTCATGTTGACTCAAATAACAAATGTTATTGTATATCCCCACTGTTCATTTGTGGATCAAAACTTGTAATTAAACATAATGATTCATTATTATGGTATTATGCAACTTTACTTCCTAATTTTCATTTGACCTATTGTAACTGATTTTCCTCTGTCATATTTCTCTTGCCATGTGACATGTCCTGTATTGGGGTCTATGGTCAATGCTCCCTCATGTAGCCTACAAACAAAAGAGTGTGCTATTGGTCTAACTAACATACTTTACCAAACAAGCACCTCACAGTGATAAATTCAAAGAAACTGCCAAAAATATAACTTAAACAGAACAGGCAAACTCCATACTGAGGTCCTTCATCTTTATATATCAGAAATGACAATTCTTCTTACTGCATCAAGGTAAGTTTATGAACAATCTTTAGCATGAGCTGAAGACATATACAAATTATGTTTTTACGGAGAAAGGAGATGGACTCCTTTTATGACATGTGTGTTCTGTAAGGTACTATATGTCCTTCACACATGGTCAGTAGCCATTGTAGTATTTCTATCAGATACATTCTCAGTCCAGGCACACACTATGTGTAATGAAGGATGTGGTCACAAAGTATCTTTTCTTCCACTGTCTCGTCTGTCTTTACTTTACTTAATAAGACAATTTCACTTGAAAGGAGTAACTCTGCTTAAAGTTATCGCAAATGTCTGAGGTGATTATTGTCAGTGTCCACATACTGTAGAACAAGGCCCCCTTTTTATGTCTCCATTTTTCTCTTCTGTGGTTTATCAAACCACATGACGTATTGTGGCACCTGAATGATGCCACTTGATTTGCCTGATTGCAGACACAAGAGGGCAGACTTGCAACTGTCCCGAAAAACATGTTGCAGACCTAATCAAACATTGAATACAAAAGCGGAATTTATTATTATTTTTAAACAAAGAAATCATTCCATTTTATAAGAAGAATTTTGTTGCGTTTTTAAAGATCCCACACATTACTGTAGTGGGTAATCTACAGTATGCAGTAGGTTCATTGGTCTCTCACCTCCAACCAATAGATGGAGCCAGTGGTCTGAAAACCAGAGACCATTTAGTGGCTGTTTGGTTTGTTTGATTCATTGTTTTCAGCAGGATAATACCCAATAATCACATGGTATTACAAATCTGATTTAAGATGATTCGATACAGATCAGTAGGTATACATCAGTCACCAGTGTTGTCCTTTTTTCTGTTTAATTTTTCCATTTCAGTATATCGGCTTCATCGTGACTGCAACTTATTGACCTTTCATGTGGAACAAATTGTTTGCCAAGTTGAATAACTGACTTCTATGAAGAATCGAGTGAACAGTGGTCTCATTGTCCTAATGTGCTGTAGCAGTAAACAAATCATGTTGTTTTAGCCCCAGACCCTGTGGCTCAACCCCAGGGAGACCCCTACATGCTGCTTGCTGTACTAACTGACACTGAGGGTCAATAAGCCTGAATGACTTGATAAATAAACCTGCTCCCGTCAGTCGTTCTCTGGAGGCACACTGAGACAAATACTGCAATATCGCATGTCTCTCATGTGCATTGTTATTTTACTGTTGTTTTACTATCTCAATTTGTCTCTTCATTTTGTCTCTTCATTTTATTTAAGCACTTTGGAATGCATCCTCTGTAAGAAATGTGCTATGACAAACACCGCTATAGCAGGTATAGTGTACTACTGTACTTTTACAGCTATAACTACAATAGTACTGCTAAAATACTACCATCATCACAACCTCTCCTACTTTTACAATTGCCACCATCAAATCTCCTTCCACCAACACAGAATAATGATCATAAACTACTATAGTTTGACGGCGTGTGTTAATGCATGCATGTGGCTGTGCGTGTCTACAGCGTTTGGATGAATGGGGTCTGAGTGGTCACATTTATGTGGATGTTATTTGGAGCAGAAAATCCATGTGCAATCATGACATGCCAATCCCTTTAAATTGATCTATGAAATCGCAGGGAGGTTAACTTAATTTTCATTGGTAATTAGTTGTTTATATGTACAGTACCAGTCAAAAGTTTGGACACACCTACTCTTTCATGGGTTTTTCTTTTTTTTTTTTACAATTTTCTACATGGAATGCATTTCAATTAACAGGTGTGCGTGCGTTGTTAAAAGTTAATTTGTGAAATGTCTTCCTTCTTAATGCGTTTGAGCCAATCAGTTGTGTTGTGACAAGGTAGGGGTGGTATACAGAAGATAGCCCTATTTGGTAAAAGACCAAGGCCATATTATGGCAAGAACAGCTCAAATAAGTAAAGACAAATGACCTTCATAAAGATATAAAGGTCAGTAAATCCAGAAATGATAGTTTCTTCAAGTGCAGTCACAAAAATAATCAAGCGCTATGATGAAACTGGCTTCCATGAGGAACACCACAGGAAAGGAAGACCCAGAGTTACCTCTGCTGCAGAGGACAAGTTCATTAGAGTTAACTGCACATCAGAAATTGCAGCCCAAGTAAATGCTTCACAGAGTTCAAGTAACAGACACATCTCAACATCAACTGTTCAGAGACTGTGTGAATCAGGCCTTCGAATTGCTGCAAAGAAACCATTACTAAAGGACACCAATAAGAAGAAGAGACTTGCTTGGGCCAAGAAACACGAGCAATGGACATTAAACTGGTGGAAATCTGTCCTTTGGTCTGATGAGTATGCCATCAAATCAAATTGTATTAGTCACATGCGCCGAATACAACAGGTGTAGTAGACCTTACAGTAAAATGCTTACTTATGAGCCCCTAACCAACAATGCAGTTTAAAAAAAAAATCTGTATAAGACAAATAAATAAAAGTAACAAGTAATTAAATAGCAGCAGTAAAATAACAATAGCGAGACTATATACAGGGGGGTACCGGTACAGAGTCAATGTGCGGGACCACCGGTTCATATAGGTCATATGTACATGTGGGTAGAGTTATTAAAGTGACTATGCATAGATGATAACAACAGAGAGTAGCAGCGGTGTAAAATAGGGGGGAGGGGCAAAACAAATAGTCTGAGTAGCCATTTGATTAGATGTTCAGGAGTCTTATGATTTGGGGGTAGAAGCTGTTTAGGAGCCTCTTGGACCTAGACTTGGCGCTCCGGTACCGCTTGCCATGCGGTAGCCATCCCATCTGGTTTGCGCTCAGTGGGACTGTAATTTTTTTTCAACAGGACAATGACCCAAAACACACCTCCAGGCTGTGTAAGGGCTATTTGACCAAGGATAGTGATGGAGTGCTGCATCAGATGATCTGGCCTCCACTAACACCCAACCTCAACCCAATTGAGATGGTTTGGGATGAGTTGGAACATAGAGTGAAGGAAAAGCAGCCAACAAGTGCTCAGCATATGTGGGAAGTCCTGATGGACTGATGGAAAAGCATTCCTCATGAATCTGGTTGAGGAATGCCAAGTGTGTACAAAGCTGTCATCAAGACAAAGGGTGGCTACTTTGAAGAATCTCAAATGTAAATTATATTTTTATTTGTTTAACACTTTTTGTGGTACTACATGATTCCATATGCGTTATTTCATCGTTTTGATGTCTTCACTATCATTCTACAATGTAGAAAATAGTAAAAATAAAGAAAAACCCTTGAATGAGTAGGTGTGTCCAAACTTTTGACTGGTACTGTATATATATTTATACATTTATACATTGTAGCCGGAATTATCATGTTCGCTTTTGATGGAGACATGTAGTTGAGGCCCCTTTGCTCCACTGATTCAATGAGGTCAAGGACACAGGTCATATTCGTGTAGTGCAGTTTGTGAGAGTTATGTCAGATTATGATGACTAAGTAAAGTATATATTTCATTAAAAAGATACCTAGCTACTCTACATGCAGTTATGACATTTATCATTAGCTACATTTACGACTGGTGAAATGCGACTGAAAATAGTCACAGTGCACTTGAGGGAAATATTACAAGTTGATGGAGGAGGACCCAGTAGCATCTGGCCCTATAGCCTTGGGGGCACATCAGATCCACAATCCACCTTTGATGCGCCTGTCAAGCAACAGGAGCAGTTATTTTCAAAACAAGTCTTTATTGGCTTGAATAAGAGATACAGCTAATTGTTGAGTGTTGAGGGGTCTGGGCATAGGCAGCCTATTCTGCTCCACTTCACTCAGTCCAACCACAGTCAGAATAATATAAAATCCAATCCACAATCATATTATATAACCTACCACTTCCTTAGGCCATTGTAAAATAATCCCAATGGGTCTAACATTGCATGTAAGGCTAGCATGCCACACTGGCGGTAAAGCCAGCATCCTTCATCAGTCAAATATTTATTCTATTCAGTCATTTTAATGGCAGTCTGCGGTTAGAGATGGCAAGCCTTTATCAAACCTTTATTGGATCCAAAATATCCTAATCCAAATCAGATATTGGTATAATGAAATAGAATGAATACAATGTACAACTTGCAATCCCTTCTCCTCATTGTCTCCTCAGTGAATACTGTTTATTGAATAAGTATGAATATGTCTGGAAATTCTGGACAAGATTGCAGGTAGCAGACAGTACAAACCAGAGAGAGTTGAATAGAATATTTATTTCAAATCTGAAGGTTGATTTTATCACATGTACTTTTATAAATGCATATCGATCATACACCGTACAACATTTACTGTAGAAACACAGTTTTTCTTCTTTCCACAAAAACACACTTTTCTGTTTTTCTAAAAGGCAACGTTGGTGTTTCAACATACAGCCAAAATTCCTGTACATTAATAAGTTATTAAATCGAGAATACATCAGAGAATGGTGAAGCTGTACAAAATATGAAAAATAAATGATTTGGTCAGAGAAAGTGCACTGACAACAAGTAAACATATTCAGGTAAACGTGTCTGTTATCTTTGGTGAATTTGTCATTTTGAATAAACTATTCATTATATATTCATAAAATAATATAAAAATTGCAACAAAAAAATCTCCATTTTCATGTTTCAATCAAAGAAGAATGTTGGGGGTGATTTCGCTTGGTGAGTTTTAACTTTCATAGGAGTATTGTAATATGTACTGTATGTGCAGAATTGTAATGAATTCAATAGACTAAAAACATAATGGAAAGTACAATTTAAGCTGCACAAGAAGAGATTGTGAGATGATGAAGTAAAATGTTATTAAAATATTCATACCTTTCTATGATTGCTTTGGATGGTCCTAGGTATTCATGTAACCTGAATGCTCTGAATGTTCTTAATGAATTACTTTCACTCCAATAGTATAATAGAAAAAAACATATTTACGTCATAACATTTGTACAATTACTAATTACAATATACAACAAACTTTAAAAGAGTTTATGTACATTACAACGAAACATTTTGGTTATACATGTTTTATCGCACTCTTTGATGATATATTCTTATTTTTAGACCTTCTCAAACTAGAACCCCTAAATCTGAGTAAAACTTCTCCAAAATAAACATTCAACTTGGAGGCACCTCCCAAACATAAATAACAAAATGATGTTCAACCAACAGTGTTTAGTGGTTTAGGACCAGAAAATAGCAAAATATTGACCGTTATTTACGTATTTATATAGATCTCGGGACTGTTTGCTTGAATACTTTGATTCAAGAGATTTCTTGTGCATATGGACTTAGTCACAACTATGAAAATATACATTTTGTATGAAAATATCACAGAGAACTGCTACATAGACAACTGTTCCAGAAAATTAGGCCTAGAGCAATCAAGGGATGTAAACTCTAATGGTCATGACAGGTCAATCATGTTCACAGCAATTATCAAACGATACCTTCCCCTACAAGCAATTTTAGACCATTTGTCAAGTAATTTTAATTAACTTTGTACAACATAAATGTGGTTAGAGTACAATTTCAATTGCAAGAGAATGTGTAAAGCAATAATTACTTCTGATGTAGTCACAGCCATATCTAAGCCCTTTTCACAACAGCAAACCTCAACAGATGTGATATTGTTTTATTGGAACGGTCTTCCTTACTACTCCAAACATAACAAAAATAATGAGAAAGATTGTTGCCATAATCATTATCTTCATGGCAACTAGTCAGGTAACAAGCATGTATCATTGATACCAAAGAAGTTTGCTTTTGAACCCAAATCAGAGAAATACCTCCACACCAGATTAGTGAGTTTGTCCCCAACATGCCATCTATTTACACAATTTCTACAATTCCAAATCCCAAGTTAATTCCATGGGTGCATGAGTTCTACTGTTCTATTTCCCAGAACTGCTTACTGAAGCTTGAATAACCAGGCTTGCCTAAGTGCCTGGAACTTGTATGGCACTGCAATGGGCCTGGAGGGAGAGGTGGATAACACCCATGCAGGTCAGATGGTCGGTCAGTCACTACCGGGGCAGGTCTTGGCATGTTGACCTGAGCAGGGCAAAGCATTAAGGAAGCCAAATGGAACTCTAACTCATCAGGCTCTATCTCTCTCTGGCTCCTGGACACAACAGCTTAGCATTGCCAATGATTAAGTGCAGCACATTGGGATTTGAAAGAGAGAAAATAATTCAATAATTTTAATACATTAAAATGATTTAATGTACTGTACCTTAAAATGTATCTTGACTTGGGACAGCTGTGGCATTATGCGGACTGAAATAAGGGTCTGCGACACTAAAATAGTGTTTGTGTTTAGTTTTTGAAATAAGTGTCATATAAATGTATCTGAATCACAGTCCCATCTCCATTATTTGCATTAGATAATGGATATAATCTGAACTCGAACCCAGTGAAAGATAGCTTTGATTTATTTAGAGTAGCCTTAGGGTTTTTTATACAGAAGTGAGAAAAACACATCATTGACGTTATGCTGTTCAAAAGAGTTTGAGAGTGATTGGCAAGGAACAATCGGAAAATAAATTAGCCTTAAGACATTTATACAAATGAAAAGCTCTTAGGGTGACATTTTGACAACTCATAAAAGTAGTGCTGATGACAAACCAAAGAGTATCACTTCCTTATTTAACAGTATAATTACATCTCTCTAATCTCATCTCAAACTTGGTGTGCAACAGACACAGAATGCAATTGCATCCCGTGCCCGCACTGTTAAAGCACAATCCTGCTTAAATGATCTCTGCCCTCTCATAGATATCAAATAATGAAGGGTTATGGATATAAATACCACTAGTACAGTACAGTGCTGGGAGTGATTAGGGTCTCTTTTGACACTAACACTGATTTTGTTTTGCCTCATCAGCATCCAGCACGGGGCCTTGAAAGGTCAACCTTCCTGACCTATTAAAATATAATCTGATGTACTATAGTATGATAACAGCTCTTGATGCAATGGCAGTACAACTTAGACTCTGCAATTACTTCACAATGTTCATTTGGAGAGGCAACCTTGCCCATCTGTTTTGAATGGTCCTGACTTCTGTGTTACGTCCTAGGACGTCATGTTACGGTATTATAATCTGGAAATCCTAATGGTCTCTTTCTCAAAGTGCTCTGTCTCTGTCTTTATGCAGAAGGGAAAATAAATAAAGCAAATGGACAACATTTATGGAGAGATGCCTTAAGACAAGTGTCTTCCCTAGAAAAGGGACGTTTCCAAAGGCGACCTTTGAACTTGGTGATCTAGGTCAAACAGCTGTGGTCTGTTTTATACTGTGGAAGCTGATCCTGGTGGGTGACGTGGGGATGGACATGGCATGTGCCACACGCACTCTCAGGGCATGGTTGTCCTGCCAACGATGCCATCTTTTCCTGGCGGCTGAGCGCACCTGGAAGATTACAATGAAATACTGTATTAGTGGTGGGCAGCCAGTGTTTCTTTGTCCTTCCTACAGTATACTACATCTATCCCCACACAAAGCATCTAGGACACACAATATGTAGGACACAGGAAATCCCTTTAACTTAAATTGACATTTGAATAACCGCCAAGAAAAAATCTTTACAAAACAGTACAGAACAATAAATGTCAGATACATGAGGATTCACGTCAAATAGTTTCCAAGGTAGCCACTGTAGACTTCAAACAATTTGTATTTGTTTTGTGTGTATACCAATAACAGCTTCTTAAAGGAAGTGGAGAACAACAGTAGCAGCAGCAGCAGGAGGGAGTCACATTTTTCCAGATTACAGAATGACTCATGACCTTTTTTATGGCACTTAATGACTTTCAACAATCATGCATCACTAAAGTAAGGGGGAAATATGGGGGAAATAGGTCTAGAAAAATAAAGAGCATCTACAGTAATGTATGTTCAAACATAGCCTGCAGGGTAAGGATGGCGTTCCATGATAGAGGTGAAATAAGGGTCTCAGGACTAGAAGGCTACTGCCTCTCAGACCTTTACATAGCGATCTGACACACGGCAATGCCCACACATGATAAGATCATTGTTGACTCACTTCGCCATTTAGAAAGCAGTAGAATACTGAAACAAAGAACCCCTGGAAAGCAAGACAGGACACTGTTAGAATGTATAGTACAGAATGTATTTACAATCTGTTTTCATTGAGCCATCTTTATAAATTAACTAAAATAAGGATGCACAGTATTGGACAATATCAGCTATTGGTCAGATATTTTATAGTGTTTAGTGTCCAGATAATCCGACTTCCACTCAAGGTATGCTAGTAATAGGCATTTGTTTCAGAATTAAAATGTGATTAATGTAAACAAAATGCTGCTTTCTGAGAAGTGGAAGATTACATTTTCTTCCCAATTGAGTTAATTTTACAAAGTGCATAGAAATAACAACAAAGTAATTGAATAATTCACAAACTTGTTTACCTTTCCCATTTCAATTATACAGTATACAGAGCAATAATAGGAATATTAAATCAGGATTGAACAACCTCTCATAACATTTGTATAAGAATAGTCTAAAACTGTTATAAAATGGACCCTTATCCTATCCTATACACATCCCTTCACTCAGCACCATTAACAAAGTACCTTCTCCACACCCCCTCAGCCTTGCATTGTGGAGGGAAGATTTACACTGAAAATACCCACTGTGCACAACTCACGCCCACATACATGTCTCTACAAATATTCTCCTGACAGCTCAGAACACTTAAAGCAGCCAGGGCCAGGTTCACAAAGCCTTACAATAGTAGCCTACAAATAGTCCTTCTTCCACAGGCTATAAAACCTATAACACCTTCAATTAACAGTATATTAAAGCTACAAAGATAATGACACAGATTTATAAAGGTTCAGGGTTTTTGTGTTCTTGGGAAAAGAGGGGCACAACTTGGAAAATAACAGACTCCATGATCTTACCTGAAATGATTGTAGAAATGAATTGAAATAAATAAAAACTATTTGCGAGATGTCGTCCTCTCCGGGATTAACAAAAAATAGCATGTAGGTGATCCCCAGCAGAGGCAGTAACACTAATGTCGCTTTGACCGCTTTTCTGTGAAGGAAATAACAGAAAAACATCAGTACTCCCATTTACTGTACAATAGTTACAAAAGTAACTGGGGAAAGTGGTAGCTTGTTTCAATGTACGTCAATACAAAAAAGCATTGAAAGACCCAAAAAGTTTCCTTTCCATCTATTTTTGTAGATTGCTTGCTTTTAATCATTACCACAATCTGTTTACAAAAGACCCCAAATAATGAATGTCAGAGATACACATTCTGAGTAAGTATGATTAGAACCCCATCCCACAAGACTACTGACATTGTTGACAATGTTGCCCAAGGCTTGCCTCCAGCAGGTTGAGGAGGGAATGGAGCTTATTTCTTAGGGTTTTGCGGTAGAAATTACATAACAAAAAGCACTTATCAAAATAAAGCTGAATTAAATTATGCAAGGATTGTTCTACCATTCTAGATGAAAGAACCGCATTGAGAAGAAATACATTTAAAGTGAAAAGCCGTGGTGTCAACAACTTGATACCAGAACAAAAGTCGGACATTATAAGCCCATTTGAGTATCTGGTTGCAAATGGCGTTATTCATTTTATCGAAATATGATGGGATTTCAGCTAATCTACCTAAGCAGTGAAGCAGTTGATGGCCCAGGTTACACCTCAAATAGCACATTACATATTGTATCTAAGGATATAAATCCACTGGGAACCCAATGACAGCAATGTCAGCATAGGAGTAAAATAAGCCATACCCTTTTCTTTAGGACAGAGGTCTGCAGATGTTGCTGGGATTTGAGATTTCCCCCTTTGAGCTCTCAAATAATCCACCATGAAAAAGAGCTTAAATGTGAATTTGAGGACGATGCAAGTTGTTCTATGAATATGATATGCAAGGTTATTAGACACTGTGCAACATCAGCACTTCATTTCTATTGAAAATGTGTGTGATTGTGTGTGTGTGTGTGTGTGTGTGTGTGTGTGTGTGTGTGTGTGTGGGTAAATGTGTGTGTGTGGCCATATATTCATAGGAATGTTATGTAATGGTGCGTGCAAGTTAAGTACATATTGAAGGGCTTCATCCATAATAAAGCAGATGACTGTTTCATCACTTTGTTGAGTAGAAGGGAGTTTAAATGCTCCGTCAATTTCTCCATAAAATGTGAATGTTGAGCAGTCTCGCATCACAATATATACAATGTATTACGAGTAAGGAGGAAGAGCACATTAGGATAAAGCTTATTTTACAGACCACCTATAGAGCAAACAAACAGTGAGTGGACATTCCAATGTTAACTATGAATTAGAGTAGCCATTGGTACACTATATATAGAAAATTATGTGGACACCACTTCAAATTTGTGGAAGTGGAAACATCTAGGAGCCACGAAGTGGTAGGCCACACAAGCTGACAGAACAAGACCGCTGAGTGTAGTGTGCAAAAGTCGTCTGTCCTCGGTTGCAACACTCACTAAATCAAATCAAATCAGTTTATTTGTTACGTGCGCCGAATACAACAGTGAAAACGGAGTTCCAAACTGTCTCTAGAAGCAATGTCAGCACAAGAACTGTTCGTCGGAAGCTTAATTGAAACGTGTTTTCATGACCGAGCAGCTGCACACAAGCCTAAGATCACCAATGCACAATGCCAAGCATCGGCTGGAGTGGTGTAAAGCTCATCACCATTGGACTCTGGAGCAGTGGAAATGCATTCTCTGGAGTGAGGAATTACGCTTCACCAACTGGCAGCTGGCAGACGGATCTGGGTTTGGCGGATGCTAGGAGAATGCTACCTGCCCGAATGCATAGTGCCAAGTTTGGTGGAGGAAGAATAATGGTCTAGGGCTGTTTTTCATGGTTTGGGCTAGGACCCTTATTTCCAGTGAAGGGAAATCTTAAAGCTACAGCATACAATGACATTCTAGACGATTCTGTGGTTCCAACCTTGTGGCAACAGTTTAGGGAAGGCCCTTTCCTGTTTCAGAATGACAATACCCCTGTGAACAAAGCGAGGTCCATACAGAAATGGTTTGTCGAAATCGGCGTGAAAGAACTTGACTGGCCTGCACCGAGCCCTGACCTCAGCCCCATCGAACACCTTTGGGATGAATTGGAATGTCGACTGCAAACCAGGCCTAATAGCCCAACATCAGTGCCTGATCTCACAATGCTCTTGTGGCTGAATGGAAGCAAGTCCCCGCAGCAACGTTCCAACATATAGTGGAAAGCCTTCCCAGAAGAGTGGAGGCTGTTGTAGCAGCAAAGGGGGGACCAACTCCATATTAATGCCCATGATTTTGGAATGAGATGTTTGACGAACAGACTTTTGGTCATGTAGTGTACTTCCTGTAAGTGATTGGATTAGGTTGTGTTTTTATCCTCCCCTGACGGTCTTCAATGCACCAGCATCAGAGGGAAAAACAAAATGGAACCTAGACAAGTAGGTTATGTGGTGATAATATTCTTGGAAAAAACAGTCCACTCTCTACCATTCAGTCACATATCATGTCTGTCAAAATTATAGGAAATTCTGTTCCTTTTAGCAAAATTTCACTTCTGGATGGCTTGAAATTTGCAGTGGTGTAAATTACTTAAGTACTACTTAAGTAGGTTTTTTTGGGTATCTGTACATTACTTTACTATTCATATATCCAGCTTTTACTTTCCCTTCACTACATTCCTAAAGAAAATAATGTACTTTTTACTCCATAAATTTTCCCTGACACCCAAAAGTACTCGTTACATTTTGAATGCTTAGCAGGACAGGAAAATGGTCCAATTCACGCACTTACCAAGAGAACATCCCTGATCATCAAATCCAAGCAAATTAAATTTGATTTGTCAAATGCACCGAATACAACAGGTTACCTTACAGTGAAATGCTTGCTTACAAGCCTTTAATCAAGAATGCAGTTTTTAGAAAATAAGTAAAAGATAAGAATAACAAATCATTAAAGAGCAGCGTCCGACAAGCGTCGGAGCCAGTGTAGTGTGATTCGATCTTAGTCCTGTATTGACGCTTTGCCTTTTTGATGGTTCGTCGGAGAGCAGAGCGGGATTTCTTATAAGCTTCCGGGTTAGAGTCTCGCTCCTTGAAAGCGGCAGCTCTACCCATTAGCTCAGTGCTAATGTTGCCTGTAATCCATGGCTTCTGGTTGAGGTATGTATGTACAGTCACTGTGGGGACGACGTCCTCGATGCACTTATTGATAAATCCAGTGACTTATGTGGTGTATTCCTCAATGTCATCGGAAGAATCCCGGAACATATTCCAGTCTGTGCTAGCAAAACAGTCCTGTAGTTTAGCATCTGCTTCATCTGACCACTTTTTTATAGAGTCACTGGGGCTTCCTGCTTTCATTTTCGCTTGTAAGCAGGAATCAGGAGGATAGAATTATGTTCAGATTTGCCAAATGGAGGGCGAGGGAGAGATTTGTATGAGTCTATGTGTGTGGAGTAAAGGTGGTGTAGATTTTTTCCCTCTGGTTGCACATTTAACATGCTGATAGAAATGAGGTAAAATGGATTTAAGTTTCCCTGCATTAAAGTCCCCGGCCACTAGGAGTGCCGCCTCTGGATGAACGTTTTCCTCCGTTTGCTTATGCCGGTATACAGCTCATTGAGTACGGTTTTAGTGCCAGCATTGGTCTGTGGTAGTCTGTAGACAGCTACAAAAATTACAGATGAAAACTCTAGGTAGATAGCGTGGTGTACAGCTTATCATGAGATACTCATGATTAGCTCATCGAGCAAAAAGAGTTAGATATCGTGAACCAGCTGTTGTTTACATATATGCATAGGCCCCCCCCTCCTGCCGATAGAGTGTATAACCCGCCAGCTGTATGTTCTTAATATCGCTGTTCAGCCACGACTCGGTGAAACATAAGATATTACCGTTTTTAATGTCCCGTTAGTAGGATATACGTGCTTTCAGTTCGTCCCATTGACATCCCTACTGCCTCTGAACTGGCGGACTCACTAAACATAAACGCTTGTAAACTATGTTTGTGTGTTGTTGTGTAGCCCTGGCTATCCGTAAAAAAAAATAAAACAATAAAATTGTGCAGTCTGGTTTGCTAAATATAATCAATTTGAAATAATTTATACTTTTGCTTTTGATACTTAAGTATGTTTTTGCAATTACATTTACTTTTGATACTTAAGTATATTTAAAACCAAATAGTTTTAGACTTTTACTCAAGTAGTATTTTACTGGTTGACTCACTTTTACTTGAGTCATTTTCCATTAAGGTATCTTTACTTTTACTTAAGTATGCAGAATCTCATCTAAATATTTTATCAAAGATAGGAAATGGGGGTCAAGTAAAGGTGGCATAATATGGCATGAGATATTCCAAATAACAACCCCACGGGAGAAGTGACTCACCTGTACTGTACGGTTTCTGATGTGGTAGAAGCTCTCAGCTTGGTCATGAGAATTCTTACTATGTTGAAGAGGAAAACGAAGTTTATCTAGCAGAGAATACAGATGGAAAACTTTAATTATGAGTTCATTATGTAGAACATGATGTTTTAGTAATGAAAAAACAACAACTGAGGAACTGAAATGTGTTGTTGCATTAGAGCAGCTTATTTAAAAAAAAAATATTTAATTTAACCTTTATTTAACTAGGCAAGTCAGTTAAGAACAAATTCATATTTACAAGGATGGCCTATCCCGGCCAAACATGGGCCAATTGTGCGCCGCTCTATGGGACTCCCAATCACAGCCAGATGTGAGGCAGCCTGGATTTGAACCAGGGACTGCAGTGACTTGTTACTTACCAAAAGAACAAGGATGACCGGCCCTTGATAAATGTAGTCAATATACTTTCCAGGTTCTTTCCCAAACCAGCATCTGTTGACAAACATTAAATAAATGGCTTTGCTTTCAAAATGTAGCATATTAACCATTTGTATCAATCTAACCTGAGTGTACAAAACGTTAGGAACACCTTCCTAATATTGAGTTGCACCCCCCTTTGTCCTCAGAACAGCCCCAATTCGTTGAGGCATTGACTTGACAAGGTGTCAAAAGCATTCCACAAGGCTGCTGGCCCATGTTGACTCCAATGCCTCCCACAGTTGTGTCAAATTGGCTGGATGCCTTTCGGGTGGTGGACCATTCTTGATACACACGGGAAACTGTTGGCCATGAAAAACCCAGCAGCGTTGAAGTTCTTGAGACACTCAAATCGGTGTGCCTGGCACCTACTACAATACCCTGTTCAAAGACACATCTTTTGTCTTGTCCATTCACCCTCTGAATGGCACACATACACAATCCATGTCTCAATTGTCTCAAGGCTTAAATATGCTTATTTAACCTGTCTCCTCCCCTTCATATACACAATCTAGAGCCATAATCCTTATGCTTAATTCTGCATATCTAAGCATAACTCTTGAGCTGTCTGGTGCTAAAATCTGGGTAAAAGATTGAAAGGAATGTGAGTCTTATTCAGTACATATAGTAATTGCTTGCTTTTCTGAAGTCTACTAACCTTGCCAGCAGGCAAGCCGGCTACGATAGTTAGACAAGCTAGCTATCTAACTTGATTGATAACCTGAAATGGCTTCTTGGTGGCTAGTTATGAGGTTGGGAGATTGGGAACCTATCTAGGCTAGCTAAAGCCAACTTCATAAAATTGCTAGGTGGCTTGTAGTATTATAGAAACATTATTTTATATACTTATATATAAAAGCATTCTTCCTCTCTCTCACGCACATTTACTTTGTCACATGGAACTCTGACCAATCAGCTCGACTTTAAATGTGGCTAGGTTACTCGTGGGCATGGTTTTGCACCAAGTTTGGCTTGGATAAAAATGACGTGCCCATGTGCCCCCTTTGGCCATGACGCCTCTGTTCCAGAGTACCCAAGTCAGAAAATGCTACTATGAATGAAAGTAAATTTGATCTGAATGAATTGGAGAGTGAATGTTGACTCTTCATTTTCCGAGAAGTACCTTTATAATAGCAGCATAGACCTCAAAGTCAAAACTATAAAACAGGACCACTAACTAATGAACTGACATCTGACTTTCTTGTATTAAAAAGGACAGAAATAACCATTTCAAATACACTTATCTATCAAATAACTTTAGATAATATGAATTATCCTCTTGTAAATGCTACAGCAAATGCCTCTGTGACACCTACAATACAGTAAATTGCTGAATCACCATGAATCAGTATTAGTAGTTTCCCCACCATACATAAAGGATTTAAATAAATCTTGTTAGGGTTAGGGGGCAGTATTCGGAAGTTTGGATGACTGAGGTGCCCAAAGTAAACTACTTGCTACTCAGGCCCAGAAGCTAGAATATGCACATGGTAGTGTTGGATAGAAAACACTCTAAAGTTTCTAAAACTGTTAAAATTATGTCTGTGAGTATAACAGAACTGATTTGGCAGGTGGAAACCCGAGGACACATTTTTTTCTGTTGACCTGTCAGCCAATTCAAAGGTTAAGCTATTGAAAACAAAGACTTCCGCCTCCCAAATTGCAGTTCCTATGGCTTCCACTAGATGTCAACAGTCTTTATACATGGTTTCAGGCTTGTATTCTGAAAAACCAACGAGGAATAGTTGTTTATCCTCAGGAAGTCCAAAGGCAAAACTAGTGTCATTGCGCACGTGACCGAGGGAGCAAGCTGAGTTCTTTACCTTTCCAATTGAAAATAGTTCACTCCGTATGAAATATTATCATTTATTTAGATATTAGACTACCTAATAATGAATAGGAAATGTTGTTTGATTTGTTTGGAGGCACTAAAGGACTATTTGAGATATAAAGAAGGAATTTATTGAACAAAACAACCATCCATTGTGTTCCTGGGACTCTTGTGATTGCGATCAGAGGAAGATCTTCAAAGGTAAGTGACTTATTTTGTCGCTATTTGGGATTTTGTGACGCCTGTGATTGTTAGGATAATATGCTGTTGTGGGGCGCTGACCTCAGATAATTGAATGATGTGCTTTCGCTGTAAAGGCTTTTTGAAATCCGATGAGACGTTTAGATTGCCAAGATTCTAAGCTAAAGAATCATGTATGACACTTGTATTATCATGAATATTTAATATTGGGTTTATTTTTATATTTGGCGCTCTGCAATTTCAGGGGATGTTGTCGAGGTGGGTTGCTAGCGGAACACCTACGCCAGAAAGGCGTAATTACTACACTGTACCACAAAGGATATAAGACATCATTCAAAAAGAGGAACCTTGTGGTCCAATTCTTTAAAAAAAAAAAAACTTTGTTAATAATTGTTTTGAGTTTCATCTGCCGTGAACTGTTTTTGCTAACAATAGTTTTGGCCATGGTGTGATTTTGAATAGTGTTACCAATACTGTTACCAAAAACCAGAAAGTCGTAATTACTACACTGTACCACAAAGGATATAAGACATCATCATTCTGAAACGTGATACGTATAGGTTTCTATGCACTCCATCAAAGGTCATCAAATACAACAAAATGTCTACAACACAAACTACTTACTATAAAATGCTTGAGATTCCACTGTTGTTGTTAATTAGAAATGTGCACTTACTGTTCATTTTCATTGTAAAGCTTCCCAATGGCCCAAGCAACAATTATAGGACATGGAATGCCTGAAAGAAAGATATATATTTTTAACTTATTGGCAATAAACATCACATCTAAAAGTATTGAAGACTACAACGTCTGAGTGATAGTGTTAATATCATTAGGGAGTAGGGACATGCTCTAAATTAGAATCAGGCTGCTGTGTTTAGCAGCTATTACAGAGATTAAATCAAGGGAATCCATTGAGGCCAGTTGGATCCGTCCAGTTCTACTTTGATCTGGCTTAAGAACTTCTTATCTTCTTGGTCTCTAGTGTTGGACAAATGAAGTTAAAGCTATTCCACTTTTTACATTCAGCGGTTAAAGAAAAATAAAAAAGATGCCAGAAATGAATCTTAAGTTGATCTCAGATCGATTGTCTGGGGCCAAGTTAACCTCCCCTTTCATGTAAGAAAGTCATGGCCATCATGCTTTTAGGGATTGTGGATTATTTTGTTTATTTATTAAACTGTGAGTTCCAGACCCGTTCCAGACTCGTTGCTTAGGGGGTCCGGGGTCTTCCCTGGGATCATTTATATGTAGGACGGAGAAGCTCAGTTCTGGGGACTTTTTAAAAGGACATTCTACTCAAAATTCATGATAAAAAAAGTATGCTGAAACCATCTAATATATAATTTCCACCTCCAGAAATGGGCCCAATAACATATTGGTAAAATGTATGTAAAAATTATTTGTAGCCAATGCATATCATCAGATGTGTTATTAGCAATAAGCATTATGTCCTATAGCCCAACTGCTGCAGCATAGGGGCATTTTTTCGTTTCTATTACAAAGTATGTCATTGTCCCTTTAAGATGTAATTTCCCCTTTAAGAGCTCTATTGTGCAGCTGGACCTGAACCATGCTTGAAACTCAGTTGTAAAACTGCATTTGTAAAATGATGTCACACGCGCAATTGAAGGAGTAGAGAAATAAATGTGGTAGCGATGGAAAACTGGGATCCCCCTCTTTTTTAGCAAAATACGTTTGCCAAAACTGCTTTCAAAAGTGTTTCCCTGTAATTCCATTAAGAATTGTTGTGCGTTGACTGCTTGTCAGAATACATGTTTTCCTCATATGTCTTTCCCAACTTGAATGCGCCCCTGAGAGGACAAGAATGTCTTGCTCCCAGGCAGACTAAATAAATTTTTTGCCCGCTTTGAGGACAATACAGTGCCACTGACATGGCCCGCAACCAAAATATGCAGACTCTCCTTCACTGCAGCCGACGTGAGTAAAACGTTTAAACGTGTTAACCCTCGCAAGGCTGCAGGCCCAGACGGCATCCCCAGCCGCGTCCTCAGAGCATGCGCAGACCAGCTGGCTGGTGTGTTTACGGACATATTCAATCAATCCTTATCAAAGTCTGCTGTTCCCACATGCTTCAAGATGGCCACCATTGTTCCTGTTCCCAAGAAAGCTAAGGTAACTGCGCTAAACGACTACCGCCCCATAGCACTCACTTCCGTCATCATGAAGTGCTTTGAGAGACTAGTCAAGGACCATATCACCTCCACCCTACCTGACACCCTACACCCACTCCAATTTGCTTACCGCCCAAATAGGTCCACAGACGATGCAATCTCAACCACACTGCACACTGCCCTAACCCATCTGGACAAGAGGAATACCTATGTGAGAATGCTGTTCATCGACTACAGCTCAGCATTTAACACCATAGTACCCTCCAAACTCGTCATCAAGCTCGAGACCCTGGATCTCGACCCCGCCTTGTGCAACTGGGTACTGGACTTCCTGACGGGCCGCCCCCAGGTGGTGAGGGTAGGTAACAACATATCCACCCCGCTGATCCTCAACACTGGGGCCCCACAAGGGTGCGTTCTGAGCCCTCTCCTGTACTCCCTGTTCACCCACGACTGCGTGGCCATGCACGCCTCCAACTCAATCATCAAGTTTGCGGACGACACTACAGTGGTAGGCTTGATTACCAACAACGACGAGACGACCTACAGGGAGGAGGTGAGGGCCGTCGGAGTGTGGTGTCAGGAAAATAACCTCACACTCAACGTCAACAAAACTAAGGAGATGATTGTGGACTTCAGGAAACAGCAGAGGGAGCACCCCCCTATCCACATCGATGGGACAGTAGTGGAGAGGGTAGTAAGTTTTAAGTTCCTCGGCGTACACATCACAGACAAACTGAATTGGTCCACCCACACAGACAGCATTGTGAAGAAGGCGCAGCAGCGCCTCTTCAACCTCAGGAGGCTGAAGAAATTCAGCTTGTCACCAAAAGCACTCACAAACTTCTACAGATGCACAATCGAGAGCATCCTGTCGGGCTGACAACTGCTCCACTCACAACCGTAAGGCTCTCCAGAGGGTAGTGAGGTCTGCACAACGTATCACCGGGGACAAACTACCCGCCCTCCAGGACACCTACACCACACGATGTCACAGAAAGGCCATAAAGATCATCAAGGACAACAACCACCCGAGCCACTGCCTGTTCACGCCGCTATCATCCAGAAGGCGAGGTCAGTACAGGTGCATCAAAGCAGGGACCGGGAGACTGAAAAACAGCTTCTATCTCAAGGCCAACAGACTGTTAAACACCCACCACTAACATTGAGTGGCTGCTGCCAACACACTGACTCAACTCCAGCCACTTTAATAATGGGAATTGATGGAAATTGAGGTAAAATATATCACTAGCCACTTTAAATAATGCTACTTAATATAATGTTTACATAAACTACATTACTCATCAAATACAGTATGTATATGTATATACTGTACTCTATATCATCTACTGCATCTTTATGTAATACATGTATCACTAGCCACTTTAAACTATGCCACTTTGTTTACATACCCTACATTACCCATCTCATTTGTATATACTGTACTCGATACCATCTACTGCATCTTGCATATGCCGTTCTGTACCATCACTCATTCATATATCTTTATGTACATATTCTTTATCCCTTTACACTTGTGTGTATAAGGTAGTAATTTTGGAATTGTTAGGTTAGATTACTCGTTGGCTATTACTGCATTGTCGGAACTAGAAGCACAAGCATTTCGCTACACTTGCATTAACATCTGCTAACCATGTGTATGTGACAAATACATTTAATTTGATTTGGATTTGATTTGATTTACTCTTGCATAGAACACACAACAAAAAGATGACTAGGTACATGGGTCAACTATTCTACTATGGAGTTGTCTGATTCAGTTTTAATAACAACATTACATGACAAAAATAGTAGCACTGGAAAGTTACCTGAGTGATAAAGTATAGGCTTTGAATTAGGTTGCCAGCAGCTATAGTAGGCTACACAGCTGTTTGAGTTTAGCACTGAGATGGTACCCATTTTAGACTATTTAATTCCCTTCATCTGAACATCAGTGTCAGCAACAATAATGCATGTCAGTTCAGGCACACAAGTATTTGAGAATATATTTAATAGAACAGACATGCTTCTGTCTATGTTAGGCTACGTCATCTTACATTTACCAGACACACTTATGCAGAGCAATTTACAGGAGCAATTAGGGTTAAGTGCCTTGCTCAAGGGCACATCAACAGATGTTTCACCTAGACGTCTCAGGGATTCAAACCAGCGCTACTGGCCCAACGCTCTTAGTTGCTAGGCTACCTGCTGCCCTTCAAATATTGTCCCAAGGGTGTTGGTAGTCATAATTTAAGTAACCTAATTTATATTCCTCTAACTCCACTGAATGCCTCTGTTAATCCAAGCAATGTCATTTTGAATTCCCTAAAGTGAGTGTGGAAGAGGTGAACAAATTATTTTCTATCAACAATGACAAGCCACCTGGGTCTGACAACTTGGATGGAAAATTACTGAGGATGATAGCGGACTATATTGCCACTGTTATTTGCCATCTCTTCAATCTAAGCCTACAGTAAAGTGTGTGCCCTCAGGCTTGGAGGGAAGCAAAAGTAATTCCGCTACCCAAGAATAGAAAAGCAACATTTACTGGCTCAGACAGCCAACCAATCAGCCTGCTACCAACCCTTAGTACACTTTTGGAAAACATTGTGTTTGACCAGATACAATACTATTTCACAGTAAATTAATTAACAACTGACTTTCAGCATTCTTATAAGGAGGTGCACTAAACATGTACATCACTTCCACAAATGACTGATGATTGGTTGAAAGAAATGACAATAAGAAGCTTGTGGGAGCTGTTTTGTTAGACTGCAATGCAGCTTTTGACATGATCAATAATAATCTGCTGCTGGAAAAACATATGTGTTATGACTTTACATCCCCTGTTATATTGTGGATTGAGAGTTACCTGTCTAACAGAACACGGCAGGTGTTCTTTAAGGAAGCCTCCAACAGAATACAGGTAGAGTCAGGTATTCCCCAGGGCAGTTGTCTAGGCCCCTTGCTTTTTCCATCTTTACTAATGACCTGTCACTGGCACTGAATAAAGCCAGTGTATCTATGTATACACATCAGCTATCACAGTAAGTGATAGCAAAGTACTGCAGTTAGTTTTAGAATGTGTGGCAAATAATAAGCTAGTGCCATTTTTTTAACTAAAAGCATTGTATTTGGAATAAACCATTCACTAAGCCCTATACCTCAACAAAATCTTGTACTGAATAATATGGAAATTGAGCAAGTTGAGGAGATTTATAACCCATGATTGTAAACTGTCATAGTCAAAACATATTGACGCAATGGTAGCTAAGATGGGGAGAAGTCTGTCCATAATAAATTCTCCCATTTCACCCGTTCCTCCACATACTGCACTGGCTTCCAGTCAAATCTCGCTTCCACTACAAGACCATGGTACATGTCTATGAAGCAGCAAGAGGAACTGCCCCTTTCTACCTTCAGACTATGCTACACCCCAACCAGAGTACTACGTTCTACCACCTTTGGCCCTCCCACCCCCTAATTAATTGCTGTTTATTTTGTCATGTGCCTTAATGTGTCTGGACCCCAGGAAGAGTAGCTAATGGGGATCCACAATAAATACAAATACCTGTCTCCACCCATCTCCAGGTGTCACCCGTTTTCCCCATTAGTCCATGGGTATTTATTGCAGTATTCCCTGTTTGTCTGTTGCCAGTTTGTATTGTCTTGTTCTTATCACTCTTTTGCTAGTCCTCCTGGGTTTTGACCCTTGCCTGCCTTGACTCTGAAACCGCCTGCCTGACCATACTGCCTGCGCTGACCTCAAGCCTGCCTGCCACTCTGTACCTCCTGGACTGACCTTGTTTATGATCTTTTGCCTGTCCACTGCCATTCTCTTGCCTGCCCCTTGGATTATAATAAATATCAGAGACTTGAACCATCTGCCTCCCGTGTCTGCATCTGGGTCTCGCCCTGTGCCCTTATAATACCTAGACAACGCATAGTTGTTCTAATCTAGAAAAAGAGAAGAAAGTCTATGTTAAATTAACCCACATGCCAGACATACTGATTAGAAATTATGATTCACAAGAGTAAGAACCAAGTCTTGTCACGGTAATGCCTGAAATGAGAGATCATAATTCAATGTTGCAAATACTGTAAGATTCCACTTCAAAGCTGAGACCTGCGCATGAAAACCACTTGATCATCAGTGGAACTGTGGCAGACTGAGTAAATTACTGAAGGGTTTTCTCAAGGACATCCCAATAAAACAAACATAAAACCTGATTACAATCTTAACTTTTAACATATATATAGACAAATGATCCACTACTGTGCAAGGTTTTCACTTCTTACAGAATAAATGTGCATAGCAAATACATAACTGTTCAGATAGACTGCTAGATCAATTGAAAAATGTTGTTAAATGTAAATGTATAAAATTAATTCTGACCGTCATCCCACTCCTGACACCAACACATCCCACTGCTGAAACGAAACAACTCCACAACACCTCCACTACACGTAGCTGAATTGAGTGAACACACTTTAGTTAATTACATTTTGGGGCCAATATGAGATTTCTAATAACTATACTGGATGTATTTACTATACCCTGGCCTTTACCCTAGCCTACAATAAGTACAAAGAGCTATTTGGGATGATTCACTTAAATGTGAGCTATATACATATCCATTCAGATCAATGTTTTTATTCCAGTGCATATAAAGTCCTACACTACTGTACATGTTACATAAAGAAAACGGCAAGATGGCTCAGCAGTGAGCTCAGCTCAGCCGAATGACTCAAGGCTACTCGTGTCATTTCAGGTGCCTCTCCATGGTGTGAGTCAGCTTCTAACATAAGTGCTAGTCTCTCCTGACTGCAATGTGCTTTCACTAACACTTCAGCTCTAGGTGAGCCTGGGTCATTTATGTGGTGATGACTGGATGCATCTGCTGCCCGTCCCATCAAGTACTTGCTCAATCACAGGCCTGAAATGATGCACAACCAACTCTGATTTACCCACAATCCAATAGCATATGGTCTTTTCTTGAAAATACATGCTTTTGGTTTCATCTCACAAGGTGCTTTGAGAGAAATGGAATGGGGTTTTGTTTTGCTAATCAGCTATATTTAACTACATTGTCTACATACGTATACTCAAGCATTCTGTAGCATTCACCCTTTGTGACAGAGGTGAATTAATAAAATCACTGGTCTCTTCTATGTAATATGTGGGGATTTACCTCTTACAGCTACAGTAAAATGATATTCCTATTTCTAGAAACAATTTGTTTTAACCAGACTGTCACATTGGCTCATGGAGGTGACAATATGATTTTTGAAAAGAGGGTAAACATAATAACTGCCATTTCATGTTTCATATTTAGGCGGTGTTAATTCTGCCTTATGCAGTTTTATGACAGAAGCCAGTCACTTGTCATAGTCTGACATAGTAAATTGGTACTCAAACACTTGCTGATGCTGAACATTATTAATTAGAATGCACTTACACCAGCCAATGAACAAGAAGACCCATTTCTTTAGCTTGTCTGTTGAATAAGTCATCACAATGGCTGTGTGAAGGTAGCATCCTTCAACAAACATCCAGAAAAAATTGGTCACCACAAAATAGTTATATATAGTCGTTATAAGACGACACCAAGGCTGTAGAAAGATAGGAAAACGATCGTAGTTAGTTATTAGTGCAATAAAAATCTTAACAGTCATGTGAATTGTAAATAATCATTTTTAACGACAGTTACCTCATTGCTCTCATGTATATTGTGATCAATCAACTGAAGTAGGAACCACATAACGTTCCTCAAAATGAAGGTTGTTATCAGGTTCCAGTGGATTATGTTTCGAAGGCATCTTATGCTCCTAGAGAAGGAAATAAAGAAAACAATGTTTTAGTCTACATACCTAAAGTTACAAAATTCCAGTCAAAAACATATTCCTATAGTAGGCGACAAGTATACATTTAAACACATTTTACTCTTGGGTGCAATTTACTTGATAATTTTTTTAAAATTTTTTAAAAAGTGTTATATTAACAAGCATCAAGACACTTAAAAGACATTAGGCGAGTTAGCCTAATAGGAGGGCAGTCCTGCAGTTCACATACATTTCAGTCATTATTTTGTAAGAGGTCACATGTTCTGCAGATACATTTAGAAGGGTACTATTTCTGTACTTGCCTTAAGCATAAGAAGAGAATGAAGGCTATGACAAGAGCTCCCACAGAAATACAGTGGCCGAGGTAGTTGATGATCAGAGCAATCTTATAGTGCATTGGGTATTTCCTCTGTGGAGAGAATATCACAAGATCTACTTCAAAATCTCGATAGACACAAAATGTTAAACTAAAAATAAAGGGGTTATATACACATTGACAGAGACATACATTTGCAATGCGCAATTCACCTTCAAAAGATATTGATAATACATACAAATGGAAATGTGAAACATTCTGATGATAAATTACATACTTTAGCTGACTGGATTAGTAAGAATAAATAAACTGTTATTATATAGTAAATGTGCCATGAATATGCCCTAATCAGACAAGTAAGGTAATTATGCCACAACTAATTCTGCACTATTTGTGAAAATCTTTCCGTATTTGTGACATTAGTAAAGCAGCAAACATAAATATCATCATTTTGAATGTCCTAAAGTATGCATGAAAATAATCCACTAATCATGTTACACAATCATTCCAAATGTCACACCCTGGCCTTAGTTATCTTTGTTTTCTTTATTATTTTGTTTAGGTCAGGGTGTGACATGGGGGATTTATGTGTTTTGTCTGGTCAGGGTTTTTTGTATGTTTATGGGTAGTTTATGTTTCTAGGTAGTTTGTAGGTCTATGGTTCCTAGATTGGTTCTCAATTAGAGGCAGCTGTCTTTCGTTGTCTCTGATTGGGAACCATATTTAGGCAGCCATATTCTGTGGGTACTTTGTGGGTGGTTGTCTTCTGTCTTTGTGTCATTGCACCAGATAGGACTGTTTCGGTTTTCACATTTGTTGTTTTGTAGTGTTCTCGTGTATGGTCTTTATTAAACATGTTGAACTCTAACCACGCTGCATTTTGGTCCTCCTCTCCTTCAACGGAAGAAAACCGTTACACCAAAGATATAATTTTAAATGTTGTTATCTAGGACATATTGTACATCATCGTGTCTAACAGGTTGATCTGATTACACTATATACACAAAAGTATGTGGACACCCCTTCAAATGGATTTGGTTATTTCAGCCACACCCGTTGTTGACAGGAATATAAAATTGAGTATACAGCCATGCATTGTCCATATACAAACATAGGCAGTAGAATGCCTTTACTGGAGAGCCCAGTGACTTTCAATGTGGCACCGTCATAGGATGGCACCTTTCCAACAAGTCAGTTCATCAAATTTCTGCCCTGTTAGAGCTGCTTCTGTAAGAAACGTCAGCACAAGAACTGTTAGTCGGGAGCTTCATGAAATGGGTATCCATGGCTAAACAGCCGCACACAAGCCTGAGATCACCATGCTCAATGCCAAGCATCAGCAGGAGTGGCGTGGCCAACATTGGACTCCGGAGCAGTGAAAACGCATTCTCTGGAGTGATGAATCACACATCACCATCTGGCAGTCCGACGGACGAATCTGGGTTTGGCGGATGCCAGGAGAATGCTACCTGCCCTAATGCATAGTACCAACTGTAAAGTTTGGTGGAGGAAGAATAATGGTCTGGGGCTGTTTTTCATGGTTCGGGCTAGGCCCCTTAGTTCCAGTGAAGATACATTTTAACACTACAGCATTCAATGACATTCTAGACAATTCTGTGCTTCCAACTTTGTGGCAAAAGTTTGGGAAGGTCCTTTCCTGTATCAGCATGACAATTTCCCCTTGCACAAAGCGAGGTCTTTACAGAAATGATTTGTTGAGATCAGTGTGGAAGAACTTGACTGGCCAGCACAGAGCCCTGACCTCAACTCCATGGAACACCTTTGGGATGAATTGGATAGCCGACGGCAAACCAGGCCTAAGTGCCCTACATCAGTGCTCGACCTCACTAATGCTCTTGTGGCTGAATGGAAGCAAGTTCCCGCAGCAATGTTCCAACATCTAGTGGAAAGCCTTCTCAGAAGAGTGGAGGCTGTCAAGGCTGCAAAGGGGGGACCAACTCTATATTAACGCCCATGGTTTTGGAATGAGATGTTCGATGAGCAGGTATTCACATACTTTTGGTTATGTGATGTGTGTGGTTCTGGTTGTTAACGTTGTCTCTAACAGGTTACTTGCAATGAGCATAATAAAGGAGAAGGCATAGGGTTTGAGCTGTATAACCAATAGTTAAACCAACCTTCTCCTCCAAAATGGGTTCACAACTGGAGTAGTTGCTCTTCAGAGCCCACGTTCCATTATCCATGCATTCTCTGTAAGCACTCCCTGCGAAAAGAGGAGTGAGAGGATTGTAAATGTATGGTCACATTACTTATGGGCTATAATTCAAGTACAGGTACATTCAATAGAGTAAACAGAAATATACA
Organism: Oncorhynchus mykiss; assembly: GCF_057628025.1. NCBI lineage: Eukaryota > Metazoa > Chordata > Actinopteri > Salmoniformes > Salmonidae > Oncorhynchus > Oncorhynchus mykiss. The sequence continues at coordinate 74,206,319 of NC_143029.1, forward strand.
GATGTAGGATCTTAATTTGAACTATACTGTCACAGAAAAATAATCATTCAGCAACAGGATTTGAACGTTTAGTCCATAATATTGCTTGATCCGTGGTTAGGCTATCAGCTGGCTAAAAGTAGTCTACATGAAAAGTGCAATACTGTTAATATAACTGTGTATTAGTGTGGATTTTCAGTGAATTTATGTAAATCACAAAGCTCATCTGCATTTCCTGTGATGCAGGAAAATTCTCAGTAACAAAAGAGTGTTTAAATTAAGATGTGTACTCATAGCTGGTTGCTCCTATTGGCCAAAAATCAAATGTATGAATTTAGTCTTGCCATCAATGTTGAGTTCAATATTACACAATACATATGATTGTGCTATATTTAAGATAAGAAGATAATAGTAAAACAACAATCATTCATTTGTAGTAACAGTTATGAAGTAAGTCGATAATATACTGAACAAATATATAAATGCAACATGTAACAATTTCAAAGATTTTACTGAGTTACAGTTCATATAAAGAAATCAGTCAATTGAAATAAATGAAGAGGACCAATTTGGAAATAAGACCCAAACTTTACTGTGTGTTATCCTCAATTATTATATTCATGTGCATGTATGGATTTTTCAAGTTTTATGTGTGCTTGTTTTTCTATATGGTCAAATTAATAAACAAACAAAACATGATTAGGCCCTATTCTATGAATTTCACATGACTGGGGATACAGATATGCATCTGTTGGTCACAGATACCTTAAAAAAAAAAACGCTAAAAAAATATTTGTCGCGCTGCATGCCTCACACATGTCGTTCTCATAGAGTTGATCAGGCTGTTGATTGTGGCCTGTGGAATGATGTCCCACTCCTATTCAATGGCTGTGCGAAGTTTCTGGATATTGCTGTCATACATGTCGATCCAGAGCATCCCAAACATCCTCAATGGGTGACTTGTCTGGTGAGTTTGCAGGCCATGGAAGAATATGGTTCCCAATCAGAGTCAACGATAAACAGCTGCCTCTAATTGAGAACCAATCTAGGTAACCATAGACATTCATAAACACCTAGATGGAAAACAACCCCATAAACCTACAAAACCCCTAGACAGTACAAAAACACATACATCACCCATGTCACACCCTGACCTAACCAAAATATAGAAAGAAAACAAAGAAACCCAGGTCAGGGCGTGACAGTACCCCCCCACAAAGGTGCGGACTCCGGCCGCAAAACCTAATCTAAAGGGGAGGGTCCGGGTGGGCCTCTTTCACGACGGCGGCGGCTTGGGTGCGGGACGTGGACCCCGCTCTACCTCAGTCTTGGCCCACTTAAGTGGCACCTCAGGAGCGGGGACCATCGCAGCGGGCCCCGGACTGAAGGTCATCGTAGAGAGCGCCACTGGACGGAAAGGCGCCTCTGGACTACCTGACGGCTCTGGCGGCTCCTGGCTGGCCGACGGCTCTGGCGGCTCCTGGCTGGCTACGGCTCTGGCGTTTCCTGGCTGGCTGGCGGCTCTGGCGGCTCCTGGCTGGCTGACGGTTCTGGCGGCTCCTGGCTGGCTACGGCTCTGGCGTTTCCTGGCTGGCTGGCGGCTCTGGTGGCTCCTGGCTGGCTGACGGCTCTGACGGCTCTGGCGGCTCCTGGCTGATAGATGGCTCTGGCGGCTCCTGGCAGGCTGCCGGCTCTGGCGGCTCCTGGCTGGCTGGCGGCTCTGGCGGCTCCTGGCTGGCTGGCGGCTCTGGCGGCTCCTGGCTGACTGGCGGCTCCGGCGGCTCTGGCTGACTGACGGCTCTGGCAGGTCCTGGCTGACTGACGGCTCTGGCAGCTCCTGGCTGACTGACGGCTCAGGACAGACTGGCGGCTCTGTCGGCTCAGGACAGACGGGAGACACTAGCGGCTCAGGACAGACGGGAGACTCTAGCGGCTCAGGACAGACAGGAGACTCTAGCAGCTCAGGACAGACGGGAGACTCTAGCTGCTCAGGACAGACGGGAGACTCTAGCGGCTCAGGACAGATGGGAGACTCTAGCAGCTCAGGACAGACGGGAGACTCTAACAGCTCAGGACAGACGGGAGACTCCAGCAGCTCAGGACAGACGGGAGACTCTAGCAGCTCAGGACAGACGGGAGACTCCAGCAGCTCAGGACAGACGGGAGACTCTAGCAGCTCAGGACAGACGGGAGACTCTAGCAGCTCTGGACAGACGGGAGACTCTAGCAGCTCAGGACAGATGGGAGACTCTAGCAGCACTGGGCAGGAGGAAGGCTCTGGCAGTACTGGACAGGTGGGAGCACCTGTAGGGATGAGACGGCGAGACAGCCTGGTGCGTGGGGCTGCCACCCGAGGGCTGGTGCGTGGAGGTGGCACTGGATAGACCGGACCGTGCAGGCACACTGGACCTCTTGAGCACCGAGCCTGCCCAACCTTACCTGGTTGAATGCTCCCGGTATCCAGGCCAGTGCGGCGAGGTGGAATAGCCCGCACTGGGCTGTGCTGGCGAACCGGGGACACCATGCGTAAGGCTGGTGCCATGTACGCCGGCCCGAGGAGACGCACTGGAGACCAGATGGGTAAAGCCGGCTTCATGGCCCCTGGCTCGATGCCCACTCTAGCCTGGCCGATACGAGGAGCTGGAATGTACCGCACTGGGCTATGCACACGCACTGGGGAGACTGTGCGCTCCACCGCATAACACGGTGCCTGCCCGGTCCCTCGCTCTCCGGTAAGCATGGGAAGTTGGCGCAGGTCTCCTACCTGGCTTCAACACACCCCCCTTTGTCCCCCCCCAATACATTTTTGGGGCTGCCTCTTGGGCTTCCAGCCACGCTGCTGTGCTGCCTCCTCATACCGGTGCCTCTCTGCTTTCGCTGCCTCCAGCTCTGCTTTGGGGCAGCGATATTCCCCTGGCTGTGCCCAGGATCCTTCGCCGTCCAGAATCTTCTCCCAAGTCCATGAGTGCTGCGTTCTTTGCCCGCTGCTGCTGCTGGCCATTACCACGCTGCTTGGTCCATTGTTGGTGGGTTATTCTGTCACGATCGTCGTATGGAGTAGACCAAAGCGCAGCGTGCTGTGAATCCATTATTTTATTGAATGACGAAAAAACACGAATAACACTTAAACAAAAACAACAAAACGAATGTGACGCTATGACGAGTGCAGACCTAACCAAAATATATAAATAAAAAAAGAATACTCAGGTCAGGGCATGACAAACGTTGAATGAATAGAATGATTAACAATTAACAACTGGGTCAAAACATGAAAAAATAACTAAGGACCATCATCATTGAATCTCTGCTAGATAGCTACATGCCAATGATTTGTTTAGCATTGAATAGTCAAATGAGTAGAATGATTAGAATCGGCTTCACCTCAGGCCTAAGAACAGCCCTTAGTTGGGAGTTATCACACAATAATCCCTGGGTTCAAGGGCCTTATTGCTTAAATAATCCTTAATTCATTTAGTTGATAATCATTACATAGCATCACGCCACGTATAGTAGCAAGTCAATAATAGTTACACAATTCTTCATGTGTAAGATTAAGTCAATAATAGTAACAGAAATATTAGTAACACTTTCAATCATTCACTTGTAGTAGTCCTAGTAGATAATAAATCAATAATAGTTACAGAATCATTCATGTGTAAGATTAAGTCAATAATAGTAACACAAATGTTAGTAACACTTTCAA